>NC_083320.1:35055919-35655919 GCF_963455315.2 Globicephala melas | reverse complement strand
ACGGTTACTCTTCGACATTATTGGGAGGACTGTAAATCGTTGTAACTTATTGGGGAAATATTTGGAAATATCTAGATTTTTAAAACATTCCCTAGGTTTCCCACCCTCTCCCCCAGTTACTGCACTATCTCTTGTGGTTTCCTTTCCTATACCCACACCTCTGAAGTAGCTCCTTTGTAGATAAGCTCTCCTTCCTTTACCTAATTTGAGCATGCCATCTCTTTCCTGTTAGTACGCAGAATCAGCCCATAAAGCACGTGGCCACATGATGGGTTCTCAGTACACATAGATCCCTTCCCTCCTTCCCTACTGACCCTGAGGTTCTCGGGCTACATTTTGAATGTTATTAAGAACTCTTGAGCTTCTTCACACAAGAGAGTGGCTTGATCTGCTTTGCTCTCTAGAAAGATGAGCCTGGTGTCATGTAAAAAGGACTTTCAGATGGGAGAAGGAGAGGAGGGAATGACGGAACAATGGGGCCCTGCTCTGAAGTTCTTCCTGCGGGAGACTCCTAGGACACGATGGGTGGTTGGTTATAGCGTGGAACAGTCAGGGGTTTCTCCTGGTTCTGTGGCCTGAAAGAATGATAGATAACTTACTCTTAGCTGAAAATGGGAACCAGGAAGAGGAAGCAGAATGAAGAAGTATGGGGCAGGAAATCTGAAGAAGCGGATAAGGGTTCACTTCCCTTCTCTCACCTTCTATTACTTTGTGAGAGAGGAAAATGAGGGCGAGGATGCGGGAACACAACAAGTAGACAACAGCAGACTCAGAGAATTGCTGTGCAGGAATGTAGACAGAAAGACAGACGAGCGGTCCAGCCTCCTCTCACTGCGTGTGAATGACTCCTCCTATTTCTATGTGCTGAAGATGATTTAACTCCCTGCCAGTCCAGTCTTTCTCTCCTGAGATTCAGCTACATACCAAACATTTCCACTCAGATGTCTCAAAGGAGCCTCAAACTCGAAATGTCCCATCCTGGGACTTCCCTGGTGGTCCAGTGGGTAAGACTCCGCGTTCCCAATGCAGGGGGCCCGGGTTCGATCCCTGGTCAGGGAACCAGATCTCGCATGCGTGCTAAAACAAAGAAGTCCGCACGCTGCAACTAAAAAGACCCCACATGTCGCAACTAAAAAAAAGTCCCATATCCTGAGCTCATCACGTACCCCAAATCTGGTCCCCACCATCTCTATTCCCAGCCTGGGCGACAGCACCAGCATCTATCCAGGTCAGAAACACAGGAGCTCTTTTGTTTGTTTGTTTGTTTTTGTTTTTGTTTTGCGGTACGCGGGCCCTCACTGTTGTGGCCTTTCCCGTTGCGGAGTACGGGCTCCGGATGTGCAGGCTCAGCGGCCATGGTTCACGGGCCCAGCCGCTCTGCGGCATGTGGGATCTTCCCGGACCGGGGCACGAACTCGTGTCCCCTGCATCGGCAGGCAGACTCTCAACCACTGGGCCACCAGGGAAGCCCCAGGAGCTCTTTTTGACACCTTACCCATCCTGTGCCCCCTAGTCAGTTAATAAATCATCTTGGTTCTATCCCCTAAACATCTTTTAAAACTCTCATTTCTCTCCATTCCTCCTTTCATATCCTAGTCTGGCCTCTAGAATCTCTCTGTTGGACCACTGCAATAGCCTCTAACCAATATCTTCACTTTGTTCCTTTTGAGTCCGTTCTCCACATTGCTGTCAGAATGATCCATGTACAAGGCAAATGGGAGCATCTCATTCCCTAGTTGAGTGCTTCAATGGTTTCCCTTCATCCTAGTCTAAAGACAAAACTTCTTGGCGCCGATAATTGTCCCTCTCTGACCTTCTCAAGCAATTAAAAGTGGAGACTCTACTGCCAGAGCGCTGGTTTCAAGTCCTGGCTCTGTACTTCCTAGATGTGCGATCTTGCGGCCTCGATTTCCTTATCTCTAAAGTGGGGATAATAATTGCAGCTACCTCACAGCGTTGTACTGAGATGCTGGCCCAGATTGTAAATTCAGCGTTAGCTGTTAGGTCTCCAGCTTCATTGCTCACCGCGCTGTTTCTGTCTGTGCGAGTCACACCGAACTCTTGTCTGCTTTCTCAGCTGAAAGCATAGTTTCCTCTACCTACATATGCACTGCTTCCTCCTAAGCTTTCATTCTTCCTTAAGGGCTTGTGTGGCTTTCACTAAGACCTCTACCAGAAGGTCCCCCCTTTCCTTCCAAGTACACTCTAGGCACTTATTAATTAATTCATGGTGGAATAAATGAATACTATTTCCCACATTTTACGGAAATTGCTTTTTTCATACTTTCCCCCACTGTAGGACACAATGTGTATGAAAGTTATCTTGCTCACCGCTGAATCCCAGTATTCAGTAGGGAGAATGGCACATAGTAGGTGTTAAATAAATGTGTTGAAGAAACGAATACATTTGCCATCCTAGATGAGTACTGACTTTTGAAATCTACTTATACACTCAAATGCATCTATCATGAATCATAAAATTCTGCAAATTTTGCCAATTTACATTACAGTTCTTTTTTTTTTTAATTTCATGTTCTCTCCAAGTTTCTTACTCTTCCAATACTCATCCTTTAATTATCATATGTGTCGGATGATTTTGAACTTCATGTGGCAGAATGTTTTTTGATGAACTTTAAACCTGATCTTGCTAATGCAGTAGACTGTATCAGGTTTTTATAGGTATGCAAAAAGTTACAAGCTAAAAGCAAGCCATTAGTCCAACCTCTAATATATAATTTCGAGGAAACAAAAATATTTCAATTATTCCCCTTTGTCTTTCAATAACTTACTTTTATTAATATTAGTGAAACTGCTTTCCAAGTTAAGACCATCTTCACCTTACAGATAGCATGGTATCTTTTATTGCAGTATATTAGAACACTGATTAACCGTAATCTAAACTCTCCATCATCGAGCATTTATTTTTTGCTCTATACTTGAGGAAAAGAGCCCAAAGACAATGAAACAGGTCAGTTTTAGCTAAAACAACAAAAAAAGATCTGCAGCGTACATTCTATGGCAAGTGTCTATTAATGCATTAAAACGAACATTTTTTTCCTTAAGAATGATGATTTATTAGTATGCCAAGTCACCAAAGATTCAATTTTTTCCTCCATTCTATCGAAAAGGGAGAAAAATGGAACGATCTATTTAGATTTTTCAATAAACGCTGAAGCAAAAAGGGTTGCAGGTTTCATCCTCAGTTAAACAGAAAACTTGATTTTACCTTAACTCCATGTACCTTGGCGAACTGTGCTCTTATAATATTTTTTCTATTGCTTTGAATGACCTCTTAATGAAGAAATCTGATTTGCTCTAAGATACCTCTCACCGAAGAAGCACTCATTATGCACTGAATAAATAAATGAATGAACAAATAATATACATGAAGTCGGATCTGGCCCCTTTAGGAAGACATCTGTTTGACTCAAACCAGTTCTGTAAATATCATAAATGATAGTCAAATAGGTGACACTACATCAAGATGTTCGGAAGACTGAAGGAGGGGGAAACAACTCAAAACCTTGAAACCGAAGCTGTTAAATGTTACAAGCACAGGCATGCTTTGCTAAACTCATTTTTCAGGACAGAAAAGCAGATTGTGGAATTATTCACGCCAAAGTAATCCTTGCTTAATTTAATCATCGAACTAGGTTTCCTAATATGGATATTTTCTTAGACTTCAGTTTGTTACGTAGCTAACTTATCTTCTAATAGACTATGTTGGTAATAAGAAAGTGAAGTACATGCTCTTGGCAGAGAGGTGACAGTTAGATCTGAAATATCCCACACAAACTTGGTACCCCCTTTTAAATTCAGGAAGCTTGGGATACCTCTATAATGGATCAGAACTGAATGCCAATTATAAACAGATGGTGAGTCTCCGAACCCAGCACGCTGCAGTGAGCACAGGCCACACTGTGCGTTATGGGGAACTGTCCACGGGCGTCATCCGGAACAAAACATGGGCCAGCGAGTTTTGAACAAAGACCACTTAGCTTCCTATTTTAGGACCTTCTAAATGCATAAATCCAGTTGGCTTAGCACAAGCAGAACTTAACACCCCAGGAGACTGAACACTCCATCCAGGAGAGGACAGCGCCCTTCACAAGGAGTCCACATGCTACCCTGATGCTCTGAAAGATGAAAGAGGAAAACAATGAAATGAGGTGTCTGATACTTGAAAGATCATTGGCCTTTCATTAGCCACTGTCTCCAAACATGAACCGGGGGAAATTTCAAGGCAAGGAAAGCAACAGTTACTAGTTCATCAACTCTCCCTTCACAGCAGCGAGTTATTCAAAAATAACAATGCCTTTCTAGGATAGGAAACCAAATTATTAAGAGCATTAAACACTAAAAGATTGCCACCCTTCACACTTTGCAGATCGTTTGTCTCACTTGTCAAACATAAGTTCATTTTTGACACTGATTTCTTAAATTTCCGCTGACTTGGCAATCCACAGCCACTTCTCACAAGCTCTGTAACATCTTAAAGATTTCACAGCTAAGCAGTTAGAAAGGATTTGGGGTTTAATTCAGCTCACCAACCTGTTTAAGAGAATAACGGAAATAAAACAATTTTCAGCTAAGGCCCGAGAAGGCCTCTCTCCTTCTGAAAGACTCTTTGTATCAATGCCATGAATCAAATGGTTTGTCTAAGTGGTTATTCTGTACCACCAGTGAAGGCCCAGCAATGTGGCAGTGAATCACATTTAATAACTTGTGGTTAGCTGTCATGAACACTTAATTTGATGTTGAACACAAACCCTGCAGGGGCAGAAAGGGGCTGGGGAGGGGAGAGGTGGGTTAGGAGTTGGGGTGGCGGAGGGGAGAGAAAGCTAATATCCACTGAGATACCCGGGCTCCTTTCTCCCCTGAATCAGTGAAGGACGGAGGCGGGTCCTGTCTGCCAGGGTGTCCGCCACTACTGTGCAGGGAGGCAGGAGAGAGGATTTGCTGTCCTGGCGTTTACTGTCCCCTTCAAGTTTTCCTGGGGTCCTATTCACCCCCCATAAGGAAGGCTCTCCCGGCCCTACAGGAACATTGCAGTCCTTTCCAGAATGCTATTGGAGGGCTGTCAGGCTGGCCAGAAGAATTCAAAGCGTTCCGGGAACCCACAAAAGATTTCTTGCAGTTTTTGAGCTATCTGGCAGGCAGTAGAAACCCCTCTTGTGTCAACTGCTAAACAGTGCTGTCCCTGTGTCCTAGATGGAATGCATCAAAACCCGGGAATATCACAGCTTCACACGTTGGCCATGTGTGCTGGCGGCAGCAGGCTCCAGCCGCTTCGGACGTTCTTATTTGTCACCCAAGGAAAGCAGCTGTGTCAGGGAGTTGGAGGACTTGGGAGGTGACCACAGGACCGGGACCTGTGATGAGCCTCTCCCTTCCGGCCAAGAGAGCAGGGGGCGCAGCGCGGGGACAGCAGGAGGACGCCTCCCACCGCGGTCACCGCAAGGTCTGCGACAGGCTGCCTATGGTGCCCACCGCGACAGCACCCTGCTCGTGCGCTCTGTGTCGCAATCTGTATCTCAAAAGCACTTTACGCACATTATCTCATTAATCCTCCGTCCGCTCACAATAGTTCTTTGAGCTACACAACGATTTCCTGTAGAATCTTTTTAATGTACTTCAACTGCTACTTGGCAGTGACATGAGCCCAACAGTACATCCTGATAACTCCAAATGGGTCTCTGCTCAGGACATCTGCTTCTGAGGAAAACAGAATTTGACATTAAAAAATCAGTAGTCCTGGGCTTCCCTGGTGGCGCAGTGGTTGAGAATCTGCCTGCTAATGCGGGGGACACGGGTTCGGGCCCTGGTCCGGGAGGATCCCACATGCCGCGGAGCAACTAAGCCCGTGCACCACAACTACTGAGTCTGCGCGTCTGGAGCCTGTGCTCCGCAACAAGACAGGCCGCGATAGTGAGAGGCCCGCGCACGGCGATGAAGGGTGGCCCCCCGCTTGGCGCAGCTAGAGAAAGCCCTCGCACAGAAACGAATACCCAACACAGCCCAAAATAAATAAGTTAGTTAATTTAAAAAAAAATCAGTAGTCCTATTTTCGAAGTACAAAGCAATAAGTGTGTTTTCAGGGACTGTCGGTTTATTTTAAAGCAAAGCAAACTTTAATACATTTAAACAGACACTAAGTAAGTTGTAACACCTCTGAAAGCATTAAGCCCACTCTTGGGGTGCCGAGATGGTCGTGTAATTAGAGACTTTATTGTTTTCCCACAGCGCCTCACCACCATCCACCCAGGGCGGATACCACTTGCGTTGCCTGGCCTGGTGTAACTGCTGGATAATGTGCTGCACCAAATCGAGAAGCATGTGAAAAGTATAGATCGCTATTTTACGTATTTTTAATTTATTTGTAGCTGTAACAGGAAAAATTTTTCCTGTCACAAAATAGCCCAAACCTATGGAATAATAGTAGCAAGCCTATCACTACCCCATGGAACACAACCGAAAAAGGAGACATTATCCATGACATAAACACACAGGAAACTTTCGTATTCCAATCACTACCCCATGGAACACAACCGAAAAAGGAGACATTATCCGTGAAATAAACACACAGGAAACTTCCGTATTCCAATCACTACCCCATGGAACACAACCGAAAAAGGAGACAATATCCATGAAATAAACACACAGGAAACTTCCGTATTCCAATCACTACCCCATGGAACACAACCGAAAAAGGAGACATTATCCGTGAAATAAACACACAGGAAACTTCCGTATTCCAATCACTACCCCATGGAACACAACCGAAAAAGGAGACATTATCCATGACATAAACACACAGGAAACTTCCGTATTCCAATCACTACCCCATGGAACACAACCGAAAAAGGAGACAATATCCATGAAATAAACACACAGGAAACTTCCGTATTCCAATCACTACCCCATGGAACACAACCGAAAAAGGAGACATTATCCGTGAAATAAACACACAGGAAACTTCCGTATTCCAATCACTACCCCATGGAACACAACCGAAAAAGGAGACATTATCCATGACATAAACACACAGGAAACTTCCGTATTCCAATCACTACCCGATGGAACACAACCAAAAAAGGAGACAATATCCATGACATAAACACACAGGAAACTTCCGTATTCCAATCACTACCCCATGGAACACAACCGAAAAAGGAGATATTATCCGTGAAATAAACACACAGGAAACTTCCGTATTCCAATCACTACCCCATGGAACACAACCGAAAAAGGAGACATTATCCATGACATAAACACACAGGAAACTTCCGTATTCCAATCACTACCCGATGGAACACAACCAAAAAAGGAGACAATATCCATGAAATAAACACACAGGAAACTTCCGTATTCCAATCACTACCCCATGGAACACAACCGAAAAAGGAGACAATATCCATGAAATAAACACACAGGAAACTTCCGTATTCCAATCACTACCCCATGGAACACAACCGAAAAAGGAGACATTATCCATGACATAAACACACAGGAAACTTCCGTATTCCAATCACTACCCCACGGAACACAACCGAAAAAGGAGACATTATCCGTGACATAAACACACAGGAAACTTCCATATTCCAAAATTGCAGCAGGTACATTCAGACCAAGAATTATGGCACCAAGTTCCTTGGAGCAAACTAGTCCCCACAGTAAAATTAGGAAGAAAAAAAAAAGAAAAGCCACCACCACCACATCAACAAGAAAAATCATTAGAAGGTGTAGTTGTATGTGTTCACTTAGAAAAGACACTGAAGTCATAAAAAAATTAAAAGATTTTAAAACTGGAAAAGTCCTTAACGGGCACTTCTGGCATCTAAAAAAAAAGAATGGTTCTGATGAACCGAGGGGCAGGATAGGAGGACACATATACAGTACCAAATGTAAAATCGATAGCTAGTGGGAAGCAGTCGCATAGCACAGGGAGATCAGCTCGGTGCTTTGTGACCACCTGGAGGGGTGGGATAGGGAGGGTGGGAGGGAGGGAGATGCAAGAGGGAGGGATATGGGGATATATGCATACATATAGCTGATTCACTTTGTTATACATCAGAAACTAACACCATTGTAAAGCAATTATACTCCAATAAAGATGTTAAAAAAAAATGTGGCTATTAGAAAATTTAAAAAAATATATTTAGATGTTTCCTTTAAATGAAAGTGCATTTCATTTCATTTCGATCATTTGATAATTATTAAATTATGGAGAAACAGGCTGGAGGAGTTTAGCAACTGCACGAAGGCCTCTAGCTGGCGAGTTAATGACAGGCCAACGGTCAGACGCTAACTGAACATCTGTGAATTCTGCCTTTGCTGCCTTTCTCCAGCAACATCGATGAGAACGGTAATCAGTTATGACAATTTTACAGGGCAGAAATTGAGGCAAGTACAGGTGAAAATCACAGAGCAAATTGATAACAGAAAGAGTCACAGGAGTCTGAATGGCTAACTGTTCCACCAAAAAACAGTATTCTTTATTTTAAGAAGTGATTTTCTTAAACCATTTAAATTCTCAGAACATTATGCGTAGACCGAAAATATGCAGATAAACACATTAAAATATTTTAAAACTATTTCCTTCTTTACTTACTTTCCAAGACCTGAACTCGGATTTATGCTTCTCTTGAAAGAATTCCCAAGCTTTCTTTTCCAAGCTGCAGAACTAGGCCTCGCTCAGGGCTCTGGGCTTGCCAGCTGAGGACAAGAGGCAGAACAAGGACCCAGGCTTTGAAGGAACTCAGAGGATCTTCTCAACACTCGACTCCAACCAAGTCTTCACCATTTGGCTTCAGCAAGAAAGGAGCAAGCCCTGATTCCTTCAGGACCGTAATTTCTCCATGAACACACCAAGTTTATTAGTTTTGGAGCTGTTAATTTGACACTTGCCTTCTTAGAGTTTGCCTAAAAATAGAGTGTGGGGGAAGGGCAGGAAGGCAAAACCGAAAACGAAAATGTCAAGGATTCTGACTAGGATGGCAAAAATCATGTCATTTATAACATTTCAGTCAACAGGCTTACTGCATGCCACATCTTCATAGAAATCCTATTATCAAAGCCACCAGACACTATATTTGCTTCCTAATTATAGACCCTGAGCTAACAGTTACTTTTCCTTCCCTATAATAACAACAACACTTTGTATTTATCTAGCGCCTTTCTTCCAACAAGCTCAAAATGCTTTGCAGACATTAACTCCTGAATCCCAGGCCTCCTGCAAGTGGCACCCGGGTGTTTCTTGGGATTGTGTACGTCTGGTGGATTGGTGATGGGGTAGTCGAACAGCTGGATTTCCATGAGCGCATTTTTCTTGACTTTATCAACTGTAAGAATACAGGCAATGTGCAGAAATGAACCTTTACTGGGCTGGTATGTGCTAGTCTCTACAATTTGTTTTTGAGGAAAACAAGGCACAGAGCAGCCAAGGACTTAGAGAGTGACCCTGAAGGAGCTGAACTCTTGCGCCTACAAGCCAACAACAAAAATGCTGTCTCCATTGTTTGCTTTTACTTGGTCAAGTCCTACTCTGGACTTGCAACAAACCCGGAGAATTCTTGGGTCTGATGAAGCTTCCATTTTGGACATTCTTCTTTCTACCTTTGCTTCCTTATTATCACTTGTAAACATCTTTAGACACTTGTTTACTAATTCCAATCTTGAGTTTAGCTGTAAGCATCTTGATCACATCGATGATCTTACCCTATCACAAGCAACCCCAGGGGTGCTTAGGGCCCCCAGAACCAAGAAACAAAACATAGGTTAGGGGTTGCCTTTCAAACAATTTAGTTGTAGACTGCAGATTTTTACCTTACACTGTTACTGAAAGTTTCCAAATGGATTTCCTCAGTGGGTTCCTTTAAAACTTAACTGAAAACATAGTATAGGATTGCAGAATCTTGGAGTTAGTTAGAAAAAACTTGGAGGCCTTCTAGAATTCCGTCTCCAATATTGCTGACATACCATCATTCAACTGTTCCTTGAACATTTCCAGTTTTCAAGAAACTCAGACAACAGCCCATTTATTTTTTTAATAATTCCCATTGATAGAAATGTCTTCATTATACAGGGCTGAAGTCATCTACCCTATAACTTCATCTCATTCAAGCTAGCTTTGCCCTTGAAAGAACCCAGCTTACATCAATCAGTCTTCCACACAACTCTGCAAAACTTTAAGAAAACAATAATGTTCCCTTTAAGCTTTTTCTCTGCTAGGTTAAACACTCCGTGTTTTTAGTAGTTCCTCACGTGAAATGTTTTCCAGATCCTTCGCCTCCCTAGGTGCCATCCTCTGAGCTTCACCCATCAGTAGTATCCTTGAAACCCAGTTGTGTTCTGACCAGTACAGATCACTACGGAACTCTGTCTTCTATTATATGGTCCTCTGTGCCTCTAGTAATGCAGCTTAGGGTTTCATCATATTTTGCTAGTCATAACATTCCCCTGGCCACTATTCATTTGGAATTCAACTAAACTCCTAGGTCTTTTTCATCTTAACTAAAAGTAATGCAGGCCTCTCTCATTCTGTTCTTGCAAAGTTGGATTTTGAACCATTGGTCCCCACTAAAACTAATTTGGTTAGTTTCATGTCTAGCATATTGAAATCTTTCTGGTTTTTATGTTGTCATGCTGGAACTGCTCTCTCCATGTTTGAATCCTGACTCATATGATAAATCTTTTTTTGGTGCTTTCAGTTGTTCACTAATACACAAAGATCCACTATGTAGCTGGTATTATTCTAGATGAGAGGAATACAAAAATAAATAAGATTGCTTGTCCTCAAAGCATTCACTGTCTAGAGAGATCAGAGATGGGGAGAATGAGATGTCAAGTTGAGAGGTAGGTTGGAGTCAGCGAGATGGCCATCATTTACTAAGGAGATTGAACTTGGCCCTCTGGGCCCTAGGAAATTTTCAAGCAGGGGAATAACCTGATCAGATGTATGTGTTGGGAGAACACAGCAGCTAGGATGATGGGTTGAAGGAAAAACTACTGGAGCCAGAGAGGCCTGTTAGGATGTTATTGCAAATTTTCAGGTAAGAGTTAATAAGAGTTGAAATACTGCAGGGGCAATGGGAGAGAACAGGAGGGGACAGAAATGAGACTTTTCAGGAGGTGGAATCAGTAAGATTATGAGACTGGTAAATAAAAAGAATAAGGAAGAGGAAGAGGTCAAGGGTACTCTCAGGAGTTCAGTTTCAGTACATAGTGTTATTTGCAGAGGTTAGAAAGCTTAAGACAAGCAGAAACTACTCGAAGGAGAAATGACTGTAATTGGAAGCTATAGGTTTGCAATTTTCTCCAGTATTTTTCCGTACCCTGGGATCATAAGGGAAGAAAAGAGAGGACTGAATTATTCCAAAGGTGGGATATTGGTAGGTTGGAAGTAACAGGAGAGCAAAGGACTGAGCTGCAGTGCATGTAAATGCCACCCCAATCACTGGGTCCAGTGGAGGAAGAAGCTGATATATTGTAGTGACAGGGAAGGGCTGGGCCACTGGAAGTGGGAAAGCAGTTGTGGTGGAAATTCAGGAATGGGAAAGGCCAGGGTTAGGAGATTGTGCTAGCCGTCTAGGTCACTGAAGAAAATGAAGTTCTCAGTAGTAAATTCCCCAAAACCTCCTCTTGGGGTTGACCTCAGTCCATTAATCAATGCCAGCTCTAACTGTACTTTACAATCAACAAAGGGACATTTCCTTGTCTTCTCCACAAGGCAATCATGTGTGGCTTTATCAGACACCTTACTGATGATGTTCACTACATTGAGAACATTTCACCCAATAACCCAATAAAAAAATGAAAAGTTCTGGGCTTCCCTGGTGGCGCAGTGGTTGAGAGTTCGCCTGCTGATGCAGGGGACGCGGGTTCATGCCCTGGTCTGGGAAGATCCCACATGCTGCGGAGCGGCTGGTCCCGTGAGCCATGGCCGCTGAGCCTGCGCATCCAGAGCCTGTGCTCCGCAACAGGAGAGGCCACAACAGTGAGAGGCCCGCACACCGCAAAAAAAAAAAAAAAGAAAGAAAAGTTCTTTATCATGAAGGTTCTTAGTTATACTATGTTAGCACCGAGCAATCACTCCATTCTTTTCTAAGTATTTGTCTCTTTGATTACCCACTCTTAAAACTTGGAAGCAATTAACAATCAAATTTACCATTCTACATTTTTCCCATTTCTGAAAATCAAGGACACGTTTTGCCAGCTACATTCTTTAAGCAATCTCTGCCCCTCTTTCTTCGTGATTTCTTAAAAATCCACAGGTGTTTATGAGATCACACCACAAAATGTTACTTAAAGTTCTGGGCTGTGCCTTGCCTGGGCCTTGTGTTGAAGACACACCAAAAATGATAAATTCTGTGCCAGGACACACCACCTCCTCTATTTTCTTAAGCAAGCTTGCTCTACTCTTTCTAGTTTGAGGAGATTATTTTCCTTAATAGACCAGATGATGTCAATACAGGAGTTGAGGAGTTCTGCTTCTTACACATCACTTTTTTACATTATAAACTTTCCTAGATTTTCCTTGTTTCTTTTCCTTTTGCAAACATAGCTTGTATGGCTTTTGTTTGGTTTTTTGTTGTTGTTGTTATTGTTGTTGTTTTTGCAAGTCTCAGTTCCAGAAGGATTTTAGCTTTCCTGGATCTATTATTCTAATTCCTGCTACTCTATTGTGTATATATGTCATTGGGAAGTGTCTTAAGACAGGCTTTCTCAGAATCAGACCCTGAGACAAGAATGTATATGCAAGGGATTTCTTAATGAAGTAAACCCAGGCAAATCCAGTGAGGGAGGGAAGGAAGAAAGACAACAAAGGGAAAGAAACCAAGCAAGGATATAATTCAAGCAGAGGCCCAGCTTCAGCCTGACCTTGCAGTGTTTGTCCCCAGCTGAAGCAAGGGAACTGGGCTTTCATAATCCTGTGCCAGTCAGTCACTTGTTAGGGGGCTACAGGGCAGGGAGAGGGGTAGAAGGTGAGTGTGTGGGGGGTATAAACTGCTAGGTCCCTCTGGCTCTCTGCTTGGGAATATATGTGTGTGTGTGTGTGTGTGTGTGTGTGTGTGTGTGTGTGTGTGCACGCCTAGTAGTTCAAGGGCAATCTTCTGAAGACAGTTGCAGGTACCACCTGGTAGAAGCAAAGGCACACAGAAACTGAACAGGGAATCTGAGGGAATTTGTGTTCAATATTGACAGTGTTCGTATATTGTCAATGTATGCCAAGACTCGTATTACCGTGTTCAAGAGGTCAAATATTCTATTTTTATCTTTTTGATCCTTCTCTTTGAAATCTGAGGCCATCAAAGGCTTCTTTGTTCAATCAAGTTGGTTTCCAAGGTGTCTCTCTTTCCTGTGACAGGATCATCTGTATCTGTATTGTCACAATTCCACTTTTGGAACCCACTGGTTTCCTGAGTTGTCTTCTCCTGTACAGCCTGGAGTACCCCGCCCCCCTGAGCTGCTCACACCAGGTGTCATTCCTGAGTCCTCTCCTCTCTATCAGGACCCCAACCTTACACATTCACAGTTACTCAAAAGTTACCCATCCCTGTCCTGCCTCCCTCCAAACTATGTCTCATATCCATCTACCTCCTTCCATTCTTACTGCCTGTGTGAGTTATGATCACCTCCTGCTTATATTCTCCCCTAATCTTTCTAATTGTTCTCTAGACTTTCACATCTGTGCCCTGTAATCTATTTTCTGCATGGTACCTGGAATGATCTTCTTAAAACACCAGGCAGGCTATGTCACCCTATGCTTAAAGATTCCAAGGCACTTACCATGAAAGTCCACTCCCCCCTGTGGTTTCCAAGCTGCTGCCTGATACTCCAGCCTCATCCTGAGCCTCTTGCCCCCTTGCTCACTGCACTTCTGCCACAGATTACCATACTTCTGTCCCTCCTCCTGACCTCAGTGATTTTCTCCATGGCGTTTCTCAGTCTGCAGTGTTCTCCCTTCCACTCATCACTTGGCTACTTCCTGTGGATCCTTCAGCTCTCAGTGCCTTTTCCTGACCTAGGTAAAGTCAGTCCCCCATGCTGTTACTCTCTCTCACAATACGCCCAGCACAATGGGAAGACAAGCTATGGCAAGGCTGCTATTTTCCTAGATGGTATTTATCACAGTTTATAATTAAATATTCATTTATGTCTTACTTCCTTAGTATCTGTCTCTCCTGTTAGACTATAAGATTCATTCCTGTGATAAGCCATAATGTCCTGTGATAAACCATAATGGAAAAGAGTATTAAAAGAAAGAATGTCTGTATGTATAGAACTGAGTCACTTTGCTGCACAGCAGAGATTGGCACAGCATTGTAAATCACCTATACTTCAATAAAAGAATAAAATATAAAACAATTTCATAAGGGAAGGAATGCATCTATTTTATTCCTTGATGTATAGTCAATAACAGTTGTTGAATAATGAGTAAACTCTTATTTGTAAAAATAGTTTTGAAATCTATCATCCTATACTGAGGATACAGACTTGAGTTGCAAAAAGCAGCTTCTGTTTACAAAACAGCCATCAGAATGTGAAGAAAAGCTATGATAAGGTGACAATTAGACCCTCATGGTGAGCTGGACCCAGATCTTTTCATTTGTGAACTTCTCAAAGAAGTTCTTGGGACTTAAAAGCCCCCCAAAAGAGCAATAGCATAGAATAGGTGCATTATGGGCTGAATTGTTGAATTCATGTGTTGAAGTCCTAACCTCCAGCACCTCAGAATATGACTGCATTTGGAGACAGGGTCTTCACAGAGGTAATTAAATAAAAATGAGAGCATTAGGGTGGGTCCTAATCCAATATGATGTCCTTATAAGAAAAGGAGATTAGGACACAGACACATGTGAAGGGAAGACCATGTGAACACACAGGGAGAAGACGGCCATCTGCAAGCCAAGGAGAGAGGCCTCAAAAGACACCAAGCCTGCTGATATGTTGATCTCAAACTTCTAGCCTCCAAAACTGAGAAAATATGTTTCTGTTGTTTAAGCCACCCAATCTCTGGTACTTTGTTAGAGCATCCCTAACTAACTGAGGCACTTGAGGAAGTCATATCTAAGATGAAAAAAGCATTTTTCCTGACGTAGCTGAGGGCCCGATAAGTATGGGTTCACGCTACACCAGAGCTAACTGTAAGTTCCAGGATTTGCTCCCTTCTTGGGGGGTGAGGTGGAGCCATAGCCCAAAGGACTCCCTCCTACCTACACCACAGGAAACGTGCAGGTGGATCTGAGGCCTCACTGCAGGTCCACTGAAGAGCAGCTCTTACCACCCCACAGGGTCACTTCAATAACTAAGACAATGTGACAATCATAGAGTTCTAATTTGGGAGGTAAAAAGTGTGTTTCACCTCCCCACTCACACTTCAGCCTCTTCTCACTATGCCCACTAAAATAAGTTAATTTCTGAGCACTAATCACTATAGGGAATCACCACTTACAGTGAATTAGAGATTCACTATAGGAGTCTCCAATTATTCCACTTATAGGTAATCTCCAGTTTTCACTCATCTGAGTATGTCTGCAACCAACAAGAGAGTGGATATGTCCACCACACTGACCCCAAAGATTTTCCAGATCTGGGATCCTCAGAGACTTTTAGTTTAAAATCTGACTTGTTTGTCTATTACTTTGCAGTATTGCCCCTAAAGATGCATTGCATTAACACATTTTCTGCCTTTTAAGTGCTATAACTCCTAGGAGGTGGTGTGTGTGTGTGTGTGTGTGTGTGTGTGTGTGTGTGTATCTATATCTGGTCAAACTCTTAGTTTGTCATTTTAGGATAAAAATTCTCTTCTAATCTTTTCAACATACCTATATGATTAAGTGAGCTTAATATTTCATAGATTTTTGACTCAAGTTTAAGAAAATCTTTGTAAGTATTTCTTTAGCTCAGACCTTTACACCAGCATATTCTAATCATTCACTAAAATGGTAGCAAAGTTTTATGGGAAAGCCAGTTGGGTATAAAAAAGAGAAGTGGGAGGAAATTGAGCAAAAAAAAATATAGAATGTATAGTGGGTGAAAATCGACTTAAAAAGAGAAAGTTGGATCATAGTGAACATTGAGTTTGGTAGAATATTAGAGAACCCCGTTTATTCAAGAGCTTGGGGGGAGGAGCTTCAAGATGGCGGAAGAGTAAGACACGGAGATCACCTTCCTCCCCACAAATACATCAGAAATACATCTACATGTGGAACAACTCCTACAGAACACCTACTGAACGCTGGCAGAAGACCTCAGACTTCCCAAAAGGCAAGAAACACCCCAGGTACCTGAGTAGGGAAAAGAAAAAAGAATAGGGACAGGACCTGCACCAGTGGGAGGGAGCTGTGAAGAAGGAAAGGTTTCCACACACTAGTAAGTCCCTTAGTGGGAGGAGACTGCGGGTGGTGGAGTGGGGGAGCTTCAGAGCCACAGAGGAGAGCGCAGCAACAGGGGTGCGGAGGGCAAAGTGGAGAGATTCCCAGAGGATCAGGCCGAACAGCACTCACCAGCTCGAAAGGCTTGTCTGCTCACCCGCCGGGGTGGGCGGGGCTGGGAGCTGAGGCTCCGGCTTCGGTCGGATCCCAGGGAGAGGACTGGGGTTGGCGGCGTGAACACAGCCTGAAGAGGGCTAGTGCGCCACGGCTAGCCGGGAGGGAGTCCGGGGAAAAGTCTGGAGCTGCCGAAGAGGCAAGAGACTTTTTCTTGCCTCTTATTGTTTCCTGGTGCGTGAGGAGAGGGGATTAAGAGCGCTGCTTAAAGGAGCTCCAGAGACGGGCGCGAGCCACGGCTATCAGCGCGGACCCCAGAGACGGGCATGAGACGCTAAGGCTGCTGCTGCCGCCACCAAGAAGCCTGTGTGCGAGCACAGGTCACTATCCACACCTCCCCTCCCGAGAGCCTGTGCAGCCCACCACTGCCAGGGTCCCAGGATCCAAGGACAACTTCCCCACGAGAACACACGCCTCAGGCTGGTGCAACGTCACACCGGCCTCTGCCGCCGCAGGCTCGCCCCGCACTCCGTGCCCCTCCCTCCCCCCGGCCTGAGTGAGCCAGAGCCCCCGAATCAGCTGCTCCTTTAACCCCGTCCTGTCTGAGCGAAAAACAGACGCCTTCAGGCGACCTACACGCAGAGGCGGGGCCAAATCCAAAGCTGAGCTCCGGGAGCTGTGAAAGAAGAGAAAGGGAAATCTCTCACAGCAGCCTCAGGAGCAGCGGATTAAATCTCCACAACCAACTTGATGTACCCGGCATCGCTGGAATACCCGAAGAGACAACGAATCATCCCAAATTGAGGAGGTGGACATTGGGAGCAATGATATATATATATTTTTTCCCTTTTTCTCTTTTTGTGAGTGTGTATGTGTATGCTTCTGTGTGTGATTTTGATTTTGTCTGTATAGCTTTGCTTTTGCCATTTGTCCTAAGATTCTGTCTGTCCGTGTTTTTCTCTTTTTTAGTATAGTTTTTAGCACTTGTTACCATTGGTGGATTTGTTTTTTGGTTTGGTTGCTCTCTTCTTTCTTTCTCTTTTTTATTACTTAAAATATTTTTAATATTTTAATATTTTAATTTTATAACTTTTTTATTTTAATAACTTTTTATTTGATTTGATTTTTTATTTTTATTTTAATAACTTTTTTATTTTAATAACTTTTTATTTGATTTGATTTTATCTTAATTTTATTTTAATAACTTTTTTATTTTAATAACTTTTTATTTGATTTGATTTTATCTTCTTCTTTCTTTCTTTCTTTTTTTTCCTCCCTTTTATTCTGAGCCGTGTGGATGACAGGCTCTTGGTGCTGCAGCCAGGCGTCAGGGATGTGCCTCTAAGGTGGGAGAGCCAAGTTCAGGACATTGGTCCACAAGAGACCTCCCAGCTCCAACGTAATATCAAATGGCAAAAATCTCCCAGAGATCTCCATCTCAACATCAAGACCCAGCTCCACTCAATGACCAGTAAGCTACAGTGCTGGACACCCTATGCCAAACAACTAGCAAGACAGGAACACAACCCCATCCATTAGCACAGAGGCTGCCTAAAGTCATAAGGCCACAGACACTCCAAAACACACCACCACACATGGACCTGCCCACCAGAAAGACAAGATGCAGCCTCATCCACCTGAACACAGGCACTAGTCCCCTCCACCAGGAAGCCTACACAACCCACCAAACCAACCTTAGCCACTGGGGGCAGACACCAAAAACAACAGGAACTACGAAACTACAGCCTGCGAAAGGAGACCCCAAACACAGTAAGTTAAGCAAAATGAGAAGACAGAGAAACAAACAGCACATGAAGGAGCAAGGTAAAAACCCACCGGACCAGTGTTTCCCTGGTGGCGCAGTGATTAAGAGTCTGCCTGCCGATGCAGGGGACACGGGTTCGTGCTCCGGTCTGGGAAGATCCCAAATGCCACGGAGCGGCTAGGCCTGTGAGCCATGGCCGCTGAGCCTGCACGTCTGGAGCCTGTGCTCTGCAATGGGAGAGGCCGCAACAGTGAGAGGCCCGTGCACTGCAAAAAAAAAAAAAAAAAACAAAAAACCACCAGACCTAACAAATGAAGAGGAAATAGGCAGTCTACCTGAAAAAGAATTCAGAATAATGATAGTAAAGATGATCCAAAATCTTGGAAATAGAATGGATAAAATACAAAAAACGTTTACCAAGGACCTAGAAGAACTAAAGAGAAAACAAACAGTGATGAACAACACAATAAGTGAAATTTAAAATTCTCTAGAAGGGATCAATAGCAGAATAAATGAGGCAGAAGAACGGATAAGTGACCTGGAAGATAAAGTACTGGTAATAAGTACTGCAGAGCAGAATAAAGAAAAAAAAATGAAAAGAATTGAGGAAAACTCAGAGACCTCTGGGACAACATTAAACACACCAACATTCAAATTATAGGGGTCCCAGAAGAAGAAAAGAAAAAGAAAGGGACTGAGAAAATATTTGAAGAGATGAGAGTTGAAAACTTCCCTAATATGGGTAAGGAAATAGTCAATTAAGTCCAGGAAGTGCAGAGAGTCCCATACAGGATAAATCCAATGAGAAACATGCCAAGACATATATTAATCAAACTATCAAAAAATTAATACAAGGAAAAAATATTAAAAGCAGCAAGGGAGAAACAACAAATAATATACAAGGGAATAACAATAAGGTTAACAGCTGATCTTTCAGCAGAAACTCTGCAAGCCAGAAGGGAGTGGTAGGACATATTTAAAGTGATGAAGGGGAAAAACCTACAACCAAAATTACTCTGCCCAGCAAGGATCTCATTCAGATTCGAAGGAGAAATTAAAACCTTTACAGACAAGCAAAAGCTAAGAGAGTTCAGCACCACCAAACCAGCTCTACAACAAATGCTAAAGGAATTTCTCTAGGCAGGAAACACAAGAGAAGGAAAAGACCTACAATAACAAACCCAAAACAATTAAGAAAATGGTAATGGGAACATACATATCAATAATTACCTTAAATGTAAATGGATTAAATGCTCCAACCAAAAGACATAGACTGGCTGAATGGATACAAAAACAAGACCCGTATATATGCTGTCTACAAGAGACCCACTTCAGACCTAGGGACACATACAGACTGAAAGTGAGGGGATAGAAAAAGATATTCCAGGCAAATGGACATCAAAAGAAAGCTGGACTAGCAGTTCTCCTATCAGACAAAACAGACTTTAAAACAAAGACTATACGAGAGACAAAGAAGGTCACTACATAATGATCAAGGGATCAAACCAAGAAGAAGATATAACAATTGCAAATATTTATGCACCCAACATAGGAGCACCTCAATACATAAGGCAAATATTAACATCCATAAAAGGTGAAATCGACAGTAACACAACCATAGGAGGGGACTTTAACACCCCACTTTCACCAATGGATAGATCATCCAAAATGAAAATAAATAAAGAAACAGAAGCTTTAAATGATACATTAAACAAGATGGACTTAATTGATATTTATAGGACATTCCATCCAAAAACAACAGAATACACTTTCTTCTCAAGTGCTTATGGAACATTCTCCAGGATACATCATGTCTTGGGTCACAAACCATGCCTTCGTAAACTTAAGAAAATTGAAATCGTATCAAGTATCTTTTCTGACCACAACGTTATGAGACTAGATATCAATTACAGGAAAAAAACTGTAAAAAACACAAACACATGGAGGCTAAACAATACACTACTTAATAACCAACCAAGAAGTCACTGAAGAAATCAAAGAGGAAATAAAAAAGTACCTAGAAACAAATGACAATGAAAACATGATGACCCAAAACCTATGAGATGCAGCAATAGCAGTTCTAAAAGGGAAGTTTATAGCAATACAATCCTACCTCAAGAAACAAGAAACATCTCAAATAAACAACCGAACCTTACACCTAAAGTAATTAGAGAAAGAAGAACGAAAAAAACCCCAAAGTTAAAAGAAGGAAAGAAATCAGAAAATTCAGATCAGAAATAAATGAAGGAAATGATAGCAAAGATCAATAAAACTAAGAGCTGGTTCTTTGAGAAGATAAACAAAATTGATAAACCATTAGCCAGACTCATCAAGAAAAAAAGGGAGAAGACTCAAATCAATAGAATTAGAAATGAAAAAGGAGAAGTAACAACTGACACTGCAGAAATACAGAGGATCATGAGAGATTACTACAAGCAACGATATGCCAATAAAATGGACAACCTGGAAGAAATGGACAAATACTTAGAAATGTACAGCCTACCGAGTTAGAACCAGGAAGAAATAGAAAATATGAACAGACCAATCACAAGCACTGAAATTGAAACTGTGATTAAAAATCTTCCAACAAACAAAAGCCCAGGACCAGATGGCTTCACAGGCGAATTCTATCAAACATGTAGAGAAGAGCTAACATGTATCCTTCCCAAACTCTTCCAAAATATAGCAGAGGGAGGAACACTCCCAAACTCATTCTATGAGGCCACCATCACTCTGATACCAAAACAAGACAAAGATGTCACAAAGAAAGAAAACTACAGACCAATATCACTGATAAACATAGATGCAAAAATCCTCAACAAAATACTAGCAAACAGAATCCAACAGCACATTAAAAGGATCATACACCATGATCAAGTGGGGTTTATTCCAGGAATGCAAGGATTCTTCAATATACGCAAATCAATCAACGTGATACACCATATTAACAAATTGAAGGACAAAAACAATATGATCATCTCAATAGATGCAGAGAAAGCTTTTGACAAAATTCAACACCCATTTATGATCACCCTGCAGAAAGTAGGCATAGAGGGAACTTTCCTCAACATTATAAAGGCCATATATGACAAACGCACAGCCAACACCGTCCTCAATGGTGAAAAATTGAAACCATTTCCACTAAGATCAGGAACAAGACAAGGTTGCCCACTCTCACCACTCTTATTCAACATAGTTTTGGAAGTTTTAGCTACAGCAATCAGAGAAGAAAAAGATATAAAAGGAATCCAAATCAGAAAAGAAGGAAAGCTGTCACTGTTTGCAGATGACATGATACTATACATAGAGGATCCAAAAGATGCTACCAGAAAACTACTAGAGCTAATCAGTGAATTTTGTAAAGTAGCGGGATACAAAATTAATGCACAGAAATCTGTTGCATTCCTATACACTAATGATGAAAAATCTGAAAGTGAAATTAAGAAAACACTCCCACTTACCATTGCAACAAAAAGAATAAAATATCTAGGAATAAACCAATCTAAGGAGACAAAAGACCTGTATGCAGAAAACTATAAGACACTGATGAAAGAAATTAAAGATGATATAAACAAATGGAGAGATATACCATGTTCTTGGATTAGAAGAATCAACATTGTGAAAATGACTATACTACCCAAAGCAATCTACAGATTCAATGCAATCCCTATCAAACTACCACTGACATTTTTCACAGAACTAGAACAAAAAATTTCACAATTTGTATGGAAACACAAAAGACCCCGAATAGCCAAAGCAATCTTGAGAAAGAAAAACGGAGCTGGAGGAATCAGGCTCCCTGACTTCAGACTATACTACAAAGCTACAGTAATCAAGACAATATAGTACTGGCACGAAAACAGAAATATAGATCAATAGAACAGGATAGAAAGCCCAGAGATAAACCCACGCACATATGGTCACCCTATCTTTGATAAAGGAGGCAAGAATATACAGTGGAGAAAAGACAGCCTCTTCAATAAGTAGTGCTGGGAAAACTGGACAGGTACATGTAAAAGTATGAAATTAGAACACTCCCTAACACCAGACACAAAAATAAACTCAAAATGGATTAAAGATCTAAATGTAAGGCCAGACACTATCAGATTCTTACAGGAAAACATAGGCAGAACACTCTATGACATAAATCACAGCAAGATCCTTTTCGACCCACCTCCTAGAGAAATGGAAATAAAAACAAAAATAAACAAATGGGACCTAATGAAACTTAAAAGCTTTTGCACAGCAAAGGAAACCATAAATAAGACCAAAAGACAACCCTCAGAATGCGAGAAAATATTTGCAAATGAAGCAATTGACAGAGGATTAATCTCCAAAATTTACAAGCAGCTCATGCAGCTCAATAACAAAAAAACAAACAACCCAATCCAAAAATGGGCAGAAGACCTAAATAGACATTTCTACAAAGAATATATACAGATTGCCAACAAACACATGAAGGAATGCTCAACATCAGTAGCCATTAGAGAAATGCAAATCAAATCTACAATGAGATATCATCTCACACTGGTCAGAATGGCCATCATCATCACAAAATCTAGAAACAATAAATGCTGGAGAGGGTGTGGAGAAAAGGGAACCCTCTTGCACTGTTAGTGGGAATGTAAACTGATACAGCCACTATGGAGAACAGTATGGAGGTTCCTTAAAAAACTAAAAATAGAACTACCATATGACCCAGCAATCCCACTACTGGGCATATACCCTGAGAAAACCATAATTCAAAAAGAGTCATGTACCAAAATGTTCACTGCAGTTCTATTTACAATAGCCAGGACATGGAAGCAACCTAAGTGTCCGTCAACAGATGAATGGATAAAGAAGATGTGGCATATATATACAATGGAATATTACTCAGCCATGTAAAGAAACAAAATTGAGTTATTTGTAGTGAGGTGGATGGACCTAGAGTCTGTCATACAGAGTGAAGTAAGTCAGAAAGAGAAAAACAAATACCGTATGCTAACACATATATATGGAATCTAAAAAAAAAAAAATTATCATGAAGAACCTAGGGGCAAGACACGAATAAAGACACAGACCTACTAGAGAGTGGACTTGAGGACACGGGGAGGGGGAAGGGTAAGTTGGGACAAAGTGAAAGAGTGGCATGGACATAGAAACACTACCAAATGTAAAATAGATAGCTAGTGGGAAGCAGTCGCATAGCACAGGGAGATCAGCTTGGTGCTTTGTGACCAGCTAGAAGGGTGGGATAGGGAGGGTGGGAGGGAGGGAGATGTAAGACGGAAGAGATATGGGGATATATATATATATATGTATAATTCATTCACTTTGTTGTAAAGCAGTAAGTAACACAACATTGTAAAGCAATTATACTCCAATAAAAATGTGAAAAAAAAATGTTAAAAAAAATTGGTATTAAAATGAGTTGTTACACTCACTACCCTTTTTGCGTGTTTTAGAAACATGTATATTCTCAAATGCTTAGAGAATTTGGAACAACAGTGAAAACACATTTTTATACCTAATCCTATTATTTAAAATCTAGGTTTCTGTAATAAAACCTGTTTTGCACTTATAACATATTAAAAGTTGTGTCTTGAAACCTGGTCCCTGTGCACGCACAGCAGCCGTTATGAGTGACCTGGTGCAGCTGGCTGCATTGGTAGATAGAATAGAAAGACTCCTATTTTGCTTGCTTCCAAGCTTTCCAGGTCTTCACAAACATCAATTTTCCCATGTCCTGTGCTGAAACCAAAAATGCTGCTGGTAGAGATGAATCCCCAAGGAGACGGATTCTGAGATTTATGTTCCGTGGGGACAGCCCTCAGGAACAAGAGCAGGAAGGAGGCAGGACCGGGCAGTGGGAGAAGGTAAAGTGTGATGAAGTTTCAACAGCAGACTCAGGTGACCCTGCAGGGATCTCCTGATGAGCAGAGCTCTTCAAAACTGTCCTGCACTGAGACTAAGGGGCAGATGTCTATACCCCAACACTAACCAGTCACTGGATACAGACCGGTCCCCTCCCATGGAGGGGACACAGCCCTGGAAGAGGCCACAGCTCCCTTCATGTGAGAGCAAGCCTGGGAGGACTCAGCTGAAGCCATCCCCAGCACTAATGTAAGCAGCTGGGAGAATAAGAGGCCTCCTGAAGGGGAGGGGTTTGGCAGTGCACAACACCCACTGCATGCACCCCCGAGCCACTCGGATGCACTTACTTCACACTTACTTCGTATGTAAGTACACACCACCTGGAAACAGCTCCTCTGTGATTCTGGTTTGTCTCTCTTCCTGGGAAAACTGACAGTGGGAGGGTTACTGCATGAAATACAACCACCTCGCCACTGCAACTGGTCCTGAGGCTGCAACTGACACTCGTCTCATCTCCCTATCCTACTACATGTTCTAGATTCTCTTCACCCCTAGCATCTCTGCCAGTCTAAGTGGCTTACATGATAAAGTGACCCAGACACTCTTTCCTGAGTGGATCTGAGCTCCTGGACCCTATGCCCTTCTCTGGCTATGGCTGTTGCACATGACCATTTATAGTCAAAATTGGGGAACTGAGTATCAAGAGATGAGATGACTCAATGGATCACCTGGGTCCCATATGAATTCTTCCCTATTGTGTAGCAGCTTCTCCATTTCTACTGATGATTAAATTATACCTGTCAGACAGTGACTTCCTTCTTTGCCTTTGACATACGTAGCCTAAAGTGGCCAGGTAGCAGCTGTAACTTAGAGGTTAAAGGAACTCTAGCTGTAAATCCCATTGGAGGAATTTCCCTTCTGGGAACCAGGGTCTCTGGATCCCCAAAGCCTGGAATTACAGAGATGAGAATGACCAATGTTGGTCCATGTTGCCTGTGTCCTACAGCCCCTTCAGTGCCTAGTCTCTTTCCACCCTTAGCAGGTCCAGCATAGCCTTGATCAGGTTATGTTATGGTGTGCTCCTAATTATTGGTTAGCAGACAAGAGTGGAGTTGGGAGTAAAACCTAAGGGTTTTCTTACAAGGCAGAGGACTCTGCACCATGTTCAAACAAGAGGGAGTGCTTTAGTAGGAAAGAGTGGGCTTTTTTTTTTTTTTTTTTTTGCATTGTGCCAAGGTTCCAGGGCATAAAAGTTCTTTAGTGCACACACCCAGCTATTCCCATCCCAGGTCACAGGGTCCATCCCTTCCCAGCCAGGGCTCTGACCGTGGCATAGCTGACTTGCTGTAGGGCTGACAATTCAAAGTTCTCTGGTGCTCAGCTACCCTTGTAATTAAAGTCTGGGGACTGATCCTCAGCATTTTCTGCTCTCTGGCTGCAGGAGATGATTGTTCTTCCATGTGCTTCTGAGAAAGCCCTCTGAACTTACAGTTTGCCTGAAATTGGTGATTAATCACCCTAACCTTTTCATTATCTTTCTCCATTGTATTGAGTACACTCCGCAAGAGCAACCTAATTCCACTGTCTTTATAATTACTTCTTCTCCTGAATCTCTGAGATGTTGCACCTGCCAGTTGGCAGATGACCTAGTTGATAAATCCCATTTTAGAGATGACTTTCTGGGACTGGCACCAAGGTCTTAAGTTGAGTTCCCAAGGAAGCAGACTCTGTGATGGAGATTCGCATGCAGGGATTCCACTGGATGTATTCTTAGGAACAATATGTACGGGGAAGAGAGAGAATAGGATCCAGCAGAGGGAAAAATTGAACTGCAATGAAGTTGCAACAGAGGCCCCAGCTGATACCCTGGGCGATCTCTGGTCTGGAATGGCCTTTCAGAGTTGTTTGAACTGAGGTGAGGGAGAGGGGCCTTTGTTGCTCCTTTATTGACCATGTTGTTTTTGGATATGGGCAGTCCTTGGAGTGGAAACGTAGACTTGTGTGAGGCAGCTCCCTTCAACAAAGGGCAATTCCTGGGGCATGACTTACTGTGAGCCATTGGCAGGCAATAGTCCTAATAGCTGGCAGAATAAAAACCTCAGTCCTGCAGGTGAGGGTGGGGAGAGAAACCTGGGACGTAACTTGCCACTATATGTACCAGTGCAGTTCTGAAATTTTAATAAGATCATGAATGTAGAAGGGCTTTAAATTTGTCAACACTTTATAAATCCAGGTTATTTTCACTACTTCACAATTTTGACACGGGTTGGCCCCAGCACAGGATCAACTGCCATGGTCAGTAGGACAAGATCTCTTTAAGTCAGACTGTTCCATGTTTTAGTCAAGTCATTGGCCTTCCAACAGTCTGTCATCTTATTCCAAGACTACAAATTCTTGGTAGATTTTAGACAAATCTCTCCAGTATCCTGTAAAAATGAGGGGTTCACATTTGACTTCATTTTTTCCATTCAAGATTTTTTCTTTGGTGAGCAGTTTAGAATATGTGAAGGGTTAAATACTAGTATCATGGCAAAGTTGAAACAGAACCATAAGTTTAATATTATTTTAAAGTTAAAATGATTTAACATGACACCAAGCTTGAGTTAACATTCTACATGGTTGTGGAGATATTAGGGTTTAAACAGATGTCAGCAATTTTTTTACAAAACGGAAATTGAGTTCTACAGATGGTGGAGACTGAGGAGTTCAAAGTGTTGTATAAAAAATGTACACTCAAGTAAAAAGTAATCATCTTTATATTTCAAGTTTGAAGACACCCTTTTGGTGATGAGGATAATTTTCAAGCCGATCAGACAGAAATCTATTTACCTTTCTCTTCCATATCATACTTTTTTTTCTCTGCTACAATTTCTGATTATGGAAGGTATTTGTGCAGTAATATAGGACTTCTCTTTTTCCAATTCCCACCCCTATTCTACCTCATTTTTCTATTAGCATAATATTGTTCAGCTTGCCTTATCATATTTTCCATAGCAACAGGCCACGGTGTCATAAAAATCATCTTCTTCCAGATTTTTATTATTTTCCATATGTGGTTGGACTTCTTTTAGAAAGTTGTAATTTTCATGCATTTATTTGATGAAGATGCTCTTACCAGTTGAGGAAAGGTTTTAAGGTTATAAGAAAATATTCAGGTATGTGAGTTTTGTCCATCATCACCAGTTCTTTTAGTTGTATAATTTGTGCTCAAAAGTGCAAAATTTTCCGTAAATGATGAAACAAAATTCATATTTTTAAATGAGAGAATGTAAAAATACATTATCTACAAAATTATCACTTCCTGTTTTCACCCAAACAGCCAGATTTTTTTCAAATGTACAATCAATTTTTTGTACTTGAAACCCTGACTGCCAGAGTAGTTAGAGAAAATGCATTGCAAAATTTCATTCAAACAGGGAGGAGAATTGTGGACTGGAAAGAGGATGAGGGACCTTCTGCAATGCATTTTGGACAATAGGTGGGATACAGGAGCCCTCCATTCAGATATAGGTTGGTTTCTAGCCTTGATGCCTAAGACCTCAGGGAAAAGGGTGTTCCAGTGACAAACTGCAGACCCTGGAGAATATCTGCCCTAGTTCCAACAAGACGAATACTGAAGAATATCTACTCTACTTCTAAGAAGAGGAATTTGGGATCTGAAAGATCCATACATAAAGACTGCCACTGACTTCCGAATCTTCTTACCCTCAGATACTACAGTTCTCATTTACAGTTGCCCACTGCTATGCCCAGTATCCTCTTTTGAGTAGGTTCCAGAAGGACTTTCAGAGTCATGGAGGAGTTGAGGTCATCTTTGGTGAATCCCAGGGGGAACCCATCTCACTCTACCAGTGTCTATCTGGAGAGTTCTATCACCTTGAGTCTTCTCTCTCCGGCTTGGTGCTGTCTCACTGCCTCTAGAGAATACTGTTGGCTGCTTCCTATCAGTGATCTTCCCTCAACCATGGAAAACAAGTAGCCTTGCTTCCCTCCTCCCATCTTCTTTTGAAAATCACCAGACGTGAATCCTATTCTTCAAAAAGTGAGGACTAGACTCTTTATTGCTAACTGTTCTCCTTTACCATTGTCATCCCAACAATGACACCAGCCACCTTTTATTTACCTCACTCCAGTATCTCTATACCTTATGGTGACCCTACAAAGTTGAGTTTTATCTCAACTTTCTGATGAGAAAAATGAGACTCAGAAAGATTAAATAACTTGCCCAATGCCACAGAGCTAATAAATGGCAGCACTTAGACTAGATTTTACACGTCTCCCAGCACTACACTGTTCCCCTCATAGCATACTGTCTTCCGAAATAAAGAGGTGATTCTTACCTGTTACAGAGATGGCTGTCATGAAAGGCTGTGAACAAGGTGGCAGGCATTCATCCCAACCACGTTTCTAACATAACCGTAATGTGGCCACATCAGGCCAGGTAGAAAAAGAGGACAGAGTGACTGCAGACCAGTGAAATCAGAGATTTCCAAGGAGCTGTGGGGAGAGTAGAATTTCTCAAATAATATCACTGCTACTAATGTCCCCCAAACCTAGGGCTGTGATTTACCAGACCAATAAGTAAGTTTACCCAAGAACAGACCAGAGTTCTCCTGTCTGTCCTGGATGAGTCTCTGGATGGTGGTCAGTCACTTTGGCCTGAAAGATGAAGTGAGATTCCAGAACCTATCAATGTTGCAGCACTATTAATCCTCTTAACAATAGGATTAAAAGATAATAGATCACTAAAATGTCTGGACTTCCCATTTAGATGCCGTTAGGACAGAATTAGCTATTAGGATCTATTATTTTTTTCAATCCTATTGTTACTAGGATCAGCAGTGCCTGAACATTGAGAGGTTCTGAAACCTTATTCCACTCAGGTCACTAAGTGGCAGATATCTGTTCTATATATGAATATCTTACTGCTGCTTTAGCCTTTATATTAAACCTATTTTGAAAGCATAGCCCAAAGCCATTCGTGCCATTGGCTTCTTTCTCTTTGCTCTTTCTTTGAGTTATGAACTGAGCACATCAATAGCTGCTCTGAAAGCTTTGATGCTTCTTTGGCAATGACTTCAGTCCTGCTGCATTTACCACAGAACTGCAGTGACTGTCTTATGTGGAGAAGCATATTTGTGGTTGATAAAATGCTAGTTCAATGGGGGAAAAAGTGAATTGATTATATTGAGCATTTTTATAACTGTCACTTTTCTACAAGACAAAGAGAATAATTTTGGTTTCTTCATCTATTCCACATATACACTGATTTTTAATTACAATCAAACATTATTAAAGGAAATCCAAGTGAAACCAGGGGGAAAATTATAACTATGGTTTAGTACATAGGATTCCATTTGGTCTGGGGTGGAGGGAGTCGGCGGGCACTTCCAAGCTTTTCGATTTGTACAATATTTGATTATATATACAATTAGTAAAAAGGTATTCTAGGGCTTCCCTGGTGGCGCAGTGGTTGAGAGTTTGCCTGCTGATGCAGGGAACACGGGTTCGTGCCCCGGTCTGGGAAGATCCCACATGCCGCGGAGCGGCTGGGCCCGTGAGCCATGGCCGCTGGGCCTGCGCGTCCGGAGCCTGTGCTCCGCAACGGGAGAGGCCACAACAGTGAGAGGCCCGCGTAACGCAAAAAAAAAAAAAAAGTATTCTACTCAGTATAATTACCTGGAGAATAATACATGGTATGTAAGGTACTGCAACCCCCTTCTATAGTTGGAATTCTGAGAAGTGAGAATCCCACTGCCCTCTATCTGAAAGCATGGTTTAAGTCTATCATAGCCTATTTTCTTACCCCAAAGATTTTTCTAGGGGAATAAGTTTGCATTTGTAACTCACCATCCTTCTTCCAAGAGAGGCAGCACGATAGTGGTTATGTTCAGGGACTCAGAGACAAACAAAACTTGTTTCAAATCGAGGCTTAATCACTTAGGAGCCTTATTAGCCTATGTGGCTAGTTGTTTAATCTATCTCAATTTCCACACCTGTGAAATGGGCACCATGTAAAACGAGGATCCTCATTACGTAAAATGAAGATCAAATGCCATACTGAGTACCAAGTTATTGGCACACAGTAAACAGCAAAAGTTAGTTGACATTATTACCAGGGTCATGAAAGTCCTTAGTGGAACTGTGGGGACAGGTCACACATGTTTGAGGAGGCTCATCTGCCACGTGAGAAGCAGTGTAATGGATGTTAGAAAAATCCTTAAAGATGTGGAGTCTGCTTCTAGAAACGGTTTCTGCTTCTTCTGAATGACCAAGATGGTTCCAGACCCTCCAAGTCCTGGCAGGACAAATTGAGGCCATGTTCCTTTGACTGACTGTATAAATGATCACTTTCACTTTTACATTATCATTCTTTCTTTCGGGATGATATATCCTTCTGGGGACTCCTCTAGTGATAATAGCAGCTGCTTTCAAGAAATACCTTTGAAAAATGGAATAATCTTATGAGGTCGGAGGTGGTTGGGGAAGAAGGGGAGACCTGCTTGAGAATGGGATTTGCAGTTGGTCCAGAGCTCTGATATTGCTTCTCTATTAATGAGCTTGTAATTTGATTACTTCATCTAGACCACTGTTTCTAGATGGTTGGTCCTCTGAATCACCTGTGGCAGGGTGCTTGTCAAACATGCTGTTGCCTGAGCCCCACCCCAGACTTTCAGGGTCGAAATCTCTGGGGCTGGAGATAGGCAGTCTGCACACGCAAGTGTGAGAACTTCCAATACAGGCTACAGCAGAAAATATTAATGTCACTACTGACATTATTTCAGCTCCAAGCACTTCTCACTTGGTTTTTAGCAGGGAGAAAGAGATGATTAATACTTACGATTATGTATTCATTCCTGGGCTCCAAGACTTCCACTTTCACTTTTCTGTAAAATGGGAGTTAATAAGAGCTACCAAACTCTTTTTAATGTAAGAATGAATAAATGTTTAGTAAGTGTTTGGGGCTGTCTGCGAAAAGGTAGTATAAATATGCCAAGCATTATTATAGGAGAAATATGTAGATGGGTTTGACTTATATATGCCCCAAATTCCCATTTGCCATAATTTAAGAAAATAGGTACCGAAATGGTGCCAGTGGATCTTATAGCTAAGTTACTGTTTTGGCTCTGTAAAGGGAGGGCATGCTTAACCCAAGGGAGCTATAAAGCATCAGCTGAGTATTGATGGAGTTTGGAGTCAAATAGAAGCCTGTTCTGCTGTGAAAACATGCACATGTGTGGAATTGCATTGCTATAATCAGGACACAACCAAATTCACAGATGTGCCCAATTTTCTGTTTCCTCTATATTTTACCAGTTTCACGGCACAGTGACAAATGAGGAAAGCACTAAACTGATTTTGTATAGCATCTCATGGAAGCCGCTCACAAATCTCACTGCGGGGAATGAACCTCACAAATGTTAATAGTTAAGCACTACATCTGTCTAATCCATCTCTGGGATACACTAAGGTCTCTGTTACTTTGCATATAGCAAATTGAAGAAACCCCATTTATTCTAAGTCAAGTTTCCAAAAAAAAAAAAAGATTTCCTTAAAAAAAAAATCCCTTCTCTCCCCAAAGATTTTTCTTCTATTTTTCCCATTTTCAAGTGCACACGGTGGATAGTTAGAAAATGGAATCAGAAAAGAATATCTGACTGAGGCGATGTGAAATGAGGAAAGAGCAGCCTGTTACACTTACCTTTCCCACTATATATGTTTCTCACCATTTTTAGCTCCTAAAATACCAGGAGGCTCTTAAAACTTTAAAACTCCTCTACCAACATCCAAAAAAAGGAAGGTAGGATTTTCATAGTTTGGAAAAGAGAGAAAACACATTGTAGTGGACAATCGTTTTCTCCCATCATTAGCATTCACCCCTCTTTTTTTCCTTTGTGGGAAGTCACCTGGCTGCATTAAGTGCCGTCTTAATGTTTTGGCAATTAAGACGTCCCCTCTTCCCAAGCCAACGAGTAAGTGCCTGACTCAAAGTGGACCAATCAGACACGCTCTCCCGAGTTTTGACTCCTCAGCCCAGCACAGCAAGGACAGGGGAGTGCTCACTGCTAGTGGCAGTGCCTTGCCAAGACTGTCCGTTAGTTCCTGCTGCCCAGAACCCCAGGGCTGCCCTGAGTCCTGAACTGTTCTCCATATGAATTTTCAGTCTTACCTTTGCTTCTTTAGCTCCTCCATATCTTTCCCACAAATTCCTCTTTTTCTTAACCTAGGCAAGGTTCTTTACTGTTGCTTACAATCAGAGGTGTCAATTAAAATCTTTATCAGCTGGCTTACCTGTGGGAGAAGGCAAAAAAGGAATGCATGCTGGTCAAGGTGCCCACCAGAGGGTTCCTAGCAAAAAGCTTTTACTGAAGATATTAGATCTCACTGTTCTGCTCATTTTAGGAATAGTGGCATTTTCACCTGAGCTAAGCTTTACCTATAGTCATGCGATAGATATAAAAGATAACAATGTTAGTCAGAGAGGGGGAATACTGTATGCTAACACATATATATGGAATTTAAGAAAAAAAAATGTCATGAAGAACCTAGGGGTAAGACGGGAATGAAGACACAGACCTACTAGGCAATGGACTTGAGGATATGGGGAGGGGGAAGTGTAAGCTGTGACAAAGCGAGAGAGAGGCATGGGCATATATACACTACCAAACGTAAAATACATAGTTAGTGGGAAGCAGCCGCATAGCACAGGGAGATCAGCTCGGTGCTTTGTGACCACCTGGAGGGGTGGGATAGGGAGGGTGGGAGGGAGATGCAAGAGGGAGGAGATATGGAGGTATACGTATATGTATAGCTGATTCACTTTGTTATAAAGCAGAAACTAACACACCATTGTAAAGCAATTATACTCTAATAAAGATGTAAAAAAAAAAGAAAGAAAAAGAAAAGGCTCAATGGTTACAAAGCACATCTGAGAAGATTTCTCCATGTGTGTTCCCCCTCTGTCTTGAATGCCGGCTCCATCGGGGCACCTGACACACAGTTCTGTATGTGTGTCACCCCCGCAATAAAGGGGAAACACTTTGAGAGGAGAAACTGCTTCTTATTCACTCCTGTAACTTCAATGACCGGCAAAGTATTGGTAAATGATAGAGGCCTAGGACATTTTTATTGAAGAAACGAAAGAAGAAATGTTCATACATGGTACCCAATGTAAGGTTTTGCACATAAATAGCATTTATTGAATTTAAACTCCTGGAAACAAACATTGGTGGTACTGGCAGTTTTACACCACCCACTTTGGATATTGTGTGTTTGTATGTGTTTTGAGATATTAATGATAAAATATTAATTCTAAGTGAGGATATTTTCCTCCTTTAATACTGGCTCTTGCTAGTACGTAACACAGTATAGATGTTCAATAAACATTTGCTAAATGAATAAATGAGTGATCATGAATGAGTCAGTGAGTGAATCATGACAAAGAAAGTGTCACCATCATTCTTCTTTATAGGACAGAAATACTGAGACTTATTTTCTTAATGAAGTGTGGCACTCAGAGTCGTTGAAAAGTTTATCGGCACCATGATAAATGTTTGAGAAAATCTTTTCCCCTAATAGAAAAGAAAACTATCTCTGCTATTAAGATGTTAGAAGTAGTGATACAGAGAAGGGTAAAAGCCCATAATATTAGGTACAGAATAAAATGTTGCCCATGAAGTTAAAGAATTTTCCCCTGATTTTTTGAGTGAGATAATGTTCCGGAAAAGAGCGCTTGTAAATTGATTAAATGTTTCATTTGGCTTTTATATTGAGACATCAGCAAAAACACTGATTGGCAGACGTAACTTTCACCAGAAGACATCCAAGGCTATAAAAATAGTTGAAAGCAGAAATTTTTGTTTTTAAAAAAGAAAATCAATATCCAGAAACTATTGCTGGATCATCACACCTTCAGAGCCCATTCAATTAAAATAGATGTGAGCCGTGGAGAATCCTCACCATGAACAATCTCATTTTGTTCCATATATGCTACTCACTAGGGCTGCAAAGGAAACTCAGACAAGAAGGACTGAAAGAAACGTGCTTTCTGGTTACCCTGAGATACCTCAAAATGTCTTTAATCATAAGACTCAAACATTCCAGGTTTTACTGGCTTTGAATTGGTGTAGCATCAGCAGACCCTACGATAGCATATTTGTGAGTATGATCAGGGAGGATTTTTAGTGACAAGGACTTTTCAAAACGTTGGCCTTAGGTTTGATGGGGAAGAGCATATCTTCCTCCACTTAGGGTGCACACGAAATGGGTAATGAATGGACATCCGCTCTCTCTGGGGCCAGCGGCTATTGCCAGGCTGTTTCATACATTGAATATTAAAGGCATAATACCTGGCCTATGAGATTTCCAAGGACTTAAAAAACAGTTTAAAAGCTGAAATTTCAAAAAAGAAAAAAAAACATTCAAAAACGCAAAAGGGGCAAACTGAAGTCAATAAACACTAAATTAAATGACTCCAAAATGTAATACTGTGTCAAATTCATTTAGTGTTAAATTGAAAATTCGTGAAATTTCTATTACACTTGAAAGCAATCTGTGGGCTAGATTTTATCATTTTGCAAGTGATCAAGAAATCATAGTCAACTGTGGGACTTCCCTGGCAGTCCAGTGGTTAAGACTCTGAGCTTCCACTGCAGGGGGTGCAGGTTTGATCCTGGTCTGGGAACTAAGATCCTTCATGCAGCGAAGTGCGGACAAAAAAATAAAAGAAAAGAAAAGAAATCGTAGTCAATTATAAATTAAGTGTTATCCACAGTCAAATAGATTTAAACATAAGAATATGAGCATCAATTTTGTAAAATGTATAAAAATTATGTAATATGGGATGTGGGTGCATTTCCATATATTTGATATCATGTAGAAGAGAGATTTCCAGGACCTATGGAGGTGGCTCAAACCCACAGTTTATCACTAGTGGTGAAAAAGAACCCAAACCTGCAGCACCTTCTTTCCTTCTCGCACTTCTCTTCCAAGGTCAGCCCACGGAGCAGGAGGCAGGGTGTAAGAGCGCTGGATTTGGAGTCAGACAGCCAGGTTCAAGTTCTAGATGGGGATACCTCCTTTGTTATGTGACCTCGGGGCTGAGGCTCATCACAACAGATGGGCTCCGTCCCCAGAAAAGCAATAAAATGGGACAATATATCAGATTGTATTGGATGAAACATCCATTTGTAGGGCAAAACAGTTTCCTGTGTTTAGGCCTAATACATGAAAGCATTTTGCAAAGTGTAAATGATCACAGGGATTAAGATTCCGAGGGAAGTAGAAAGTACAGAAAACGGAGGGAGAGAGATCTTGGTGAACGCCTGAATCTACCTGAATAGCAGGGCGAGGGTTAAAGAACCACAGCACTGTGGCTTCTAAGTTTCTAACACCCAGAGGCAATTCTTTGATCCTTGGTCGGCACCCTCTGTGTCAACAGTGTGTCCCCTGCCCCAACACGCCCCCCAAACAGTTATTACTCAGAGGTCTGTGTAGGACCTTCACGTATCCCCAAAGAAAAGAGATAATGCTTTAACCTCTTGTTCCCCCTGCCCCCAACCTCCCCACCACCCTCCATCCTTCAAAGCAAAGGGAAAGAACGGGGTGTGTTTGGCGGGGTCAGCAATATATTCTCCCAGGAATTTCCAGTCCTATAAGCTTGCATTTACTTTGTGGGGCTAACAGATTCAGATTTTCCAATAACCTATAAAATTATTTTCACATCCATTTCTGGTAAAACTCCATAACCACTGGCTAGATGATGACTATATGTATGCAGTATACATACTGCCTTGAACAGACTTTCTTCTTTTAGGGCTGCAGCTTGTAGAAACACTGTCTTCTTAGCTTGATTTTATTCGTGAAAGAGAAGAGACATAGCTGGGAGCTACCAGGCAGAATCCTGAATGAGGAAGAGGCTCCTTCACTCATGGTGAGGATGGTGAGTCCCTTATCTTGTTAGATTCACTTCGTAATTAATTTAAAATAACGATGAAAAGTAAAGAATTGGTAATTTTTAGATAAAAGGCCAGAGGAAGTTTTTCAGTCAGCTGTTTTGCCAGAAGAGGAAGTCTTGAGGGTAAAGCTCCCCCTGCTACACTTTCCTTCCCCACTCCCAAGCCTCTTTCCACTTACAGCTTTTTTGGGGGGGGGGGTTAGAGAACTTTCTGGAAGGTTCTAGACATTCTTAGAATCGCCTGACTCCACACTTGGGTTATGGGAGAGGGAAAAGAGAACTGAAAAGGAAAAAAGGGGGGTGGGGAGGAGGAAGGGGAACGAGCTCTCCAGTCTCCTAACACCCACTTGGTTGTGGCTCCTGGCGGCTAAGGGTCCCCGGTGAGTAGTTCCTGAGGCAAGACTGTGACCACCCTGCTACAGATTAATTCTTTCCTTTTAGAAAGTTGGGCTTCGGTACACTTAATGAGGGAGAAATAGGATGTGATTTTTTTTTCTTTTCTTGCAGAATCACTCCAGTGTGATCTGCAGAGTGATTAGCGTAGCTCAGCCTCAGTTGGGATATTATGGCTTAAATTATTCCTATTAGTTTCCAGCTGACCTTGGAACACAAACATTACATCTGATTTCAATGAAATTTTAGACTTTGTTGTTCTCAGTCAACTAATGAAACAGTTGAACCTTCCCATGACTTGTGGTAATTAGAATAAAGGGTAAGTATTATTACGAATAATGCAAACCGATTTACAAGATGGCAAAGTGATATTCTGGAAGTTGTAGACGAAGACACTAAAAATGTGGACTGAACGCAGACTAAAAATGCAGTGCCATGCAGAAGGTTGATGCGTTCCTGCCAAAATACAACCCCACCTGGCAGCATTACTTTTGTACAGTGAGTTTTGGCCCAGCTGACTGGTTACAAGAAACATTATGTTAACAGGAAAAGCCACTTTAAAAGTCTGTTTGATGCTTAAAGCTCTCCAGTACACTCTAAACGTTTAAACCGATACTCCAAACTGATTAAAGCATTTATGGAAAATAAAAGTGTTTTGCCACCGGGGGAAAAGATGAGGGATCTTGGTTGTTGTTTGGTTGGTTTTACTGAGGTGTAGAACAGAAACCCCAAATTTGACAGATTTCCCAGTTCTAATTTACTTTTAAAAGTTTAAGAGTTTATGCCATCCCAAACAATTTACCCAAACTCAATGGATTTTCAAATCAAGTATAATGACCCTCCTGTGCTAGGAGAGGGATGGTGTCCTCTTCCTGGTTATATTCTTGGTGTTGAATATAGTGCTTGGCACACAGCAGATGCTTAATAAAGGAATAAAGAAAAGTAATCACCTAAAATGTAGGGACTCAGCCTCATCACTCACTTAGGAGCACGCCGGCGTCATGTAAGTAGACTTTTCACAGATGTTTCAGACATGCTGTTTCTGATGAGAGTGTCACGTTTCAACTTCCTGCCCCCTACACCCCATATGCCCAGTGAAGTCCTCTTCACCCTTCAAATCCCTTTCTCTGAAGAATCCCAGACCGGTGATGCCCAAGACTTGAAGCCAGCCAGTCTGGGTTTGATTTCTGGCTCTGCCACTCACAAAAGACCTTGAAAGTGACTTGACTATTTTTTGCCTCAGTTTCTCCATATGTAAAGTGGGGTTTTGTGAGGATTAACGTGCATCACATCATGATTATTCAGCAAATGTCAGCTCTTAGTGCCTTGGGTTACTTGCCACACTGTATTGCAATTATCTGTTTACTTATGTATTGCCTTCACTCGATTACAGCTCATCCAGTGTAGGATTTCTGTCTTTCTATCTTTGTGCTCACCGAGTTTACAAAGCACAGGCTCTAAACTTGGTAAGTAAGCAATAAATGTTTGCAGATTTGAATAAACTAAACTCAACCCATTCCCTGGGAGGGCGGTGAGGCCAAATTCTCTCTTATTCTTTAGGGAAATCCTTTCAGATGGAGAAGATCATTTGGATTAGAAACCTGTAAATTCCACTTCCTGTGACTCACCTTGCTGGGAATGAAGTAGAGACACCTAATCGTCACCAAGAATCTTGAATAACAACAACATTTCACTTTGGCCAAGTTTCCCTTCAGGGACATACAAATTAACTTCTGTGATTTTGCCTTTAAGAAATGTGTTCCTTTCCTTGTTATTATTTTGAGCAAATTCACATCATTCTTACTGCATTTCAATTTCTGAATGAAAGTCACCTCCTTCCCAGCTTGCACAGCTAGGGTTGGGGGAGAGGAGAGGTTTCGGGTATACCACTTTCTTCCAAAACTATCATTGATTAGAAGAATCTGTTTTTTCCCCAACTTTTAACCACATTAAAAAATTTTGTACAAAGCTTTTCCCCAGTTTCTGTTCAGAGTGATGTCATTCCCCAAGAACCTAAGTATTCAAAGGAATATCATAATAAAAAAATGCACTTTCAGGCCACAAAATACAGCACAAAACTGAAGCTATTTTGTTGTTTCCAGAAAAATAATTGCTTATATACTGAACACTTGGTGTTAAGCTCTAGTATTAGGTTAAAAAATGCAGATGTATTTATAGAAAAATATCAAAGAAATACAAATAAAGCTGTTACTTGCACAGGACAAAAATTGTGACAGTGTAAGTAAATGACTAAGGGTTCAACAAACCCTGGGTTGGAGAATGTTCCTGACATTTCTCAACTCTTCTGTGAGAAACAGAGGCATGTCACACCCTGGAGCAAGGATTTCCACACCAGTCTCTCCTCTGTACTCCTTCCAGCATCATCCTAGGGAAACACAGTGGTCACACCACAAATTGTCCATCACCATGGCTGTCTTTATGCAATAAGAAATCGAGAGATGGGTCCCTAGCACAGGATTAGATTAGCCTTTCTCTCTCTGCTGTAGCAGGGGACCTTCAGTCTCTTAACAGCCTCATGCAATAGTGTCTTCTCTCGGCTGAGAGGATCCAAGGTCCTAGTTGATGGTTGGTTGCTGTTGTTGTTGTTGTTTTTCCTATTATGGAAATGAACCATTGAGTTGCCCTCATTAAAAGCAGTTTGTCATTTAACCATCAGGGAATTACAGACGAAAGGTGTCTCTTAGGTCCTTGGGTCCAGTGCCTGGTAACGCGGGATCCTCCCACTTCCTGCACTGTTGTTTCCAGCTCTCTGTCCCCTCCAGTTTCCGTATCCTGAAGACTTCCCTCTAAAGCACTGCTATACCAATGGACAGCATCACTTGTAAAAAAGGTGCTATTGACCATCTAAATAATCATTCTCATAGGTAGTTACGAATCTTGATGCCCTGTGGTGAAATATGCCTTTTGCGGCCCCCCACGCTTACTCAGCACAAACAATCATGAGTGTGTACTTCACACCAGCCCCTGAGGCCAGGCTAGGGGATAGGACACTGACGAGGACCCAGCTCCTGAGTGGCTAGGCCTCTACACAATGAGCTTTTTTTTTTTTTTTTAATTTATTTATTTTTGGCTGCGTTGGGTCTTTTTTGCTGCGCGGGCTTTCTCTAGTTGCGGCGAGCAGGGGCTACTCTTCATTGCGGTGCGCGGGCTTCTCATTGTCGTGGCTTCTCTTTTTTTGTTTTTTCTTTTTTTTGCGGTACGCGGGCCTCTCACTGCTGTGGCCTCTCCCATTGTGGAGCACAGGCTCCGGAAGCCCAGGCTCAGCGGCCATGGCTCACGGGCCCAGCCGCTCAGCGGCATGTGGGATCCTCCTGGACCAGGGCACGAACCCGTGTCCCCTGCATCGGCAGGCGGACTCTCAACCACTGTGCCACCAGGGAAGCCCTGTCGTGGCTTCTCTTGTTGCAGAGCACGGGCTTTAGGCGTGCAGGCTTCAGTAGCTGTGGCACGTGGGCTCAGTAGTTGTGGCTCGTGGGCTCTAGAGCACAGCCTCAGCAGTTGTGGCACACGGGCTTAGTTGCTCCGAGGCATGTGGGATCTTCCCGAACCAGGGATCGAACCCGTGTCCCCTGCGTTGGCAGGCGGATTCTTAACCACTGTGCCACCAGGGAAGCCCCAATGAGCTATTTTTACGTGGTCTTCTCTTGCCAACTTCCTACTGTTCTTGAATTCTTCTCAGGTCCAGCCCTAGACCTCGTTGGGAAATAGGGGCCAACTGTGTGCAGGGAATCTGTTTCTTCTCCCAGCTCCTCCTCGGGCATCCAGTGCCCCACACAAGCTCCCTGCAGACCACCACACAGGGTAGTCTCCAGCCTACCCCCAGCCCTGCCCTTGAGTGACTGAGAGCAATTATTTCCAGGTGACAATACATTTAATTTGCATTTGAGCTTTCCCTCTGCTTGTGAATAGAAACATTTTATGTTCTATTAGAGAAAAGAGGCTTTTCCAAAAGTGCAAAATCATAGTCCACATTTTATCCACACAAAAGTCTAACCTGAGGGGGCAGAATGGAAAAATTATGTGATTAGGGTCAGACCCAATTCTGACGCCAACTCCTTGGATGACCCTGGGCAAGAAACTTAATGTTTGCAAGGCTTCCCTGGCTCATCTTATGAAGCAGGGCTGCTATTCCTTGGCCATCCCACTTGGGTTGATATAACATTTAAACTCCCATTGAGGGGTTCCAATGAGATGACATTTCTGAAAGTGCTTCATGACTGCCACGTGCTATGCAAAGTCAGTAACTCCATTGCATAGTGGCGTCTGGATCAGAGGGCACCTTATCCTTGCAGAACCCCACTCTGCTATGTACCTATCAGGTGGCCCTTTGTCCTTTGCATTCACTCACATGGCGAGGCCCTGGAGAACCCCTATAAACTTTAGGAGCAAAAGCAGAGTCCACTCACCTCCTCCCTAGTCAAAAGCATGGATTGCCTTGCTCCATCCACGTGCCCATTCTGGTGCTCAGGCTGCAAGTGTCAGCTTCACCAGGTCCTGGTAAGAAGTAAGACCACTCTTCTGCTGGGGTTCTGACACTGGGTCTGTGGTTCCAGAGCTCCAGGACAGGTTTTAGGGGCTTGATAAACCTCTTGAAGTGGCTCGCAAAATTATATACATGTTTTTTGGAGAAAATATCCATAACTCTCATCAGATTTTCAGAAGGGCCCTTGGGCCAAAAATGTCCCAAAATCCACTGCCCTAAGATAGCGTTTTAAAATTATTGCAGTGACATGGATCAGGTTGCCTCATAGCTAGGTAGGAGAAGCATGGATAGAATTAAAGTCTTATGTATTATTTTTAGTTGATAGGTTGCCACTTTATGAAAAAGATTCTCAGATCCTTCATTTGGGGGGAACCCCATGAAGGGGTTCCAATGAGACGTTAATGAAAATGCTCCACGAATTGCCAAGCACTACACAAAGTTTTATCATACTTACCCTGCCTTCGACTTTTCTCACCCTTATCGCTACATCCTCCATTGTTCCACCATTTATATTCTTTTCTATAATCAGAATAACATATTTTGTGCTTGTGCATAGAATGACTAGAAAAATTGAAAATCAATATATAACATATATTATGGTGATGCACATAATCATATATAATTTTTAATATATACATACACATATAAGCATAATATATACATAAACATATAAATAGAATATATGCATAACATAAATATAATATATACGTACATATATAAACATATATACCCTTTTATAATTTTTGTAGCTTTCTTAACTTTTTTCTCTGTTTCTTGATTTCAATTTTTTTTCTACTGTCCATATTAATATTAATGTTTTGTACTACTAGAATGTATTCTCTAGTGTCATCTGATCCTGAATAAGGCAAGGCTTTTATTTGTGTGATACTGTGATTTATAAGAAATATATATATTTGGTCATTCAGATGACCAAAACATTTCTCATATATATTTGGTCTTCATCCACCGTTCCTGACTCACAGCTCCCAAAACCCTTGGAATTTTATCCCACCCCAGGGTGGGGGCTGGTTGCCAGGAGAACCAACCAAGTGATTAGAAGGTTGGAACTTTCCGTTCCACCCCCTGATTTCCTGGGAGGGGAGAGGACTTGAGGTTGAATCAATTGCCATTGGTCATGATTTAGTCAATCATGACTATGTACTAAAGCCTTCATAAAAACCCAAAGGACAGCTCTTTGGCCCTTTGTCAGAGAGCTTCCATGTGCTACCATCCAGGCCCTGCACCCCACAAAGACAGAAGCTCCTTTCTTTAGGACCTTACCCTATGCATCTCTTCATCTGGCTGTTGATTCACATCCTTTAATATCCTTTTATAATAAGTTGGTAATCTACCGAGTAAACGGGTTTCCCTGAGTTCTGTGAGCCATTCTAGCAAATTAATCGGACCTGAGGAGGGGATCATGGGAACTCTGATTTACAGTCAGTCAGCCAGACGTACCGGTAACCTGGACTTGCGGTTGGTATCCTGAGTTGGAGGGGGTCATTGGCACCTCCAGTCTGTAGTTCGTTGGTCAACCTGGGCTTGTGACTGGCACCTGAAGCGGAGGGAAGTCTTGTGGGACTGAACCCTTTACCTGTGGAATCTGATTCTGTCTCCAGGTAGATAGTATTAGAATTGAGCTGAATTCTTGGACACCCACTGCTGGCCTCAGAGAATTGTTTGCTGCTGTGGGGAAGCCTCCACACACACAGGTTAGAATTGGGTCCAAGAACCCTTTGCAATTTATTTGTTTTTGTCCAAAACAATCCCTCAGGAGAGAGGGAGGGAGTTGTCCAATATTTGAGCCCTGACAGTTCTTCCATATCACAGAACGCTTTCTCAAATATTTTGCTGAACGCTATAGTTTAAGCAACTGATCTACTTTTATGTACATGGTACACGTAGTTTCAAGAGTATAAAGAAGGTTTTCAGCAAGAGTGAATGAGTAATATATTTTCTAAGTTCCTACATGTCCTCACATTGCATTAAGAGTTTGGTTGTGGGAATAGAATGCTAGACAATTATTCCTTTTTTTCTTATAAGTTAGAAGGCATGGCTTCATTGTCATCTAGCACACAGTGCTGATGGTGGAGATCCGGTTGTTTGTCTCTCACTCCTTTGTAGGTCACAGAGTAGTCATGGGTCCCACCCACCGAGTATTTCCGGTGTTTGTCCTGTGGTAAGGTTGCCCTTCTTGGCCTCCTTGAATTTGAATGGGATCATGTGACTAATTCTGGCCACTGAGTTGTGAGTGGAGAGATGTGTGTCAGTCCCAAGCCAGAGCATTTATTCTGAGAACCTCTGGAACTCGCCCTCCCCCTGACCCCTGGCCATGGCAAATGACAGTGTTCATGTAGAGGAACCATCAGCCTAGGTCCCAGAGTGAAGATGGTGATGACCCAGGAGCACAGCCTCTTCATATCTGTTGTATATTCCGGAGATGTTCAATGTCTCTTGTGCTTCTTTCCCAGCTCCCCAAACCCTCACGACAAAGCTCTGGGCACAAATCACATGCTTATTCGGGAGTACAATATTCTGGCTTTAGCTTAAGGACAAAAGTTTTCATTGCCAGCCACTTGACGGCGGGAGTGGGATAGGGATGCTCTTTAAAGGAATAACCTGGCAACTGGCCCACGCTGCCCTTTGAATTTAGTGATTTTGAACTTGGTGATTTCTGGGATTCCTGAGGATGTCCCTTGCTTACTTCTGGTATCCTGGGCTGTGGTTTCCTCTGCTCTTTCTCTGTCTATTCTGATCACATATGTTTTCAGTATTCTAGGAATTCTTCAACATTTTTGACTGACAGATGGTTCCCAGCATTGTTCTGCTTTTATTAAAAAGCAAAACAAAACAAAACAAAAACCTTGTACTGTCATTTCAAAGGGATCTTTGGAGGAAAGGGGAAGTAGATGTCTGTGCTCAGTCTGCCATTTATAATTGGAAGGTAAATGTCCACTTCTTTAAACAAGGCTTTTTCTTAAGAAAAAAGTCACACTGACTCTGAGTTGCGTAAGTAAAAGGGCAATATATGAGAGCCTTAAGAATATAAGCCATCTCCTTCTGGGACCTTAATAAACAATTGTACTTAAATTTTAGAAGCACAACTTAGAAGGACATGGAAAGGTTAAAGAGGCCTGAAAGGATGTAATAAAGATAATTCAAGGCTTGGGTAATAGGGTATTAGAGGAGAAGTAAATGGAATTAGGACGACTTATTTTACCCAAATAAAATTTCAGTGTCCTAATATAGCAATGCATAAAGTGCTAATGCACAGATCAAATTTTCTGTACCTCTACTAAGGCCAAAGTAAGTAGAAACTGACTTTAACAACACAAAAAGAGCTTTAGGTGAAAAATACAAAAAGAGCTTTCTCCATGTAGCAGGAGCAGTGGAAGACCTAAGGAAGGTACAAGAACCATTTCTCCAATCCTTAGAAAACATTTGTGAGCTTTGGTTCATTTTGCAGATCTGTCTGAAGATAGGAGCCTGCGTTAGACTCTGTCCCTATGGCACCATGGTTGTCTGTGAGACGAAATTGTGGTGAGTCTTTGGCATATGGAAATAGATCATGGGACTGTCGATAAAAGCTGTAAGCAAGCATGTCTTTCATCATCCTTGTGACATGACGTAATTCATGAGAAGCTCGAAATAGTATTGTGTTGTGTTGGAGTATTTTTGCCAACTGTTAAAAAGCTCATATTTAACTTTTCCATTATGAACTTGAGCCTTCTTTGGAAGTTGTCTTTTTCCCATAAAGTCTTCCCAGATAATGTTTTCCCAGCAACATTTGACCGGACAGCCTGACACATACCCTTGCTAGTTATAAACCCAAAGCTGCTTATTGTCCTTTATTTAATTATCTCTAGTGGTACAGTTTTTTTTTCCCCTTATTCATTATTTTGATAGACTTGCCAACACAGAAAAGCAGAAGAAAAAAATGGTTTTTAGTAAGGACTATTTACTTTGGCCAGATAAGATTTCAGATTGTCCTAATATAGTAAGGTTTCAAGTGCATGAAGTGCTAATGTGCAGATTAGATTTTCTGTATCTCCACTATGGCCAAAATAAGTAGAAACTGACTTTGCAGGAAAAGAAAAAAAGATGGAGGTAAAAAAATCAAAAAGACTTTCTGAATGTTAGGGTTTTTAACTTTGGCAATGAAATATCCAAGAAAGAGACAGAAACTAGTTCTTCAATTCTTAAAAAAGTTGTGAGCGATGGTCTAGTCATAAAACCTGTCAGTATTTCAATGATAGAGATTGTTTTCAAATTTCTATGTGTTAGGGAGTCCTGGTTCTGTCTTTGTAACCCTGGGAATGTCATGAGGGTCTTGCAAATTAGAAGTAAGTCCCAGAGTTAACTCGCTGATTTAGAGGGGTTCAAAGTTTGCTTGGGAGGTTGCAGATTTGCCTTCTTTGGCTAGGTATAGGAGAGCACTTCAGATTTATCTAAGTGCCCACAACTTGGGTTTATCCAGAGGCATAGAAACCAAAAGGTCACAAGACTTCATTCATTCACTCATTCATTTATTCTCCTATTCAGTTAAGCATTAATCAAATGGATAACACTGAGTTGGAGTTGAGAGCAAAAGAATGCAAGATACAGATATTCACAGTTGTCACAAGGGCACAGTAGTGACACCAAGATACCAGAAGACAAAAAGAACAAAGGTCATTTAATGCCAGGAAAAGACATGAGAGTTTCACTATCTTAAGACAGCCACTGACTGCCAGTGAAACCAGTTGATAAAGTAAGGATCCTTTGGGGTCCTTCAAAAAGCTCTCTTTGCCATTTTCAAGAAGATTTAACCGCTAGCCCCATGCCACTGTTCTGGAGTCTGGCTCTAGGACTGTCAGACCACTAGGTGCAAGTAACTGAGAAGCAATTTAGCACCTTGCCAAACAGGGTCTGCTGTGTGGGTCACCAGTATCAGCCTGCTTTAGGGGCTTGTTGGAAATGCAGAATCTTGGGCCTTTTCCCAAACCTACTGAGTCAGGTAGTTTAACAAGATCCTCAGGAGATTCACTTGCACAAGGCAGTTTGAGAGGCATTGCACCAATACATTTCTAAATACCTACAGGGAAAATGAGTGAACTTAAGATAAATTACCTGGGGTCAGTTCCCTAGCTGACCTCCACTCCCTCCCCAGCAGGACTAGCCTCTCAAGTCTGCTGGATGTTCCTTGTACTTGAGGAGTGTACGATCTTTTTTTTTTCTTTTTTTCTTAAATAGCCCTTTCTTCTCCAGGATGAACTGTTCTCATCCCTTGATCATTCAGAAAATATTCACCAAGTTCCTACTAAGTGTCAGGCCCTGTGATGGGTCCTGGGTGAACAAGAGTGGGCACGAAAAGCACAGTCTTTGCTCTCAGAGATGAGCTTCTATTTTAGTCGCAAAGACAGACATTAAAGAAGTAGATGGCTAGGCAGTGAGATTTAGCAATTACTATAATCTCTATTTTTCAGATGAAGAAACTGAGACTTGGCCTAAGTAAATTGTTCCAGGTCATACATATCTCTGTGGGGTAGATGGACAGATATTTTATTGTACAGTCTTGTGAAGGAGAAAAGACCTGCCAAAAATAACCCAGTGACGAGGTTACTGATTAAGAAACAAACATATGATTAAGTGTTAACATGAGACACATAGAAAATAGCACACTGGAAGTTCAAAGGAAAGTATGAGCTTATAGGTATAAGTTGACACAGGTGAGAAAGTTCTTTCTGAATAATTGGAATCAGTTCAGGCTCTAAAGCAGTGGTTCTAACGTGAGCATGCGCCAGAATCATCTGGAGGGATGGTTGATCCCTCCTCTGGAGTTTTTATTCAGTAAATCTAGGGTGGGTCCTGATAATTTGCATTTATGACAAGTTCTTCCTCCCACTTCTACCTGCTGTACTGCTGCTGCCAGTCCCGGGACCATTCTGAGAACCTCTGTTTTAAAGCGGTAGTTTTCAAATAGGGGTAGGGGAAGTTAACACTGTCCCCCAGGGGGACATTTGGCAGTGTCTGCAAACAGTTTTAGTTGTTAAACTGGGTGCTGCCTCTGGTATACAGTCAGCAGAGGCCAGGGATTCTGCCAAACATCCCTCAATGCAGAGGACTGCCTCCACAACAAAGAATTATCTGACCCCAAATGCCAGTGGTGCTGAGATTGAGAAATCTTGCTCTACAGCTCCCCCCTGGCTGTCCATTAGAAACACCTGGGAAGACTTTAAATACCCTGATGCCCAGGCTGTACCCCAGATCCATGAAATCAAAATCTCTGGGATGGGGACGTAGGTGACAGGATTTTTAAAGCTCTTCGGCTGATTTTAATGTACAGCCAAGGAGGAAGAGAACTCTTCCTAAGGATGGGACATATGTCAACAGTCGAAAAGTGCGTTGGTTAATATGTTTGCTCCCAGATTTATTTTCCATTTTTCTTTATCTTATGCAGGTTCCCAGGAAGCTGTCCAGGAGCGATGTTACCCAGGCCCCCTCGCCCTCTGGCTCCTGGGTATTCAGCCAACAAGGGGTACCACCTGGACATTGGAGGTGGGAAGAGAGAGCTAGTGGGTTATTTGTTTTCCCCCTTCCCTCCGTGTGTTGTCACAGTTCTGACAGTAGTTCTGTTCTGCTATGGTCTCACTCTTTTGGGGTGGCTGCCTTTCCATGGTGTTAGCTCTCAACCTGGTTCTGGCCACCCCTCATCCTCCCTTGTCCCTTCAGGCCTGGGGTAGCCAAGCTTGCTGACATTGCCAGTTAATGCCGGGGTGCTTCAATATTCATTATCGGTTCCCTCAACTCTGCACACATCTCTGTAGATAATCCCTTCATTAAAAATTCCCTTCAAAATTCCAGGTGAGTATGCTGTTTCCTGCCAGACAGGGCCGGCTTCACAAGCACACAGCCCAGGCAGTCACGTCTGACCCCGCGCTCAGGAAGCCCCCATACCTGGCTTCATGCACTGCTGCATTCTGTCTTGGAATTCCTAATACTTTCTTTTTTCTTTTTTTTTTTTTTGGCGGTACGCAGGCCTCTCACTGTTGTGGCCTCTCCCGTTGCGGAGCACAGGCTCCGGACGCGCAGGCTCAGCGGCCATGGCTCACGGGCCCAGCTGCTCCGCGGCAATGTGGGATCTTCCCGGACCGGGGCACGAACCCGTGTCCCTTGCATCGGCAGGCGGACTCTCAACCACTGCGCCACCAGGGAAGCCCCCTAATACTTTTGAAGAAGAGGCTCTGCATTTTCTTTTTCCTACTGGGCCTGATGAATTATATATTGATCCTGCTGCCAAGACTCTGGCTGATATACAGTTATTCTTGAGAGGAAGGAAATGACATGAGCAAGACCTGGAGTTAAAAGGGCACTTGCTGTATTTGGGGAACAATAAGATGTGGCCATTTCCAACTTGGCAGGAAAGGATAATCCATCATCACATCTAGAGCAGTCTCCTGGTGATCTGGAAAAAGTCGATGGACTGAGTCTACCGCAAGATAGCATCTCCTGCTGTAGCATGTGCCCAGTGGGTCTGAGCTTAGGTTGTGGTGAGACCCGTTTAAGAGTAACTGATCTGATGATGGACACTTAGGTTGCTTCCATGTCCTGGTTATTGTAAATAGAGCTGCAATGAACATTCTGGTACATGACTCCTTTAGAATTATGGTTTTCTCAGGGTATATGCCCAGTAGTGGGATTGCTGGGTCGTATGGTAGTTCTATTTTTAGTTTTTTAAGGAACCTCCATACTGTTCTCCATAGTGGCTGTATCAATTTACATTCCCACAAACAGTGCAAGAGGGTTCCCTTTTCTCCACACACACCCTTTCCAGCATTTGTTGTTTGCAGATTTTCTGATGATAGCCATTCTGACCGGTGTGAGATGTCCATCATCGGCTGAATGGATAAAGAAGATGTGGCACATATATACAATGGAATATTACTCAGCCATAAAAAGAAACGAAATTGAGCTATTTGTGGTGAGGTGGATGGACCTAGAGTCTGTCATGCAGAGTGAAGTAAGTCAGAAAGAGAAAAACAAATACCGTATGCTAACACATATATATGGAATCTAAGAAAAAAAAAGGTCATGAAGAACCTAGGGGTAAGACGGGAATAAAGACACAGACCTACTAGAGAACGGACTTGAGGATATGGGGAGGGGGAAGGGTAAGCTGTGACAAAGTGAGAGAGTGGCATGGACATATATACACTACCAAACGTAAAATAGATAGCTAGTGGGAAGCAGCCACATAGCACAGGGAGATCAGCTCGGTGCTTTGTGACCACCTAGAGGGGTGGGATAGGGAGGGTGGGAGGGAGGGAGATGCAAGAGGGAAGAGATATGGGAACATATGTATATGTATAACTGATTCACTTTGTTATAAAGCAGAAACTAACACACCATTGTAAAGCAATTACACTCCAATAAAGATGTTTAAAAAAAAAAGAGTAACTGATCTTCCACACTCCAGTTCTTGATATGCCTAGAACCTCTTCTCACAGTCACACTCTAGATATGAATGTGTGCACTTTCCAAGAAAAAATATGTCACATGCATTTAGCTCATTTTATTTTCACAATATGCCATTTAGCACAGTAGTTCTGGAGTAACATAAATTTTAACAGACATTTTTAATTGAAATATACATAGAGAAAAGTACTTAAATCATAAAGCTGTGGCTCAATTAATTTTCACAAAGTGAACACATCTGGTTCTCTGATAAAGAAAGAGCATTATCAGCTGTCCTGAAAGCCCCCTGTGCCAATCTCCTCTCCAAAGGTAACAACTGGCACCACAGGGAAGTGTTGCCTACTTTATGGAAAAAGAATCATACAGTATGAGTTACTTTGGGTTTTGCTTCTGTTACTCAATATTGTTATGTTGACTTACATTGTATGCATCAGTGGTTTCTTCATTCTCTTTGCTGCACAGTAATCCACCGTAAAAATATTTCAGTGTATTCACCCATTCTAGTATTTATGGACATTTGGGTTCTCAGGTTTTTGTATTATGAATAATGTTGCCATGAACCTTCTTGTCATGTCTTTTGGTGCACATGCATGCATTTCTTCGGAGTATGTATTTAGGAGTGCAGTTGCTATATTGATATGAGATCTTTCAGCTTTGGTAGACATTGCCAAACAACTTTCCAAAGTGGTTGTATTAGTTTATGTTGCTACCACCACCAGATGAAACTTCTAGTTGTTTCACATCTTCAGCAAAACTCAATGTCATCTTTTTTCATTTTAATCATTCTGATGGGTTCATAGTGATTTCTCATTGTGACTTTAATCTTATCGTGAATTTGCATTCATTCCCCTGATAACTAATGTGGTCAAGCACCTTTTCATATATTAATTGTCCATTTGAGTATCTTCTTTTGTGCAATGCCTGTTGAAGTTCACACCTATTTTATTAGGTTGATAACTTTTTCCACTTGATTCGTTTTTATATTCTGCATGCAAGTTTTTTGTTGTTTTTATGAATGCAAAAAATATCTTGCCCCCATCTGTGGCCTTTCTCACTCTTTTCATGGTATCTCTTGACAAAAGGAATTCTTAATTTTAGTGTAGTTCAATTTAGGATCTTTTCCTTTATGGTTAGTGCTTTTTTGTATCCTATTTCAGAAACCTTTGTCCCAAATCCATGAAGATGTCTTCTAGTCTCCTACATTGCCTTCTAGAAGATTTATTGTTTTACCTTTCACATTTAGATGAATAACCAAAACATTTAATTTTGTGAATGGTGAAACGTCGATGTCTAGGTTTATTTCTTTCCACATGAATAAACAAATGAGCTATGATCTTTTATTTAAAAAACCATCCTTTTCCTATTGTTCTCTAGTGCCACTTTTATAAATCCAGTGTCCAAACATGACTGGTTTTAGTATTATGGTAATTTGGGGCTCATAGATAAGTTGTATAGAATTACTATTAGTTATTTCTTAAATGTTTGGTAGAATGCACTAATATTCTGGACCTGAAGTTTGGAGATACCCCCCGCCCGCCTTTAGGAAGTTTTCTAACTACACTTTTGATTTATTTAATAGATATAGTATTCTTCAGGTATCTCTGTCTTCTTGAGTGAGCTCTGATAATTTGTGCCTTTCAGGAATTTGTCTATTTCATGTAATTTGTACTTATTGGCAACTCTTAGTTTTGTTAATCTTTTCTATTGTTTTCCTATTGTCTATTTTATTTATGTGTATTCTAATCTTTATTATTTCCTTCCTTCTACTAAGTTTGGGCTTAGTTCTTCTTTTTCTGGTTCCTTGAGGTGTGATGTTAGGTTGTCTGTTTGAGATCTCTCTTTTTTCTTGAGGTATGCATTTATTGCTAAAAACTTCCCCCCTAGAGGGAAGTTTGTTGCATCCTATAATTTTGGAATGCTGTTTCCATTTTCGTTTGTCTCAAGATATTTTTTTAATTTCCTTTATGATCTCTTCTTTGATCCATTGGTTGTTAAGGAGAGCGTTGTTTAATTTCCATGTTTTTGTGAATTTTCCAGCTTTCCTCTTGTTATAGTTTCTAGTTTCATACCATTGTGGTTGGAAAAAAATACTCAGTATAATTTCTATCTTTTGAGTTTGTTGAGACTTGTTTTGTGATCTAACATACAATCTATCCTACAAAATATTTCATGTGCCCTTGAGAAGAACATGTTCTCAGCTGTTGTTGGATGGTCAACAGTGTTGTTCACATGTGCTATTTCCTTATTGAGTCTCTGTCTGGATGGTCTATCCATTGTTGAGAGTGGAGAATTAAAGTCCTCAAGGATTATTATATTGCCATTTATTTCTCCTTTTAGTTCTGTTAGTATTTGCTTTATGTATTTAGGTGCTCCAATGTCAGATGCATAAATGTTTGCAATTGTTGTATCTTCTTAATGAATATACCTCTTTAACATTGTTTAATAACCATCTTTTTCTCTTTGATCATTTTTAACTTAAAGACTATTTTGTCTGATACAAGTACTATAGTTACCCTGCTCTCTTTTGGCTAATATTTGCTTAAAATAGTTTTTTTCATCCCTTCACTCTCAGTCTACCTGTGTCCTTAAAGCTAAAGCGAGTCTCTTGTAAGCAGCATAGAGATGGGTTTTGTTTTTTTCTCCATTCAGCCATTTTATGTCTTTTGATTGGAGAATTTAATCCATTTAATCCAAGTAATTATTGACAAGTAAGGACTTACTATTGCCATTTTGTTAATTGTTTTCTGATTGTTTTGTAGACTCTCTGTTTCTTGCTTCCTCTCTTATTCCCTTCCTTTGTGATTTGATGACTTTTTGTGGTGGCATGCTTTGACTCCTTTACTTTTGTGGGGTTTTTTTTTTTTTTTTTCGCGGTATGCGGGCCTCTCACTGTTGTGGCCTCTTCCGCCGCGGAGCACAGGCTCCGGACGCGCAGGGCCAGCGGCCATGGCCCACAGGCCCAGCTGCTCCGCGGCATGCGGGATCCTCCCGGACTGGGGCACGAACCTGCGTCCCCTGCATCGGCAGGCGGACTCCCAACCACTGCGCCACCAGGGAAGCCCTACTTTTGTGTATTTACTACAGTTATTTCCTTTGTGGTTACAATAAGGTTTACATAAAATATCGTATATTTATAACATCTTATTTTAAGCTGATAACAACTGGCCCCTGGTAACTACTATTCTACTTTCTGTCTCAATAAATTTGACTACTCTGGGTATCTCAAATAAGTGGAATCATACAGTATTTGTTCTTTTGTGTCTGGTTTATCTCACCAGCATGTCTTCAAGGTTTATCCATGTTGTTGCATGTGTCAGAATTTAATTCCTTTTAAAGGCTGAATAATATTCTAGTGCACGTGTATATCGTATTTTGTTTATCCTTTCATCTGTCCATGAAAGACATTTGGGTTGTTTCTACCTTTTAGCTATTGTGAATGATGCTACTACACACATTGGTGTAAAAATATCTGTTCACGTCCCCGCTTTCGATTATTTTGTGTATATACCTAGAAGTGGAATTGCTGGATCATATCGTAATTCTATATTTTTTTCTGAAAAATCAAACATACTATTTTCCACAGAAGATGCACCATTTTACATTCCCACAAGCAATGCACAAAGTTTCCAATTTCTCCACATTCTAGCCAACACTTGTTGGTCTGGGGTTGTTCGTTTGTTTGTTTATTATAATAGCCATCCTAATCGGTGTGAAGTGGTGTCTCACTTTGGTTTTGATTTGCATTTCCCTAATGATTAGTGATGTTGAGCATGTTTTCACATCCTAATTGGTCATTTATATTTCTTCTTTGGAGAAACGTCTATTCAAGTCCTTTGCCTATTTTTGAATTGAGTTGTTTACTTTTTTTGTTGTCGAGAGGAAATTTATTTTTTACAAGATATACAGATAAATATTGATGGGATATAATATTTCCTGATACAATATTGCCCCAAAAGTTTTTGAAATAATTAGCAGTATATATGTATCACAAAGAACTTTTATCTAGAATATATAAAGAACTCCTACGACTCAAAAAGAAGACAAACAGCCCAATTTGAAAGGGTAACACATTTAAACAGACACTTCACAAAAGAATATATACAAATGGTCTATATGCACATGAAAAGATGCTCAACGTCACTAGTCATCAGGGAAATGCAAATTAAAATCACAAGATATGATTACACACCACTAGAATGGCAATATTAAAAAATCATAATAATACTGAAAGTTAGTGAGGATGTGAAGCAACTAGAACTCATATACACTTTTAACGGGAGTATAAAATGGTGCAACTAATTTGGAAAAACATTTTGGCAGTTCCTTAAAAAGTAGAACATATATTTATCATACATCCCATCAATTTCACACCTAGGTAGTTACCCAAGAGAAATGAAACATATGTCCATACACAGATCTGTGCATAAATGTTCATAGCAGCTTTAATCATAATAGCCAAAAGGTAGAAACAACCGAAATGCACATGGACAAATTGTGGTATAGTCATAAAGTGGAACATATTCAGCAGTAAAGGGAGCAAACTACATGTTGCTAATACAGGCAACATGAATGAAGCTCAAAAATATGATGCTGTGCGAAAGAAGTCAGACACAGAAGAGTACATATTATATAATTGAATTTATATCAAATTCTAGAACAGGCAAAACTAATCTATTATGGTATAAAGTCAATCTGCGGTTGCCAAGGACCTTTAAGGGAGGGAATGGACTGCAAAGAGAAACAAAGGAAATTTGGGGGGTGATATGAATATTCTACATCTTGACTAGAGATGGTGGTTCCACAGATGTATATATTTGTCAAAACTCATCTAAATGTATATTTAAATTGGTACATGTCATGATACGTAAACGATACCTCAATAAAGTTTTTTACAATGTAATTTCTCTTAGTAACTAAGAAACTATGACAATAATCTAAGTTTTCAAACCACCATGATATACTGAGGTCTGACCTAAGTATGACAAATTAACACCTTACAGTGAGGAAGGCGTTTTAGTACCTAGCTTCCTTTATTCATAAACTGAAATAATTTCCCACAATACCATTAGCAAAATAATTACATTTGCTCTTTCCCTTTCAGATTTTCTGAATATGCCACTACATTTCAAACAAAAGGACTGAAGAATAGAATAATATAAATTTTACATGTTTGGGTTACCAGACATCAAAATTTATCTTATAACATTACTTATAATATTCCCTAAGTAAATGGAATAAAGAATTTCAAAATTACTTCCTTTATATTTCAAATATACTCTGTTATGTTGAATGGGCCTTTAAACATAAAACCAAGCAAATGGGAAGTTCCAAGGATGTCATTCTGTATCTGCTACTGAGTTGATATACAAAATTGCCTACAACATTTTTCATTTCAAAGCTAATGAAATTGTATACATTCTATTTGCAGTTTTGCATGGGTAAAATATATAAGCCCAATGAGGACTTTTTTTAATTATAAAGAATTCATGGAAAAATAATTATTAAAAATAACCATTCAGTACTATAGAAGAAAAAGGACAACCCAACAATAAAAATGTATTCCTGTTTTCTAAAGATTAGCCTCAAAAGATAAGGAAGATATTGTTACCATCTTATGAAAATAAATCTTATCATTGCCTTGGACATATCCTGAGTAGAATGTTGTATCTGATGGTATCAACTTCTAGGGTCTGAGATTTTAACACCAAGAAAATGTTCTTGTTTCCTTGTATTTTCATGACAAAATAACATTCTTGCTAAATGGATTAGATTAAAAGAAGGGGGTGGGGAGAAGTAAGGAGAGGGGAGAAAAACCTTACCCAGAATGTCAGGTTTCAGGAGCGTCCAAGTGACCTGAATCTGTACATTTATCTGCCAAGGTGTGACTTCCACAGTGTCTGCAGAGAGCTGTAAAGTAATTACACAAATTGCACTGAGTCATTTTACTGAGATAAATTCAACCCCTAAATCTAAGAAGGACTGCCAATTTGATCAGAAATCTGTGATTTTTAAGATTTTTTTATTTTTCTCTTCTTCAAGTTATACTATGTGATCTGTTGACAAACCAACTCTTCTATCCATCCGGAGGAATGTTATCTCTAAGTCTTTTGAATTATCTGGTTTTGAATTATATATAATCAGGAAACTCTGGGCTTGTCTTCCCTCAAAGCTCTTCCACTGCAATAGCATGATTTACTGGAAAGTTATTTACCATATTCCACATCTTCAAAGACCAGATCCCCTTTATTTCTCTACCACAAAGTGCTCCTTAGAAATTTTCATTACAGCAATATGAATTAATGCCAGTTGTTACCCCAGGAGAGATCAAACTGAAACCTCTACAGAAGTCCAATTAACAGGAATCTCACAGGAAGCAATAGATACTGTGATGTGCTCTTCAGTGACTAATGGACTATGCTCTCTGTTAAAAAAGGGAAAAAAAGGTAGCAAAATTGAGCAAGCCCCCAGGGCATAAAACAAACTGCAAAAATAAATACAAGGAGAGTAAATAACAAACTTTAAAATATATGATCAATAAGGGTAGGTGAATATGGCAGCATTTTGAGATAAAACTGCATTTTCAACTATTTTTAAAATGTTTCCCATTTGGTAGAACCCCAAATGGGCTTTGCCAAGCACTTTTTCTTCTTCATTTTTAAGTACATATGTATTTCAAGGAAAATTTAATCCATATGTTCCTCTCTCATTTACACAATTTATCAAAATGTTGCTTTGAATGAGCCATTTAATGTCTAAGAAAACTGAAGAACACTGCTTTTTTTCCCCTAACAAGTTTCTAGGGTTTTTTTCTTCCTGAATTAGATATGTGTTTGGGGCTACATAGAAAGCTAATTGAAAAATATTCAATTCTGTTTTAAAATTCAGAATCAAACAAAGTCTGATAAAATTCAAAATAGAAAAGCAACATTCCCCTACAGTACTAGATTTTCAAGTTTCTAAAGCCTTTTATTCACATGATTCCTATCAATCAAAGAATGTCAGAATTAAAAGATACCTTAGAAATGTTGTTTTTTCTCTCACTTTAAAAACTAGGAAACTGAGTCCCAGAGAAGTTGAAGAATCTGCCAAAATCACAAAACTAATTAGTGGCAGAGCCAAGACATGTGTCTTCCCATTAGTGACTTCTTTGGTTTTTCTGGTTTTAATTAGGATTTTATTTATAACATATAGAAGTGTCGGCATAATACTAGATTATAAAAAACAGTGAAGTTTATTTCTGCATGAAATGTGCCTGCCTGCTTCCAACAGACCAACCCCTGGGCAACAGCTAGGCAAGGAATCAAAAGTTCAATTGCCAGTATTGCCATAGTAAATTGTATCTATCCTTTACCATCCCCACAAGGGTAAGTGATAGACCTGTTTAAAATAAAGTCCAGGTACACTCTCAACTCTTACCAGTAAGATGCTACAGGAACACAAGCTGATTATGCTTTAACTCATAAGGATATTGCTTTGTCTCCTTATTCTCCTATTCCTTCATCCTCCTCCCCCAAGGGGATCAATCATTCTGGACTACACAGAAATCTGGTGATGGGCATACCATGAAGTCTGGAGGGTCTCAGTGGAGACATCAGTCCATGAGATAGGATTAGGGTACTTTTTTTTTTTTTTTTTTTACTCATAGAAGTCTCTTTATTGATAGCTCTTTTGGATGTAAACCCACTTCCCATATCATATTACATCCAGGTCAGTTCTACAAGCTTTTTTTTTTTTTTAACCCCAGTTTCTTTAGACAAGGAAAAAGCACAGATGAATAAAAAACTGTGATCCCCAGGGAAATGAGAGAAGAGAACAGAAGATCATTGGGTCTTCCAGCTGTCATGTCAGGAGGCAGTCATAAGCTACAGACCACAAATCACAATCAAAGAACTTTGTAAGATTCTGTAACCTTGTAACTTACCAGTGTTCATGTTGTGTTACTCTCTGTTTGTTTTGTAGCAGTCATTCCCAGCAAAACTCTATTTGTTTTAATGTGATGAGACGGGGCATATAATATCTGTGTGTATTTTGGGAGTAACAAAGAAAAACTGGGAGACCTTTTTCTTTAATTAATTTAATTAATTAGGTTTTGGCTGCGTTGGTTCTTTGTTGACGCGCGCGGGCTTTCTCTAGTTGCAGCGAACGGGGACTACTCTTCATTGAGGTGCTCGGGCTTCTCATTGTGGTGGCTTCTCTTGTTGCGGAGCACAGGCTCTAGGCGCACGGGCTTCAGTAGTTGTGGCTCACAGGCTCTAGAGTGCAGGCTCAGTGGTTGTGGCACACGGGCTTAGTTGCTCTGCGGCATGTGGGATCTTCCCAGACCAGGGCTCAAACCCGTGTCCCCTGCATTGGCAGGCAGATTCTTAACCACTGTGCCACCAGGGAAGTCCCTGAGAGACCTTTTATGGAGGGAGAAAGTAAAATAATATAGTACAGAACAGCTCAACCACTTACTAATTGTTTAACCTTGGGAACATTACTTAACCTCTCTCTCTTTTTTTTTTTTTTTTGGCAGTACGCGGGCCTCTCACTGTTGTGGCCTCTCCCGTTGCGGAGCACAGGCTCCGGACGCGCAGGCTCAGCGGCCATGGCTCACGGGCCCAGCCGCTCCGCGGCATGTGGGATCTTCCCGGACTGGGGCACGAACCCATGTCCCCTGCATCAGCAGGCGGACTCTCAACCACTGCGCCACCAGGGAAGCCCTACTTAACCTCTCTTTGTCTCAGTTTCCTGATCTATAAAATGGAAATAATAACAGGACCTACTTCATAAGGATTAGTGAAATAATACATGTAAAGCACTTAGGACAGTGTCTGCATATAACAAGACCTCAATAAAAATAATTGTGGTTGCACTATCATTTTTTTACACTGAACTAGGAAAACAGGCTGAATTCCTAGGACTTGGGACAAACAGAAAAAGAAAACACAGGAAGATTATTTAGGGCTGATAAGGAGCTCAGAGTCTAAGCAATCCAAAAGCTGTTATAGATGACTGAACGGGGATGCTAAACCCAACTATATACTGAAAATGAAAAACAAGGACTCAACTGGTATCACTATAACAAGCGCTCATATCATTGGTACAGGGGACATTTGAAAGATCGTAACCCTACCTTCTTATATATTGACCTTCCAGCTGTCAAAAACAACAGTGTATTCAAAGATTGGACAGCCATTGGAACCCAATGCAAAATATTTACTAGTCTCCCAGATCTATTGGTTTGAGAAATGGTTACTTTGGCAATGACCTTAGGCATAATAGCTTTGGGGCTTAATTGAGTTAGATTTCTGAGTTGCTTTTTCTTGGTGAAGTTTTTCTTTCTGATTGAATGTAATTTGATTGGTTATATCAGATGGCAAACAGATTGGAAAGCACACTGGCTTGAGAAGTGGGGTGATGTGATTGCAGTCTTGGTTTTGCCTTAAGTGTCATTCTGAAGACAACATTCTTTTAATAGGGGGTTGTTGTCTAGGTAAAAACGGGGTTGGATTTGGTGATCATAAATGTCCCTACCACTGTGAACCCATAGTGGTATAATTATAAAATAGTGAGATTGATTTTCCTGGCCAAGATTACCCTATCATCAGAACTGATTTATATAGCACCTTTCTTTGAAAGTTCTAGGCATTCTGTTCAGAACAACTGAGAAAATAGAGAGGGATGTGGTGAATACAATATGCTTTTGAGTCGGATCTGGGTTCAAATTTGGACTCTTTCACTCTATCAGTGGCTCAATATTGAGCAAATTAATTTCTGCGTCTCACTTTGCTCAGTCATGAAATATGGCTCACGTTACCTATTTCATAGGGTTGTCAAAAGATTAAATGAGAAAACATAAGTCATATGACTGCCTCCTAATAGGTGTTCAATAGAAGGGACATATTATTATAGTAGCAGGAAAGGAAATAATGGATACAAGCATCTGAAAGAAGATCTTGCAGCTAAGGGAGTGTCAGATGGTGTAATAATGCTCCCCAAACCCAAAAGATTGTTGTCATGTTTTATCATGTGCTACAATATTATCAGTGGAGACCCCAGAGGAAGCAATGTGAGAAGGTTTGTTGAATGAATTAATGAAGTCGTTCCCCTCAGCCAGGATTCTTGGCCTTTGCTGAATACTTTCACAGTTTGCAAGAGAATTATATCACCACTTGCCCATTGAATTCATAGTACCAGACATTTTGGGCCTAACTGACATAAATATATACTATATAGACGAGTAAGTGAAATGTTTCATATTTAAATGATAACAAATATTATTTGATAAAAAAATATTCTTATTTAAGTTAGCTCCTGATTGATAGGTCTGAAATGGCTAAAAAAAATTAATTTTTCATAAATGGGAGGGGGTACATGAGAATACGACCGAAGAGGCTAATTCTAGGCTATGCAGAACAATAGTGAACAAATGTCCTCTAATCAAAAGGGCTTTAGAGGGCTTCCCTGGTGGTGCAGTGGTTAAGAATCCACCTGGCAATGCAGGGGACACGGGTTTGAGCCCTGGTCCGGGAAGATCCCACATGCCGTGGAGCAACTAAGCCCATGCGCCACAACTACTGAGCCTGCGCTCTAGAGCCCGTGCGCCACAACAACTGAAGCACTCGCGCCTAGAGCCGGTGCTCGGCAACAAGAGAAGCCACCACCATGAGAAGCCTGCATACCGTAACGAAGAGTAGCCCCCGCTCTCCACAACTAGAGAAAGCCCACGCGCGGCAATGAAGATCCAATGCAGCCAAAAATAAGTAAATTAATTTAAAAAAACACAAAAACTATTTTTTTAAAAGGGGGGGCTTTAGAGATGGAACTTCCCCCCTTTGATAGAAGGAAATATTAACGATGCAACCTGGGTAGTATCTTCAGGCTTGGCCAAGGGCTATGGTGAAAGCAAGGATACACTTGGCCTGAAGAAATGGGGTTTGGCTGCTGAGATCTACCTTCAGAGTTAAGAGGCAAGGCAGGACCACTGCAGTCAAACTTTCGGTTGACAAAGTCAGGAACCAAGAGACCAGGGATTACTCTGTCAGCTCTGAGACTTCCCCATGGTTAATACTTTTGTTGCCCTAGTCAGTTTCTCATGATGATTACCAATAAAATCTCTAAAATAATCTTTAAAAATAATGTGCATTCTGGAGTAGTGATGGGAAATCGCTTTGCATTCTGCAGCCAGACTTGAATGTAGGGAAAAAATATCACAAAGGATGGAGGGAAGCAACTGCGGAAGAATAGGAAGCTGGCTGAGTCCCAGAGGCCTCTGCAAGGAAGAAAGGAGAAGATCTGGGCCAGAGCAGGGATTCTGGGAATCCCAGATACAGTGTAGGATCAAGCAAAGAGACCGCTGTCTCTCAGTTTCGAACAATTCAATTTTTTTGTTTTTTTTCTCCAAGCTTATGATCTACTTCAAAATCTGTATTATAGTAGGTAATAATTATTTCTTATAACTTTTTTACAGTGCTTTCTGAAAGAATTTATTTTCTGGGTTTGGGAAATGCTGAAAAGTCCAGCTCCCTTAGAAATAAATTCAACCTGATTATGTAACCAAACTTCCTGAATGGCCAATATAGAAATTTATCTCCAAGTCAAGAATGAACAGAGCATTGTCTTACCAAATGTCATCATTTCCTGCCTTTGAGAAGGAACTAGAAAGACTTGTGTCGAACCAATTCAGAGCATTTTAGGTAGGTCTTCAGCTGAAACCTGGGAATCAAAGCAGAAGAGAAGAAAAAGTGGTGTGAGGGGGAAGCTAATTTTCAAAGGTCTCCCTGTGCCCCATGGCCACTCCCTTCTCTTCTAGGACCTTTCCGCCTCTCTTCATTTCAGTTTTGAGTTAGGAATACTGGAACTGATCACTTTTCAGCCTCAATAAGTCCTTGCTAATTATTTTAACATTTCACGTTCAGGAAACCCAAACCCAGTGTTTGTTAAGTGCTCCTTGCCTTGATTTGTATGCCCTCTTAGATTTCAAGGGAAGTTGGGTCCATGTGTTTCTGATTCGTTTTTACTTAACTCATCAAGACATTGTTTCATGAAGGCCATTTGATGTCCAAAGATTCTGTTGAACCTTTTGTTCGTTAAACCATAAAGCCAGTGAAGTCATATGTGGCATATGACAAAAGAACAGAATTAGGAGACCCAGGAACTAAAGAGTCTACCTTTGTCCCTGCTGTGGTTTCATACAATGATGAATCGCTTTTCTAGATATCTGTGTAATCTGGGTAGAGATAACAGTGTTTTATGCAAGGTTTAGAGAATTTTATAATAAAATAGAATTCTGGAGAGACTTTGTTAAGAGAAAGATATGTTACAAACCAATATCAAAATAGCTCTAGAGTTGAAAGAATAAGGTTTTGCCTGGTTCTGAGGCTGTTATACTAGTTTTTCTGGCCAAGTACCACAACTCAGAATTAAAATTTCAAATGGTGACTAGACAACACATAATGTTTCCACCGCAAAGCATAACCCTTACATGGATTTATACACTGGGAGAGTACTATATTTCCTACTGGTTTCCTTTTTGAGCTAACAATCACACTCCAAATCTGATTAACAGTTTGCATAAAGATAAGGGGTAGATGTTTGTCATGGAGAGAACTTTCTGTTTTTGACTCCAAGGCAGAGATTCTCCTAATATTTTATTTTGGAGCACGGAATACTGAAGTCCAAATTCCTCTAAATGAAGTGGCAACAAATTTAGCAGGTATCAACCATGTAAAACAATTTTTTTTTATTTATTAGTTCTAGCTTTCCACTAAGTTCATTATCCTGCAGTCACTTGCTGTCCTCTGGGTTATCACCCTGATAGTTTGTCACACCTCCAGAGGGCATAATAGGATACAAAAATCAGTTCTGACTGGGGTCAACAGCAGAAATCAAGGGAGTTCTAATCAAAATAACGAGGAAGGTGAGAAAACATGTTCAGGCAAGCTAACAGCATCTGCCTCTCTGGCTTTTTGCATCAGTAAGGCATCTAGAAGAGAAGAGAATGGCCATGGGCTGATGGAGACCTTTGAAAATTAGCTTTTTTACACGAATCATTTGTTTCCCAAGCTCACACACTTTGTATTTATTTATTTATTTACTTATTTATTTTTACTTGATCACTTGATCTCCAAGGTATGACCTGGTGTCAGGCAAAGGGCCCAGTCAAATATGCATAATCACCACCCAGAACAGACTGAGACACACAGGCAGAGAGTCAGTAGACATGTAGCCCCTTTTCTCAGCATCCCATGAAGAGGGGTGGTTGGACTGCGTACAGCCAGATACACCATGGATGTGCTGTAGGAGTGAGACCCAGCCCCTTTTCTGTTCTTTTCCTGCGGTTCTCGTGAAAGCAGCTTGTGATAAAGAGGGGTGGGGCAGGAGGGCAAAACAACCTACATGTTGTTACCAGGGGCTCAGGGGAAGTACATACCAGTCCTGGGTAGACCAGCTTCCTGGCACCAATATCCCTTGGAAACTTTATAGCAAGTTGAGACCAGTCACTGACTCTCCTGCTGAGGCGATAGATGGGAACCGATCCCAGCTGACTCCTGCCAGCCAATCTAGAGAGATTCAAAGGACAAGCCTTTTGTCTCTCCACAATTGGCAAGTTGTTGAGATCCATTTAGGAAAGTACCTACTACTTGCCCAGGGAGTGTGATAAGGAAATCAGGAAAGACACAGCGTCTGTATTTAATCCACGGCAAAAACAAAAACAAACAAAAAACAAACTTAAGGGCCAGCCTTCTAAGAGTTCACGGCCTAGCGAATGATGTCTGAAAACAAATAATGACCACACAGTATAGAAAATGATCTTGTAGAGGTATAAGCACCAGTAGCAATGTCACAAATGAGGTAGTGATCAACTCTGGTGGCAGGAGGAAGGGTTCTTGGGAAACTTCCCAGGAATATATGCTCATGAAGGCAGCAGTCTATGGGTACAGGTTGAGGGAAGGGCATTCCAGGCAGAGGGAAACACAAGGTAATTATGCAGGAACCCTAATTATAACCAAGCCAAAGAAAGTTTGAAAGAAATAAATAGACACCCCCTTGCTGCCCCATTTTACGTATTCTGGAAGAGTCAAATCATAAGAAGCTAAAGTCTAACAAGCGTATAGCAGTTTCCCCAAATTCCACAAACAACTAAGCAATGCCAGGTCCATTTCAAAAGTGAAAATTCCGTTAGAACCCTCTGAAGTCAGAAGCTGCCCTTTAGATGTCTGCTGTCCCCATCTCCCAGCTGGTCAATGTCCTTTTCCAGTTGGTCTCTGAGTTGGGGCAATATTAGCTAAACTGCCCTGGCTAGTTGGCTTTTCTGTCTCTTTCGGCCAGGAGTTATTTCTGTCCCACAAAGAGTACCCAACAAACCAAGCACCTTACATATATTAAAAGGAATGTAGAACTCATTTCTGGTCAGGCCAAAGAACACAGCTCCTGTAACAAAACTAAAAGCTCTGAAAATAAGAGATTCCTTCTTTTTAAGATTTATTGTATTTGTTTATAATTGTTCCTGCTTCAGAATCTCAGGGGCTTAATACTGGTGGGTCACAGTGTCCTCTCCCAGATCCATACCCTCCAATATTCCAGTTCACAGAAAAGGGGACATACTATCTCCTTTAAAGGCTTACATGGCTTTGCCCTAAAAAATATACATTGTCTGTATCAGGGATGCCAGGGCATGTTAATCACCTGCTAATCGACTTCCATTGTCACTTGGTAGCCCCTTTCCCTCTCTCTCTTTCTCCCCAGGCAGGAAGTGAACAAAGTGACATTCTTGGTAGCTCTGAAGGGCTTCGAGTTCTTTTTTCTTGTCTGCGTTGGGTCTTCATTGCTGTGCGTGGGCTTTCTCTAGTTGCGGCGAGCAGGGGCTACTCTTCGTTGCGGTGTGCATGCTTCTCGTGGTGGCTTCTCTTGTTGTGGAGCACGGGCTCTAGGCACACGGGCTTCAGTAGTTGTGGCACACGGGCTTAGTTGCTCCATGGCATGTGGGTACTCCCCGGACCAGGAATCGAACCCATGTCCCCTGCATTGGCAGGCAGATTCTTAATCACTGCACCACCAGGGAAGTCCCGGCTTCAAGTTCTGAACTTCTATATTTGTAACTCTCAAGCTGGTGTGACAGGGCCCTTGCTTTAGCTATTCAGGGATAAATATGAGAAATGGGAATAAAATTTAGAAGCACATAAATTTATTACATGCAAATCTTAGCATGTTTTGAAAAGCATGAGGCACTTAAATGGGTGAATCTGGCTGAGATGATAATTTAGCTAGAGGGTATATTTGTTACCCACTGTGTAGAGCAAATCCCCCCAAAACTTACTGGTGTAAAATAATAATAACCACTTATTATCTTTCGTGCTTCTGTGACTCAGGAATTTGGGAGTGGCTCAGTTGGGCAGCTTTGGGTCTCATAAGGTTACAGGTAAATGGTGTCGGGGACTGGGGTGATTTTGAAGGCTTTTTCATTCATATGCCTGGTACCCCAGCTGGGAAGACTCAAACAGCTGGTGGCTACAGCAAATGGGGCTCCTCCAAGTGGTCTTTCTTCCTGTTCTCTGCATCATGGCAGCTTGAGGGTATCTGGACTTCTAACATGGCTGCTCAGGCCCCCAAAGGCGCATCTTCCAAGATACAGAGTCAGCAGAAACTGTATCATTTCTCCCAGCCTAGCCACAGAAGTATCATAGGATTGCTTCCTCCTCATCCTATTTGGTAGACTAGAGTCATTAATTAATGACTTGGCTGGCCCAAGTTTAAGAAAAAGGCAATTTAGTCTCCACCTTATTTATTTATTTTTTTTTTGCGGTACGCGGGCCTCTCACCATTGTGGCCTCTCCTGTTGCGGAGCACGGGCTCCGGACGCGCAGGCTCAGCGGCCATGGCTCACGGGCCCAGACGCTCCGCGGCATGTGGGATCTTCCCGGACCGGGACACGAAGCCGTGTCCCCTGCCTCGGCAGGCGGACTCTCAACCACTGTGCCACCAGGGAAGCCCAGTCTCCACCTTTTTACTGCAGAAGTGTCCAAGAATTTGCAGATCTGTTTTAAAACAATCACAAAGGAAGTCAGGGAGAGAGGAGTGTCAACTGAAAGTAAAAGATAAATAGCAAGGTATAAAAGCAAATCATCATAATTTCCATGGACGTTTCTTTAAAATTTGTCATGAATCAAATTCAGACCTCTAAAAACTTCTCAATATTATTTTTACCTTTTATCTAGTTTCTAATTTTTTGTTCCACAATTCTGGTTTTCCTTAACGACATTATTTTTCTTTTTAATTTATTTGATCAAATTTTGTTTTGCATCTACTATATGCTAAGCATGTGTTAAACAATACAGAAGGAAATTGATAGAGTCTATGCTTTCAAGGAGTTCACAGTCAAAATTACAATTCCCTGCGACGACTGCACCATTAGAAGCATAAACAAGGCATAGAGATGAAATAGATATGGGAAAGAAAAATAACTTGATAAAATCATACTATGTATTTTCATTCTACTTCACAGACTTGCAAAATGAGACTTTCAATTGCACCTGTTTTTAATGTGCCATAAGCTATATTGTTAATACTAATTTGGAAAGTCTTCCCTAAAGTAGTTCTTTAGTGTTAAAGTCAGACAAAGATTTCCTGGGGTTATAACACAAAGACCTAAGCATAGGATCCTCATCTAGGGATAAATTATTGAGATGTCATTTGGTCCACCCCCCATGCATCCAAGTAAATCTCAGCCCAACCCAAATCTATGGCAACCTATCCTACTGTTGTCAAGATAGTGCTAATAAGAAGAGCTCTTACGTTGCATATGGTGAAAGATATTACTACACTGCAGGAGGTCCTGATGCACCACCAGGTATGAAAACTCTAAGAGGAAGCATGTGCAGAAAGAGGAAAGGCAGAGGACAGCACTTTGGGAAGGCTGCATCCAGAGGCTGGAAGAAGGAAGAAAGTCCCTGAAGAGACAAAGAACTGGTGATGAAAGAGTCACAAAAGTAGAGAGGGAAACAGAATCAGCACAGTACAATGTCCTGACAGCCCCAAAGGGGAGAGTTTTCATATGCAGAGGGGAGACACCCCTATGAATGAACTACAAAGGTCAAAGGGCATGAAGGCTGGGATTGGTGCTGCCCAAGTCACAGGGCAGTACCAGGAGGTCACTGGTGATCTTCACATCCCAGATTCAGTCAAGTGGTGGACAAGCAGCTCACATCGCCCGGATTACCCAGCACACGGTCACTGGCCAAGCGGCCCTGTGGCACTACCGGGATTGCATGCAAATCCTCAGCGCAGTTCAACAACTATGCATTTGAACAGCTACTGTGTCTCTGGCAACTTTAAATGGCTCCACACTCCCCACCAAAGAGATTTAACTCCTTAGCCCAGTATTCATTGCTTCAGATATTATTTAACCTGGTTCATCAACTACTAGGTTCTCATATGCACACTTTGATTATGCTAGAAAAATCTCATGCCTAAATTTTTATTTCTTTCTTGCCACGAGGCAAGAAGTCCAAAGAGGCTAATTCAAAGATTCACTCTTGGTAAGGATGTGTTTTAGGAACAGAGACTGTTTAGATAAAAATTTTATGCAGAATTCAGGAAAAAAATCATCTGGTTAAAGAACATCAGATGAGAGGGCGAGGAGCTGATTGCCCAGAAGAGGTCTTAATTGCCTTAAAGTTTATCAGAAAATTGCTTAAGCACTTGTCAGGAATGCTCATTTCTTTCCAGAAGAAAGCTGGTTGTGAACTGTCTCACATACAAAAACCATTTTATTTCAGACCGAGTTTGGGACAATTTTCCCCCCCATCTATTTACCCTTCCTTATGAACATTTCACGCTTTCTCAACATGTGCCTGTGTGATCACGTCTTGTTGCTTCAGGCCAAGATCAAATGTTCTCTCCTCCTAATAATGTTTTCCTTCCATCCTAAACTCCAGTTCTTTTATTGTACCTCTCTTACTTTTTATTGTTGCTTGTATTCATATCTCCTACTTTAACTATAAGAAATTGTATCTTTTCCTCTGCATATAGTCATTAATATTCAATGAAGGTGGAATAATAAGTGTATATAACTAAATTCATAGTGTATGCAATCTTCAATATACTGTACTTCAAGGAAATATTTCACGGTCTCAATTAACTATTGCACTAGATTAGATTCAGTGGTGGATAATTGAAAACCCCAAACAACAGTGCTTTAAACAAGATACAAGTTAATTTCTCCCTCTATAATGGCAATCTGGAGGTCAGCAGTCCAGAGCTGGCATAGTGAGTCCATGATCCTTCTATCTTTTGCTCTATCCTCATCTGTGTGTGGCTTCTTCCTCATGGTTCAAGATGGATGCTTGACTTTAGCCACCACATCCTTATTGCTGCCAGCAGGAAGGGGAGAATGGCATGCCTCTTCTCTGTAAGGACACATCTCAGAAGTTGCACACAAAATTGTCAGAATGGTTAATGCACTGATAAGCCAAAGCACATCTGATTACATCCCGTGAGTTATGACTTAGTTACATGTGGCACTGGTAGTAAGGGAAACAGGAACGTACACAATTTAAAAGCCATAGGTTCCACTACTAAGAAAGAAGAAAGAACAAATATTGAGGGAGATCTAGAAGTCTCTCCTTCTATAGCCTATTCTAATGTTTACCAAACCTCACTGGTCCGATTTTAATTTAAGTTATTTTTCCATACTCTAGCATATTTATTTCTCTTGTGTTCTCAGTAAATACTAAGGGACTCCATTTTTTAATAATAATAACCTTAAATTTGCCTTTGATTTATTTTATTTATTTATTTTTTTGGCTGCACCACGTAGTGTGTGTGATCTTAGTTCCCCCACCAGGCATCAAACCCGTGGCCCCTGCAGTGGAAGCACAAAGTCTTAACCACTGGAATGCCAGGGAATTCCTGAGACTCCATTTTTAATGTAGAAAAATACAAGTTCCAAGCTCTGGGAGAATAGGTATTACATTATATAAATGTGTATTATATGTATGTATGTATATATATACATATAATAAAAAGTTGGGGACCACTTTTATGTAAAACACCATGTTTCCCAACTTTTTTGATCATGCACTGCAATCAAAAAATTTTAGGGACTTCCCTGGTGGTGCAGTGGTTAAGAATCCGCCTGCTAATGCAGCGGACACGGGTTCAAGCCCTGGTCCGGGAAGATCCCACATGCCGTGGAGCAACTAAGCCCGTGAGCCACAACTGCTGAGCCCACATGCCACAACTACTAAAGCCCTCGTGCCTAGAGCCCATGCCCTGCAACAAGAGAAGCCACTGCAATGAGAAGCCTGCACACCACAGGAAGAGTAGCCCCTGCTCGCCACAACTAGAGAAAGCCTGTGCAAAGCAACAAAGACCCAACACAGCCAAAAATAAATAAACAAATAAATAAAAATTTAAGAAAAAAAATTTTTAACCCCTGTGATATATTTACATGTACCTATTAATATATTTTTATAAATGAATTACTATATTGTATATATTATAAAAATCCATAAAAATAAAAATTGAAGAGATTAAAACATGAATATAAATTAAAGTTCTAATATTTTCTTCCTTCACTGCAATGGACTTTCTGAGGCATCTGTTATCATCTAACAGATGTTAAATATCTTAACTTATGCTCTTTAGCTATCACACACATCATCATTTCAATTGAGAATTCAACCAAAACCTAACAGAGAAGGCTAGGACAAAATGCTAACAATATAAGTTGTTATATTGTTATGTTCCACATGGAAAAGAAATAACAATTGTTGAAACTCCCACATTTTGGGTCTGACAAACAAATTAAGCGTCTCGACAAAATGTCTGCATTGAAAAACCCATTCGGGCTTTTTCACAACATAGTTGAATTTGTTAAAGAGTTCAATGTCTTCTTGTTTATAAAGTTTTAATTTTACTACTATTGGGTTACTCAGATGGAATAAACAAGGAACACTGCTGTTCTGCTCATTGTGGTCATGAATTACAGGGCCCTGGAGAAGCATGGTGAGGTACTTTGGAGTCTTGATTTCAATGCGCTTTGTGTGTACTATGTATGCTCTTATACAGTCTGTATGTAGACCTTAAAGCTTTTCAAATGAAGCTATAGCTGAAGTTGCCGGACCAGTCATGTTGCGTTACCCTAAGGGCAAAACCCAAAATTGACAGCTCTCACTTTGTGCTACAGAACAAAACTGAGTAATCAGGACCTAGCAAACCCCTGCTACAAAGCTACGCACCGATGTCAATTACTGAGCCTAATTATCTTGACAAAGTATACTATTCATTTAAATCTTTCATTTTCTGGAACCATAAAAGCAGTAGGGACTGCAGGAGAAAGTGATCATGCCATCTTGGAATTGCTAATATCTAAGATGTAGATTTTTGATCAGTTAGGCATGTACCCAATGCTTTAGGAATTAAAAAAAGTTTGTAAAGCAGCTTAGACAAAGTTCAAATATGGTTTTATAAAGAGAGACTCAGAAAGAGAACATGGCATAAGAGAGATGGGGGTTCTAAAATGAAATCCTGACCACATTATGATGAATAAATGTGGAGATAAAGACGTCAGTAAGGCTGCCCAGAAACCCTCTGATGAGTTTAGATTTTGAAAGAATACATATATAAATGCAAGGAAGGTCATATAACCAAGGACACAAATTGTGAAATGTATAAGAAAATTGTCAGAATCGTTAATGTGCTGATAAGCCAAAGCTTACAAAAGTGACAAAGGCAATAAAACCTATCATTTCAACTCTGTTCAGATCACAGATGTGAACAAGAAAGTAAAATGTACAATACTGGAAATGACGGTATAATGTTAGTAGATGAGAGAAGTATTTCAATGAAGGAAAATTATCTTCAAAACTTAGGAAGTCCAGCATGGATTAAAAGGGTACACAGATTTCCAAAAAGAATGATCTGCTTAAATGAATCCTACATTCCATCTCCAGAGGACTTGCACCCCAGGATTCTAAGGGAATTGTAGGCATGATTGTGGGGTGACTTGGGGTCATCATTGAATCAAGGAGACCCTGAAGTATGTCAGGAGACTGAAACAACTAAGCCTTTGGGTTTTCAGAAGGTGGACAATATGGGGTTTGGGAGCAGATTCTAGAAACAGTAAATAAGTAGACATACTGTTGTTATCTTGCAAAATTCCAGAAAGGACTATTAAGTGGGTAGTCTGTTGTCCTTACAAAACAAAACGCTGATCTGATCAGTAGGATCTAGTGTTTACTCATAATGAGAATCCACTCCAAGTGGGTTTCATTCTCTTTTTAGTAAGGTAAATAGACAAGCAGGTAATAGGCACATACCATCAACATGGCAGAGAGGAACTCCTATAAGAGAGTCTCTTTAAATACCAACGTGAGAAACAATCTTTAAAGGTATGCCACAGTGGACTTTTTTCTATTAAAAAAATTTCTTTTCTAAATATATAAGCAATTTTTTAAAGCATGTGGACACACAGTATATCTTCGACTTCAAGATGCAATTCATTGTGAGATAATGCATCAATTTAAAAACAACTTTGGGGCTGAGAAAGGGATTGTATTAAATGTATAATTCACCCTAATAAGAAGCACTAAAATATGAAAAATGTGCTTTAGAACCGAGGAAATACACACACACACAATTTACAGGATTGAAATCATACATTTTACTTACTTGGCATTTGATTATAATCTTTCACTCCATGACATGAAAAACTCTACAAACATAGTGAACTGGTCACACATTATAACTTATTTAATTATTACTCTATTATACTGAAATTTTAAATTATTTTTTAATAAAAAATTTTGCGATTTACTGTGAAGAAGTTTATCTGCGTTTTTATTTCCCTAGAGTACATTTCTAGAAGTGGAATTATTGAGTAAAAAGATGTTTTAAAGATTCTTGATACATAGCACTGAAGAAGGCACTCAGAAGGCTTGCACCAATCTGCATTACCACCAGCAGTGGTTTGAGAAAAAGCCCATCTTACCCTCATTCAAGATGATCTTTCCTTTTCAAATTCTTTGTTGATTTGGTAGGCAAAAACAAGCAAGAAAATAAACAAATCTCAAATTTTCTTTTTGTTTGGTTTGAATTTCACTGACTACAGTGACATTAAATGTTCTTCCATATAAATATTACTATTTGTGTTTCTTCGGTGAATTCTGTTCTTGCCTTTTATACATTTTTCTAATGGAAATTTATTACTTTCCTTGACAATTATTATGTGGTCTTTATATGTCAAAGATATAACCATTTTCTGCTCTGTTGTCATGTTTTATGTTTTTTATTAAACTTTTGTGTCATTTTGTTTTAAATCTACCTATTCTTTTATTCATCTTTTTTTTAAAGTTCTTTTCTTTTTCTAAAGCTTATCCTAAGGAATGCATGCTTTTTCATTGGAACATTTAAAAAATTTATTTCAATTGTTGTATCTGATATTTGACCTTTCCTCTAGAGATTTGTTTATTCCTTTTGTTTTGGGGTAATGTTTTGCTGTTTATTTTGTGTGTGCCTGGTTTTGCTCTATAATTGTTGTTTTGATTCCTTTTATCTTCCATAGTGATTCAGAACATGGACATCCTATTTTTTTAATTTTATTTGTGGTTGCTGCTAAGTTTTTCAAACCATATGTGAACCTATATTTCACAAAATTTCAAATTCACGAATGAAACAAAACCTTTGATTCTCATTATGTGATATTAGGAATTTGGCATGTTTTTACTCTCCCTAGCCTTTCCCCCATACACTGCTGGCCTTTACTGATAACAATCTTGGATTTATATCTCGAGCATTACTACTAAACTATTAGCATTTCGTTTTATAACTTTAAAATAATTTTTAATATTTCCTTTCAAAAGAATTATTTTATTTTTGCATTCAATTTTGTATGAATGTAACAGTAGTTATCTTTATTTAAATGTATGTTTATTTGGTTTCATTGCTTTCACTCACCAGCAGTTATTTTGTATTAGAACTTTAATATTTCTGGGTACTTGATATTTTATGTGATTCTCAGACAGCTAGATTTTGAAAGGCCAGAACTATAGGTGGGCCAGATGAAAGTTAACAATAAAGATGGAAAAGTAAGGATGGAGAAGTCCTTGTTTGGCAATAATTGTAAAGAAAAAGACCATGAGATTTGAGTTGCTATAATCTCAATATGGGCAAATCATGCAACGTGATGGTTTAAAAAGCTAATGAAAATATGACTGTCAGGCTGATAATGTGAGTCATAGGACAAAATGGGAGTAATTCCACTTTACTAGGTACTAGGCAGACAGTCTGGCAGGAATACTCAGTTCAGTTCTGAGCCATCTGAACATTGAAAATCTAGGAAGTCACCAGAGGGGCAGCTAAGAGAGAGAAGAGTCTGAAAAATCATGTCATGTAAAGATTGATTGAGGGAACTGGAGCTTTAACCAGGAAAAATGAGGTTTAGGAGCTATGTGGTATTCATGTGCTTCTATGAGGGATAATAAAGACCCAGTGCTCCTGGAGGCAGATGCAGGTGAAGTTTCCAAGGAGAAGATGTTGACCCAATAGGAAGAAAATCCTAAAAGTCAGAGCTGTCCAAAACTGGCATGTGCTGCCTCAGACATGACCGTGCTTCCCATCCCCTCAGAGAGTGGATGACATCTGTTAAAGATGGTACAGGACCTAAATGATATTGGCAAAGAAATGGTTAATTAGAAACGTACTTGGGTTGAATACATTCCCGTGTGATTTCCCAGTTTTCTCCTCCTTGCTACACAACTGCCCCCTTTACTCCCAATACCTCTGCCAAAGAGAACTTTGCTTTCACCTACTCATTCTCTCCCCTCCTTCATCTTTAAGGAGAGTTCTGCTTTTGTGTGGCAAGTCCCTGGGCTTATACAGAGATATGAGGTCTGGAGAAGTGGAAGGAAAGTGAGAAACACTCTTGCTTGCTAGCTCAGTTTCTAGAATCACTTGGTTGATGAGAATATAGGAAAAGTGTGATTAATATTTTTAAAAGGATTGTTTCATACTCTAGAAAATTAGAGACGTGGAATGCTGTGGGAAAAGAGAAAAAAGTCAAGCTTTCTCTCTGAATGTTTGCAGGGTCTGGAGTATGAGAAGCTCTGAATATCTGCATGCTGTGGGGAAGCAGGAGAGAAGAGAAACGGGGATATGAACAAGTTTAGAAGTTGACACAGCTACTGTCCTGAAATAAAGAAGTCTGTTCTCTAGCTTGGACAAGAGTCTCATGGAACAAACAGAAGTTGAGGAGAAGCTAGAAGTTTCTGGATCCCATTTACATGGGAAAAGTCACAAGACTCCTAGTGATGAAGAACCGGAATTTTAAGTCGGATCCCTTTTCCCACTTTAAAAATTATACAAATGTTTATATATACTGGCACTAGATTTACTCATGTGGTAAAATGTGTAGGGTTGTCAGTCCACAGTGTAGATTCACTCATTCTCTAGTAATCTTGCTTTGCGTTAAGTCTAACCACGAACTCCTCGTGTGCGCGCGTGTGTGTGTGTGTGTATTTCTTCCCTATTACAAGCAAAATTTTGTTGCTCAAAGAGGGCAGAAAGGGGAAAGCAACAACCCTCTCAAATGCTGTTGTTGGGCATTGTGATGGTTAATTTTATATGTCAACTTGGCTGGGACATTGTGCCCAGATATATGGTCAAACATTATTCTGAACGTTTCTGTGAGGGCGTTTTTGATGATATTAAAATTTAAATTGGTGGACTCTTGAGTAAAGCAGATTGCCGTCCATAATGTGGGCAGGCTTCTTCCAATCAGTTGAAGGCCTGACTAGAACAATAGACAGCTCTCCCAAGAAAGAGGGAATTCTGTCAGTTGACAGCCTTCAGACTTCCTTGGTCTCCAGCTGGGCCACCCTGCCAATTTTAGATTTGTCAGCCTCCATAATCACATGAGCCAATTTAAAATAAATCTCTTTTCATATAGATACACATTCTATTGGTTCTGTTTCTCTGGAGAACCTTTACTAGTGCAGGTGCACTACACATTGTGAGTATAAAAAGACACTCTGAATTTGAAAGGAGATCAGAGTACATGAACCTAAGACTCTGGTCCCATTCTAAGACTTTACATGCTTCTACCAGGCTTTAGAGTCCATATAGAAGTATACTGTATTTTCAACATACACAGTGTTCGTATGGACAGGGTCATAACTCACCAAAACTTTCAAAATATTTTAATCAATTTACAAATTTTTCAATTAGACAAAAATATGCACGAAGGGGTTATTCAATTGAGCAATGATAATCAGGACATATATATTATGAGTATTAGCAAAACATGTGAATAAGTTCTTCAGTGAAAGAAAAAACCTGGTGCATATAATAGATTTCTCATAGTTCTGTGCAGAACTTTCACTAAGAGGACACCCACCTAAAATGGATTATTCCTCATGAAATGTTACAGTGAGAATTCTTCTGTAGGAAGCATTTTGTGGATTCTTTCCAGAACATAGAGAAGATAATCTGTCTTCCAGGAATTCATTTTCAAGATGGATTATTCAATGAATGGCATCATTTGGGTACCCCATTCTGCAGTTGTCAGGAGGGGACACAATCTTTCAAAGACTGAAGTCCCTTTCATCTCTCCTCACACTGTACAACTCCACTTAAGTCTGAAGTTTTGCATCCAAAACTAAATGAGCTTTTAAGACTGAGATCTGATTCATCATAATCTTTACCATGAAGAAAGATCTTTCAATTTCCTCCAAGTTAAAACAGCAATAGAGTGCCATTCCATGCAAAGCACAATGACATCATATAGATTAGGAATAATACATTTAAATTGAATTTGTATTTGGATGATATTGCCAAAATAAAGAGCAGAGGAGAACAAATGACTGTGATGAGCCATAATACACCATAAATGGGCTTTGGCTTACTGCTTACACGTGAAAGACAGTCTATAAACATTAGAGTCCTTTCTAGCTATTCAAATAGCGAGAAAGTTATTCCAATCCAGTATATCACTCAGAGGTATATTAAAATTTAAATTTCTTACAGCCTTAATAGGCTTGTGTTTTGACACTGCCAGTGATCATCTCAGCTGATGAAGACTTCCATATAACTGGCAAGTTGGTTACGTGGCCTGAAAGATCCTAGCCAAATCTAGTCTTGAGCTTTCTTCCAGGAGTCTGTGATTGGCGGGTGGGAGCCTGGGGCAACCCATTCACATTCTTGACAGTATTTCCTTTTGATCCTAAATGTATTTTTGCATTCACAGACACATAGGATAATACCTGGCTGAGGCATTAAGACCTTTAACCCCTGTGGAAATCATAATCCTCCATCTTTTGTCCTAGAGCTCAAATTGTCTACAACAGTTTGCTCAACCAGCAAAGTCATGATGTTTGAAAACCAGGAGGACTGGGAAATGTTCAGTTTGTGCATCTGACGATCTGCTATCTGTTCTCTCGCGTAAGTGCCCAAAGGGCAAGGTCTCTGCCCACTTCAATTGATGGTACAATCCATAATATAGAGCTAGTGGCCTATGGGTGCTTAATAAACCCTATCAGGTAATTAGAGTGATGATGGGTAATTGTCTCTGATGTCGTTACCACTTGCTGAAGAATTAAACTACATTTATACTTTCAGTAATTATCTCCCATGCCAAATTGTTCCCATATGGACCCAAAATTGCAATTTTAGGCTGGATTCACACGATAGCAGTGATTACTTAATTATTCTACTGTGAGCAGGGCCCAGTTCTCAAAAGAAACAACTTTCATAACTCATTAGACAAATCTTCTTTCTGCTGTAGGTATTATTACCCAATGCTTGAGGATGGAGGTGGGAGTGGGATGCAGATATTTTTACTGAAGACAGACAGCAGCGTTATAACTACCCCCACTTTCCGTAGCTATGGCACTTAAAGGTCCACATCCTTTTAATAAAGCAGTTATGGGCTTCCATGGTGGTGCAGTGGTTAAGAATCCGCCTGCCAATGCAGGGGACACGGGTTCGAACCCTGGTCTGGGAAGATCCCACATGCCACAGAGCAACTAAGCCCATGCACCACAACGACTGAGCCTGCGCTCTAGAGCCCGCGAGCCACAACTACTGAAGCCCGCGTGCCACAACTACTGAAGCCCACGTGCCTAGAGCCCATGCTCTGCAACAAGAGAAACCACCGCTATGAGAAGCCCGCGCACCGCAACAAAAATTAGCCCCCGCTAGCTGCAACTAGAGAAAGCCCGCGCGCAGCGACGAAGACCCAACACAACCAAAATTAAATTAATTAAATAAATAAATTAAAAAAATAATAAAGCAGTTGTATCGCTACCTCACCTCAAGTATGTAACCTCAAATAAGGGATACACACACCCATGCATTACATCAATAGCAGTTTTGAATGAACTCTGTGCAAGCAACTTTTCCCGTTGCGGAGCACAGGCTCTGGACGCGCAGGCTCAGAGGCCATGGCTCACGGGCCCAGCCGCTCCGCGGCATGTGGGATCTTCCCGGACTGGGGCACGAACCCGTGTCCCCTGCCTCGGCAGGCGGACTCTCAACCACTGCGCCACCAGGGAAGCCCTGTGCAACTTCAAAGAAAGAATCTGAAGGTATTGATTGGGATAAGGCATATATTGCCACCAACTCAGGCATGCTCAGCAGACCAGCCCTACTTTCCTCTCTTCAGTTAATACCAGCAATTTCCAAATCCTCTGGATCAACTACTTACAATGTTAAATAGGAACATTTCTATTGAGTTTCAGATTAGATGTCAATTTAGTTGGCAGGGGGAGGGAGGAGTTGCAGGGAGGGCAGTTTTTATACATACTATGGTATAAGTTGCTTAGAATCTTTAAGGAACGTTTCACTTTTAAGCATGAGGATACATAACAATTTTTTGGTAAAAATTATTAATTCAGTAAAGAACAACTTTTGAGAAAATGTATATACTTTTTGAAAGTGTCAAGAAGACAGGTGGCATACCTAGGAATAGATTTAAACTGCAAACAACGGCTATACTTAAGCTTCTTTGCGTACAAAGTTTCCTGTGGTTTTCTTTTTTTCCATTGAGTCTGTAATCTTTTATGATGATCATTTTGTTAAAATGTACTGCATGCTGATTTGTATTTCTTCTGTGGAGTTGGTGCTTCCTCCATGCTAATGTTACTTTCCCTTTCTCTAGACTGATCTTGATTTGATTGAAATGATGTGCAGTCAAATGGTAGCCTAAAGATGTAAAACCTTTTATTCCAGAATATGATGTAATCAGCTTCAGTAAGCTCCAGTGGGAACGCTAATACAAGGAGAAACACCAACCTAGAGGTCTGTAAGCAGAGGAAATATTCACCCAACATTGACCACCATTTTTGTGTCTTTGGCAAGAATATGACTCAGGTGACAGGAGTTTGGAAATGGAGCCTCAGATGGGGAAAATGCCTTTATCCAGATACTGTACTCCCTCAAGAGTCCTATATGACCCCCCCCACACACACATGCATGATCTTTTCATCTTTACTTCAGATAAAAGTATTCTATCCATTCTACTCTAGTTCATTTAACTGTACATGTTTTTCTGAGCCAGGAGTCTCCCAGAATTTACAGGTAGCTCCATTCTTACTGTGTGGTTGACTGGGGTTAGAGGCTTGGTATAAATACAATGTGCTTATGCATACATACGTAAGGGGGGAAATTAAAGCAGATCTCTAAGTAATCCAGACAGGTTGCAATCAATTCACATGATTCACTTAATAAATGTTTTTAAAATACTATGTTTCTAATCCAATGTTGCAGGAATACAGGACCCAATTTCTGTACCCAAGAGCTTTCAATAAACTGGGTGCAGAATAAAACCACACAAACGCAAACGTGACAACAAAACAACTTATATTAAAATACAGTGTAGAAGAAGTTCAGAGAAAGGAAAGCTAGCACATGAACAGTCAAACCAATCGAAGTAATCACAGGCTCTCTTTGACCTGATGTGTTCATGGAAAGCTCTAGGCTCCTATTCTCTTTATATATGAGAGAGATCTGACTGAAGTCTTAGTTTTGGAGCATGAATAGTTATGGAGAATAAATTCCACATTTTACTTAGTGGACCACTGGGAAAATTTCAGTTAATAACTGAAACCTAGTGTGGAGTAGGCCAGAATAGCTGGGGAGGTATCCCAAACTTCCTGCAAATCCCAAAGGCAGGCGGTGGTGGGCTATCTCCACTGCTCATCAGGAGTGTGAACAGATATATGATCATGCTGGTAAAAACCAATTGGTTTTCTAAAAGGAAACTCCTGGTAGTCAAATTTATTTTTCTTTGTCATGCGCCATGAATAAAATGATACTCACACCACTGCATAGTTTAAATTATTTCCTGGAGTGCAGTGGGCTTTGGAACTCAGTGATCCCAATTTTAAACTAACTCTTGGGGGGCAAAAGGAATTGGCACTGCACAGTGAAGTATTTCATCACCTACACTCCCTTACCCCCTGCCCCCCCAAATTCTTTATATTTTAGGTACAAAAATTCCATTACTTTAGCTTGAGATCGAGTTTCCTCATGCCATAGGTTCAGTCAACACACTCCAAATGAAAGAATCCAAACAGACACTTGATAAGCTATCTATCATGTATCAAGTTCATGCCAGTTGATTAGAAGAATATATTCTGAAATGATTGACAGTTCTTTGACAATACCAATTTATTACCTGTCAAGCTGCAAGGTATGCTTTTGATATACAGAAGTGAAATAATATGGAAATAAAGCTAACTCTAAGTTAAAACAGGAGTTATGCTACTCCAAATGGATCCCAGATGACTATGAAAAACATATTTGTCTGGATAATAACAATTATATAAGTGATACATGGTTATTACATTGATGACAAACTTCAATGCAGTATACTATGTAAGTGCTCCTACACTATTAAAATAACAATACTGAACGCAATAACTTGAATGGAACTGGAATTTGGAATTATCAATTTAGACAGCAATATATGGCAAAAGTTTGGTCATTAGTATTAAGGACATGACTTATTTCCTATAAGTCAGTGGGCTTACCTCTGGGCTTCAGACCCATACATTAGAGGAAATGTGTTATAATTGGTTCACTTTGGGTTAAATGATTGATATTTTTAACATATGAAACCTGTTATTTTGTAGCTGAAGTTTACCCTGTTTTCCCATAGCTTCACAAACTTTCCATTTTAAATTATAGAACTTCCATGCTAATTATAAACTTTTATCTTTAAAAGTGGTTCTGCCTTTTAATCATTTTCTGTAGTTGAATTTTTTTTTTCTAAAACCTTATAGAAGATGGCACTGTTCTTAATTTTGACCAAGGAAGATTTTACTTATCTAGCAGAAGCTCAAGGTTTTATTAGTACTCCAAGAAGTTTTGGTCAAAGGCACAACTTAACGCAAGGCCAAATGTTTAAACAAGAATTTATACTTAAAACATACAAATGTTTATCTACGTTAGCAAAGGAAATAAAAGTTCTTAGTTTTTTCCTTACCTGTGGAATATATTGAGTGCTATTTCTCCCTTTTCAAAATTAGCCACAGCCAGGTTGGCTCAGGTGGTAAAGCTAGAGTCCGCTCCTGGGCAAGCTGGTTAGCACGATTCTCTTCTCTATCGTCATTGTCTGTGCTGTAACCTTGGAACTCTGTGCCCTGGAGGTGGAAGGTGGAGCGGTAAGTGCAAATGCATCTCAAGAGGTCCCTAAACTGCTAAATATATGTGGCCCAGGGATGGTCATTCAGTAGCCTTAACCTCAAGTGATAAAGAAACCCAGGAATGGGAGGGGCCGTGGGAGGTGCCTTAACTCTGGTCATTAAAGTACCAGTAAGTGTAAATAATAATAACAATAAGAACTATGATTTATTTAGTGTTCCTTCAGACCAGGCATGGTGCTATGTACTTCCTTCTCTGCATGATGTAAGTGTTTTCATCTACATTTTACAGAGGCTCAAAGAGTTTATATAACTTACGCAATAATTAGTGATGGAGCTATGATTCGAAACAGGCATAGCTCATCCCAAAGCCCACGCTTATAATCCAGATGTTTTCAAACCTTGATCTCTACAACATGAGAGTCACCTGAGAAGTTTCTTAAGAGCCTATTTCCTGGCTCCAGGAGTCAAAGAATTTGATTCTGTGAACCCGGGAGCAGCCTGAGAATCTGGTGCCTTTTTTTTTTTTTAACATTTCCCCCAAGTGATGCTGACCCTGACCCAGATTTAGAAACCATCGCTCCAACCAGTGCTTCCTAGTCCTGTTCACATCGAGTTGCATAGATAACGATACTATGTGCATGGTTCACAGGGAAGTAGACAAAGCTGCTCCCGGGCAGAAGTGATGGGTCTGGAGCCTCCAGCCAGCCCTGGTCTTACTCAAGCCTGAGGGGTCAACACCCCAGCATACAGGTAAGCCAGTCCCAGAACATTAGTGGGATTGGTATTGCCTCAGTTAGAACTCCCCGATCTGATATCCTAAGCTGGACTGTGAGAGCCCTACATGCTCAGTGTTTTGATACTGTTACATAGAGAAACACTCGTATGAGACACTGAAAGGACCGAACTTCTGAAATGGCTTCACACAGTTCCTGAATCCCCAGCGGGCTCCTGTACTAAGAGGTATCTTACTCATTGGTCACAATACTGGCCAAGAAGCAAATTACCTTTTGGGCAGAACATAAGGAGCTCAGGCTTAGAAGTGGAAGGTTGGAGAGGAGAAGAAGGGAGAGAACTTTTCTTCCTTTGGTCCATGAAGGTGATTTTTCTAATCTTGATAATAGAATTAGCCCATAAGCTAGCAAATACTCAACAGATGTTTGGGTTTCTTTGTTGTGGGGATGACAGAAAAATCAACTTATAACTATAGTGGGAGGGGCATGCAGCATGGAGCCACTTGAAGGCAGCCCAAAGGGCATCACCTCAGAGGACTGGGGCAGGGGAGGCAGGGAAAGCTCCTCCTCCCAGAAGGTGAACTCTGAAGGGTCAGTTGGAGGTTGCCAGTCACCGAAAGGCAGGGGCATCCCAGCGAGAGGGCCCAGCATGAGCAAAGACACAATACGGTGTCTGCAAAAGCAGGGACCAGATCTTGGTCTCCCCTGAATCAAGCACTGAAGCAGGAACATTATAGAGAGTCCAAAAATATGTGTCGGAATGAAACAAATGACAGAAATTGAAAAGAGGAATTTCAGCTTCCCATGCATTTTAGGTAGTTATGCTTCAAGCTCTCAGCCTACTTTATCTACTTTACTCTAGGTTCTGAAATCTTGGACCCAATGAAACTTGCATGCCCAAACTGTACAAGCTTAAGCACCTTTCAAAGTAGCTAATTTCTATCAGATGAACTTCTTAAAACAGTAAAATGATCCACATATACAATGTCAAGAAATAAAGAATAGTTTCATTGCTATGAATAAAATGGTTTTGAGGTTTATATAAAGAAAAAAGTGTGGTATTTGTTATGGTGCATTGGTTTTGGTTAAATGTTTTGGTAAAAAATAAATATGGCCAATTTTATCAATGCTAAATAATTACAGTTGACATAATAGCCACACTTTTTAGGATGATATTTTTCTATGTAAATACTTTCCTCCTAAACTAAAAATTACTTTAGTCATGCCAATATTACAGATGGTAAAGTAAGTCCAAGAATATCGTGAAACTGTAAATTTGTTTTTAGTTTGATCCCTTTATGAGAATTTCTCAAATTTGGGTTTGAAATATCATTTGCATTTACAAAACTGTTTTATGCTGTTCTTTTGTCACATTATTATAATGTAGATGGTTCTGCCTTGAATGCAAATTATATTTAGGGTCACTCATTATCATTTTAACATATAGCTCTGTGTTTTCAAGTTTCTCTCTCTTTTTATAAAAAAAAATTTATTTATTTTGGCTGTGCCAGCTTTTAGCTGTGGCACACGGGATCTTCGATGCAGCATGAGGGATCTTTTAGTTGCAGCATGCAGGCTTCTTAGTTGTGGCATGCAAACTCCTAGTTGCAGCACACATACGGGATATAGTTCCCAGACCAGAGATCGAACTCGGGCCCCCTACATTGGGAGCGTGGAGTCTTACCCACTGGACAACCAGGGAAGTCCCAAGTCTCTCTTCTTCTATACCACATGCGTACATAACTTTATGAGATTGGTATTTAATGGATAACTAGCTCATAATTTTATAAGAGCAAATTATTAACCAATCAACAGCAGAGCAAGAGACAAAAAATGTTTTTATTAATGACATACTGGGCTGACTCAAAAATTTCTCCAGTCATGCATCTGTATTCTTGAAACAGCTTCTATTAAAATATAACAACACTCAAAAGGTACATTCTATGCTATTGCCTTAAAATTTAGGGCAAGCTAGTGAAGGCAACAGAAGAAAATGTGTGAGACCAAGAATGGCAAAAGATGACATTATCTAGATTTTTTTTGATGTAACAAAAATCAGACTAACTTCATTCTTCTAAGGCCTCAGTGATACTCTACCAGGCATTAATTTGAAAGCCTCAAGCCACCTTGAGTCACTCAATAGAAACAAAAATCTAAGCAGGGGGCAGAGAAGACTAGTAATTTTTTAAAAAAGAAATGCAACTGGAGAAAATAAGATGTGTTTTGTTCCACTAGAAATATGACTCTTCACTTTCCCAATCTAACCAGGGCTTGTTCTTATACTATGAATAATATAGCTGTAACTCATCAGAATTGTCTACATTTTAATTTGAAAAATTGTTCCTATGTTAATCTTTAATAGCCTGTCTTCTGGACCAACAGAAAGAGTTACAAAAGAACTCATTTACGGTGGCGTAATTAAGGCCTATGCGAAGCATATTTAGTAATGTGGTGCCGTTCCCCTTTTCATCCAATGGCCTCGCTGGTATATAGATCCACCATTTGATCAGTGTATCTGGCCCCATGGGCTTCATGGTCTGCAAGCCACAACCTACTAATAAGCACCCTCCAGCTTGTTTGCTAAACAGATCAGTCCTGGCAGGCACCCAAAAACTCCAGCCCTTGAAACTTGGAGCTCTTTAACTCGCACGGCCTATTGTGTGGCAAGCGAGAGAATAAACTATGTACCTCATAAATGCAGAGCAATTATGGATCAGTTAGTAATACAGCTGGCTCAAAAGATTGCTTACCTAAACCAAATCGAGGCCTAATTTATTTTTGTATTGTCTTTGTTAAAAACCAAACAAACAGCTCTGCAGAACTTGTATACACAGTAAAGAAAATGGCTGTATTTTCACTGTAAACAAGATGGCAACCATTGGCTAAATGAAATCATCCTCAGTAGCTGAAGGTTTTCCTTTAGAACCAAGCCATGGCTTGTTGTAGATTCCTTACGTTGTTAAAGGAAACATGGTAGGTAGAATGCTTTCACTGATAGAAGTTCAATGTGCTCGGGGTAAAGGGGGTTGCACAGTGCCGTTCCTCGTTGTAGATACCAGATAAGATACCATCAACTTCAAGCATAGAGAAGTAAAAATGAAGTAGCCTTCATTTACAAAGAAATGGTAAAGTAGCATGAGTTCGTGTGCATTAATGAGTCAACAATTATGATGTATGCAGATAAACCTCTTTGGAAAAGCCCTGCTATAATCAAATTAATACTTGCCAACTTATAAATCCATATGATACAAAAAACAAAACAAACAAACTAAAACACATTAGGTTCGTAGAGCTATTAATATTAAAGTACCTGGAAATGGCTAGTGGAGCATCAGCACAGACTTTTTATTCCATAACTAATGTTTTTCCTACTGTTTGAGCATCTACAGTATGCTAAGTACATCAACTAACAAACCTTAGACCCTTGGAAAGGTGTTGTGAGAAGACAGTGATCTTCATTTTAGGAAATCTATAATTTTTAAAATGTCTACACAGATAATAATAGATAATAAAAACACAGTAAGGCTGGTTTGAAAGAGATAGGATCTAGACTTGGTTTCACTATTTATTAACCATGTGACCTTAAGCAAGCAACATACCTTACTGAACCTCAGTCTTCTCATCTGTAAAATGGGGCATAACCTATTCTGCCTATCTTGGAGGGATGTTGAACAGAAGTAAGTTAATGGAGTGGAAGTACTTAATAATGTGCAGACATCTAAAAATGTAAACTCGTTATTGTTGCTAAATAGAAACAAACTTAGAGAACTATCAGGTACATATTTGTGAACCACTGGACAGATTTCTTTGGGACCAACTTTTAATGACACTAATTACCTTGATTTAGAATATTGGAATATTGGTTTGGGATGTGTAGAGAATGTTATATGATCTCATCTTACCTTTTGATTTGCTATTTTTAAAAAAATTCCTGATTTTTGCTACAAGTGTGGATATTTGAGATAAATTGATGACTAGATGCTCCAGTTATTAGCCCCAACTCTTGGGATACCCAATCTGATATGCATAAGTTGGCATTTAGTGGACATTTTAGGACTTTTCCCTGACAGATGGTCAGTATTTGCTCTCCTGCTTCTATTTTAGGTAATGTATTAGTCAGCTACTGCTTCAATAATGCTATGTAACAAACCACTGCAAAAATCCAATGGCTTGAAACAGCAAGCAGTTATTTCCCACTCACAGATCTGCAGGTTGACTGCAACTTGGCCTGGCTAGGGTGGACTTCAGGCTCTGGGATCTGGTCCTTGGATTCCAGGATCTAGGCTGCAGGCTGGGTGTAGGTCTGTTCCACATGACTTTTATCTTCCTTGGATCAGTGACTACCCAGGAAATGTTCTTTTCATATCAAGGGAAGAGGCTTAAAGTATATTTCATTTCAATGGGATGAACTTCAAAATTACAGGGCAAGGGACTTCCCTGGTGGTGCGGTGGTTAAGGAGCCACCTGCCAATGCAGGGGACAACAGTTTGAGCCCTGGTCTGGGAAGATCCCACATGCCATGGAGCAACTAAGCCCGTGCACCACAACTACTGAGCCCATGAGCCACAGCTACTGAGCCCTTGTGCCACAGCTACTGAAGCCCTTGGGCCTAGAGTTCATGCTCCAAAACAAGAGAAGCGACCACAATGAGAAGCCCGTGCACTGCAACAAAGAGCAGCCACCACTCGCCACAACTAGAGAAAGCCTGCGCACAGCAACGAAGACCCAATGCAGCCCAAAATAAATTTATTTAGGAAAAAAATGACAGGGCAAGAGCCCTTGGTGAGTAGTTCTAATACAAGGGAAGCATGACAAATTGGAACAGTCCAATCTACTACACGTGTTTCTATAAGTGAGCTTATATTTTAGTTTTATATATTTTAAACATTACTAACTTTTGATTACACTCTTAAATCACCCATAACTTAACCCATGCGGCTATTAAGCACTTGGAATATGCCTATAGCCCAAACTAAGAGGTGCTAAAATTGTAAAATACACATCAGATGTTGATGACTTTGCAAAAAAAAGTGTAAAATATCTCATAATAATCTTTGTACACAAAGGTATTTCCAGTGAACTCTTAAACCAGAATCAGAGCCATGACACGGCAACATGAATAAGCAAGAGGAAACACTGGCAAACCCTCTCCTCCCTGAAGAGCTCTTGCTGCCTTTATTGGGACATGGGAATTCTATTCTAAACCAGCCCCCCAAAATAAAAAATATCAGAATGGAAATCCTCAACATACTCAATAGATATTTTCCCAAATGTTTATCTCAATTTTTGGTAAATGGATATTAGCAGATCACCAATAGTATGGATTCTGAAATGATCCTGAATCAGTCCTGATTTCATAGGACTCTTTTTCTCATGGCCCCTCAGAGGTCAATTGAATCCTATCTCTAGCAGAATACAATTCTTCCTGGAAAGAACTTTTTATTCACAGTGTTGCCCAAATTTTGAAAGGTGAGGAACTAAGAAATTCTATAACCGAGGTAATTATTGCTATGTCAGTTCATATCTCCCAACACATGCCTCCAAAAAAAAAATAGTAATAACAGAGAAAACTACATAAAAGCATGCCCTTGGCATGAATAAAAGACAGTGTCTAAACTTCAAATTATCGGAGGTAAAAAGGTAAACCCACATCCCAGCAAGCTATCCTCACGCTCCTGCTGCCCAAGTCTCCATGGGGAGAAGGGCAGTCTGGGGAAGACTACAGGGAAGAGAGAAGCAGGAAAAGGCCATAGACTGATCTAAAATCACAGGAAGGGAAAGTCCACCCTACATGGAAAATGCCAGGAAAGAGTCTTTGTGGATCAGAGCAAGATGATGGAAGAGACTTGAAGTGTGTACAGGGGCTTCCCTGGTGGTGCAGTGGTTGAGAGTCCGCCTGCCGATGCAGGGGACACGGGTTCGTGCCCTGGTCCAGGAAGATCCCACATGCCGCGGAGCGGCTAGGCCCGTGAGCCATGGCCGCTAAGCCTGCGCGTCTGCGCAACGGGAGGGGCCCCAACAGTGAGAGGCCCGCGAACCCAAAGGAAAAAAAAAAAGTGTGTACAGGACTCTTGGTGGTGTCTTGAGAAGACAACTTTCCAGGCAAAGGAGAGGTGGCTTTAATGAGAATGGAGAAGTGCCTTTAGAAAACTGCACAGTGAGACTATGGATAAACACCCAGGCTGCTGGCTAAGGGCATCCTCCTCTCTGCTTGGGATCTCAGCATCTCTCCCAACTCCAGGACATTGCTCCAGCACCTCTCCTCTCTCCTTCCTTCAGCATCAACTTCTTGGTCTCCCAGATCTTTCCTGCCTGCATGCAGACATACAGGTGATTCTCCCATGTAAAAACAACTTACTCCCTCATACCCATTAGAATGGCAAATATAAAAAGAAAGAAAGAAAGAGAGAGGGAAGGAGGGAGGGAGGGAAGAAAGGAAGGAGGGAGAGAAAGAAAGGAAGGAAGGAAGGAAGAAACAAAGAAAGAAAGGAAGGAAGAAAGGAAGGAAAAAGAGAAAAACAGGAAAAAGAAAGAGAAAGAAAGAAAAAAAAGGAAGGAAGGAAGCGTTGGTGAAGACATAGAGAAACTGGAACCCTTTTGCATTGCTAGTGGGAAAGTAAAATGGTGCAGATGCTATGGAATACAGTATGGTGGTTTCTCAGAGAAATTAAATATGGAATTGCCATATTAAAAAAAAGAAAACTGCACAGTGAAACGTAAAGAATGGACTTGAGGACATGGGGAGGGGGAAGGGTAGGCTGGGACAAAGTGAGAGAGTGGCATGGACTTATATGTACTATAAAATGTAAAATAGATAGCTAGTGGGAAGCAGCCACATAGCACAGGGAGATCAGCTCGGTGCTTTGTGTCCACCTAGCGGGGTGGGATAGGGAGGGTGGGAGAGAGACGCAAGATGGAGGGGATATGGGGATATATGTACACGTATAGCTGATTCACTTTGTTATACAGCAGAAACTAACACACCATTGTAAAGCAATTATACTCCAATAAAGATGTTAAGAAAAAAACAAGAAAGAAAACTGCACAGTGAAGGGGGAAAAAGCAAAAGAGGAAAGTTAGGATTCTTTAACATAATATTAAAAAAAAAATTAAAGAACAACTTCCTCCCCTCAATGCCCTGAACACACACGCAGACACACACACAAATACACACAGTTAAAAAAAAAAAAAATCCACACTATGCTACACTGACAACAGAGGGAGCTCTTGAACCAGGAATCTTGTAAACCACCCCAATCACCCCCTATCCACAGAAATGCAGAGACGCAGCCATCTTTATTTAAGCAAAAAATACCAAGACAAAGATTAAAACAATTCTGCTGATGAAAATTACTACCTCCTCTCCCACTATTCCCTACCATGTCCTGGCAAGTCAGAGAACTGAGGTTCCATGGAGGCCTTTACTCAGGAGTCAGGACTGTTCTGCTAGGACACCCTGCTCAGATAAATGTTTGCCTGTGAGGTCACAGCCACAGAAACAACAACAAATGCACAGAGGCCAATTAGAAGATCATGAAAGGGAGATAGTGATGGATTGCTCTAAGAAAGGTGGTTAAAGTAATAGGATTCTAGATATATTTTAAGAGTATACCAGAATTGTTGATGGACTGAATATGTGGTGAGGAGGAGAAAAGTAAAGAATAGATCCTAGAGGGCTTCCCTGATGGTGCAGTGGTTGAGAGTCCGCCTGCCGATGCAGGGGACACGGGTTCGTGCCCCGGTCTGGGAAGATCCCACGTGCCGCGGAGCGGCTGGGCCCGTGAGCCATGGCCGCTGAGCCTGCGCTTCCGGAGCCTGTGCTCCGCAACGGGAGAGGCCACAGCAGTGGGAGGGCCGCGTACCACAAAAAAAAAAGAATAGATCCTAGGACTTTGGTCTAGACAGCTAACAGAATGTAGGTACTATGGACTGAGATAGTACTGGGGGAAGTGAGTGAGAATTAAGAATTTGGTCATGTTAAGTTTCAAGTGACTTCTAAATATACATTTTTGAATTTCATGGGTTTTGATGCTATTATAAATTATACTGTTTTTTAATTTCAATTTCCCATTGTTTAGTTCTATAATTTAGAATTCTACGTTAGCTTCATACATTGGCCTTCTATCCTACTACCTTGCTAAACTCACTAAATAGTTCTAGTAAGTTTTTTATAGATCCCTTAGGATTTTCTACATAGATAATCATGTATCTGTGAGTAAAAGCAGTTTTATTTTGTTCAGTCTAATAGGTATGCTTTCTATTTCTTTTTTCTTGCCTTATTGCTCTGCCTAGGACCTCCAAAATGATGTTGACTTGGAGTAGTATGAGTGTACTTGCCTTGTTCCCTACCTTAAAGGGAGAGCATGCAGTGTAATATTGTAGCTACTGTGTAGATGCTCTCTGTCAGGTTTATCAAGTTCCCTTCTGTGTCAGTTTGGCTCCTCAAAGAAGTAGACACCAAAGTGGGATTAGATGTGCAAGGGATTTACTGGAGGAAATTCCTGCAAAGGATAAAGGGGGAGGAAGTGAAGTATTCAGGAGAGACTTCATATCTGCTGCAGATCTGACACCTGTGAAAGGAGAGCAGAAAGCCTTGGTGGATAACCAGGTGGTATAAGCCAAACCTTTATACTTGAGGGGTCTGAGCTCATGGTAATAAAACCCTCTTCAGGCTGGGATTGCTGCACAGGTGCATTCACAGTTACAGCAGGGCAAATGAGTACTGGGGGATGGGGGTGCCCAAATGGATCACCTGGGTTCCACATGTTTTCTACTTGTCCCCATTGTATAACAGCTGCCCTAACTCCTCCTGTTGATTAGAGTCAATAGTCCCTGCTGAGAGAGTGATTCCTCTTCTTGTTTGTCATTCCCTGGACACAAAAGTGCCCTGAGGGTAACTGTAAGTCATAGTTCAATGTAATTTTGCTGTGTCCCCTGGTAAGAGTGCACCCTGTTTGAGTATCAGAACACTGCAGAACAAAGAGATGCAGGAATGGGAAACACAAAGTCCCAGTGGGTAAGTGAGGTTGGATGTTCAGAGGTGGGGGTAATTAGATTTGCCTTGGAAGTAGAAGTTCATGCTGGTGAGGTCATGGATAGCCTTCATCTCTGCCACTCTGGTACCCTGTTAATATTCCAAGCATGCCAGTTCAGTGGACACCAACATTGAAAACTGTTAATGTCAACTGGCCAACCCATTTTATCTGCTGATTGAGACTTTTTGTTAATGTATGATATAAAAATCTTCATACTTACTGTCAACTCTCATATGTTCATTCAGATGCCTTCATCCTAGATCTCTTATTTTCCAATTTTTCCCTTCCAGGTCCCTGACAAGATGGCAAGGCCATTGACTACTGTCCTAGGATATTGATATATTCTCACCTTGGGCCATGTCTCTTTCCACAAAATGGATGACCAGGTGCACCACTCACAGATCTGTCCATTGAGAAGGTTTTGTCTTTTTATCGACCTTCAAGGCGACTCCTGAATGTGTCTAATGCAGTTTCTATCCATTTTTAACTTGTTCCCACATACTAAGCTGATCCCTCTGAAAACCAAACTCAGGCTTTTCCCTCCTTCTTCACTTGATGTTATGGGACACCTCCATATGGCTACCGTTGCAAGCTTAAGGAAGGAGAGCTCTGAGCTGGTGACATGGGGGTCTGGGCTACCTGCTCATGCCCAGCTTATTCATGCCCTCTGGTAATATTTGGGCTTTATCCTACATGAAACATTTCCATCTTAGTACAGGCTACCACTTCAAATAGTCAGAATTGATCACTTGGCACGTTCAATAAAACCCAGATGATAATGAACACATGGTCATCTGATGCCACGATCAAGTGTTTCTAGCACGTTACTAGATCCTAGTAGAGACAAAACACTCGACCATGGAGCAACAGGTTGGAATGTCCTCCGGCCTCCTCAATCTTCTGAAAGAACTTTTATGGTACTGGCAATTCCTTTTGAATGTTTGATAAAATTCGACAGTGAAGCCAACTGGGCCTGGCAATTTCATTCTTGCAAAGTTTTAAATTGTGAATTCAATTTCTTTCATAGAAATAGGACTATTTATATTTTCTACTTTTTCTTAAGTTTTTATAAATTTGTGTCTTTCAAAAAATTTGTCCATTGCATCTAAGTCATTGGATTTATTTGCACAAAGTTGGGCTTAATAGTCCCTTATCATTTTCCTAATGTTTGTCAGGTCTTTAGTGATGCTCCTTCTTTCATTCCCAACATCAATAATTTGACTTTTTTATTTATGTTTTTTGCTCACTTTGTAAAGTTTTCCTCCCATTTTAAAATATCTTGTAGAGCAGTTCTTCTGGCAACAAATCATCTCAGCTTTTGTTTGACTGAAAGTTTTTACTTCTCCTTCATTTAAAAAAAATTTCCTAATTAAGGATAGAATTAGGTTGACAGTTTCTTTCAACACTTTACCAATACCCTCCCATTGTCTTTTGGCTTAGAGAGCATAAGAAAGTAAGTCTTAATACAGTAATTTTGATCTTTGTTTCTCTATATACGATGCATCTTTTTCCTCAATGCTTTAAAACTTTTATTTTTAGTTTTTAGAATTTTTGTTATGATGTATCTTGATGTGTTTTTCATTGTGTTTGTCCTGCTTGGGGTTTGTTGAGTATCTTGGATCTGTGGATTTATAGTTTTTGTCAAATTTTGACAATGTTTGGACATTATTTCTTCAAATATTTTTTCTGTTTCTCTAGCTTCATGTATATTGGATTGTTTAATATTGTCCATAAATCACAGAGATTCTGGGGGATTTTTCAGTCTTTTTTTTCTCTGTTTCATTTTGGATAAGTCTATTGTTTTATCTTCAGGTTCACTACTCTTTTCTTTTCCAATGTCTAATCTGATGTTAATTGCATCCAGAGAATTTTTCATTTTGGATATTGTGATTTTCAACACCAGAAGTTCCACATGGTTCTTTTTCAGATCAATTGATTTCTTTCCTCACTATGTGCATTTTTCGATTAGTCATTTTAATATGCATGTCTGCTAATACCACCACTGCTATCATTTCTGGGCCTATTTCTATTGACAGCTATTTATCCTAGTATGGGTCACATTTTCCTGCTTCTTGGAATGTGTAATAATCTTTTATTGGGTGCTGGACATTTTGGATTTTATAATGTTGAGTGTCTGGAATTTACTGTCTTTAAAGAAAAATTAGGTTTTGTTTTAGTATGCAGTTATGTTACTTATGGGTGAGGTCAATCCTTTCAAGGCTGGTTTTCAGTCTTTGTTGGGTGGGTCTATGTAGCCTTTATTCTAGGACAAAGTTAGCCTCACTATGAAGGCATAATTTTCTGCTGTCTTAATTTCTGACTTCTTGATGTATTCAACCAGGGTTCTCCACTCTGGCTGGCAAAAGCTTCAACAGTTCTCAGAAGACTTCTGTGAGTTTGGAAACCATTCAGTTGCCTGGTTTCCTCTTTGCTCAACCTCATGAAGTTTACTATTATGCAAGAGTGCCTTAGTATTTAGTAAGAACTCAATGGGATCCCTAAGTATATTTCTGGAGCTCTATTTTTGTGTGTGTAGTCCCTCCTCTCTGGAGCTCTGCTTTATGACTTCTAGGTGCCTCCATACCGTGAGCAGTAATCTGTCTCCAAGACTCAGAGAAACCAAAGCTGCCACCCTCTCCTTGGGATCTCCTCCTTGTTCCTCCCACTGAAAGGTGTGGTAATTGTAGTTTGTTTTTTTTCAAACACAGAGACTTTTACTTATTTATTTTTTTATACAACTATAAATAGTTGCCTATTTTATACATATTAGTGTATACATGTCAATCCCAATCTCCCAATTCATCACACCACCACCACCACCACCCCCGCCACTTTCCCCCCTTGGTGTCCATACGTTTGTTCTCTACATCTGTATCTCTATTTCTGCCCTGCAAACCGGTTCATCTGTACGTAATTGTAGTTTTGACTGCAATGGTTTCCCTTCTCTTGAGGATCACAGAATTGTACTTCCTATTGTTCCAAGTCTTAAAACATCTGCATCAAATCTTTTCTCCAGTATTCGTGTTGTTTAAAGTGGAAGGTAAATTCATGTTACTCCATTATGACTGGATACAGCATTTCCTAGGCAGTTGAACATCTGAATCTGACTCTGACACTCACAGAAGTCTAGTCTGAAGCTATAAATCTGGGAGTCATGTAGTACAAGTGTTTCTCCAGACTTGATTACACTGTGTGGAGATAGTGCTCCTTTCAGCCCCTAAGGCAGCTGGGTGGTAATTGCAGGCTGGGCTCAGCCCCTGGCTGCCACCCCAGTATGAAAAAAATTTTAAATATATATTATTTCTACTTGCTCTACTTGAAATTAATATGGAGAATAGAGCAAAGGGTTAAGCTCTGGGCATTCTGAAACTTAGAGATGGGGGTAGGGGCTGGGAGAGGAATATCCATCAAGGAGATTGAGCAGTAGTGCTCATGGAGTAGGAGAAAACCACGAGAACATGCTGCATTGGAAGCGAAGTGAGAAGACCTTTCAAGAGGGCTGGAGTGATCAGATGGTGTTAGAGGTTAAGTAAGATGAAGAATGAGATTTGAACACTGGATTAGGCAAGATTATGAGTGTTGGTAATCTAGTAGGAGCATTTTCAGTGCAATGGGGAGGGAAGCAGACAGCTGTCATGACAAGGAGCAGAGAAGGTACCTTGAGCAAAATAAGGAAAGTAGGACGGAACTTTTTTTTAAAGACAAGTATCCTTTACAGAGAAATTCTATTTATTTCTATAATAAAATGTTCCAGGGCTTCCCTGGTGGCGCAGTGGTTGAGAGTCCGCCTGCCGATGCAGGGGACACGGGTTCGTGCCCCGGTCCGGGAATATCCCGCATGCTGCAGAGCAGCTGGGCCCGTGAGCCATGGCCGCTGAGCCTGCGCTTCCGGAGCCTGTGCTCCGCAACGGGAGAGGCCACAACAGTAAGAGGCCCGTGTACCGCAAAAAAAAAAAAAAAAAAAAAAAAGTTCTAGTGTTGTCACAATATCTCTTTTGTACTCTAATTTGTCCCATTCATAGATTTGTTGGGGGTTGTTTTCTTTTTCTTCTTTTTTTTTTTTTTTCCGACTGTGCCACGTGGCTTGCAGGATCTACAAGAGACCCCGGGCCCCCTGCAGTGGCAGCGCAGAGTCCTAAGCACTGGGCAGCCAGGGAACTCCCCCATCCATAGATTTGTTAATCATCTTTTCCATATACAGTTGATCCTCATTATTGTGGATTTCATATTTTCAAATTCATCTAATCACTAAAATTTATTTGAAACCCCCAAATCAGTACTCGTGGCCCTTTCGAGATCATTTGCAGACATCTGCGGGGTGATTTGACTTTGATTTGCTCCACGTGCACATTCCTAGCTGAGGTGAAAAAGGCAGCACCCTGCCTCTGGTTTCAGCTCCGAAATTGTAAACAAGTATCTTTTGTCATGGTCTATGTAGTGCCAATTTTTTCACATTTTTGTGCTTTTCTTTGGTGATTTCACTGTTTAAGATGTCCCTCAAGTGTAGTGCTGAAGTGCTGTCTAGTGTTCCCAAGAGAAAGAAGGTTGTGATGTACCTTATGGAGAAAGTATGTGTGGTAGATAAGCTTCATTCAGGCATGAGTTATAGTGCTGTTGGCCATGAGTTCAATGTTAATGAACCAACAATGTATATCACATAAAACTTTAAATAGGAATACACATACAACAAGGTTGTGCATTGACCAGTGACAAAAATGTTGTGACCAGAGGCTCACAGGACCCTAACCCTGTTTCACCCTAGGAGCAGTGGTTCAGTAGCTGCTATTCAGTCTTTGCAGTGACTTGATGGAACATAACTGTTGCAAATGAATGAGAATTGACTGTATAATGTTTTTCTTTAAAAACAAAAACAAAAACGTAAGGCGTGGTACAAAAAGCACTAGACCAAGAATTCTGGGAACTTGTTTCTAGTTCTCATTCTTCCAATAACCAGTTGTGCATCCTTCAGTGAGCATGCTGGCCTCATTTGGTTTCTTCATCTATAAATGGAGCTGTTTCAATTAGATTATTGCTAAGGCCCCCAGAGCTCTAGCATTCTCTGACCTTGTATCATCACTAAGGGAAATTCCCAGCGATAGTCTCTTCCCAAGAAAGTCTCTTCCGCTTTATTTCACACCACCTCATTTCATAAGGGGGGTGAGGGAGGAAAGGATGATCTTACAATAAGACAAATAAGCACCATGTTCTAGAGAGTGCCATAGAGATGAAATAAAATACACTGATTTTTTTAAATCTGGGAAGTTTTCCCAGGAAAAGAGTTGCTTATGACTTTGGAAGTCATATCAAAATAACCCCCACATGTTAACAGTACATGTCACATTAAGAAATAGATATTAATGAGGGATTGTAAAAGAAAACAGCTACAGTAGGTTTAAATAGGGTACAGCCTCCTGATGACAACTTTGAATATAGAGTGCTAAAATGCAGGCATACTGAGTAAGGTGTGGGCACGTTATCAAAAATACAAGCAATACAGAGAGTACGGTCAGGTGGCAACCTGAATTCACACTCAGGGTTTTTAATATCAGAAGGAAGAAAGCCATTTGCAACTCTTTGCTAAAGGATGAAGCTCTGCCGAGTGTTAAGAATACAGGCCCACATGTGTAATGACAGAAGGTGAATATCTTATGGGGGGTGTGAGGGGGCAAGGAGGAGATTGAAAAATGAAATAAATTCTCTGTGTAATTTGGCTTTTTTTCCTTATTAGAAAAATATTAATAGTAACTTAAAAATGAGTCGAATTTTTTTTAATCCTTTTAATGTGTTGTTGGATTCGGTCTGCTAGTATTTTGTTGAGGATTTTTGCATCTATATTCAACAGTGATATTGGTCTGTAATTTTCTTTTTTTGTAGTATCTTTGTCAGGTTTTGGTATTAGGGTGATGGTGGCCACATAGAATGAGTTTGGGAGTGTTCCTTCCTCTGCAGTTTTTTGGAAGAGTTTGAGCAGGGTAGGTGTTAGCTCTTCTCTAAATGTTTGATAGAATTCACCTGTGAAGCCATCTGGTCCTGGACTTTTGTTTGTTGGAAGATTTTTAATCACAGTTTCAATTTCATTACTTGTGATTGGTCTGTTCACATTTTCTATTTCTTCCTGGTTCAGTCATGGAAGGTTATACCTTTCTAAGAATTTGTCCATTTCTTCCAGGTTGTCCACTTTATTGGCAAAGAGTTGCTTGTAGTAGTCTCTTAGGATGCTTTGTATTTCTGCGGTGCCTGTTGTAACTTCTCCTTTTTCATTTCTAATTTTATTGATTTGAGTCCTCTCCCTCTTTTTTCTTGATGAGTCTGGCTAATGGTTTATCAATTTTGTTTATCTTCTCAAAGAACCAGCCTTTAGTTTTATTCATCTTTGCTATTGTTTTCTTTGTTTCTATTTCATTTATTTCTGCTCTGATCTTTATGACTTCTTTCCTTCTACTAACTTTGGGTTTTGTTTGTTCTTCTTTCTCTAGTTCCCTTAGGTGTAAGGTTAGATTGTTTACTTGAGATTTTTCTTGTTTCTTGAGGTAGGCTTGTATTGCTATAAACTTCCCTCTTAGAACTGCTTTTGCTGCATCTCATAGGTTTTGGATTGTCATGTTTTCATTGTCATTTGTCTCTAGGTATTTTTTGATTTCTTCAGGGATCTCTTGGTTATTTAGTAACGTATTGTTTAGCCTCCATGTGTTTGTGTTTTTTACGTTTTTTTCCCTGTAATTGTTTCTAATCTCATAGCATTGTGGTCAGAAAAGATGCTTGATATGATTTCAATTTTCTTAAATTTACTGAGGCTTGATTTGTGACCCAAGATGTGATCTACCCTGGAGAATGTTCCATGTGCGCTTGAGAAGAAAGTGTAATCTGCTGTTTTTGGATGGAATGTCCTATAAATATCAATTAAATCTATCTGGTCTATTGTGTCATTTAAAGCTTGTGTTTCCTTATTAATTTTCTGTTTGCATGATCTGTCCATTGGTGAAAGTGGGGTGTTAAAGTCCCGCACTATTATTGTGTTACCGTTGATTTCCTCTTTTATAGATGTTAGCAGTTGCCTTATGTATTGAGGTGCTCTTATGTTGGGTGCACATATATTTATAATTGTTATATCTTCTTCTTGGATTGATCCCTTGATCATTATGTAGTGTCCTTCCTTGTCTCTTGTAACATTCTTTATTTTAAAGTCTATTTTATCTGATATGAGTATTGTTACTCCAGCTTTCTTTTGATTTCCATTTGCATGGAATATCTTTTTCCATCCCCTCACTTTCAGTCTGTATGTGTCCCTAGTTCTGAAGTGGGTCTTTTGTAGACAGCATATATATGGGTCTTGTTTTTGTATCCATTCAGCGAGCCTGTGTCTTTTGGTTAGAGCATTTAATTCATTCACATTTAAGGTAATTATCGATATGTATGTTCCTACTAAAATTTTCTTTTTTTTTTTTTTTTTTGCGGTATGCAGGCTTCTCACTGTTGTGGCCTCTCCCATTGCAGAGCACAGGCTCCGGGCGCGCAGGCTCAGCAGCCATGGCTTATGGGCCCAGCCGCTCCACGGCACGTGGGATCTTCCCGAACTGGGGCACGAACCTGTGTCCCCTGCATCAGCAGGTGGACTCAACCACTATGCCACCAGGGAAGCCCTACCATTTTCTTAATTGTTGTGGGTTTGTTTTTGTAGGACCTTTTCTTCTCTTGTGTTTCCCACTTAGAGAAGTTCCATTAGCGTTTGTTGTGGAGCTGGCTTGGTGGTGCTGAATTCTCTTAGCTTTTGCTTGTCTGTAAAACTTTTGATTTCTCCACTGAATCTGAATGAGATCCTTGCCGGGTAGAGTAATCTTGGTCGTAGGTTCTTCCCTTTCATCACTTTAAATATATCATGTCACTCCCTTCTGCCTTGTAGAGTTTCTGCTGAGAAATCAGCTGTTAACCTTATGGGAGTTCCCTTGTATGTTATTTGTCGTTTTTCCCTTGTTGCTTTCAATAATTTTTCTTTGTCTTTAATTTTGTCAATTTGATTATTATGTGTCTCGGTGTGTTTCTCCTTGGGTTTATCCTGCCTGGGACTCTCTGTGCTTCCTGGACCTGGGTGGCTATTTCCTTTCCTATGTTAGGGAAGTTTTCGACTATAATCTCTTCAAATCTTTTCTCAGTTCCTTTCTCTCTCTCTTCTCCTTCTGGTACCACTATAATGTGAACGTTGTTGTGTTTAATGTTGTCCCAGAGGTCTCTTAGGCTGTCTTCATTTCTTTTCATTCTTTTCTCTTTATTCTCTTCTGTGGCAGTGAATTCCACCATTCTGTCTTCCAGGTTACTTAACCGTTCTTCTGCCTCAGTTATTCTGCTATTGATTCCTTCTAGTGTATTTTTCATTTCAGTTATTGTTCATCTCTGTTTGTTTGTTCTTTAATTCTTCTAGGTGTTTGTTCTTAATTCTTCTAGGTCTTTGTTAAACATTTCTTGCATCTTCTTGATCTTTGCCTCCATTCTTTTTCCGAGGTCCTGGATCATCTTCACTATCATTATTCTGAATTCTTTTTCTAGAAGGTTTCCTATCTGCACTTCATTTATTATTTTTTTCTGGGGTTTTATCTTGTTCCTTCATCTGGTACATAGCCCTCTGCCTTTTCATCTTGTCTATCTTTCTGTGAATGTGGTTTTTGTTCCACAGGCTGCAGGATTGTAGTTCTTGCTTCTTCTGTCTGCCCTCTGGTCAGAAGCCGAATTTTTAAAATAGTTTTTCCCTGAGTAGTCTTTGGTGCTTCACATGGACTTTGATGCTGGGTGGTTGGAGAGCTACATCCCATCACGGGTCTTTGGTTGTACAGGATTATGTCGTTTTGCAGCACTGGAAGGGAGGTTTACCAACTGGTCTGTGTCAATCAGAATCCTAGCAGGAAATTGGTGGCAAAAATCAAACTGGGACAATCCCAGGAGGGTTTTTAAAGGGACCTTTTAAACAATGGCATAGGGAAACCACAAGGAACAGGGCAGTCCCCTAGGACTAGTAACGGTGGAGCTGTTACCATCCCTGTCTGGAAGGGATGAGAGAAGGGATAGGTTTCCAGATCCTAGGTTTCCAACCTTGGAATTAGAGAGTCGTGATGAGGAGTTCACCTGGAGAGGAGCGGTGACATTTTCAATCATCAGTCAGCCCAAGTCTACAGGAAGGGAACTAAACAAATAATGACCTCAGTCTTACCCACCTCCCATCTCCTGATGGCTTGTCTCTGTTCCTCACTGCACAACCAGAAGCCAATGAGTAAGAGGCCCTGATGGTGTTGCCCAGACAGGAGGATCCAAAAAGATTCCAAACAGAATTAGTAGATTACTTTCAAGGTAGAAGTACTCTGCGTACACAATTGGTCCAAAATTTTTTAAATGACCAAGAATGAAAATCTGTATCCAACCAAAGCTAAAAATCATCATCATTGAGTGAACCTTAGGGATGCAAAAATAAAACTGAAATTTTATTCAAAATTACTTAATGACTTAATGTTCAAATTTTTTATTGGTCAAATTTTAATAGGACAAGATAAACAATTTTTCAGAACTCTTAGCTACTAACTTGCTCCTGCTGTCACCACACCATTTGGGGTATTAAATCAATTCACTTCAACTGGCACTTTTACTAATATCACTAATCTTTTATATGCAAAAAAGATATAGTTTGGAAGAATATTTTGAGAAGCATGTTTTCTAAAAGAAACTTATGCCTTGAATGTACTGTTATCCTTCATCTTCAAAAACTTAACAAATGGTTAGCAAACTATAGCAATTATTTCAATAACTTTAAAAAAAATTCATAGTTCCTATATTAGATTTCCAGGGTTGCCATAGCAAAGTACCACAGACTAGGTGGCTTAAAACAGCACAAATTTATTCAAAACACTGAATACCAGGCAACAAAGAACAATGACCATTAAGAGATGGAAAACAAAACGGGTGAGCCCTACAATTTATCCAGCTTAAAGCCTAGAGAGAGTTTCCAAGACCTCACATTTCCTAGATCTAAATATACATGTTACCATGTAGATTGTGGAAAAGATTTTAAAAGCCCCCTGGATCTCATTTTCAGTGTCCCTTATTTTAACCTCAAAATTTCCAAATATTTGCTAAATCTCTAAAACAGATCATTTGTAAAAATGCACAAGTAAACATTACTAAGCAGTTTGACCATCATTGTAAGCAACCTTTATGTCAGGAAGATCATCTCTTTGCCAAACACACTCACTATCAATTCCCAAATCTCACTTTTAAAGCAACATTCTTGTGAACTGAGCAGTAAAAATACAAATCCAATAAGCCTATCAACCTTCCCTATCTAAGGCTAAATTGAATTCTCCTTCTTTCCAAATGGACAATTCAAAGTTGATAATGGGAAGAAAGTCCCCAGGTGAAAGAAAGTTTGGCTGAGGAGCAATGGGCCATCCAAGTGGCACAGAAATGCTGGAGGGCCAAGGAGGATGTGACCATCAGAGGACAGGAAGGGCCACAGATACAGAAAGAGCCAGGCTCTGCTTGTACAGGGACAGTAGAACAGAAACACAGATGCCATTGAAGCTATCGTGCCTGCCCTGGGTACCTTCCTTCAACATTTTTTTTTTTTTTTACCTAAATGAGAAATATATTTCTACCTTGTTTGAGTCACCATTATTTTGCGTTGTATCACATGGGAAGCCAAACCTGATCCTATATTATACATGAAAAATTATCTCATTTAATCATCCCAGCAACCCTTCGAGGTATGTCGTATCATTACCTTTACTTTATAGAGGAGCAAATGGAGACACAAAGAGGTTAAGTTACTTGCCCAGGGTAACATAATTGGTAAGAGGGTTTGCCAACAGGGCAAGGACAAAGGAAAAGAGTAGAAGAGGGCTGGCACCATGGCAATCAGAGTAAGGTCACAGTAAAGGGTCCTTAAACCAGCGGATTAATCCTTGCCCAAAAAGTGTTGTCTCTATATTTCATCCATGGGAATATTAGTCTTTAGAATTATCTGAAGTCTTTAGAAACTTATACCACACATAAAATGGGATTCTTAACTGTAGAGACTCTACTAAAAAAAAAAAAGGTAAGAAACACACATAAGAGAATTTAGAGCAGAGATGTAGCAGCCTTGAGACGTTCTGGATAATTGACAGCTCTCTTTTGATTCAAGATTGAGCAGAAAATGCTCTGTTTTCATTCTCCTTTCAAAAATTGATCAATTAATTCTTCTTCTTTACTAAATGTAATGAAGATAGTGGAACTTTCATTTGACAAGTGATGATCTAGAAACTGCTGTAAGCCGTTGCACCAAATCAAACAATCATTTTGGGTATTGAGGCTTGCGTTCTAGTCCATCTCGGCCCCTGATGAGCTCCTGGTTTGAGACATTGCGACTGACATCCTGGCTCCCTGTTTCCTCATTTATTCAAAAGAGATGGCCTTAGAAGAAGATCACATTTTCTAAGGCCTTTTCTAATCGTAATTCTCAATGATTCTGAATATGACTATATCACATACAAATGAAGAAAATACAGAAGGTGTGTTCTATATTTATTTCTAGAAAATATAGAAAATATAGAAGGTGTGTCCTAGACGGTTTTTTTCTCTTTGTAACTCCCTGCGATGAAGTTATTTAATTGACTCTGTTACCCGACCCCAGCTCCCCCAAAACAACAGAGTGCAGTAAGAACACTTCAGATTGACAGAGGCCCCTGATTATCTAGGAGCTGCTTTAGTAGGACTTGCCTGTAATACTATTTACCATGAGGCCTGAGAAAATTGGTGGGATTCGAGTTACAGCCCTAATAATTTGCCTTTATAGATTTAACCTGAAATAACAGGCTGAAGGGACAAATAAAATTAGCAGTTTCCTAGATAATTCCTGGATAAATGTAAGTATAAAATCCTGTTTGAAGGAAAGCAACAAGTAGGTAGCTATGGTTCAAAAGAGGCAGAAAAGAGAAATGGCTAAGGTCACTCTGACCCTAATTAAGGGCTCTGCAAAGTTCTGGCTCCTGTAGTTTGCTGTGCCTTGGAACAGCTCTGCTCTTTCTCTGGCGTGAGGTGTCAGAGGGACGAGTGTCTTTCCTTGTGGGCAATCTTCCTCGTGTGGAAACTTGCCAGGAATCCAGAAATAAGTGAAAAGGAAAGGAAGGAAGGAAGGGAGGGAGGGAGGGAAGGAAGGAAAGAAGGAAGGAAGGATGGAAGGGAGGGAGGAAGGAAGGGAGGGAGGGAGGGAGGGAGGGAAAGAAGGGAGGGAGGGAAAGAAAGAATGGAGGGAGGGAGGGAGGGAAAGAAGGAAGGAAGAACAAACCTCTTAGGAGCGCAAAGAGCAACAGAGAATATAAATTTAGTTTGTGTCCTTAATATCAATACATTCTCATTCATTCATTCATCCACTCATTCATTCAAGTGCCTCATTAGTCTAGGGGCTGTGGAACGCAAAACGATTTAGAAGCTATAGAAGATACTATCTCAGTTATCAAAGAAATGACAATCTGTATCACAAATATTTCAACTTCCCATTGAAAGGAAGGTGTTTTTATAAAGTTGTTTTTGTATATCCTGTACCTTTGCTTCCCAAACTTCTATCCTTATGGGTTTGTTTTTTTTTTCTCATCTTTATCCAATATTTCTTTAGAATTTTCAAAAGCCATAGACTCTCCCAAGAGCAAATGGTCACATTACAAGGAGAGATGTTTTTGCTTCCTTGGACACGCCAAAGCCTTTGCTGTTTTCATCGAAAAATATTACAACCAACAAAGACTACTTCCAAGTCTTCATAAAAGCACATTTCTACTAAGAGAAAATTTAAATTTCAGGGGGAATGCAGGCACAACTGATTAGCAGAGCTCCTTCCTATGAGATAATGAGGGCAAGGAGGGCAAGACTTGATTTAGAGCTATTTAAAGAGGAACCTGTACTTCCACGGCCTGACGAATTACACCCTCTTTATTCCTTCCAGCACTTGTCATCATCAGAGCATAAATACCTCTGTCCAATCATTTTCAAAGAACAAGATCCCAGTTACAAATGCAGCCCAGAAGATCCACGACTTGCTTCTCCTATGTTCCTCTGCCAACTCTGCCATGGGAAATAGGCGGGCGACAAAGGCTGTGGCAACACCATCATCCCTGCATTCATTGCTCAAAACATTCTCTTAGGGGCTTCCCTGGCTTTAGTGGTTAAGAATTCGCCTACCAATGCAGGGGACATGGGTTTGAGCCTTGACCCGGGAAGATCCCACATGCCGCAGAGCAACTAAGCCCGTGAGCCACAACTACTGAGCCTGCGCTCTAGAGCCCGCGAGCCACAACTACTGGGCCCGCATGCCACAACTACTGAAGCCCACGCGCCTAGAGCCCATGCTCGCAACAAGAGAAGCCACCGCAATGAGAAGCCCGCGCACTGCAACAAAGAGTAGCCCCCGCTCGCCGCAGCTAGAGAAAGCCTGCGTGCAGCAACGAAGACCCAATGCAGTCAAAAATAAATTAATTAATTAAAAAAAAATTTCTCTTAATTCTCCTGCAAAAATGGCCTAATGTTTCCAAGGAATTGTTGAGTTATGTGATGCCAGTGAAGCTGTCCTTGAGTACTTGATTCCTTTGCAGGAAAAATTAGGCAAGATTGATGAGGAGTAGAACTTTATAGGACAATACAAAATTGAATCTAGTTGGTGACTTACTATGGGTATTAGTTTCCTAGGGCTGCCATAACAAATTACCACAAACTGTGTGGCTTAATACGGCAGAAATTTATTCTCTTATTATCCTGGAGGGGAGAAATCCAAAAGAAAGGTGTTGGCAGAGCTGCAATCCCTCCAAAGACTCTAGGGGAGAATCCTCCTTTGCCTCTTCTACTTCTGGTGGCTCCAGGTGCTTCACAGCTTGTGGTGGCATCCCCCAATCTCTGCTTCTGTCTTCACATGGCTTCTCCTCTGTATCCTTTCCCCATCTCTCCTCATATGTCATTGGATTTAGGATCCAATGTAATTTAGGTTGATCTCATCTTGAGATTACTAACTTAGTTACATCTGCAAAGACCCTTTTTCTAAACAAGGTTATATTTATGGCTTCAGGAAGATATATCTTTTGGGGGGGTGGTCACGACTCAACGGCACACACTATGTTATTCCTTTAATTGGATCTTATCTATTTCAGAAAGCTTTGTACTACATAGTATAAACAATTGTAACCTGGATTGAAGTCTTCCTGTTCTTTAAGATAAAGATATAATTTGCTAGAATCCCAATTCCACGTCCTGGGGAATCCAATCCCTGCCCAGGGCTTCTGCAAATTCTTAGAATGGGGTGAGAGAGCTGGGTAAGCTCCACTGAATTAATTCAGCTCATGAATTCTCACTGCTTGTTCTTTCCCTTATACCTTGTGGATCCAGGAACAAAATTTGGCCTAGTTCTTCAATCAAAAACAACCACTCTCACAAAGTTCTAACATAAGTAACAAATTTTATTGGATTATCAATAATGGTGGGGGTGGCGTTGAACATAGGAGGGAGATTCATTTAAATTGAATATGAGAAATTCTTTTTCTCTCTTTTTTTTTTTAAACTGGGATATAGCTGTTTTTCAGTGTTGTGTTAAGTTTCTACTGCACAGCGAAGTGGAGTTCCCTGTGCTATACAGCAGGTTCTTATTAGTTATCTATTTTGTACATATTGGTGTATATATGTCAATCCCAATCTCCCAATTCATCCCACCAGCCCCCTTTTCCCCCCTTGGTGTCCATATGTTTGTTCTCTACATCTGTGTCTCCAGAGAAATTCCTTTTCTTAAGTTCTTCAGCCACATTCTCATGTGGCTTGGCCATCATATCTCTCTTTTCCCTTTAATACCTTCTCATTCCTATTTTTTCTTAGTAGGACAGTTTCATTATCTACTTTCCTCCTTCAGCAAGCCCTGCCCTTAGGGGCTTACCTTTTACCCTGGAATCTTATTTAAACTAGTTTCCTTTTGGGGATAGTCTCAACCTGAGAAGAATTCTCATGTCAACTATCAAGATTCTAATCCCCTCTTCCCTGCTTACTATAAACCATTTACAATCTATTAGAAAAGATCTTTAAGATAATTTTTTTTTAAGTTGCATAACAACCAAGAATCAAAACCTTTGTGGTAACGTTGCTTCTAAGGGAAAAGTCATAAAGAACTTTACTACTTTTATCTATAAAATGTGTTCCAGGCTGCTATTTAAACAATAAAAACGGGAGAGGGAAAGCACACAAGAAGAGTAGGTATTAGAGACACGAGGAATTACTGCCATCATCATGATTGAATCTGATCTATAATTTGATCACGTTGAAGGTGTACTGAACCCCTCATTTAATAATATGGAGCCACAAGTCGCTTTCTACCTCAAAAGAAAATTTAAGCCTGAATCATAACTTATCAGTTTTAATACTCAGGGTGACAATAAATGAACAGCAGGACATGATTGATTAATGTGTTCTGATTTCCCAGTTTCTAACAGCCCTACACTAACAATTGCTAAAAGTACAAACCCTAGCATTCAGTTTGTCTCTTCAGATGATCAGGGAAGGACTAAAAAGAGAAAGGCGTTAAGAAGCAGCTATTGTTAAAAAGGAGGGTAGATTTTACCACACTGACGGCTAAGGCGCCCAGTCAAGGCCACTGAGGAAACAAGCTTCACTTCTGCCTAGTCAGCTACTCTGGGTTGAAATGATGCAAAACGTGGTGTTTGGAAAATGAAAATTTGAATATACAGGGAATACCTTAAATGATCCTATTAAAGGACACAGGTCTGACACATGAATATGTATTTCCAGAATTAGGTCTACATTCAAAGTCCATCCATGACCAGTTCATGATCTACTGACGCTGATGGAATTGTAGCCTAAATGAAGATGAAAGACTTAAAAGGCAAACTTCAACCACCAACCTACCTGAAAGAATTTATTTCCAGAGAAAGACAATTAAAAGGTGAAGGAAAAAATGTTAGGAACAATGCAATTAAATAGATGACTTGGACCCTCACATTTTCCCCAGTCATTAACCCAAAAATAGTGCCCCCTAGGAATTTTGAATTTGCTAAACCAATTATAATAGCATAAGCTAAGGGCTTAAAGATAATTATTAACTTAGTTCTCCATCAGGAAATATCCTGACAAGTCATCTATTCCAGCCCCTTGCTATTAGACAAGACCACTGCCATACTCTTCCTAGAGAGGAGAAACAGATTGCTCTCACAAGTCTCCAGGAGGGGGAATCTAGTTATCCTGATCTAAGAATTCTCATGCTAAATCAGCTTAACGTGTTCACAGTCCTCTCCTGCTTCTGTCTTTGTAGCGAGAGAACAATGATCCTCACGTAGGAAGACTATTCTCAAGTTCACTGTCAGCCTCATTTTAGCCTTTCTTCCTCGCCCTTATTTTCTACTTCTCTAATCTTCATTAGCTTTATTGAAACCCTCCTTTATGTTTTTCACATTTCACCCTAATTGTGAAGTCCAAATATGAGTTGTCCTCAAGGAAATTCCTTTAGCCTGCCTCAAGTGGTTATTATTCCTAATCTCTTAAATGAAATGTTAACAGGTCAAAGGAATTTAGGAACTCCTCGGTTTGGTCAATTCCACAAATATTTATCAAGTACTCACATGTGCAAGGCACTGTGCTAGGTTCTAGAAAAGAGAGTCACAGGTATTTGTAATAACAGAAAAGTAAACATCCATTCCTATTATGCTGTGGGGCAGTTACCAAGTGAGATAGATCTCTGGGTACTGACATGACTGGGCCTCCAAGACAGATTACTGAATGAAAAGGACAAACCACAGAGCAAAAGTAATAACAGCTAACACTTAACATAGGTCTTGGCATGTACACAAAAAATAAAGCTACTGCAACTGTCATATAATATCTAAATACATAAAAAATTGAAAGGTCTTAAAAAAGGCACTCCAAATGACCAAACACATGATCATGGTTACCCAAGAAACTGAGTAGGTATTAAGGGAAAATTAACCGTCTTCATGATGGTTGACCTTTTATTTTTGTGGCAAAGGGAATTTATGTGTTACTCAGTAATTGATAACTTTTTAATTTAGAAGATTAAGAAGGCCTGGCCCTCACTTCAAATTGTCCATAATTGTGTTAGGGTTGGGGAGAGCAGAGGGAAGTTGTTCAATCTAATCCACAAAACTGTGCTGGGCAAAACAGTATCTGTGTCAGGTGAGGGGTATAGGCTGTCCACAGGGAAGGACAGAGCACACCCACCAGCAATGGCATCTCGGGGAAGATGGTGTTTGGTGTAAGCTTGGAAAGATGGGCAGGATGCAAGTGTCAGGATTTTGGAGCTGGGGGCTATTTTAAGCTAAGAGGGCAGCTTGAGAAGAGGCTAAAAGGCAGGAAAGAGTAAGACAGGCAGTGTTTAATTTGACAAACAACAGGGAGCCTTAGAAGGTTTGTGAGCAAGGGATTGATCTTATTAAGGATGTAGCTGAGGAATGAGTGTGAAGGGGACCTTAGACTGGACAGAGGCTGGTAATGGTCTGAGAAGGAGACCTGCCCAGGAGGGTAGCCATAGGAAGAGAGAAGAGAAAAGAGATGTCTCAGAAGTAAAAGTCATGGGAACTAGATAAGGGAAATGGCAGAATCAAAGAGGTTGCCAAAGCATGAAGCCAAAAGATCATCACTGAAAATTTTAATGTGAAATACTGCTCAGAAATATGTCTGGTAAATGGAGCAACTTTACCTAGGAAAGCAGGAAGAGAGGTTGTAATTCAAAACCACAACATGACATGAAGTTAGGAACCATCACTGTTGGGTGCTGAAAGAAGCACGCCCCTAGAACAATAATGACAGGCAGATTCTCCCTGCTCTGTTTGCCAAAGCACAGATACTCTAAGTGTGGTCCATGGACCAATGCTAGGCTATGAGCTGTTTGTTACCCCATGTGATGAGATAGGAATTGAAATCAAGAGAAAGAATTTAGAAAGTTTTATACCAATTTAACAAGAGTAATTTTCTGTTTATGGGGCAAATATTTCTTACGATTGTGCTTATATTTTTCTATGTCTTTTTTATTTCATTTACTTTTATACCAGTTTAATAGAGTAATTATATGTTTATTGGATCTAGTAGTTCTTACAATTGCACTTATATTTTTGCATGGTTTTTTTTTTTTTTTTTTTTTTTTTGCGGTACGCGGGCCTCTTACTCTTGTGACCTCTCCCGTTGCGGAGCACAGGCTCTGGAAGCGCAGGCTCAGCGGCCATGGCTCACGGGCCCAGCTGCTCTGCGGCATGTGGGATCTTCTCAGACCGGGGCACGAACCCATGACCCCTGCCTCAGCAGGCGGACTCTCAACCACTGCACCACCAGGGAAGCCCTTGCATGGTTTTTATTTCACTTTTCTAGCAATTCATTTTTATTGTATTTTATAAAAGTTTCAACCCACAATGGACTGAAGGAAAAAAACTGTCTTTCACCAAGAATAGTTTAAGTACCATTGTAGAGTATGCTTCATATTTAAAGATTTTAAAGTACTTCTTATTTATTATTTCATTTTATCCTGAAAAATATCTTCAAATAAGTAGTGCAAGTCTGGTTCCCAGGCTTGTGTAAATGTGCAATTTTACACAGGGAAACCCAATTCTAGAGGAGTTTTATATATTTAAAAAAAACTTTATGGAGGCATATTTGACATATAACATTATATTGGTTTCAGGAGTACAAAGTAATGATTCAATATTTGTATATATTGTGAAATGATCAGCACAATAAGTCTAGGTAACATCCATCACCCTACACCGTTTCCCTTCTAGAGGGGTTTTACAAATTATCCCCAAATCACACAAAGATGTTGGGGGTCGGGGGTGGAGAAGCATGTGTGGAAAGCCAGGTTTCTTATTCAAAGCCAAAGAGTCTCCAGTAGCTCTTACTGGTGCATGCTGAAATTGCTTTTTAGGACTCAGATTAGCAATTTTGCTTCCTTAAAACATGCAACATTTACTGCAGAGGTTCTCAGAAGCAAATTTAAGGTACCCTTAGATAGAGGCAAAAAGCTTCCAAATTTTTAATTCCTTTAACTCTAGGATTCAAATGAATCACAAATGATTCCAGCTAGACTGGCATCAACCAATATTTTTAATCAATTACTAATGATTATATATTAGGTGGGATATTGGAGAGTATCACACTTCCCCAAATATCCCTTTTCAGAAAATCTCCTTTTAGAGTTGATACTTGTCTTAAAAGTTACCTTATCCTAAAATCAAATTATTTTTCTTATTTTTACTCTGAGCCCAACAAAGTTAGATGACACACCATCATCAAAGGCTGTGAATAAATTGGTATTTCAAACAGCACCCAGAATGACTGGTTCCTGAGAATACAGAACTGTAAAGTTCAAATTTTGCTTATTCTCAGAAATTGTGACAGAAAAAGAGATAGAGTTTGCTGGAGGATTCACCAACCTCCTAGATAATGAAAGATCTCCAGTAAAATAACATTCTGATGACCTAAGTGTAAATGAACCAGCGATATGTAGATTAAATTTCTTTTGAAATACACATGGTTTTTAAAAATTATGGGGAAAGTACTTGGCAAAATGTACTAAAAGAATTTGCCAAACCCCAAATGTTTGATAGACAGCTGGAGAAATGAGGCCAATACAAAATCTCTGCCTGGTCATTCATCCTCTCCAGGTACTAAGTACAAAGGTGTCTTAGACTTCCATCAAGGCTAACAAGCAACTGGAATGTTCTTAAACTTAGTTAAACAGTCAATTACACAAAACCACTAACTTTTGAAAAACGGATTACTTCTCAGGGAAATCAGTCCTACATATGAGATTATCCTAGTGGTTAGCAACACAGAAACTCTAAGAAAAGCTTGACTTTTAAAGGACAATTGGCTCAAGGGATGAAAAACGTAATCCCAACTTTGACCTGTCAATCCATCGAACGTTGGGAAAGGTGTGGAGGAAACCCACGTGCCGCATCAATTACGCTGTGCTTTGGTGCAAGCCCGCCAACATTCACGAAATAGACTAAGTGTTCAGCTTTATGAGATCCTTTGTACACAAACGTATTTTACAGAGTAAACGGTTGGTTTGACTTATCCAACAGTGAATGTGACTCTGCTTTTTTTTTTTAAACGTGTGTACAACAAATTAATGATTACAGCTTAATTATAGGAGCCTATTCCATGCTTCCTTGGTTTTTCCCTAAAAAACACATCTTCCCTAAAAGACACATCTTTAGTGATGTGCAGGAAGCATTTGCATCTGCCCCTCAGGTAAAAGCTTCTTTCATAGAAATGGGCTAAGAACATTGAAAATTTACAAGTGAAAGGGTTCTTGTTTGTTAGTGAAAATGTATGTATCCAGATACCATATTTGTGTGTTCTTCTCTTACCAAAATTGAAGCTTTGTGTAGGCACCATTCTTGTCTGCCACATTCACAGCTTCATTGTGGTTCCTAGCATAGCTCTAGACAGAAAGAAGGCACTCAATAAATATCTGTTTCATATTTATGAATGAATAAAGCAACCTCGGAATAACTGGCATCTATTTTTCTCTCAAACAGAGACTCACCTGTGACAGTGGACAAATCTATTATTTGACTATGCACACTACCTTCTAACAGCCTTTCCTTTCACAGCTTTGAATTCATTCAGAATGAATGGTCTAAGATTTCCTGCCCAGCAAAATCATTGGAATAGCCAGCGCCAACCCGGAAGAGCTTTGAGACTATTGGGAAGCAAATGGGACAGATGGCATTTTCATCCTTCCACCAGCTCCAGTGTTAACTGCCTTTTAAAAAGTGATTTTTGATAAGTAAAGCTCCCCAAGCCCGCAGGCACTCAAACATTGATCTGTAAATATTTAACAGTGATAAAGAGATACATGCATGTAAGTGAAATCATCCTGCAGATCTTTACAGAGCAAGGAGACTATCCACCCGACACTTAAAAACATTCCTCAGGTTTTCAGTGTTCTGCCATGCTTCCATGAGCCTCCTTGGGTCATTTACCTGCCTTAGTCAACCTTAAACAAATACCAGCTTGCCCTCTGGCCTCCAACTTGTTCTTCCAGAACCGTGCGGGATACCTGATTTGCTCACTGGCTTTAGAATTTACAAATGTGGATACTAAGCTTGACTTTCTAAATAGAAGAAAATCTTTCCAGTATTATCAGCAGCATTCTTCCATAAAGGTATAAACAGCAGTATGCCTTTTGTTCTTTATTTTGTCTTTACCTCTGTTTTACTAATTCAGTCCATTATTTAATCCATCTAGCTGCCTTCACAGAGGAATAACAACATTTTTACTTGCTTAGATTTGATTAGGAAAGAAGCAAATGCCCTTTCCACAGAGTCAAGCCCGGTAATGTTGATTTTTACAGGAAGAACTTGACTAGTGTCACTCAGCATCACAGCAGTGGCATCACTTCAATCAAAGGTTGTGTCTACACTGCCCCAAAAGACTCAGCTGCCCATTCACCCAATTCAGACAACCAATCAACCAAGTCAAATAAACAGTCAGTGAAATTGGTTATTTGACTAAGTTGAATCATTGTTTGATTAAATTGATTATTTCAGTTCAGTCGTCCTAGGGGCCCTGTGTTGTCTGCCTGTACAGCCCTACAGTGGAACGAATGCTCACCACCGTGGACACAGAGAAATAGGACTGCCTGGCAGAAGGTAATTGGCTGCAGGATTGCGGAAGCACAGTGCCTGAATTGTCATGGAACAAACTTCCAAAACAGTAACTTCACTCTCCATGTCCTCCACTCCACTCCACTCCAAGAGCTGTGATATAGTGGTTAAGGGTATGGACTTTGGAAACATGAAATCGCAGCTCTGTCACTTACCATCTTTGTGACCTAGAGTGAGCTACTTAACTGCTCTCTGTCACCAATCCAAAATTTGGACATAATACTACCCATCTTAAGGGGTGGCTTGTTTGGTGGAGTAATGGATGAATATATGTAAAGCACCTAGTAATCACTCAAAGAATATTTGCCATCATTATTTTGTTACTACGACTTAACAGAAAGACACTTCAGATAGGAGCCTTCATGGTACGACCAGAAGTTCCCAGTGCCCCAGATGCTTTTAAATTTGAAATAATATATCTCCCAGCAAAGACATTTTCATTTGTCAATGAATATTTTATTTTTCCAGAGCTCTCCAAATACTCACAGTTTATACTAGATATAACATCAAAAGGAAGGTTATCTGGAATTATCCTATCGAAAATTCCATATTGGTTCTACAATGACCAGACTTCTTGTACTGACTAAAACATATTACCTCCTAGGGAGATGGACAATGTAAGAGAAATAAATTCTGTGTGGAGGACAAGGGACTGTTGTCTGCCCGGTGCAGAGGCAGCTTCATGAAGGTCAACCTGGGCAGTTTCACGGGCCTCACACTTACATGGTTTTATGCTCTGTTGTCATCTTCTTGAAATTCTTAATAACTTTTGAACAAAGGGCCCCGAGTTTTCATTTTTCCATGGGCCCTGTAAAGCAAAGCCTGGGTGTGACCTATTACCAGTAGCTAAGATCCTAGGGTAAGGCACGTTCCACAGACTGGAGCCTTTCTGTTAGAAGATTTTAATAAAATGTTGATTAGCTCAGCTGGCATGATACTTGTAACTGAAACAGAAGTTTTCCTGCGCTTATGGTCCATGAAGGAGTTGCCTCAGAAGGCAGCAGCTGCCTCAGAATACAGACTCACAGGACGGGCCACAGGCCGGTTCCACTTAGCACCTCCCTCGATCTCATAGGTCAGGGGGATATGATGAGCAAGGGAGATTCGGAGCTGTTTCCCTCATCTGTGATTCCACTGATGTCGGCTCCTTAGTCAAAAACATATTTTGAATAATCTTAAGAGCCTGAAAGTATCTTGATTCCAAACACTGAAATAAGGATTTGGAGTCTTCTGTTCTCCGTCCCAGCCTTCTTTAGTTCACGTCTCATTCTTAAGCCCTTGACATGGTCTCTATTGTTTTTCTACAGCAGGAGATAAAAACCACTATTTTACTTGTTTGATTTTTACTGTGTGATTAGTCTAGGCATGATGGAGAGAAAAGCACATGAAGCATTATTTTATTTGAAAGCCAGAAGCACATAATGTTTATTAATAAAGAGCCTGGTTTACATAGATTTTATTATTATTGAGCATAAAATGGTTTATATTATGGGCAAGGGTGAAATTACTAACTAATTAGCCTGTGAAGATCGTGTTTAATGGAATATATAAATCTAGGGTGTTGCTTTTTTTGGAAACCTTAAGGGTCTTATTCATTAAACATGTACATATGCAGCCTTTATGCTGAAACAGGGGATTGTCATGTATAATTCAAGGTCAAATGATTCAATCTGTGTTTCTCAAAGTCCAAAAATCTCAGAGCTTTAAATTCCTTAACTCTTATGGAAATTGGTTTCAACACACAGCTGCCTTAGTGTACACATTGAGTTCAACTATAAATGATGGCAACTGAGAAAAGCAAAAGTGAAGAATTGAAGGGCTAAATTCTCTGTCTGTCTGTCTGTCTGTCTCTCTCTCTCTGGATACTGTAGCTTAAAACCCACTTAACTCTTCCAAAGGAACTTTGTTTCTATTAATTTAGAGGATTGCACAGTCTTTGTAAACACACCCTTCTCAACGGGTTTGCATGGCAGAAATAGAGACACAGATGTAGAGAACAAACGTATGGACACCAAGTGGGGAAAGCCGTGGGGGCGTGGTGGTGGTGGGATGAATTGGGAGACAGGGATTGACATGTATACACTGATGGGTATAGAATGGATAACTAATATAAAAAAATAAAATTCAAAATTTTATAAAAAATTTTGCTGTATAAAAAATAAAATTCAAGCAACAACAACAAAAACACACCATTCTCATATATCTCAGTTAAATTTTGTAATAGCACCATAAAATGTGTCAGGCATTGCAATAAACTATCAGTCACAGGAAGCACAAATTGTATGAGAAAATTACTAGAAGCCATGTCTTAGAAGGTAGAAAAAAGCAAAATTCTTCAAGACCTTGGAAAAATAATCCTTAATGTTTCCTTAAAATGTGTGTTTCTTCTTTAAATAAAAATAGAGACTATGTGTTTTAAGTAAGGTATCGGGATTTCAAGCAGTGTGGCTACTTTAACCCTTTGACTTCACCCACCTTCTTCAACGCTAGTTCCTCAAGGCCACTAGAGAGCAGATAAGCTTCCCTCTTTACCTACCCCCTACCACTTCGGAGTCGCAGAGTTATCAGGGGCTAAATCAGGGAGAGGCAGACATATGCATGCTGCCAGTTTTTACTTTCAGAGGAGGTTTTATGGGCAAGACTTTTATTGGGTTTGTCATATATTATATAATTGGTTGAAAGTTGACTTGCAACTATCCTGATTCTAGTCCTTTCATTCAAAATCCAAGTTACCACAGGTGATCGATTCACTTCTGCTCTGAGACACTAGAATATGCTTCTTTGCAAGAATAAAGAGGCCTCAGCTGAGGGCTTGGACTGGCTGAACGGTAGCAAGTTGTTTCGTTTGTCTCTTGCTTATTTGAACAGCCTCGGGGTGACTACAATAAACAAAATCAAGCCCAAACAGAAAACCCAGTTTAGCTACCACGGTAATACTAGAATGATTTTCAGTTACTCTGGGACCATCTCAACAACTCCAAATGATGAAAATATTATTCACAATGGATAAGGCTGCATGTTGTCATAAAGGCTCTGACGTTCCGTTTTATGGAAGTGCTTTTGTTTTAATCTCAGAACTCAGAATGAATCTAGACCTACCAAACCATAAGATTTGTATTTAGGAAATTTGTGTTTAGGAAGAACCTCGAATGTTTGCTCTGGAGGGCGTGGAATTCTTGGACACGGGGGTTTGAGGGCTCTGAGGGCTGGGCTGGCCATGAACACATCATTTAAAGATGAACACTGCCCCCTGCTGGGGAGAGACCACATTACCTCCCGAAGGTACGTCTGAGGGTGGAAAAACCACTGCTATATAAGAGGGAAATGCATTTTGATTCTTTCACTTTTTTTTTTCACTTCTTAGCTTGACAGCTAAGTTCAGAAATATTATAACTGCCAAGCATCACTATTGCATTTCAAGACAACTTGGTTTATTTTATTATTCTCAGCCCATTATTATGACCTACCGCCCCTGGCAGAAATCCATCTAAATGAAAAGATAAGAGAAACAAAGGCAGCCACTGTGGTGACTGGGGGGCTTTTGAGATGGAACAGGGCATGGAAAAGAGAAAACTCTGTAAAAGGTTTTGATAGTTTATAATTCGACCATAGCCAGTCGCAACATCAAACGTTAGAGAGAGAACTCGAGCTTACAGTGCTCGGGGAGCTTGTAAAAGCATCTGAATCATCTGATTTTCTGTCCATACCTTTTCCCCCTAAACTGATCACCACGACAGAGCTGCCCAGAGAAGGTCATGGAGACCAGGGCTGGGGACCCAGACCCCTTCTTCTAGCCTCAAGAAGGGTTTAGAGCACTACAAAGATACTCCAAGGTGTGCCCTCACCCCAACTTCCTTCCTGCCTCCTAGGGTGAACTGCAGTTAAGGTGAACTCCAAGAGCAAGGGCTCTTTTCATGAGGAGAATTTGTGGGCAGGTTGCTGAGGGAACCCCTGGAAGCACAGGTCAGATTCCGTTACTAGTGCCCACTGTGCACCATCTTCCTACAGTGTTTACTAATTATTCACATAGCTTGTCCTTTTAACACTGTCCTATCAACACAACAACTTCCTGAGGAAGGAATTACCCCAGTCCTCTACAAGTTAGGAAATTTGGAATTAAAAAAGATAAAATAGCTCGTTCATGGCCATGCAGTTAGTAGGTGGAACAGACCCTGTGCTCATCCTGCCTTATACATCTTTAGAGTTGACATGAAGCTCTGCTTTCCAAAGTTGCTCTATCAACCTGTATAAATATGTATAGCAATGGGCTGCATGGGGTAATCAAAGAATTCTATTAAATATTCATCCACTTCATTGATGAATTTCCTACAGGAAGTAATTCTGGCCTCCAAAGCACCACCATGCTTTGTAAATAAGAATTAATTCAGTATTAAGTGACATTGTTGTGACCAACATCAGAATAATTATATACTTAAAGAACAAATTATATATTCCCTCAAAACACCTTCCCCCCTCATAGATACTAACCCTAGATGAAATATGATCACATGTCACTCCCCCCCTCAAAATTCTTCATTGTTCTCTGAAACTGGATATTAATAGTTGCTCAGTATGAAAAGTATTCTAAAATCAAATCAGTTTAGAGAAAGCTTCATTTTATGTCCTCCTTTGGGTATACCAATAGCTCTAGAAAATCCTACTGTAAGAAAAACTGTTTAATGTTTTTGGACCAAACATTTCTCCAACTTATTGGGCCAAAGAATTGTATTAATGGAATATCTATTAACAGATCGAGGAATCTGGGGAATGGAGTTTAGGGAATATTGGCTTACATGGTAAAATCTAGACTCTTCAGCTTGGCAATAAGCCTTTCATAAACTAATTCTTGCCCAACACCTCCAGCTTCATTTCTAACAGTTCTCCTCCATGCAGCCTAAAACTGAACCAAATATTTGCTGTTTCCTGATTTTATCTTGTTATTTCATGCCTGCATGTCTTTAAACACACTGGTCCTTCTGCTGGAGCATCCTTGGACCTCCTTATCCACCTGGCCACCTCCTAACCATTCTTTCAAACCTCAAGTCAGCTCTTTCCCTGTGAAAACGCTTCCTTCCCTAACTTCCTCCAGGAAGGTTTAGCCACTGCTCCATCTATATCTGGGTATATCTTTCCACTTAACACATCATTGTGTATTTTCTTCCCTTCTCTTTCTGCATTAGCTCTTCCAGAAACCCAAAGTATCCCTATTCCCCAGGATTTATTGATGCCTGGAGTGTTCATGGATCAATGACTGGGGAATTTGTCCTGAGATTTCTTTCCTTAACTTCCTTCTTTATTCAAAGCAGTCCTATACAAAGTAATTTCATCTCCTCCTAAAAATCTTGATAATACTAATAATGATGATAATGGCTAATATTTGAGTGCGTCCTATGTGCCAGGCTCCGCACTATTTTTCACAGACTAGCTTGTTCACTTATCATAACCAAATGATACAAATATATGATTGTTTCCATTTTACAGATAGGGAAATAAAGGCACATGGAAGTCAAGTAATTTGTTCAAGTTCACAGAACAGGTGAATGCAGACCTAGGATTTGTATCCAAGGATCCTCTATGTATTCTCTATATTGTCCCATAACATTGTAATATAGGAGCTCTATTATAATATTCAAACATGAAAAAAGTTCATTACAATAGAAATAGAAAAACAAGGTATAAGCTTTCTCCCAATACACCAAGGAAGGGGAAGAATTAGATATTTATGGTGCAGTGTAGGAGGATCACAGAAGAACCACAAACAGGTCTCGAAAAAAATCCACCTGTCAAGTTCTCGGGGAAAATAAGAGCATTATAAAGAAGGCTGGAAATGTTCGTTACTCCTCAGTAATGAACCGGCCTTCTGAGGTTACCTGGAGGGCCCGATGGAGGCTAACCTCTGAGTAAAGCTTCGGCTGTGCTGTCACTGGGGGCAGTGGGCTATCAGTGGCAGATGTGGTTCCAGCTGCAGTCACGTGGTCACCACAGCCACAGCGACTCCCACAGCTGAAATGCATCTGTCCCTCGCCCTGCAGCTTCCTCTTTACAGATGGGAAACTGAGGCTCTGTAAGACCAGTGACTGCTCCAGCTTACCCAGTTAGTAACAAAGTTGAGCTCAACTCCAGATCTCACCCCGGAGGCCCTCCAAAGACTCCCCGGAAAGGAAGCCGTCTTTAAACTACCATATGACCCAGCAATCCCACTACTGGGTATATACCCTGAGAAAACCATAATTCAAAAAGAGTCATGTACCAAAATGTTCACTGCAGCTCTATTTACAATAGCCAGGACATGGAAGCAACCTAAGTGTCCATCTTCAGATGAATGGATAAAGAAGATGTGGCACATATATACAATGGAATATTACTCAGCCATAAAAAGAAATGAAATTGAGTTATTTGTAGTGAGGTGGATGGACCTAGAGTCTGTAATACAGAGTGAAGTAAGTCAGAAAGAGAAAGACAAATACCATATGCTAACACATATATATGGAATCTAAGAAAAAAAAAATCATGAAGAACCTAGGGGTAAGATGGGAATAAAGACACGACCTACTAGAGAATGGACTTGAGGATATGGGGAGGGGGAAGGGTAAGCTGGGACAAAGTGAGAGAGTGGCATGGACATATATACACTACCAAACGTAAAATAGATAGCTAGTGGGAAGCAGCCGCACAGCACAGGGAGATCAGCTCGGTGCTTTGTGACCACCTAGAGGGGTGGGATAGGGAGGGTGGGAGGGAGGGAGATGCAAAAGGGAAGAGATATGGGAACATATGTATATGTATAACTGATTTACTTTGTTATAAAGCAGAAACTAACACACCATTATAAAGCAATTATACTCCAATAAAGATGTAAAATAAAAGCCCATTAGCATTTTAGTTGCTTCTGTGAAATTTGTATTTGCTCTTGTATTTTCTTCTTGAATTTTAGTCTGGTCATCCAAAACCAGATTGGATATCTCTTGAGACAGACTGTTATGCTTTTGTCTGTTGCAGTGGAATGCAAAGTACATCTTCATTGAACACTTGTCCACCGATTAATTAAATGAGGCCCAAGACCAAATGTGCAGGTCAAATGGGTGGACATTTTCCATGACTCTCAGGCAGCTGCCAAAGTCAGCCCATCAGAAGGTTGCAGACGTTTTTACATCACTACATGCGGAACCCAGCCGCTCTGCCTCTCACTAGCTGCAAACCATTCATTAAGTCTCTTGATTTCTCTGTGTCTGCAGTGCCTCATTAATAAAAGTGAGGATATAGATTTCTCTGAGGGTCCTTCTAGCTCTAAATTTCTAGGGTGAGATTTTCAACATTGAAGAGAGTGGAAATTCCCCCAAGAATGCTGACATTACTGGTAAATAATTTGCATTTGCGTGGTTTGCAGAAAAATTTGAAAGCCTAAGTACTATGTTTCCAGTATATAGCTTGCCTTTAAAAATAAATGAATAGGGCTTCCCTGGTGGCGCGGTGGTTGAGAGTCTGCCTGCCGATGCAGGGGACATGGGTTTGTGCCCCGGTCCGGGAAGATCCCACATGCCGTGGAGCAGCTGGGCCCGTGAGCCATGGCGGCTGAGCCTGCGTGTCCGGAGCCTGTGCTCCACAACAGGAGAGGCCACAACAGTGAGAGGCCCGCGTACCGCAAAAATAAAAAATAAAAAAATAAATGAATAAAGAAATAGACGGGCTCTTTTCCTAGTTTACGTCCTCTTGCCTAGGCTTTCCAACCATAAAGCAAGACGTAGGCTTTACATATATTTTGTGGTATGGCCGATGCCACAATTCAGTAGTAGTAACGGTGCTTCAAATAGGAGCCAGAGATCATAGCACATGCCTTGCACTGCCACCGCATTAACGCATGGGAAAATCCTTACTTTTCATGACTCTGGCTGCTTTATGAAAATGGTTGGGAGGACCTCAGAGGTGCCCCTGGCTGCTGGCACCTCCACTTTAACCTGAGAATGGACTCTGTTATGGAGTGAATTTTGTCCCCCCAAATTTAGACATTGAAACCCTAATTTCCAATGTGACTGTACTTGAGGCAGAGCCTTTGGCAGGGGGCGGGGGTTAATTAAGGTTAAATGAGGTCATAAGGGTGAGGCTCTCATTCAATAGAACTGATGTCCTCATGAGAAGAGGAAGAGACGCACCAGAGATCTCTCTCTCTCTCTCTCCACCAATACAGAGGAAAGGTCATGTGAGGACACAGTGAGAAGGTGACCATCTGAAAGCCAGGAAGAAAGGCCACAGAAGAAACCAAACTTGCCAACACCTTGATCTTGGACCTCCAGCCTCCAGAACTGTAAGAAAATAAATTTCTGTTGTTTAAGCCACATGGTCTGTGGTACTTTGTTATGACAGCCCTAGCAAAATAATACACCCCCTAAAACCAACGTTATGATAGCCCCTAAATTAACTTTTTTATTTAGTGACTAAATCGCAGCCTCTGAGACTTAGCCAAAGGCCACAGGCCAAGAGATGGGAAAATGCCACACAAGGGCCTCTCCATTTTGTCCTTAGAGAACTGGTGACTTCATGCCTGCCTCTCAGCTAGCAGCATGGAAGCATGACCACCCAGGGTAGCAAGTTCCAGAATTTTGTACTATTCTATCTGCCATGTTCGCCACCTGTCAGTCTACTGCTTTGCCTGAGGACAAAAAAAGAATGCAGGCCATCACTCCCCTGCTGTGCTAGTTTTACTAATATTCATCCATCCATTCTGTCATTCAACAAATATTTATTGAATGCCTACAATATGCCAGGCACTGTTTCAGGGACTTGGGATATTACAGTGAGAAAAATAAGTAAAAATTCCCATCTTCATGGAACTTACATTCTAATGAAATAACTTCTAATGGAGCATGAATTCTTGTTTTTTTTTTTTCCTCTGATTTTAACACTGCTCTTTATTTTCCACAAGTTACCTTATCCTACACTACAACAGGTTTCCATCTTTAACCATTTTCTTGATCTGCTTTCCCATGTCCTTAAGAAAGTGAATAACATTACCTTTAGTCCATTTTACCAATAGGGACGTTGAAGGGCAAAAGGTAATTGAGACTACTTTTTCCTAAAGCACTGACACACCTCATATCAGTGCAAGGGTTGGAAACTGGGATTTCTCAAGTCTGGAGTACAGATTAACCATCAGAAAGCAAAGCACAAGTGCTTCATATTCTTAGTTTCCACTAAAGCCCTGTACTGGCAGTAAAAATACAAACAAAATTCCCCATAACTTCTCCATGGGGACCCTTCTTGGCTGATTTCTTGTAACTCCATTGCACTGGTTCAGACAAAATCAACCAAGGTCGTGACAGTGAAATTCATATTGCACGCTGATCCGAGAATTTGGATGGGAGTTACAAGCATGAACTCAAAGCCAGAATACAGAATTTACCCTGTAATTATTTTATTTTTGACTATAGCAAGTCTCAATCAAATGGCTATCCTGGGTTCAAAGCACTGTTTTTTGAAAACATCTAAAAGCCAACTTATACTTATGTGTAAAATGTACACATTAAATATAAATGATTCAGCAACGTGGGTCAGATTTTACACAGTATAAAAATCTCTTCTTTAAAGCCAGCCACTCCAGAAATTAGCCTTATCGTATTTACAAATCTGTTTGAAGATTAAATCTTTTTTCCCCTTTACCAAAATCAGTAAACAATTATCAGCGTCCCAAGGTTTTATGTTAAAGCACGAGAATTTCTCTAGGTTGTGGTTAACCACCCTTTGTATCTTGTGTTTTTTTTTCTTAATTCCTTTGACAGTTTTGTCACACTGGAAGCTCATCCTCTCCAAAATTAAGACAGTGACCACAGTACTACTGGCGAGTAGGGTGTGGGGGAGGATGTGTTTGGGTCAAAAAAATAGAATGGGGTTTCATTCCAGGAAACTTATCTTAGGGAAGCTGCCTAGACTTGACCTTCTGCCATAGGGGAACAAGTTAGAAATCAGCTCTTGGAATGGTTGTATAGAGTCAAGGCAATCTGATCATCAAGGCAAAGCTTAATAACCATGCCACAGATCACCAGGGAAATCCAAGTCCTTGCCCTCGGACCGCTATGAGGAAGTCAGCATCTAATGTACAGATGAAGCCCAGCCTGCGAGACATTAAAAAAAATAGGCGTTGCTTAAAATCACTGGTATTTGGCCACCATACATCAAGCTGGTTTTGAAAATAAATTGTAATCTTTCTACTCAGGGCACGGATCTTCTTAAGACCAGCAGAAGCCCTGAACCCTCATGACAGAGAAGGGAAAACAACCTCCATCGAGAATCACAAACAGATGGTTACGACCTCCCCTGGACAAGGTGTTCTCTGCATTTATTTTTCTTTGGGAAATTAAATAAAAAGACCCCACTGCCTGGGCCTGGGTTCAATCCCTGGTCAGGGAACTGAGATCCCACAAGCTGCGGGCTTCTCGTTACGGTGGCTTCTCTTGTTGCAGAGCACAGGCTCTAGGTGTGCGGGCTTCAGTAGTTGTGGCTCATGGGCTCTAGAGCGAAGGCTCAGTAGTTGTGGCGCACGGGCTTAGTTGCTCCGCGGCATGTGGGATCTTCCCGGACCAGGGCTCAAACCCGTGTCCCCTGCATTGGCAGGCGGATTCTTAACCACTGCGCCACCAGGGAAGTCCCGAGAGTGTGTTCCTTGTGTTCTGCCAAACCGAGGTCTTTCTTAACTCCTCTTCCCTCCCTCACCTCCACTAACCTCCAACCTGTCGGGTCACGAGGTCAGCTTCAGACTGACGTTCTTCTGCATTTTGTCGTCAGTGTTGGCATAAGCAACATCCTGTTTCAAATAAGAAGGTTTAAAAAAACCCTCATAAAGCTCCTTGGACATCAAATGACTCTTACACAACAACAATTTGATAAATTAAGTGTAAATGAATCAGAAACATGTGGATCAAGTTTCCCTCAGAATACGCATGGGCTTAAGTATTCAGAGGGAAAGCGCTCGGGAAAATGCATTCTGAACGCAGAATGTTTGAACAATAAGCTCAGACTTACTTGACAGTTTCCCCACCCCGGGTCAACCCGAGTGATAAATATGCGTGTGTAGGTACGGCGCAGGGTCATGGGGTGCTTGCAGCCCTGCCACCCCACTAATAACTATGGTATATGGAGTGAGCCGTGAAGAGGGGCTGTGAGGCTGAGGCCTCAGGCTCATCTGTGCTCCCACTTATCCAGGGTTTGTTTTTGTTTGGTTTTTCATATGAGAGCAGAACGTTGTAATGATTTCCACTGCCACTCACCCACCCCCTCCCCATCATTTTATTCCCATCGCAGAAACCCTCGGGGAGAATCTACTGTGTGTGACAAAGAAATATGTCTTTTCTCTGTGTTACAGACCTTGGATCGCATCCAGGGCCCCCCTTTTCCCCGGAGGCCAGCTCTGCTCGTTTATGATTTGCATTTCATTGCTGTATACTGAACCCAGCGAGAAGTTGTCTGAACCAGCAGAATGGTGAGAGCTAAAAGTAGCAAGCAAGAAGCCTCCATTCTCCCGCTCATTCTGCACAGAGTCTGCGCTGCCAGAAATCCAAAGCCAAATTTGATCTAAAATTTATACAAGCAAAGAACGTCAACATGAGTACACTCAGTCTCTCTTCTCTTCCCCTTTCCCAAGACCCTTCTTGGCCTGGGAACCTCTATTTTATGTTTAATTTAATTTTGGATTGCTAATTATTATCTTTGTCTCTTCCCCCACTTTTTCTGATCTTGTCATTCACTTTCACAAGGTCCTTATTTTATTTTCTTAAACTATTTTACCCATGAATCTTTAATTTGCAAAACTGAACAAAGTCAACTTTTGGAATATGAACAATATGAACTTGAAAGAGGAAGGAGGAGGCTCAAGAAGAGGAGTCTAATATTTGGAGGGGAAAATTCAATTGAGAAGGCATTAAAATATACAGAATATACTCTATATAGGGAAAGAAGATCCATTCATCCTGTCCTGTACATTAGCATTTTATAAATGCTAATGAAAGAGTTATAGGAAAGTTTTTTTTTTTTTTTTAATGAAGTCATCTCTGATATTCAGATTAGTTTGCTGGGACTACAAAACAAAAGTACTGATTTTAAGACAGAGCTCTGTCCTAAACTACACACCCAATTTTTGGAAGTGATATTGAAATGTATTCATGAGGAAGTCTTACCAGCACCTCAAAATAACAAGTAAACTGCTTCCCCTTCTGTATCCCTACCTTTGTTAAGGATAAAGGATGAAGCTACCTCTTCTCACACTCCATGTCCAAGAGGCCATAAAGAGTGATTATTTTCTAAATGCTTCCAATTTCATTCACACCTGAGCCCCTGTGTCAGTCCATCACCCACACTGCAATCCTAGTGATTTTCTAGTATGCACCCCTGAGTGTGACCCTTCCCTGCTGAAATCCTTCTATGTCTTCCATTCCTGGGGAAGGTGGTTCTCAAGGGTCAAGGGATGGAGGGAAGAGAACTGACTCAAATCTCCCCAGGGAGCTTTTATACTCTGCACCATTTCTACAATAACTGCCCTTCCTCGCTCTTGACTGGGACATGTGCGAGGGTTTGAAGGGGAACTGGAAAGGAGTCTGGTTCATTGTGAGATAGTCTCTCTTCCCCTTCCTGCTCACCTCCCCTTCTCCTCCACCCCTCAAAACCTTCTGGCCTTGAAGATGAAGTCTAAACTCCCCAGGGCACAGGAAGCCTTGCAGAAGCAGGGACCAGGAACCCTTCCCTGCCCCCTGCCCTGCATATACGCTACTTGACCATCCAGACTCTCCCTTTCCATATTGGTAGTGCCTGTTTTTTTCTCAGTCTGAAATGCCCTTTCTTTCCTGGCTAACTCCACTTCTCCATCAAGCCTCAACTCAAACATTTCTTCCTAATCACCTGGGGCACACTGGGCCCTTCACACAAGGACCTGGTATGTGTTACCTGTCTGTCTCTTTCCCAGCGCAGGACTTCCTGAGGGATGAAGCCAGATCTTATGAGTCTTTGTTCCCCCTAGAAGATGCTTAATGGTTTTTGAATGACTAGATGCAGTCATGTGTAAATAAATAAATGGGTGAAAGAAATCACAGTGGTCAGGTCTATATGAGCTGACTCGTATATGTTTTGCAAACAGTTTGTAGTAATATCTTATTATTACACAATTAATCCAATCTGGCCACTAAGCTACGAGCAATAACCAGACTATGGTACAGGTGAACTAGTTATTTTGGTCATCTTAACATGCAAATGAGACTTAGCCATTTGCTGATCGACTCACATATGAAATAAACTTTCCCCCTAAAAAAGAGTATATAGCAACTCTTATGAATTTTAAAATGCTAACATTTATTTCTTGAGTACTTACTATGTACCAGGCAGTGACTTACATGTTTTATGTGCATCGATTCATTTAGTCCTCACAGAAACTCTAGAAAGAACATGCCTTTGTGGTGCCCACTTTACAGATGAGAAAGATACCCACAGGCACCAGCAGAACACGCACAGCCCATGTTCTCACCCAGTAGGTTATCCTGTCTCTCAGGAAACAAATGGCAATGTATGGTTTCTACTAGAAACAGCAAACAATATTTTCCAAAGGAGAACCATAATTAAACTATATACAGCTTCCATCTTACATTCAGGTCAAAAAGGCACCACAAATCCCAGTTGTTCTTGTAGTTAGATCCTGTCACTTCTGTTGGTCAATTCATTCATGATACATAACACACCAAAAGTCAGGAGGTAAAGTTTTTTCCGACTTGACTGAACTGATTTTTGCCTCCTTCCCCATAAAACTGGTTCTGAGATGACTTTAGCTTAACCATTCCCTGGAGACCAAAAAATATGGGTGCCCTGCAGTTTCTAGGACACTGGATTCCAGAAAGGGCCAAAGAAGTGTAAACCAGGGGAGGGGACACAGAAGCTGGAGTGACCATGAGAGGCAGGGAGGGGCTCAAGGTCTCTGAAGTGGATGCCGTTCCACATGGCTGACTGTCCACATGGCCTGCTCTCCTCTCAAGATTCTGAGCTTTTAAATAAAAGCAACCACAGTACTTGCCTGTCAATACTCTGTTTACCCAAGACAGGAAATGAGGCTTAATTAAAGAAGGTGAAAAACATACTTGTAGCCATGTCATCTTTCACTATATCCTTTTGTAATCCTGTGCTATAATTACTATAAAATAACAATAAAAATTAAATCAATAATGGTTCCTCTTTCATAAAAGGTAGGCAGGAGGCTCTGACTCCCCATCCTCACCTCCACAGCCCCGTCCCACTTCCCAGAGAACCACAGCTGAGACTTCTGGTCTACCAGGAGTCCCCGTAACCTTGTGTACCTGACACTGAATTCTGTGCCCAACTCCTCAGTGGAAAGCAGACCATTTAACCTCCCTTCGCCTCTATCTCTCCATCTGTAAAAGGTCTGAAAAAATGCAGGCCACCTGCTTTCTTCACAGGAGAGTGACGAGAATTAATGATATTAGGTTAATGCTGCCAGCTTCCTGAAGGGCTCAGGGAATTTGGAATGAGAGACCCTGTATGGATATCAGATATGATTCCCTAATCAAAGGACTTTGGGCTGTCCATATATCTTTAGAACCAGGGGCACTGGAACGCCAGCTTTTCTATTTGTTATTTGAAATGGTACCCAAAAGAGAAGAGGACAAGACATGACTGAAGGATATGACTGAGACGACCCTTCTGGTGACCGTCCATTCAACATCTGTCCGAGGGGAGGTGATTACGGGCCTCAGATTGCCAAGTCCATTATCATTAGCACATTATTTGGTGCTGAACGCATTGAAAGGACAGGTCGGGCCACAAATGTCTTTGTTAAATGCAGAGCAACCACCTTCCTCCTGCCCACTCCAGGCCTGTGTAAAGTGAGCCGTGGGGTGCCTTTCTCCCCTCCCCACTACCCTGCCTGCACTACCACCCCACCCCTGGCCCCCACCCCTCATTTAAGAGTTCACAAACTGCTCCTGCCAGTTTAAGCAAAAAATGTTCCAAGAGGTACAGGGCCACGGTAATTAATTTTGCTCCTTGACTGGAAGGTGAAAAGCTTTTTATTATGTAAATTATAAATGTCCTGAAGGGAAATTTTATCTCCCTCTCACCAATGAGCCCATCAGGCTGCCTGAATCAGGATTTTTTTTTATGTTTATTAGTCTAGGGGGGCCAGTTAGGACGTTTCATATCTTCTAAGTGCTGACATTTATCTATTGCTTCCAAATAAGCTTAGTGGCAGGGAGCCACAGGCAGACCACTAAGTAGGGAGAGGTGGGGGGAGTCTGTCTACAAACAGGCAGAGCACAAAGGGAGCAACCCCTGGGCCTGAAAGATGGGTGGAAGCCCACTGTTCCCCATGTTGATGGCTTTTGTCTCTCCCTCGTGTTCCCCCTTCAGCCCATCTTCCTCCCCTGTGATTCCTTCTCACCTGTCTCATCTCTGCCTTGGCTAATGATACCTTGGGGCTCTGGGCACAGCAAACCCTCCCTGGGGCTGAGGATGCTCTGCTCCTCCCTCCACAGCCATCAGCATTCCCAGCCATACTCTTTGGGCTCTTCGTCGGGGGAACTCCTTGCTCTCAAAAGAACATTAGTGTTTTTTCTTCCCTCAGAGGAGCAAGCTTATACGCTATGATGTTTGCATTTTATGTATCACCTTGACTGGGCCCCAGTGCCCAGATATGTGGGCAAATGTTTTTCTGAATGTTTCTGTGTTTTTGGATGAGATTAAAATTTAAATTGGTGGACTTTGAGTAAAGCAGATTGTTCTTCATAATGTCGGTGGGCCTCATCTAATCAGTAGAAGGCCGGAATAGAGCAAAAGACTGACCTCCCCTAAGCAAGAGGGGATTCTGCAGCAGACAACTTTGGACTTGAATTGCAACATCCATGCTTCCCTGGGTCTCCAGCCTGATGACTCACCCTACAGGTTCAGGGCTTGCAGCCTACATAATTGCAGAAGCCAATTCCTTAAAATCTTTCTCTATAGATATAGATATTGATATATCCTATTGGTTCTGTTTCTCTGGAGAACGTTATGCCACTGAGAATATAGACTACAAACACCACTCTACTCCAAAAGGTTAGGATATATGATAGTGACTGGGACCTAACAAACCTTGAGAAAGGGTAAGCTTTGGTGTTCTTATTTTACACAATAACATCTCTTTTTCTTTTCTTTTTCAACATCTTTATTGGAGTATAATTGCTTTACAATGGTGTGTTAGTTTCTGCTTTATAAGAAAGTGAATCAGCTATACATATACATATATCCGCATATCTCTTCCTCTTGCGTCTCCCTCCCTCCCACCCTCCTTATCCCACCCCTCTAGGTGGTCACAAAGCACCGAGCTGATCTCCCTGTGCTATGCGGCTGCTTCCCACTAGCTATCTATTTTACGTTTGGTAGTGTATATATGTCCATGCCACTCTCTCACTTTGTCCCAGCTTACCCTTCCCCCTCCCTGTGTCCTCAAATAGAGGAGGGGGAAGGGTAATCCTACTAGAGGATTCTCTAGCAGGTCTGCGTCTTTATTCCCATCCTGCCCCTAGGTTCTTCATGACCATTTTTTTTTTAGATTCCATACATATGTGTTAGCATATGGTATTTGTTTTTCTCTTTCTGACTTACTTCACTCTGTATGACAGACTCTAGGTCCATCCACCTCACTACAAATAACTCAATTTCATTTCTTTTTATGGCTGAGTAATATTCCATTGTATATATGTGCCACATCTTCTTTATCCATTCATCTGTTGATGGACACTTAGGTTGCTTCCATGTCCTGGCTATTGTAAATAGAGCTGCAAGGAACACTGTGGTATATGACTCTTTTTGAATTATGGTTTTCTCAGGGTATATGCCCAGTAGTGGGATTGCTGGGTCGTATGGTAATTCTATTTTTAGTTTTTTAAGGAACCTCCATACTGTTCTCCATAGTGGCTGTATCAATTTACATTCCCACCAGCAGTGCAAGAGGGTTCCCTTTTCTCCACACCCTCTCCAGCATTTATTGTTTGTAGATTTTTTGATGATAGCCATTCTGACTGGTGTCAGATGGTATCTCATTGTAGTTTTGATCTGCATTTCTCTAATGATTAATGATGTTGAGCATTCTTTCGTGTTACACAATAACATCTCTTGATCTGTAGCTGGGCTGTTGGGTAACACGTCTTAGGCTTCAGAATAGAGCAGAAAGCTGATGGAAAAGAAGCAGGGAGAGGTGAGATGAGTGTTCCTAACCAGCCCAGATTTGAGGGCAGCCTCTGCATCCTCTGTTTAAAAAGTAATAAATCATAGCCAGGACATGGAAGCAACCTAAATGTCCATCAACAGAGGAAAGGATAAAGAAGATGTGGTACATATATATACAATGGAATATTACTCAGCCATAAAAAGGAACAAAATTGTGCCATTTGCAGAGACATGGATGGGCCTAGAGACTGTCATACAGAGTGAAGTAAGCCAGAAAGAGAAAAACAGATATTGTATAATATCGCTTATATGTGGAATCTAGAAAATTGATACAAATGAACTTATTTGCAAAGCAGAAATACTCTGACGCAGAGAACAAACATATGGATACCAAGGGGGGAAGGAGGATGGGATGAATTGGGAGATTGGGATTGACTTGTATACAATACTATGTATAAGATAGACAACTAATGAGAACCTACTGTATAGCACAGGGACCTCTACTCAGTGCTCTGTGGTGACCTAAATGGGAAGGAAATCCAAAAAAGAGGGGATATATGTATATGTATAGCTGATTCACTTTGCTGCACAGCAGAAACTAACACAACATTGTAAAGCAACTATACTCCAATAAAAATTAGTTTAAAAAAAAGTAATAGGGCTTCCCCGGTGGCGCAGTGGTTGAGAGTCCGCCTGTCGATGCAGGGGACACGGGTTCGTGCCCCGGTCCGGGAAGATCCCACATGCCGCGGAGCGGCTGGGCCTGTGCGCCATGGCCGCTGAGCCTGCGCGTCCGGAGCCTGTGCTCCGCAACGGGAGAGGCCACAACAGTGAGAGGCCCGCGTACAGCAAAAAAAAAAAAAAAAAAAAAGTAATAAATCTATCTCATTGATGGACAGATGGCACAATTTCATAAGAAGCTTATAGGGAGAATTTCATCCTCCAATACTACAAAGCCCTGGGTATATGGTGGGGGTGAAACAGTGCCTTGTTTTCCTGGAACTTACAATCTAGTGAAGGATTCAGGTATTAAACAGATAAAGTCACATATAAATGCATGTCATGATACCTGCTGAATCCCATTAGAGGAAATAAACCTGTTCTGTTATAGACTGAAAGGTTAGGAAAGGCATCTCTGAAGAGACAACAGTTTAGAGAAACTGAAAAACAAATAGGAGTTGCCCAAGTTGGGGGAGAGCATTTCAAGTGAGGCAGTAGCAGATGTGGAGATTTTAGGCAGCAAAGATCTCGATGAAAAGCAAAGGGGAGGGGGTCTGGAGTGAGGAAGGGTAGGCACAGCCATGCACACAGGAGCCTGTCTGCCCTGCAGAGGAAGCTGTGTCTTCTCCAAGTATAGTGAGAAGCTAGTGAAGTATTTTAAGCAGAGGAGTGACATTATCCTAATTTATATTTGTAAAAATTATTTTGGCTACCTCTGTGTGGAAAATGGATTGGAGAATACATATTGCAAGACCAACATGATGGGCATTCTCTTTTTACTCTCCTCTCCAACTGGACAAGGAAAAACCTGTATTGACTATTCCTCCCTTGGCTTGTTACCTTTCAAGTGGAGAGATTCTTGTTCACATGGGGATTGAAATATATAATTGAAAAATGGAGCAATGAGAGAGAGAGAAAGAGAAAACCCATCTGGGGTTAAATATCCAGAGGGGTTTTTATTTTTGACGTGGGTGAGGGAGGGGTTGGAGGGAAGGAGTTGTAGTAAATAAGAAGCTTATTTGAGGTGTCCTTCTTTTTCTGGCAGAAACTTTCAAGCATAGAAAACCAGGGGGAAGGGAAAGGGAAATTTAATCTGTTACTGTGGATTATGATGAGATCTTTCTATATCTATCAAGAAAAGTAAGTTAAGGATAGGAGTCCTTTATTAATTGCTATTGGTTGTTAGATGGTGCTTCCTTGGATCTTCCACTGCTCCACGACTGGAGTATGTAGGTTTTGTTTGTTTGTTTTTGTGGTACGCGGGCCTCTCACTGCTGTGGCCTCTCCCGTTGCGGAGCACAGGCTCCGGACGCGCAGGCTCAGCGGCCATGGCTCACGGGCCCAGCCGCTCCGCGGCATGTGGGATCTTCCCGGACCGGGCCACGAACCCGCGTCCCCTGCATCGGCAGGCGGACTCTCAACCACTGCGCCACCAGGGAAGCCCAATATGTAGGTTTTTACAAAAGGGTTTCACTTTACAAAAGGGATGCTCAAGCACCCAAAAGACAAGAGCAATGGACTTGGCTGTGATAGAGCAGGGCCTCGGGACCTTCCTGAGGTGGTGGAGACATAAACAGAAGAGCAAGCAGAGCTGATACTGTCCCCCAGTATCTCTCTCCTCTTCTTCCCTTCTTCCACAGTAAAAACATTTAATCTCAGCATTTAGACACCCAGAGTACAGACTCTAATTCCCAGCCTCTTTTGGAGTTGAATATGAGTGACCTTGTGGTCACATTATGGCTAATGGGATGAGTGCAATTTCCAGAATATGCCCCCAGAAGAAAGTGTTGCCCCTCTCCCAGCCCCTTTTCTCCATTTCCAGGGGCTGGACTGTGGTGTGTGGTAAGGCATCTTGGATGACAGGGTAAAGGCAGCATACCGGAGGCGGTGGAGCTCAAGATGGAAGGCTCCTGGGGCTTTGACACCTTACAGTCCCCACACCCCACCAGGTCAGGATGGCTAATGCCTGGACTCATATGTAAGGAAGAAATAACCTCTAGCTTATTTAAGCCATTATTTTAAACCATATCCTAACTAATACAAGTTATTTCCTAGAGGGCCTCCAGTGCTCTCCAAAATTTCCCTCTCTTTCCCACTAGAGATATGGAGGTAAAAAACAAGGGTAGAATCTTCCCACTACCCTGTTCATAGACTCGGGGACTCAGGAATCTCATGACTGTACCCTGAAGTTTAGATAAGCAGAGATTTACAAACTGAATCAATGCTGTTCTGTAACCACTTCCTTAGCTGTGGTTAATTAAAAATTTAAACACACAACTGAAAAAAATTTTTTCCCAGTATTTCTTTTAAAAAAAACAGTTTCAACACTTAGAGTGGTAGAAAGTTCCAGTCAGGCTTTGGAAATCTCTGCAAAAGACATTCCCACATAGTCGAAACTGTGAAATCCATCATATAGAACATGAAATCTGAGTAAAAGACTCTAGTTTTACTATCAGCCCCACAAGTGACATCACAGACAGGCTGCCTGAGCACTTTAATGCTCTGTACCTCTATTTTACATTTCAGAAAGAGCAGCTCTCCTGAAGAAATATTGTGAGGATTAGCATCATAGAGACTCAGGGTGAAAGAGGACATCCCTGGGCACCTGGTTGAAATACCCATCCAATGCCTGTTTCCCTGTCATTACTTCCTTGATAAGAAGACTGCCATCCATTCTGCTCACGGTCTATGTTTCCAGGTGATAAAGACCTCACTAGTATTCAACTTTGTATAGTTGAATCATAAAGCAGTGAACATTTGCTAAAAACACCACTTACAGGAGTTCCCTGGTGGTCCAGGGGTTAGGACTCGGTGCTTTCACTGCCAGGGCCTAGGTTCAATCCCTGGTCAGGGAACTAAGATCTCGCAAGCCACGCAGCATGGCCAAAAATAAAAATAAAAAATAAAACACCACTTTTACTTTGTTATACTGCTTTTTTGTAGAGACGACACAAAAAGGAAAGAGCAGGGAGGACAGGCTCTGAAGTCAGACGGATCTGGCCTTAAACTCAGTTCACCATTTATGTGACCTGGGGCAAATCACTTAATGTCTTTAAGCTTCAGCTTCCTAAGTTATTGTAATACATATTTTAGGGACCACAAATGGAGAAATATAAAGTGATACATAATTCCCATACATAGCAATTACTTAATAACTACGTGGCTGTTGTTTTGCTGTTATTATTTTTATAATTATCAGTCTTGTAGTCATTCTAGGAATGGTCCCAGCTTTGCCACTCACCAACTGTGTGACCTTGGGTAAGGTTCTTAATTTTTCTGTGCCTCCATTTCCCCATCTGTAAATGAGGAGTGATAGTAATACATCACAAGTTTGCTGTGAGGGTTAAGTGTGTAAAAGAATACAAAGAGCTTTGAACAGAGCTTTAGTAATTGTAAGCATTATAGAATATAAATGTCAGCTTCTGTAATTATTAAGGAGTAAAACTCTTAACTGTATGGTAAAATGAAAAGATCATGAATGGGGATATTTTGAAACAGTGCCTAAAAGAAAAACCTCTTAGGGGACTTCCCTGGTGGCGCAGTGGATAAGACTCCGAGCTCCCAATGCAGGGGGCCCGGGTTCGATCCCTGATCAGGGAACTAGATCCCACGTGCATGCCGCAACTGAGGAGCCCACCTGCCGCAACTAAGGAGCCCACATGCTGCAACTAAGGAGCCAGTGAGCCACAACTAAGATGTGGTGCAACCAAATAAATAAATAAATAAATATTTTTTTAAAAAGAAGAAAAACCTCTTATATTTGTCCTTTATAGTAAATTTGCTTCTCTAAATATGCTTTTCATTTTGATAATGTTAAGTGTTCTCAACGTGAAGCAGTAAGTAGTACAGGGAATAGGAAACAATCTGGGGTTTAAAGCAGGCAAATGGAAGTCTAATACGTTTAAAGTTTTCAGAAATATTTTAAAAATGACAGAAAATTTGCATTTGAGACCCTTCTCTTATCTTATTCCCAGCACTAGCTGAGCTGAAAAACTCAGGAGAAAGCACGGTTGACAGAGCATGGGAGTAGCCTGGCTTCTTCCGGGCTGGGCCAGGTCTTTCCACCAACCAGCTGGCTGACACACAGTGTTGTCACTTAACATCTCTGAGCCTCAATTTCCTTATGTGAAATGAGAGGCCTAATTAGAAGAGCTCTAAGATGCTTGCAATTTCTCACAGTCTAAGATCCCATGTGAACCTGGTCAGATACACATTAGCAGGCAAGCAACCCTGCCTGGTTTTAGGGATAACTTTCCTAGATGTCTTATTCCGTGTTCTACTAAGTAATCTCAACATGTTAGAGTGGTTTTTTTGGTTTTGTTTTTTGTAGAGACCTACAAATGAAATGGTATTGTTATCAGTCACAGTAGGTTAGGTTAGGTTATGCTGCATGGCTTTCAATAACTCAGTTTTGTTTTTACTAATGCTACATGTCCGTCAAGGGTCAGCTGTTGCACTGCTCTACGTCTTCATTCCAGGACCTACGCTGAAGGAGTAGTCTCTATCTGGGTGTTGCTGTTCTTCTGGCAAAGGGGAAAGAGACATTTCAAACAACCAGTTGGCTCTTAAAACTGCCGCATGTAAGTTATACACATCACTTTTGCCTATATTTTATTGGCCAAAGCAAATCACATGGTTTCTCCTGACCTCAGCAAAGAGGGGATGAATAATCAATCCACTCATGGGAAAAAACACAATGGGGGAAGAAAATAGAATATTTGGTGAACACTAGTACAATCTACTACAGATGTCAATGGAGAAGGAAGAAGGAAGGAAGGAAGGAAGAAGAACTCTCTCTTTGTTGAGGGGACACATCCGTACAGGAGTGTTTGCAGCCCAAGATCATAAATGTAAGAACACTTCTAGGAAAACTACTAGCAGAGGAAACAGTTTCTTTTTGCTACTTTGTGAGAAAATAAATGCCAAACAAATAAGGGGGGGAAACAAGGAAAGGGGTGCTGTTAGGGTTGGGGAGAGAGAAGAGGAGCCGGGGAAACCCAGCCTTGGAGAGATGACACCATTTTCTGCAGCTCCAGGCAGCTCCAGCTAATGACTGTGTGCAAGCAGAATGTGAATGCTAAGGGTGCCAGCAAGTACATAAAAGGCAGAGGAAGAAGGATCAACATGTTTTGCTGCCATTTCCAGGAAAGGGATGGTGTCCCCAGCAGCCTCCCACAGTAGATGACCAGAAAAAAAAGCAAACACAAATAACAACTCATTGAAAATCTGAGTCGTGACTACTGTGTTTCACAGCACATCCTCCCTCAAATCCTGGCTGCAAACCAGCCCAGCCACTTAAAGCAGCGCTGGCAGCTTGCTCTCTCTTGGCACCGGGTATGCATGGCAGCTGGATGGCTTGTAGTCAGTGCAGTTTTGCAGCTGGTGGTGGTAGCAGTTGGCAAAAACTAACTGTCCAGATGGGCATTAAATTTTCTTTAATGTTTATAATATGTCAAAAGAGAATAATCCTATGTCAAAGTGGCTTAGAAGAACTTTTACTCAGGAGCTTACAGAAATTCCTTTTTGACAAGATGGAGGTTGCTTTATTTCAACTACATATGTGAGTCTTACTCCCTTAAATTAGGTCGAGGCGCTCCTCCGCAATGGAATCTCCTTTAGTTAAAAGGGCTTGGAGAGTCTCCAACCTATTCTCTTTCTCAGGTTCTCCACAATTTGTTGATCATTAGCCAGCATTTAGCAGTATGGTCACAGGATTTGAACTGAGGACCCAAAAGGAAAATAATGTTTGATTCTGGAATTGTTATGTTCCTCAGAGGGACCAGTACCATTCAGGTAATGTTATAAAATTAGGAGTAAGTAATAACCATGTTGTATAGAAAAAAGAGCACTGCGCAAAACATCTTCAGACACATAAAACAGGCAAGGAATTAATATCTGAAATATATATTTTAAAATCACTATAAATCTATGAGAAAAACAAACCAACAACAACCTATTTTAAAAATGTGCTTACGGTACAGTATGCAACTCACAGAAGAGGAGATGATGATGGCTTGTATTGAACGCATTATGAAATGGTGATCAGCGTCATTAGTTTAGTGATCAGGGACAAGCAAGATGCCATTCTCACCAAACGTACTGAGGACGAACTAAAGATTGTTTACAGGAAACGTCGTGAGTTTGTGAGGAAACAAGTGCCCTCGTACTTCATGCACTGCTGGGGGGTACAGCCAAGTAGACAAAGCAGTGTGACCACTTTGGAGGATAACTTCTCAGTATCTATAAAATGTAAATGCAAACGTCCTATGTCCCAGCAAATCCTTCCTCACATCTATCTCCTTCTCCCACCCTCATGCAACAACATTCACAAGTGTGCACAGGAAGTCTATGCATTGATATTCATTACAGCAGTGTAACTCAAAGGATGGTCCTTGGACCACCAGCATCAGAATTCCCTGAGAATGTTTACGTTAGCATTTATAATCGTTTTTAGAAATGGGACCATTATTCCATCCCAGAACTACTGAATCAGAGTATGTGTGGGTAAGGCCAGGAGTGTATTTTAACAAGCCCCTCTGGTGATTCTGATGCTAACTAAACTTTCAGCAGCACTGTGTCGTAACATTGTTTGTAATGGAGGAAAAATGGAAACAATCTAAGTGCCCATCATACACTTATTAATATTTTAGAAAATTAGCCAGCAGTTTAAAAGAAGAGGTAGGTATGTGCTGATCTAGGAAAATATCCGAGACAGACAATATTGTAGAACCGAATGTAAAGTATAATAGTAGCTATGTTTTTTAAAAGTTACAGAACAATATCATATATCTCTATACACACATTTGTACATATATGTATACGTTGTATGTATACGTGTAAACATTCAGCAAAACGTCTGGAGGATACATATCAATTGATAACAGTGTTTATTCCGGAAAGGATTTGGGATTACAACAGCAGTCAAGAGAGACTGTAGCTTTTGGGGAACTACACTCAATATCTTGTAATAACCTAAAATGGAAAATAATCTAAAAAAGAATATATATATATACACATACATGTATGTATGTATCACTGAATCACTCTGCTGTATACCTGAAACTAACACATTACAACACTGTAAATCAACAATATTTCAATAAAAATCTTTTTAAAAAAAGAAAGACTGTAGCTTTTTGTTTGTCATTTCATATTTTGGCAAGAGCTTATATGTGTACTATTTGTAAAACTGTATTTTTACCTGGAGATCTGGGTTCTAGACCCAACCTGGGCTCCATCCAGCTGCGTCACCTTGAGCACATGCCAGCTTCCCTAGACTTCAGCTTCCTAACCTGCAAACCAGGAATTAGACCAGTCAAGCCCAGAGTCATTTTACCCAGCTTTATCTTGCTACAATTTTTGCCAGAATTGTTTATGAAAATTAGGTTGTGTAATAAATCTGACCAAAGAAATAAAGAGAAACATGCATATCTATCTATGCCCCTTGAGGAACTCGTTAATAATTACTTCCACATGTCATCTTAAGACAAATGACTTACATGAGACTTCCTGTGTTTAAATATCACTGTGGCTATATGAAGCTTTTTATATTTAAAGTTTAGAGACCTGATAAAACAAATTGCTCCTCAAACTTTTTCCAAGGGCTTGAATTTAAGTGAATCTTTAGGACCCTGGTTCCAATAGCATCACGTGTGAAAATAAATAATGACTGGCCTGTCCTAGCAGAACACATTTGCTCAGACAGTAATCACTCATGTGGTGAGCATATAATTACTTTAGAACACATAGATGGTGTTAGATTGAAGAGCTGCAGTGATAGTACCATGTTTTCATTCTAACAGAAAAACTAGAGATTTGTTTTCTATTTCTTCAATTTTATATAGCATCTTTTAAAAATTAAGAAAGAGAAGCAGCTTGTATCATGTATGAATCTAGATCGGTTTTGACTAAGTTATAAAGAAATCTGAATAAACCAGAATTCCCTTGGGGACAGATATAAGAACCTTGATTAAATAAGAATTAAAAGGAAAATAATATTTATACTAGAAAGCAAAGAGTAAGGCAAAAAAGCTAAGTACAAAGTTCAACTCTGCCCCATAAGAGGAAGTCCTGCTTTCCTGATCAAATGCAGTATTTAAACACAGCAGTGAGCCAGAAGGAGCCTTACAGACCATTAACCACCACCCCATTATTTTATAACCAATTAATGATAAATTTGAGACTAGAATCCAGCCTTCCTGTCTTTTAGACCAGGGCTTCTTTCTGAGTGTTAATAGGACAAACGCAAATGCCTTTAGCACCTTGAATACGAGTGGATGAGTCAGCCCAATTTTATAAAGAAATTATTTTTGAAAATAGAGTTAAACGCTTTTCATCATATATATATATATATATATATATATATATATTTTTGGCGGTACGCGGGCCTCTCACTGCTGTGGCCTCTCCCGTTGTGGAGCACAGGCTCCGGACGCGCAGGCTCAGCGGCCATGGCTCACGGGCCCAGCCGCTTCGCGGCATGTGGGATCTTCCCGGACCAGGTCACGAACCCGCGTCCCCTGCATCGGCAGGCGGACTCTCAACCACTGCGCCACCAGAGAAGCCCCATCATATATCTTTTAAGTGAATTTAAAGAATATTTATGGGGGAAGCCTTTTATAAATGTAAATACAGTATACCTTTTATTAGAGTTTAGTAATTCTGGATATGGAGTCATTTCTACTAATCTTTTTTAAAAAAGAATGAAATTTTAACAGTGAGTCGGTTATTTTCTATGTGCCACCCCAGATCCATTCTCCAACTTTCCCAGCCCTGCTCTGGCTCCTGGAAGCTGACTTCCACGTTGGGCTCCTTGCCTCCAGCCTTCTGCTGAGTTTGTCCAGTGTGAAATAAGGCAGAGATTAGTATTTGGAGGAGAAAGTGAGGTTAGGGCATTATCCCTCTGCACCCCAGTGCCCATTCCTGTGCTGTCTCCTCACTGCCTTGCTGGCAGTGGCTAGCTGGCAATCCCCCTCCCAAGCCTCTGAGCTCTCTCTGGTCACAGTGGTCCCTGAGTCCCTCATCACCTTTTACTGGTGTCCTTGACCTGGCTCCACACCTCTGTAACTAGTCCCTTCACGAAACCCTTTTCTGGTTAGTCCCATAAGTGTACCATCAATTTCCTGCCAGGACCCTAACTGCTTACTACACAGAGTAATCAAAAGCCTATAGGTATCTGTGAATACTGGTGTAAAGCCAGCAACCGGTAAATGAAGTCTCAAGCCATCCCTGAATAAATCCCGGCCAGGACCAGATCCAGTCCTGTACAACTGGAGTCTGCACGCTCCACCCTCCTGTTAGGAGAGGCCACCTGCCGTAGACCTGAGCATCGTGTGAGTTCTCACTCAGTGTGCTGAGAGTGCAAGGCCCAGGCTGCTCTCCACCCAGGTAGTTGGATGAGATGATGTCTCTTTCCAGGACAAAGAGCAGTCTTGCTTACCACTTGCTGTAAATAAAGCAGTAGGTTCCCAAGCTCAGTGCTCCTTGGCTGGACACAAACCCACTGAGCATGCAGCAGCCACCCGGCCCATCTATAACGCCCTCGTGGGTCTCCAGGAACAAAGGGAACTGACACAAACATGATGTTCCTACTGCTGGTTGTGCTGAGTCTGACCTGGAACCCACATGTCTTCTTCATCCATGACATAGGAACAGGCTAATTTATGAGCTTGTAAGTGGGGTAAAATCTCAGACTCCAGCATCTTCAGCCTCTGACTCCAGCCACTCTGGCCTCTTCCTTCGCCAGGCACACAGCTGAGTCCAGTCTTTAGGATCCTGCACTTTCTCTTCCCTTCAGGTGGAATGCTCAGTCCCAAGGTCTTCACACAGCCAATTCCAACTGTTCTCAAGCCTCAGATCCCTGTGTGTCATCTCCTCAGAGAGGCCTTCTGTCACCATCCCAATCAACAGTCACTCTCTCCCATCACGCATTTTATTTTCTTCTTAACATTTTTTACTCTCATATTATCTCAGTTGTTTGTTTAATGCTTCTTTCCCCCACTAAAATGTAAGCTCCAGGAGAAGTGGAGTCTTTGGGGTCTTGGTCTCTGTCTCCCCAGAACTTAGAATAGTTCCTGCCCAGTGAAGTAGCACAATGGATATTTGATGAATAAATGAATAACCAAATGAATGAATGAGTTTTTACAACGCTACCCTTTACTGTGTGATATTATATACTCATTGAATTTCAGGTACCTCGTCTGTATAATAAAAGTAAGAAAATAATCTGCCTTGTGGCAGATATGTATTATATTGTATTATATTATATTATAATTGTATTTGCATATAGTTATAAATGTCATCTTATATGTTATATATAACAATAAAATAACAGTTTCTGAAAACTGTAAAGTACAATATCATTCCTGTAAAATGCAAGGCTCAGTTTTAATATAAAAGTACACACTTGAGGTCAATCTTAATATTTTCTGCTTTGTCATAATATCATTTAGAGAGGTCACATAATAGTCACTAGATGCATGTTCAATGCATGCTTAATTCATTCCACTCAAAAAGGGACTGTTAGAAAGTGCAGGAGTGAGAGGCATTTTTCAACACATCTAGTCCTAAGTAATAACACGTCAGCGTCTTCCAACCAAAAAGCACTGCTAAGAGCCTATCCAGTTCTATGTCAGCACAGTTATGGAGACCTCATGCAGAGATGACAACACTCCAGTGATTTCCAGGGCTTCACCCTCACTCATTAGGTGGATTCCACCAACCCTACAGGAAAACCAGGCTCATTGCTGGGTGCTCCAGCTGGGGTTTGGAATGTTCACACTCTCCTCTCCCCCAGCATGACTTACAGTTTGTAGTGAGTTTAGCAGTGCCTCCTGCAAGGTCGTTGATTTGCAACCTTATGCTACAAAATAAGTCTGATACAATATTACAAGGCAGTGGGGGGACAGGAGGCTCCTTGCTTTACCTATTTTTAGGTAGCATCCTCCAACTGAAGATTCACTGGAGATCTTTATAGAAGAAATAATGGTGCCTTCCTCAGCCTCATTCCAGCTCCCTCCTTGCCTTTCCCCAGCCCTCCACTTGTCCACTTCTGTTCCCTGTCTGCTGTCATTGATCTTATTCAGGGATGGGGCAACCTGTGGATTTGAACAGAGAGACCACTCCATAGGAAAGAACCTCATGCAATGCTGAGAAGTAATTAGAAAAATCTCAAAATTTCTGACACCAGTGACTTCATGAATACAAGGTATTATGGTCAGACTGGAGAAATCTCTTCGAAAATTTGAAGTAAATTATGTCTAAGAGAATTTCCTCATGTGTGAAATGACAAGGTTGGAGTATTTATTTAACATACACTGCCAGAGTACACACTATATACCAGGCAATGTCCAATAGGATCGCCACTACTAAAACACTGCTAAATTACTAAAACATTACTTTGTTTAACCCTCACAAAAACCCTCTGAGGCAAGCACTCTTATTATCCCCATTCTACAGATGAAAAAGTTGAGGCACGCAGAAGTTAAGTAAACTGCCCAAAGTCACGCAGACGACAAAGCAGCAGAGCCGGGTTCTGATCCCGGGCAGCCTGGCCTTAGAGGCCATCTCTCAGCCATGGTTGCCACGATGGCACTTAGATTCTCACCAAAGTCTTGTACTGTGCTAATGCTCGTGATTCTATTCTCTCAGGGCCTAGTTTCCAACACATTCTAACATGTCTAATATTCATATGATAGATGGATTATTTGGCCAGAATTTCTATCTTATAAGCCATCTTATAAGATGGTGAGGGATTTCTACTGCCATTCGGTATTCAGAGGTATTGAAAGCTACTTCTTTCTAGGGCCCAGAGAAGCCAGCCTGCCCTTTATTTTACTGGAGTAGAACTTATACTATGGATGCCGTAAAGAAAGTGTCCTCAGTGGACCCAGGCATGTGAAACCTGGAATCTAGATGTGCCTTCTGTCGTAACAGCTCTGACCTGGATACACTGACCCTGTGACGCTCTCTCATGTCATCTAAGTATCTTGAGTCATCTCAGACCATCTAAGTGGGTGGTCTGAGGCCCAACAATATGCCTCTGTGTTCTTCATGGTTAAACAGCCCACACCGAGAACCTGAATACGTCTAGGTCTTCTTTCTCCTGTCTCGACACCCAGATCAGCAAGATTCAGTCCCGCAATACTCAACAGCAAAAAGCAGTGAGTAGTAACATGAGTGATGAATAGGCAGAGCACAGAGGATGTTTAGGGCCGTGAAATGACTCTGAATAATATGTATAATACCATAAGGCTGGATACCTGACATCACATACTTGTCCAAACCCATAGGATATATAGGACCAAGAGTAAACCCTAATGTAGAGTATGGACGCTGGGGGACAGGGTCGTGTCCGTGGGGGTTAACTGACTGTCACAAAGGTACCCCTCTGGTGGGGGATGTTCAGAGTCAGGGAGGCTGTGGGTATGCTGGGGCAGGGGGTATATGGGAACTCTGTGCTTTCCACTCAATTTGGCCGTGAACCTAAAACTTTTCTTAAAAAATAAAATCTATAATAACATGAGTTTTTACCTCAGTCTCTTGAAACGGAGACAAAAAGGAAATCCCACCCTGGAACCGCACCCATATGGCATCTCTCTTCTGTCTTCCCTGAGACTTCAGCTGCTGCGGTTATCCCGCCTCGCCCTTGGGTCTCTTCCTCATTCTCTATCCCTCCCCATTTACTTCTCTTTCTACTTACAGGTCCACACAACGTAAGCACACATACACCACTCACATGCACACACACACACGCACACACACACAGCAGCCGAACTTTTCTCATGTAAGTTAAGTTAGCTTCCCTCGCTGCCATTCTCCTCCTGCCCTTAGCCCCATCACTCACCTGCCAGGGCCTACATGGAAACCCCCATACATTGTCCAGTACGTGGAAATGCTGTTAACGCAATAAGGTAGTATTGTAAGTACAAACTTAAAACTGCATGCAATACAAAATTATGTGATTTTGAAACAGCACAATTTTAACAATATTAAGAGCTTTATGCACGAATTTTGAAATGTGTATCTCCCACAAATAAACATTTGTACAGACGACGCAACTTAAAGCTGACAAGCTGAATAAACTGTAAACGGAATTTAGCCGTTACCACGGCCTTACCACATTAGCCTGTGAACAGAAACCCTCACCATAGTTCGCTTGTCACAAACTATGGCCTTGAACTCAGGCAGATTAGAACTCCATAAGGACTTCAGGGTGTATCTTTTGATTAAATGAGAAGGAGTGTCATTATACTTTAATAATTTTGTTTCTGCTATATAATTTAGGTAAATATGTAGATAATGACAACGTACTAAACTGTAGGTTTAATAGGAATTTTCTGCATAAAGCGTTAAGCATTTTCCAAAGAAAGATAATGTATTCATATATAAAACAGTGCTTTTTCAGCATATGTGGCCCTGAACTGGAGCACTGACTTGATGGTTAATGATGCATCTGCTAAGTGTGCAGATTGTAAAGAAAGTACTTTCTATTGTTCAATAATATGCCCTATTTAATTGCTCTATTATTGAATAAAAATCCCTAAAGAATTTTCACTTCCAGCAATGGTTTCTGACTTTCTTTTGGTGTCTAGACAATAATGATTTACTGAAATGTGTGGGGAGCAACATAAGAAAAGGCCTTAAAATATTTAATATTTGTAGTTATTGGAGTAGGGGGAGGGGAGAAAAGACAAAGCAATATTACAGGTTACTACTAAGTTTCCAGATCAAAACAGTTTTGATATAACTATTGAAAAATTTTAATGATCCAAAACCTCAATGTAAAATAGAAGGGGTGAGTGATGTAAGAGCTTGTCCCTCCAAAAAGAGAAGGTCGGAATGGCTGGGCATGGTGAGCACTCTCACGGCGGCCAGGAGATGCTCAGAAGTGTTCTCCCAGCTCTTTCACACCCCCCCAAACTCTTCGAGCAAGTCTACAGTGGTCCTGCACTCAAGGGACGGACACTGCTCAGTGGCCATATGTGTGCAATTCCCTTCCTGCCTTCCAAGACTTTTGATGGATGGAGAGTTCTCCACCATGCCTTTTGCTTTCTACTTGTGCATCTGGGAGTGTTCATGGTCTCCTGCTCTGCTGATATCTTCTATTTGCTTCTATAGATCGACTTTTCATCCTTTCCCACCTGTGCCCCAGGAGGCTGAACTTCATCAATCTTCCAGTTGAATTTAGCCAGGCACAGCCTCCAGAAGGAAACTGAAGGCAGGAGGAGAATGAGATTTGGGTATCTTCCCCCACCCCCAGCTCCTGCTGGCAGAGTTGCAGTGGGTTGGCTTCCATCAGCCCCTCTACTGAAGGCTTTCCTTCCTCTCAGACACGCATGTCCTGTTATGACGACCACTCCAAACTCTTGCTCCTTCAGGTCTAGAGTGGTAACGGCTCCTTTCTTTTGCCAGCCCGGGACATTGCATCATCTCCAGTCGTTTACCTAAGCCTTGGCTACACCTGTGTAAATGTCCTCTTTATTAAACTCTTCTCAATTACCCAATTTGATTGAGTCATCTATTTCCTGCCAGGAGCATGATTTCACCCTCAAACCAGGAATGACCTATTAGCCCTTCTCCACCTACCCCAATCCTTCCCATCCTTTAAAGCCCAGCTCCCATTTTAGTTCAAATCTCACCTCCTTACTTGTGCATTCTACATTGATATCTTTCATCTGAGGTGCCTTAGACTTATCATCCACAGCACGCAATGTGTCCCCTGTTTCAGTCTCTTTTTTATCTCCTCAGCATCGCCAGTACAGCTGATAACGTTCTTGGCTTATATCCTTACAACTCAGTACTGTGTTGGCTGAGTATTAAGTACTCAGTAAAAGTCTTTCTTGGGCTGTAGAGGTCATTCCCTCCTTTAAAGGACTGCATGTTCATCCAAAATCTTCAGAGCATGTCACAGGATCATAGATGGAGTAAGAAGGAACTAGGGAGATAATTTGGCCCAATCTCCCCATTGTGGTGATGAGAAAACTGAGTCTCGGAGAGGTGACCTAACAGTCCAACATCTCAGAATCGGGAGGTGGCAAGCTGGAGGGGAGCCCAAAGCAGAATTTTTCTATCATTCTTTGCCACTCAGATACTAGTTTTAGTGTCTCTGTCTTATTACCAAAAAAGTCACCTCTTCATACCTGGATCCTTAGTATATTCCTTCCCTTTCAAAGACAGCATACATTTGTTTCTCCTAGTGAAATACCATTTCCTGAGTCCCCCAGAGCTGTTATCTATTCATGCATTATCCCTGCACCTACCACTTTAAAAATTCACCACCCAGACAAAGGCTGGATTCTATTCTTCCCTGCATATCTGGGAAGGGGAGAATAGAGAGCCCTTTGGCAGTTTACTTCAATATTCTCAGATAAATTCAGGCTAGCACAAAGAGGATTCTGGCCATTGTCTGCAGCTTCACTCACAGCTACATGCTGAATAGGAAAGGGATCAACTACCCACATTTAAAATATTCATAATTACACACTCTGTCCTCCAAGGGGCATCTGCCTGCCGGCGGACGCACACACACGGAGACCTGCACAGGGCCGGGAGCTCTCACTCTGCCGCGGAATCCAGCCCCTTTAGAGGCGGAACGCTGCAGTTCTGAATATTCAGACCAAGTGCAAGCTGGCAGCGCTTCCTCTCAATCCTCTGATTGCCATGTGCTGGGGATCCTGGACATGCGGGGGGCGACTTTACTCCCCGCTCTGATGGAGAATGGGAGGCATGTGCATCAGCCACCTGACATTTAACTGGACTCGAATGCCAAGACTAGCACTTTATTACACCATTCCGTTTAGTCACCCAAGTCAACTTCAGCAGAGAAGATGAGAACAATGGGCGGTGGCCCACGGCGTGACCCGGAACATCCCAGCGTGGGTCTCAGACAATGGGTGTGCCACTTTTCCCGTGTTAGACGTATCATTTAGTGCAACACTTTTATCATGTTAAAGGAGGTTCCACATAAAAATGTCAGCAGCGTCCAGTTGACTCATGGAATTGAGAACTGTGCGTTAGCTGCCGATTTAAATTGATTTTGCTTCTTGAACCACGGAAAATCATTCTTTGAACAAGAATTCATGATAAATACACATGTGTAAAAGGCCTTTAATCATAATTATTTTAAATACATAAAACATGATTTAAGCTTCTCAGCCTCATTAATTTCTTATGGTATAAAAGAACAAAAACAACCGGTAAATGAGAAAAGTATAAGTCATAATTTAAATGTGTTATGCATGGTCATTTAGCTCATTAAATGAAAAGATGCTTTGTAAACTCTGGGCCATAGAACATTTCTGTGTTACCCAATGATGGAAGCAATGTTACAAATTTTTTTTGCAGAGAACAAATTTTTTTTATCATTTAGGTCTTAAAAGAATATCACCAACAATTAAAACAGCAGAATTAGGATAATGAAATCATCTTGTAACACCGTGGAAACCCTCTTTTAGAGCACTTAACTCTGTTTTCTCTGCAGAGGACTAAAGAGCAGGTGTCACATTCTCAAGGTGTGGCACATAGCAAGGGCTTAGTAAACATCAACTGGACTGACTCTGTGCTGGGCAGTATGCTCTATATTTATACAAGTGTACCCAAATCTTCCCCATGACCCCATGATCCGAATCATGGTAGGGTTTAATCTTCCATTCTCTGCAGCACATGTGTCTTCCCAAGGCTTCCAATACACCTGCCACTTCTGGTCATCCAATCTGATTAGCATGTCTTCATTAATATGGTGGGCCAATAAGATGTTCTTCAGGACATCCAGATGACCCAGGTCCCTTCAGACTATATTGTGACAGAGGGTGGGACTGTGACAGAGGGTGGGACAGTTAACATAGCCCTGAGGTAAGACCTTAAATGTACACTGTTGTCTGTTCCACCTGAGTGTAAATTGCTTCTGCTCCCACTTCCTGACAAAGATGGGACAGAACACATGTGCCAGATCTGTGGCTGCACACCACGTAGTAATAATCGCCGTGTCAATCTGCTAGGTAAAAGACTAACCTGGCTCAGTAACTGCAATCGGGGCTACGACCTGGCTGAGTTTGGAGAAGTCCACTGTCATCCTCTAAGATCTGTTTGGTTTTTGAAGGGGACAGAAACGGATTCATTTAATGGGGATGTGATTCACCACCCCTGAGTCCTTTAGGTCTCAAGGATGGCACTAATTCCCACCATTTTCCTTAGATACAATGTTGTTTTTTATTTATTATTTGGTTGTGATGGGGGCAGGGGGAGTTTCAAACGCTTCCACTTGAAAGCGTTTGAAACTTCCCCACTACGATAGCTCTTAACACTCAAGCCCACTACTCAATGTTGGGGTTTCGCTAACTACCAAGTATGAATATTCCAATTATGAATTTGAGCACCAGAAAATGACCATTGGGTGGTGAGTTCACGGACCCAGTAGAACCATCATGAATTGGGCCTAAGCCAAGATACCATTTTATTACTAGTCCTCAAGGGCCCCCCAGTCTAACCAGGGGCCCGGATAACAATTTCACTCCCCAAGAATCAGTGCTTCTGTGGGCCCTGCATCCAGCAGCACTCACAAATGTCTGAGTACTACCCAGTCCCCAGTGTATAGTTACCTGAGTAAATGGTCATAGGTCTCTTTGGGAAAAATACGGATAAGCCATTGTATTGTATATACTGCCATGTATACCTGTCACAGTGATGTGGGCCGTTCCCCCTAGAGACCTGGCCTTTCCTTCTAGATCTGAGAACTGGCTAAAGTCCAGACACCGGTTTGGGATTGTGACTTTTTTTTTTTGCAGGGGAGGAGAGGCCTGCTTTTAGCCTACTTGATCTCTTTCCCATTGTACAGACTGAGAGATTCCCTTGCTGAGATTCCCTTGCTGTGTTTTATTAACCATCTCCGTGGCCCTATGTGTGTCACATCACTCTGACTACTACCATGACCTTGCTGCTACGATAAATGCATCACACCTTGCTTCTGATGTTTAAAACCACCACCTGGCCTCTACTATTTTGGGATCCCATCATCCTCGTGGCAGTGAGTGAGTCCAGTTCTCTAATAGCACGTCCCTGGCTTACAGAGGACACCATTGCACTTCTTAGTGTTGCTGGTCCCTCTCTGACCAGTGAATTCCTTATTACTTTTGTTGGTGGAATGGCCTCTGGGTTGTCCTTGGAATGTAGTCAGCTGGTGGCTTTTCTAGTCTTATACAATATATCCATTCTTGCATGTCCTCATGCCTGAGCCTTTTGGTCCTTCCACCATCTGTCCCACCAGTTCGGGCTTTTCTACATCACTTAGTGTGGGTCATAACCTTTTCCAGTTATCCAGGAGCCAGATTATCATTGTGTTATCTTGTGTAAATATAACCAGTGCCCATTTCAGAGTGTTACATTTTATAGACTAGGACAGTGCTTCATTATCAATATACTCTCCCTTACCCAACTTCACGTTCTGCCCTTATAAATCCAGCATCTTCAGGATCCAGTCCCATATATTTTCTCCCAGATTGTGTAGCCAACTCTTCCAGCTTTTTTGTTGTTTTGTCCCTTTCCTCCCTCTGCAGGCCCAGCAATTCCCTGGATAGGTTACTTGGACTTGACTCTCTGTTTGCCTAGAGGCCAGAGGACTGGTGGGGGTAGATCCTGAAGGGTACATATTGTCTTGCAAAGCACAGGCCTCTGCAGTTTTCCATCCAGGAAGGGGCAATGCTAGCCTTTAATAGGGAGAAGTAGACTGCATTTGCCAACTGAGAGATTTCAAGGGAATGGGGGCAGGGTGTTAAGGTTTTTTTAGGGCATCAATTCATATATTCCCTTTTTTAGACTCAGGGCTCAATTCTTTCCCAACCAGGGCCCTAGTCTTGATATAACACACTTTCTGGAGTTGAAAATCCAACCTTCTCTGGGGCTCTGCTGGCCTTAGAATTATGGCTTAGAAATGACCCTCAGGTTCTTCTGTCCTTGACCATAGGAGATAAGAGTTTCTTTATATGTTCCCAAAGAGTTCCTCTGACATGCATAATACCTCTTACATTGGTGATTAATCACTCAAACCCTTCCACTGTCTTGATCCAATGCATGCGATAGCTCTCAACAACAGCCGTTCCATTCCATCATCCTTACTACCTCCCTCAGAATCTCACAAACTCTTGAGATATTTGAGTGCCTCCCCTCCTACCATTATTCTATCCCTGTTCACAATGGATAAAGCTGAAACAATTGCAATGCTCCACTTTGCACCAGCAATAGTTTCTCACTGCCAGCTGGCCAGAGAGTAAGGCAGCTCCAAAATCACATTTCATCGTCTGCTTTCTTAAACCACTCCTGACACCAACTGCCTTAGGTCCAATTCTCCAAGAAATAGATTCTAAGGTTATGTTTCCTGTTGTGGACAAAGTGTTTTGGAGCATGCTCTCAGGAATGACACCCAGAAGGGAGTAAAGAAAGTAAAATTAAGCAGAAGGAAGGGTTGAAGGCAATGGTGCTGCAACAAAGACCTGAGCTGATCCCCCAGGGAGTTCTTGAGACGAAATGCCCCTTCAGAGTTGGCCCAGAACTGGTCTTTGTTTCCTTGCATTGACCAGTCATTTCCCTGGTAATGGATGTAAACTTGAGTGAGGTAATTCCATTAAGGCCAAGAGCAATTCCAGTAGGGACTTGGTTGCAAGCTCTCAGTAACCAACACTTCTTGGCACCATGGGAACTGAGTGACTTGATTTTGAACCAACCACAGAGTCCTTTATTTCCCCATTTTGAAGATCAGAAAACGGAGACAGAGAGTAAAATTAATTTTCCCATAGACACACAGCCCTAGGGCAAGTTTAAGTCCAAATATTTGAATGCAGGTGTATATAGGTCTAAATCCTAAACCATAACTAAACCATAACTTCCACTAAACCATAAACAGTACAGCTATGTCTCTGATTGTTCTCCCACCAATTTTGGGGTAACTTCAGCTTTGCTCACATTCTTCCCAAAGAGTTATAAAGTTCCTGGTTGGGGGAAAGAGTGGAGGTGGTATCCAAACAGCAGACGCTAGTGGACACGTCTTGCTTTTCTGCTCCAGACAGCTGCACTCATGTGTCTGGTTGCTGCCAATAATGATAGCACTGAGTAAAATCTCCCCATCCTCCATTTCTCCCCCTCTTCCCACAATCTACTTTAGAAAATAAAGAAAGGAACTGAAGAAGGAAAGGTGGGCAGCAAAGAAGGAAGAGAAAGCAAATGAAACTAATATGCCTTGAGAACCTAATATGTACCAGGCTCGGTACTAATTTCTTTAGTTTGTTTCCCGATTTGCCCCTCACAACAATCCAATGAAACAAGGATAGCTTCCAGTTTATAACGAAACCAAGGCTCAGAGTAGATTATTACAGTAGCAGTGTCCCTTTCTAAGTGGCCATGACTCCTTGGAATCATGATATAATGTAGGAAATCCAGAAACTGATCTTGCCCAAAGAATCTTAGATTTTTAGGGCTATATCTGTCATGTAATGAGAGCGGTCTGTCACCCAGCTCTAATGAGCATCTACTAACCAAAGCTTATATTTGTCACCAAACATCTCACAACATCCTTCTCAGTTTTAACCATGCTCCTCTACCTTACTCGCATTGCCAGCCCCATCATCCTAACAGCCTAAGTCCTGTGACAGATGGCAGGGACACTACCTGTTAGCCAATGACATATAATCCTGAGCACTGGAAGTTTCCCATGCAAGTATGGGATTTAATTAAACATCTTGGCCTCATGAGCGTCACTTTGGTCTCTCTCTGTGTCCCTGTGTCTCACGTTACCAAAACTGCACACAACCCAAGAGTCAACTGGGCAAGGTGAGGTTGGGAAATAAAAACAAAATATTCTACCACTAAAGATGTTGTGGACACTCTTGTAGATACAGGGTGAACCCCACCCACTATTTGGTTCAGATATTATAATGCCACACACACACCAAAAGTAAATGAAAAAGATTATTCACTGTATTAGGGTTCTCCAGAGAAATAGAACCAATAGGATGTGTGTGTGTGTGTGTGTGTGTGTGTGTGTGTGTGTTCAGAGAGAGAGACAGACAGAGAGAGAGAGATTTATTTTAAGGATCAGACAATTATGGAGACTGGAAAGTCCAAAATCTGCAAGGTAGGCTGGCAGCTTGGAAACCCAGGGAAGAGCTGATGCTACAGTTCAAGTCTGAAGGTGGGTCCTGGCAGAATTCCCTCTTCTTCAAGAGAAGTCAGTCTTTTGCTGTTAAGACCTTCACCTGATTGGATGAGGCCCACCCACATTACAGAGGGTAATCTGCTTTATTCAAAGTCTACTGATTTAAATATTAATCTCATTTTTAAAATACCTTCACAGAAACATCTGTAATAATGTTTGCCAAAATATCTGGATACTGTGGCCTAGCTATGTTGATGCAAAAAATAAAATAAAATGGCCATCATACTCACAGGCTGTCTGGGGAGAGCAGGGCAACTCCAAAGCAGATCTGAAAATGGCTCAAGAGAATTTGGAAAAGGGACTGGCTTGGGGTTTTTATGGTGGTGAGAGGCCAGGGTGAGGGTTCCCACACAGGCAGGGGTTTGCGTGTTTTGAACCTCCCTCCAGCAGCGAAGCATCCAGACTTTCTTATCATGGATGTGTAGATGTGGGGTGCAAGTGGGTGAAGGAGGATTGAGGCTTAAAAGTTGTCAGCAACCACAGATCAAAAATTGGAGTCAGACTCTGTTGCAAAAGGGTATGCAGACTTTAGTCAGTTTAGTAGATATAAATAAATATAATGATAGAACCAGTGAAGCAAGAAGAAGAAATATTAACCAAAGTAGGTATAAATCCTATTGGATTAAAATTGCTGACACCTGCACTTAAACAGGAAGTCCATTTGAAGTCACCACCATTCACAGTGGACACTGACCCAGGACAGCACAGCCAGCAACTGGAATGTGGCCAGCGGGTGCATTTCTAGGTCTAGAGAGGAGCTAGGCCTTATCTCCTAACACATGAATAATTCTTTTTCTCTCCATATTAAGAGCACATTTGAAGAAATTACCACCTGGAAGCCAGTATGTTTCTAGGTGGGGAGGAATAGAAAATTGGGAACACAGTAGAAATGCATAAAAATAGAGACACTCTCCATCAAGTGGGATGACCCAGAAAGTTCCCATACAGTCTAACTTTGCAGAGAACCTTTCTGCCCTGCACATTACTAACAGTAAAATACCAGTGTCAAAATTCAGTGCCCTCCATTCTGAGTGTCTAAGGGCATCTGAGAGCACTTTAGGCCCCTTTAAGCCATCATGAGACTTTAATTCCTCCTTCCAGGGAGCCAGGAGGGTGGTGAACTCAACAAGCTTATAAATTAAGTCCTGAGTCTTATTTTCCCAGCAAAGCAAGTTCAGAATGTACCATATAATTCTACAGGCTTGACATATCTCCATTAAAGGGGATGCCCACTCAGTGTGGGAGTACAAAAAAGAAATTACAGATTTTCTAATAAATGGCTCAAACTGCCAAGAAAATCTGGTTCTCAGGATATTTTTTTTCCTTTGTGGCTGAAAGTAAACATGTCCATTGCTTTATAGTTTCCTGAAATGATGACATTCTAGTATAATTGCAAATTCCTGTGAGAGGCAAACAATTTCTACCAACTCCAGTGATCTATGAGTGCATTTCTAATGGCTAAGGAAGCCTCTATCACTGGACACACGTATCAAGTGATCATCACGAGGCCTTTTTTTTTTACCAAGAAGGAGCACTTGCTCAAGTACTTTTCCATCAGATTACAACTGAAACCTTCACTCATTCTTAAAAGGCACCTCTCCAAGTTCATGAGTACAAAGATTGACTGCAAAACAAAGATTTCACACAGCACTGCTTTCCTTAATTTAAGTAAAGAGAAAGTCAACTGAAATATCTCCTGCTATTTTCAAATCATAGTTACACAGAGAGTGAATTTTTTTGTAAGTTGGCTACATCATCTGAGCAAAAGACTTTATTAATGTCCGTTCAAGTAAAATTTCAAGACTAGAACTAGAAAGCTGAAGTGAAACATATTCTAGAAGGGTTATTTGGTATGCCAAGGAATCTAAACTTCTCAAATTTATTGGAAAATATTAGTGTTCTTGCCAATTATCTAGGCCTGGTGTAATCATTTCATAGAGAAAATCCATCCATTGCCCACATGCACACTCATAATTCCAATCTGTGTGTCTCTGTTGGACCAAACAGAGGCTGGAGCCCTCGGGCTCTGCTACACATTAGTGGAACAACTGCCCAAACACATGAACTGGGTCCTGCAGCACCTTCTGGATACAATTCCTCTCCTTCCTTAGCAGGTCTAGCCATTCTCTAGCCACGTTATACTGTAAATCACCGAGTTATTGGTCTGGTAGCCTGCAGGCAGGTTGGGTATATTCTGATTGAGGTGCATATTGTGCTGAAAAAAAGAAGACTTTGCAAACAAGGAAGGGAATGCCAGCCTTTGACAGGGAGGAGTGGGCCACTTCTGCAGACCTAAAGAGTTCAGATAAATCTGCAGATTCAAGATTTTCAAGGGCATCATCCCACGTGTCCCCATTGCAAGTCTCAGGGTCCCACTCCATCCCAACTGCGGCCTTAAATTCAATGTAGCCAAACTCTCAGGGTTGAGAATTAAATCGGTGTTGATGCTCCATTGCCCTTGTTTAGCCTTTTCTGCCTTCCAATGACTGGAAATGAGAATGTCATTATATGCTACCAAGTAGGCCCACTCGGTGAGTAACTACCCTCCAACTTGCCTTGCCCTGATCTATCAATGGTTGTCAGCAACAGCAGTCTGATTCCAAAATTCTTATAATTCCTACCCTCAAATGCCTGCAGTATTCCTCCATCAGGGCATTCCAGTCTACACATATCAATTCCCTGCTCACCACTAGGTAAAGTTTATGATTTGCACCCAAACTGTATGCCAGGGGCTACTGGCACTCCATCTAACACCAGGGATGGGAGTCCTCGCTGCCAGTGGCATGTAATTCAGCTCCAAAATCCCCATTGTAGCTTGTGTTGCTTGGGAAACAGACTCAGATCTGGGATTTGCATGCTAGAAGTTGATTGAGGGTACCTGTCAGGGGTAAAGGGAGCAGCATTAGGCCAAGGAAGTTTAAAGGCAATGCAGTTGCAATAGAGGCCTCAGCCAATCCACTGGGGGCCACTGGACCTGGGAAACTCCCTCAGAGTTGCTGAGATTGAGGCAAGGAGGCTGGGGCTCTGTACCACACATCAGCCAGTTATGATGTAGGCTCTTTCCAGGGAGGAAGCGTGACTTGGGCAAGCCATCTCCCTTTGTCTGGGGGCAATTCCTGGGAGAAACTCATCTGTGAGCTGTCAGCAACCAACTGTCTCAGAAGCTGGGAACTGAGGGTTTTTGGAAAGAGGGATCTGAGTTGTTCAAAACAGCATCTACACCACCACTGAAGAGTGATTTGTAGCCAAAGAATAGTTAGAACACATGCCCAGCTAATTAGAAATGCTGGACAAGTTTGATATTCATTTGAACAAAAATAAGAAGAGGAAGAATACTTGATGCTACTCATCTGAAGCTAAAAATTAGGATTTCCCAACCATATGATGAAGTGGAAATATCTGCTCTCACCACTATTTGTTCTTTCATCTTCCCTAACTTGACTTATCTATCCTGCTTCACTCACTGTTTGGTTAGAGCATATTCTTAAGTATTTTCACAGATCTCAAATGTGAGTGACCTGAATTATTATATAACATCAGATACTTTTCTTTCTATAAGGGTCTCTGAAACCTTACAGATTCTTAAACTGTAGTGCTTTTTACTCATAACCTGTAGATATTATTTCAAATTACATCTTTATAAAGTTTTAGCTATGACTGGCAGTAATTCACGATTGGATTTCATGCTGCTTAGTCACCAACAGAACAATAATGTTGTCCTAAACAATTTTGTGTCACACCCTTGATTGTGAGGTTGTTGCAATGACCACAGGCGTGAACATTGTCCCAATTCTTGTCTGGGACAATAGGTTGCCTCCAGAATTGTTTACAGTGTATAATGGGGGGGGGGGCTCCATAATTTAGAGGGTTACACTCAGCCCGTATCCCAGTTACCACATCACTTGATTAATTTACTCTTATTTTCTTGGCTCTTATAGTATCTACATATAACCCCACCTAGCCCTAAAGACCTTTAACTTGATGGAGTGCTACTTCTTTCCATATTTTTCTGATTTGGCAGCGACACAATTACCTCAGATATTAAAATGATGTCTAACTGGATTCTGAGTATCACAAGACCATCTTAAGTCCACAGTCACAATTGCTAAGATGACCCTTCCTATGACACCTGTTTAATATACATTTACCATATTTCATCAATTTCAAGGTACATATTTTTCACATTTTAATGTCTCAGGGTATGTTTTCAAATTGCCGTCAGCCAGGGGTCAGTGTTGAAATATTTTCATTGCTTGCACACTGTTTTAGTCTTCTATTGCTGCTCAACAAATCCACAAAAATAGTGCCTTAGAACAATACAAATTTATTATCTTACCATTCTGGGGTCCAGAAGTTTGAAATGGGTCTCACTGGGCTACAATCAAGGTGTCGGCAGGGCTGCATTCCTTTAGGGAAGCTCTGGGGGAGTTCCGTGCCGTTCCCAGTCCTGAGACGCCGCCCTCTTTCCTTGGCTCACACACGGCCTTCTTCCTCCACCTTCAAGGCCAGTGATGGTGGGCCAAGTTCTTCTCACACTGCACCACTCTCACCTCCTATTCTGCCTCCCTCTTCCGCATTTAAGGATCTTTGTGATTAGGTCGGACGCACACAGATAATCAAGGATAATCTCAATATTTTTAAGGTTGGCAGATTGGCAACCTAATTCCAACTGCAACCTTAATTCCCTTTTGCCATGTAATCTAGTCGCAGCTTCCAGGGATTAGGATACAGATATCTTTGGGGGCCATTATTCTGCCTACCACATGCATTTTTTTAAAATTGATATATAGTTGATATAACAAATTGGCTTCAGGTGTACAACATGATGATTCATTATTTACCACATGCATGTTTACCAAAACTTGTAGAACTGGTGTCAGAGGTTTGGGAGGAAATCTCAGAGATAATAGTGAAGCATTCTTTTAAAATATTTTGCATCTTAATGTCATAGAGGATATTTTGTGATAAAAACATATATGACTATCAATGACTATGATTTCAAAGTGACTCAGAAAAGCCAGACTCTGAATGTGAAAGAAGTTTGGGGAATACTTCACCTAATTTATTCCACTTATACATTCAATTTTATCTATGCAAGAGTAATACATGATTAAAAATCAGTCTGCCATACTAAGTGAAATAAGTCAGAGAAAGACAAATATCATATGATATCACTTATATGTGGAATCTAAAAAATGATACAAATGAACTTATTTACAAAACAGAAACAGATTCACAGACAGAAAAGAAACTAGTGGTTACCAAAGGGGATAGTAGGGGGGTGAGGGGGAGAGATAAATCAGGAGTTTTGGATTAACAGATACACACCACTATATATAACACAGATAAACAACAAGGACCTAGTGTATATACAGAACAGGGAACTATATTCAATATCTTGTAATAACCTATAATGGAAAAGAATCTGGAAAAGAATATATATATATGTGTAACTGAATCACTTTGCTGTACACCTGAAACTAACACAACATTGTAGACCAACTATACTTCAATTAAAAAATTCTATGTCTAAAGAAGTCTAAAAGCAATCTTTAAGTACAAGATTTTAAGTGCTAAGAAGCATGAGTCATTGAGTTATCCAAGCAGCAGAAATTCTTCTTTCTCAATGGTAAAAAAAAAAAAAAAATGATATGACCTAGAGTCAATGGATCTTAGATTTAATAAAACACAGTACATATTCACAGATAGCCAATTTTAATATTTTCATATTTAAATAAAAGTATAAATTATACAAATATGTATGAATACATATGTTTTCCAAGGACATAACTTTGTTCTGTATTCCTGTGGTGACGGTGCCATTACCACTAAATGCAAAATTGGAGTTGTAAGCATTGCATGTTTTTATTCCATGCAAGGAATTTGACTTCTGCATTAGAGAATAACAGCCAAAACGTTATGAATAGGTAATGAGAACAGGAGTGCTGAAGGGAAGGGAAAGAAAGGAATTCTATGGAAAAGGACTGTTTTTAAGTAGAAATTTTAACAGGGCATACTCTATGATCACAATCTAATAATATTAAAAATAAATAATAAAAGGATGACCAAACTCATCACAGCAACTTGGAAATCTAAAAACACTCTTTTAAATAAACCCTGAAGACGAAGTAAAAAGAGAAATTATTAGATTACAGAAATGTTTAGATTTTAAAACTTAAAAAAGATACAGCAAGATCTTTGCAGAGGAAAATTTATGGCCTTAAATTATTTGTTTTTATAGAAAAAAGGCTAAAAATTAAAGAATTAAGTGCTGTCTCTCAAAAAACTGGGGAAATAACCACAAAATAAACCTAAAGAAACTAGGAAGCAAGAATTAATAATAACAAGAGATAAAAGTAATAAAATAGAACACACAAAAAAATGGAAAGGATAAATATATCATAAACAGTTAATCCTTTGAAAAGACCTATAAAGTTATTTTTAAAAAATACTCAAAAGCCTGATAGTGATAAAAGTGAAACAGGACGCATTTTAACCACAGATATAAAAGAGATTTAAAATTATGAAAATACTATATGTAACTTCATAGCAAACAATTTGAAAATCTAGAGGAAATGGATGATTTCCTAAGTGAATACAAATCACCAAAATCGACCTAAAAAGTAAAAAGTTAAATATGATAATTACCACAGAGAGAGCTATCATTTTGAAAAAGTCAACAGGGCAATATGGTTTTATCCCATCTTTCAACAATTAGACTTGCAAACACACTTAAATTATTCCAGACTATAGCAAAAGATGGAAAGCTCTTGAATTTATTTCAAGCATAACTTTAATGTCAAAATCTACTAAAGATGGTAACACAAAAAAGAAAAAAAAAAGATCAATTTCACTATAAATATAGGTAAAATTCTAAACATAATATTAGCAAAAATAGAACCAATGTGCCAAAGGAGTAGTTAATACAACTAAGGGCAGTTTATTTAAGGAATGTAAAGTGGTTTAATGTCAGAAAATCTATCACATAATTACTTACAACCACACATGTAAGAAAAAAAATCACTGAAAATATTAATAAATGCCAAAATGATATTTGATATGATTCAGCAGGCATCTCCAATTATAAAAACTCTAAGAATAATAGCAACAGAAGAAAACAACCTACAATAGAATATTTACTAAAAATCAAGAGTATATATTATCCTAAATGGAAAAACATGGCAAGTATCTTAATTATAATTAGGAATTTAGCAGATATGCTCAGTATCTTCATTATTATTTAATCCTGTCTTGAGGATTTTTGAAGAAAATAAAACATCTAGTATAAAAATTAGAAAAGAAGATATAAAACTACGTATTTTCTGTCGGTAATATGAATGCATGACCAGGAAGCCTATGAGAAATGCAAGTTTAAAAAAAAACAAAACCGGGCTTCCCTGGTGGCACAGTGGTTGAGAGTCCGCCTGCCAATGCAGGGGACACAGGTCCGTGCTCCGGTCCGGGAAGATCCCACATGCCGCGGAGCGGCTGGGCCCGTGAGCCATGGCCGCTGAGCCTGCGCATCCGGAGCCTGTGCTCCGCAACGGGAGAGGCCACAACAGTGAGAGGCCTGCGTACCACAAAAAAAAAAACAAAAAAACAAAACTTTAGAATTAAAAATTGTTAAGATAGCTGGATATAAGATAAACATCTAAATATCAACATCTTTTCTCCATTTAGGTACCTATAAATGATAAATATATTTATAGTAGCAACAATAAAATACTTAGAATAAATTTTCCAAGAAAGATACAGGACCTTTTTGAAAAGGACCATAACACTATTGAAAAATGTCAAATAACATCTGGCTAGTGGAAGGACATACCAGGTTCTTGACTGAGAAGATGTAATTTCATAAAAATGTCAATTATTAAATGTAATGCCATTCCAATTAGAATTTCAACAGGATTTTGTTTTGGGGAGGTAGGAAAAGAATTAGATAATTTTATCTTAAAATACTTTTTGAAGGGCTATGTAAAGAACAAATTTTAGGGACTTCCCTGGCAGTCCAGTGGTTAAGACTGTGCTTCTACTGCAGGGGGCATGGGTTCGATCCGTGGTTGGGGAACTAAAATCCTGCATGCAGCGTGGTATGGGCAAAAGAAAAAAAAATTTTTTTAACTTATGTATTGCATAAAACATCTGCAAGGCAAGAAAGAAACAATAGATATAGAAAAAACATATTTGTATCAGAGATGATATACAAAGGGGTATGTTTGTAATATACAAAGAGATCTCACAATTTGATTTTTTTTAAAAGGTAGAATCTAATAAATGGGTGAGGATATGAATAGGCAATTCTTATATAGATACAATTTCTCAATAAACATATTCTTTAAACTCATCCAAATTGTCTGCCAACAAATTCACTAACACTCAGGAAGAGGCAAATTAAAGCAACAATAAAATTTTACTTTACACCTAACAGAGTAGCAAAAACTAAAGAGAATTATAACACTTATTGCGGTAGGGACAAAGAGAAAACATGCTCCCAGGTATTGCTAGGTATGAATATAACGTATTACTGTCCTTTGGGAAAGTAACATGGTAACATCTATGAAAATTTAAAATACATAATAAATTCCTTGACCCTGCAATCCCAACTTCTTGGACTCTAGCCCATAGAAATAAAAACACCACCAGTGAGGACAAATTACAATGATGTTTATTGAAGCATTATTTATAGTAGAAAAAATAGAAATGAAGTGGTTAAATAAATTATGGCCTATTTACCACATGGAATATTAAGTAGCCATTAAAAGGAATAAATAGGAACTATTGTATATCAATTAATTTGGAAGGATTTCCATGAAATACTGCTTTATTTTTGTAAATGCATATATAGGTCTGTATACAGTTGTATGGAAACAGAGGGGAAAAATGAAAGGATACTTATCATTTGTTAACACTGCCTACTGGGGGAAGGAAGAAGAGAAGTGAGATGTGGGGACCCAGCAAAAAGAGGAAGAGAAAAAGGAGATTTTACTTTAAGTGTGTGAACATGATCAAATTATACATTTATGTAAAGTTATAAACCTATATGTGAGTATACAAAAAATATTTTTTTTGAATAGGAAAATCTAAACGTCACCTATTGGATTGTGATTGAAAAAACATGAAACTAAAGTAAGACCCAGGGGAAGGACAACACCATAAAGCACTACAATTTAGTCACTATGGTAACCTGCAAAGTATTTTTGCAGAGCTGCTCTCATAGTTCCCACGCGTACAATCAAAACAAATATGCTAAACATTAAAATTTAAAGAGAATTGGTCATTTTATGTGTTGTATTAACACATTTAATAGTGTCATTGTACATAATGTGAAATTTATGTTAAATCCGTATAATATTATACAGTAAAGGCCATCTACTTTGTTTACTCTGATGACTGTGGTTTCCAAAGGACTAAGAGTATAAAGAAAAAATTTTGATGCTACAGTACAGGTGATGAGAGAGGCTACATGCAAATATAAGGTGTCCTTTTCAAACATATATATGCACGCAGGTATACCTATAAACCTATTCATATATACTATATGCTACACTGTATTTGTACATGCTATCAGATTTGAAAATTCACATCACTTATGTGAGTTCATTTTCATAGTGGTACTAGAAGAATTAACTATATTACCCCCTTTAGAAGATAAAAACACATAGATAAATAATGTGGAGGGTTTTCCATTATGAATTTTGTCTTTTCTCTCCTTACAACTTTATATATAAAAAACAATTCACTGTGAATTTTGTTAAAAAGAAAAAAACCTAAAAACCTAAAAAATGATGGAAGACGCAATTTGGGGAAAATTATAATTTTTCCATTATACTTGATGAATTAACAATTTTCACAAATATGAAGTCCCAAAGCAATTGTGCAAGAAGGTCTCACAAAGTAGTAGGTCTTTCGTTAAATTTAGAAATAATTGATACTAGATTTTAAAGTGCATGGAAGATTGTTTCTCACTAGAGATCTCACTTCTATCCAACCAAATCTGGTATTCCTTTTGTTGAAAGTGCCTGTCCCGTTCTTCAAACTTTACTTCCTTCTTCAAGAAGCCTGCCCAGACTCCCTCCAGCAGCACAGGATTTTTTACTCTTACCATCTATTCTCACTTACTGTTGCTATATTAGGTGGCTTGCATACTCTTCTCCCTGCTGACTATGAGCTAGCTCCTTGAGGGCAAAAACCAAGGCCTGGGCCTTTCTCGACCTTCAGTGTTGACCGCATACATGCCTACCACCAGCCCATTTAGGTACCGTTTATTTCCTATTTCTGTGCTCTTGCTTATGTTATCTCATTCTTCAATATTCTCACCCTTCTCAATAATTTGTGTTTCCTGAAAAACTGATTGAATTTCCTCTGATGATTTCTTATTTCTACAGGCCATTTATGCCCAGCATAGAGATTTATCTCCTTCTTGTGTCCATGCACTGCTTCAAATTGCTCTCTAATTACTCCATATGTGCATACTTTGTATCCAAAGCTAGATCCTAGACAAAAACCATGGGGACTGTTTTTTAAATTTTCAAATATCCTAGTACCAAGCACAGGTAATTTAATCATCAATTCTGGTTCAATTAAGGAAGACATCTTTTTTTCTCTCTCTAGATTCTCATTGTACTCTCAAATATGTTATTAAATTTAGAATTCTTTGATTTGTATTTAATGGATGGATTCAGGGGCAAACACACAAACAGAGTGACCTCAAAATGCTTCTGGAATCACACGATGGCCAGAGGAGACCCTGGGAAAACGATGAAATGAGGCTTTCTTCATGTCCCTGAAAGAGGACTCAAGTTCCTTTCTCTTATTGGAGACAGGCCTTGATCCTAATCGCCACACTTGTACATGTGAAATTAACATCTCAAACTGCCTGCAAGTATCTCTCTGTCCAAAGTTCCCTCAGAAACATAATAAGACTGTTGGAAATGTAAATAACACATGAGGTTGAAAAATAATAATAAATTAGGTGAGATAGGAATAAAGGACATATAACCCAAGGCATCGTTCTTGTCTGGTTTTCCATACAAACCCTCTGGAGGTTAATGCAAGTTGCCTGGGAATAGATTGAGGAGGGGGATATTTACTTGAGAAGCAACTGACAGAAACATAAAACATATATGAACTTTCATCGTCCATTTAAAAAGTAATAAAATTACCAAAAACAAACTAGAGAACAAAGGAAGGGATAAAAGTATTTTTGAAGTTTGGTGAAGTACATTTATACAGTCATTTTGCCCTTGTGAATCTTTACCACAAAATCTTATCCATTCTTCAAAGCTAACCATGATTTGATTACAAAGACAGTTAAAACTCTAAGCCAATTTTTGATCTAGACCTTTTCATTTAAAAAAAGCAGAATCCAGTATTAAAATAAATGCATAGCGCACATGAATGAAGAGAGGGTCTAAATGGCTATTGGAGTGATATTTCCCCCTAAACATATGGCATTGACATCAAGAACACACAACCACTTGGGCCAAGACCTAAAACCAGCTGTAATGTGAATCTGCTAAAGAAGAAGAGAAAATTCCTGTGTTGCATTAAACTTCAGTTGCTTTCCAGAGCTATTATTTTAACAGATACTCATTATATGTGCACTTCACTTTGCTATCATTGTTTTTTCTCTGCAAGGTTAGTTCAAAGAGTAGGACCAAAACCTTACAGAAAGGAGAGGCATGAAGAGGAAAATCTGCATCGCTAATCATCCCAGTTGAAGATCACTTTTCCATACACTGATGTTCAAATGAATCAGTACCCCACCTGACATGTCTTAGATGGACAGAAATCCCTAAACTTCATCACTGAAAATACAGATGCCCTAAAAAATGTATAATTCCAGATGAATAGTAATGGATATTAATCTCATTATCTGTCTGAGTACAGACTGGTAGAAAAGGTGGGAGCTGGCACATTTTTATTTTCTCATAGATTTTTTATATTTTCAAGTGTGCCTAAAGAAAAATTTCGACTTGGACTGTTGCAAAATGCCCAACCCAACACCTGCCACACAGGCATTCAATAAATAGTAGAGGGCAAAATTATTTTTCTAGAATGGTATTTACTGGAGAATCAGGGGCCCTTTGACCTGAATACTCTTGTAAGTTGTCTCTTTCCCACTTGTGATGCCGTGTCAAACATGATCACTCAGTACAAGGTAACTAGAGAGGAGGGTTTTGTCTGGTTTATTCCAGCTGTCCTACTGCCTTGCCTTTCCTCCATACAAGTACACTGTGTTCTTTCTGTCCTATCTCAGCGCAAAAGGCACCTATCAAATAGGCCTTCTCTGACCATCTCACAAAAATGCAAACGCACCCTAGGCTCTCACCTCCTCCTTATTCTGCTTTTTGCTTCTATGTAGTAATTAGCATCATATGACAGCTTTTCTATTTACTTGCTTATTTGTAGACTATCACTAGAAAGCAAGTTCCCTGAGGGCAGGGGCCTTGTCTCATTCACAGCTCCATGTCCTAGAACAAACACTGCCTGATGCACAGAAGATCCTCAGTAAGTAGTTATTGAATAAATTCTTTTCTGAGAAGAATAAGCTGCCACCTGCCAGGTAATGGCCTGAAAGCACCAATAGACTGGCACCTCTTCCAAACCCACTGCGGGATTTCCTTCAAGGAGGGGATCTCTGTGCTCACTTTCAGGTTGAAAATGACAATGCAGAGTTTGGGGAACGCTTGCCCCTCTGATTTGTCTATAGCATACGCGGGCCTCTCACTGTTGTGGCCTCTTGCGTTGCGGAGCACAGGCTCTGGACGCGCAGGCCCAGCGGCCATGGCTCACGGGCCCAGCCGCTCCGCAGTGTGTGGGATCTTCCCGGACGGGGACACGAACCCCTGTCCCCTGCATCGGCAGGTGGACTCTCAACCACTGCGCCACCAGGGAAGCCCTCTGTCTCTCTCAATTTCAAGCTTTTAGGAAAAAGCACCATGTCTATATTATTTTCTACCACCAATAACTTTTAGGTGCTTAGTAAATGCTGAGAGGTGATTTTTGCTTTGTGGAAAACATGCAGCCCTCTGAATTGTAGCTTATTAAAGACAATCTTTACATTCTAGAAATGGTACACTACATGTTGGGTGATATTGTCTATGTCTTCCAGAGATTTATGCTATAAAAAAGACACAATAGAACACATGAAGTGACTGTGATTTTTAACATTTTAAACAGGATTAAAAATATTTTTTTACCTTTTTGTTACTGTCATTTAAAATTTGGTTTAAGTTCATCATGGTGACAATAAAAACAATGAATATACCAAATAATTCAGAAAAAGCATAATTTTACCTGAATTATTTAGAATGGCTGCTCCAAATTGCTACTTTCTTAGGTATCATATTAAATAATGACTAAAAAAATATCAATAGTAAACAAAATATTCTCATTCAGTGGACTTATCCCTAACTGAAGTATCTTTCCCCAGCAAATAATATCATCATCGGAGTAAAAATATGTGAACTGTATTTATAAAAGTCACAAATTGTATGCTACCTAAAACTGACTTCATTGGATCACAATTAAGAGACTACTGACCGATTCACTTTGTTATAAAGCAGAAACTAACACACCATTGTAAAGCAATTATACCCCAATAAAGATGTTAAAAAAAAAAAAAGAGAGAGACTACTGACCTTCTGGATGTTGAGTGCACTTGGTTTTAACTTTAAACAAATCAACTCTAGGTCAGTCACTTCTTCAAGTCGATGTCCAGATTTTAATGGGTAATTGAAGATTTCAGATCACATACTCATAAGCTGATTAATTGTGATTGACACAGTCCCTGCTGCTAAAGTCTGGATCGATGGCAAATTTACTCATATTACAAAATTTGTTCATGTAGCGATTTTCTTTTTTTAAGTGCTATTCTTTAAAAAAAACAAAAGAAAACCAAACCGTTTACCCCAAAATGCCCCTTCTGGCTCAGAAAACAAGCAGTAAATATTTAATAGCCTTTTAAATGTCTAATCTTTTAAGAAGTAAACTGTATTAAATTGTAGGACTCAATGCTTTAAGCCACCTGGATCAACTCTACACTGGTGAGATCTAAATGTGAGCAGTAACACTCTCTCCTTTGCAGCTTCTCATGAAACTGACACTAAATATTCCAGAAAAAAAGTAAAATATAAACAAATCCTACATTTTACTTTATTAAATATTAGAATCACAACTACAATAATAGCAATAGAGCATTATTGATAGGTAGTATGTTTGCTCATAAGCTATAGTAATCATTTCTAATGAGAAATATGATATTGAATAGTTATAAAAGATATACTTTCAATTTCATTTTCAATCTATGTTCATTAGCAACAGTGGAGGCTAAATCTTATTTAAGTAGAAATGAATTTCAATATGCAGGATGAATGAATCAATTTATACTGCAGTTGAAATTCCACAAGATAAACATATATTTAGTCTAAGTAAGTAAAAAGCTACATCTTCCACTGTCTGGGTAAGAATACCTGAAATTTCATGCTTTTGAGGGCTTTACTTCTTTTTTTATTTACAAAAAAGTCACAAACTCAAAATGCTATTTTAAAATCAAAGAAATCTGTTCTGTATCTCATTTTACTATTTAATAGAACAGCTGAAAAATGACTTAAAGATGTGGCCATATGGTGTGAAAATCCAGAATCAAGGAAAGAATGAGATACTGCAAACATGTAAAAAGCAATAAGAGAAGGCAGCTCTGAGCTCAGTTGAGAATGAAGCGCTGATGACGGAGACTGTCTTTTATTGATGACATTTGAGGACACTGACTCCCTGGTGTTTTCCAAAACATGAATTCTGCACTTCAAGTGTTTGAGAGATTTAGCTAAGTCTCCTTCCCTCAGCCTGCGGTTGTTTGCACAGAAAGACTCCATCGAATAAATTACTGAACCTTCCAGCACAGCTCAATTAACTGAATGAAGCAGGGAGAGAAAAGCTCCAATCTGGTAATCACAGAACAGAACCTGGCATCATTTTTGCTTAAAGAGTGTACAAGTGGATCACAGGGCATTTAAGAGACGGTCTGAATCTAAGAATAATGACAATACGAAGAGATGGGAGGCACTCAGACTAACACTTTGCCCTCTGCTGATCTTTCCGTGGGAAGTTAGAGTCAGGTGTTTGCATTCTGGAGTCACTTTATTGCCTGTCTTCATGAAGAATTCTGGTGTCTCCACCCTGTTTCCCCAGCCTCACACATAAGCTGAGCCAAACTTTGTTCCCCGGAAGTTCCAAACGGTTCCTTCCCTTAAATGCAACGTCTCAATGTAACTCAACTTCATGCAACAAAACCTCGAGTCTGATGATGAACAATTAAGCCATCTATGCCTAAAGAGTTGACTAGTTCTGACCCACCTCCAGTGTTCTGAATTCAGTTATTTGTCCATTAATTCATTCAACAAAGTTTTTCTCACGCCAGGCACGGTATTACCAACGTGAATAAAACAGTCTCAAAGAGCTCACAGTCTAGGGAGGAAAACACCCTTGCAAACAAAATTTATAACAGATGAGTTAAATATGCCAGCCAAGGTACACACTGTTTCCAGAGAGGACTTCTGAATTGGGGAAATGCTACAGGTTCTGCTGAGTTATGGTTTACCCAAATCCACAGAGCAATTTTAGATTTAATTTCTTAGGAACATGTGGATGCTTTGAAGTCATCTGAGACATTTCCCTTGCCGCCTTGAGAGTAAAGTGTGGTCCTTCCTACCCAGCCCTTTCCCTTAATTCCAGCATGTGGGCAGGTGGCAGAGGAAGTTCCAAAGGGGACTACTCTGGGGTTGACTTGCAGACAAAGAACTTAGACTCTGCTCCTTGGCTCTCCCAAACCACTTGGTAACAAGACAACAATAAAGGAGGAATAATGCTAACAATCGCAAGGTTTGCTTACACATTAAAAACTGACTACTGCCCTCAACCATACATGACCCCACAGTCAAATAAGTCAGTAGCTGTGGAAGTTGCGAAAACCACAGCTTAAAGGCTGAAAGACCCACATTGTACCAGTGGTGTTTCCTTAAAAACAGACAATATCCTCGTCAGTAGAAAGTGCTGAAAACACAAAGAATGACTGAAAGATAGGAGGGGTGGGCACGTGAGAAAGCAAAGAGATGTTTGCGAGAGCTGAGAGGAAATCCTGACACACCAACCTGACCCCCTCCCCACAAAATAACTAGGTCTCCTTTCAGCCCAAGGCTCCCTACTGCCTGGGGAATCTGGCCTCATTCCAACAGCAGTGCCCTCATGTGCTGAACTGAAAATAAAACAAAGGATGCCATTCATCATATTTTTCAACAACTGGTTTCTTTTCTTAGTTTGGAAGAAAAACTTGGCAATCATAAAGCTCAGTTTTTTATTTTTATATATTTTTTTCTTAGTGACAAAATAAACTGAAAAAGAAAAAAAAATGCCCAATGGTAAGAAAAGAAAAATATACAAGACCCTTCAGAGCTCAGTTGGCCACACACTGCCATTCGGCTGACACCAAAGCGTGGAATGCAACACTCTTAAGTTCTCCCAACCCAAAGGGCCAGCTGCCTTCTGCTTCTGTAAGATGTGGCTACTTAGGGAAATTCACATAGGCTCCCAGTGTTAACTATGCTGCATATTTACTTTAATCAAAGTGACATTTCCCAGATGGTGTCATCAGAAAACCTCATCTGAAATGAGGAGTATAAGAGAACTCAGTTGTATATCCTGGGGAAAATTGGATACAGGTGTTCCCCCATTTTAAGATGCCTCAGTTTACGAAAATATAAAACGATGAAACAGATACATTTATGACATGTGACCAGCACCCCTGCCCCTTAGAAATGGGTACCTGGTACCTAGAATGGGCATCAGGCAGTCACATGAAGGTGAGAATGAATAAATGATAACACCTCTCCATTACCAACTGCACCATCTCAACACTCTCCAGTGTTAACTCTGAGCCTAATGTTTTGTGGTTCCCAGGACCCCCTCAAACACCTCCACCCGGGGTGGGGAGAGGAGGAAAGGCGAGAAAGAAAGCGTTTGAAGCAAGAAGCCACTCAAAGGTACCTCTGAAAATTAGTAGACCTAAAGAATCTAATTCACTGACTATACATGCTGAGACCCTAAGCTGTAAACGAAACAGATGGCTTCCTCCATGGAGGGTGAAGCATAATGATGACATTTACTTTAGTAATTAAATTGTTGTGATGTGGGCTTTGAAAGAAAGGACAGGCATTATGAAGTCTATAACCTAACCTAGTGGTCTTAGAAGATGTTTCTGAGGAAATGACTCATTGCTCCAGAAATTAGACAGCAAAGGGTAAAAAGCACAAACTTTAGAAAGGACAGACTAAATGGAAACCTGATCTTGCAACTTAGCAGCTGTATGACCTTAAGGAAGTTACTTAACCTCTCTGAGCCTCAGTTTTTTGTTTTTCCTCCACAACTTACGCATTTCTGGTGCTGGGTACCAGAAGACATATTCATTTGTGACAACATTTTGGTCCTGCTTTGTGTGTCACAACACTGGGTAAGCCATCGCAGTGGGAGAGAGGAGTATTCCTGGAAGCCATTCCCCCACTGGGAGAGTTGGCAGTAACTTAACTACGCGTGGAAGTGACTATGAACCACATAAATATATCACACTAAATCCTAATTATCCCCAACTCAACCTCCCTTTATCTGGGTCCAAAAATGCCCATGGCCACTCCCAGAACCAGCTACATAATTTGTGGGGCTCAGTGCAAATGGAAAATTATTCAGAATTTCAGTGACAGCAGAGCACTGAACAAGCACAGGACCCCGTGCTACTGCACAGGCTGTAAGTCCACGAGGCCAACCCTGGCCACTCCAATACCACCTGTCATGAGGAGAAGTTTAATAAAGTATAATTGGGAATATACATCAGTTTCAACAAGTTGTGGCTAAAATATCTTATGTTTGCAAGTTTTACAAAATCGTACAACACTACGAGCTTCTTACCAGGGCCTGTCCCGGGCTTCACACAAGTGAGGGCACTCGCAGCTTAAGCTTCCTCAGCATTGTGGTAAATCTGCCCCGCTAAAATACAGTAGGTGCTCAATAAACACTAGTGAATGAAGCCTTATCCTCAGAGGCTTTACAGTCTAGCCAGCAAGCCAAACAAGAGATCAATTAAAGCCCTGCCACAACTCAACAAATCAAGTCCAAAAAATATAACTGCATGAAATGTGGGGATGTGAATTCAGAGTAGAACAAATAACCCAAGTGACTCTAGGCGGTCTGCCAGCCAGGAGTTTCTGGGGTATTGACTGCACAATCCAGATGTGCCCTGGTGCTAGCTGCAGTTTTGGCACCATCTGGTGGCAACATCCTTCCCTTACTTAAACAGTGACGGGGACCTTTCTGGGTCCTACAGACATCGTGGCTCTTTCAGGACTGTGAGAGTGATTCCAGGAATCTCCCAATTAATTGTAGCAAGTTTTGTGACTCAATCTTCAGAAATTCATCTGGGAGAAATCTGGGGATGTGGGGATTCATCCTCCACTTCCTCACTTGGTGAGGCATGGCTGTGCTTAGCAGCACTGAATCAGTCCTGCAGAGGAGACACTGACAGTCCAGGGGAGGAAGCTATGAAACTGGACGCTGATGGATCTTCCAGGTACAGGAAGGAATAAATGGGCAAGAACTCAGTATATGATAATTGTGTAAAAGACAGATCTCGAAGAGATTTTAAATGAGAAAAGAGTACAGAAGTACGGTCTGGAAGAAGTTTCAGGATTCTGAGGTGGGCCATCCTATGGAACTGCCATGGAAGGGGATGTTCAACCAACTGGATGTACAATTTCTCACTAGATCACAAGAAACTAGAGGCAAATGCTGACCAGGCCTAGGAGGAGAGGCCTGAAGTCCTGAGGATGTGGGTTCAAGGGCACTGTTTAGGGTTAGAGCAGTATAAATCTACAGAAGATGGGATATGGTGGGAGGAAACTCCTGACTGACCCAGTGGGCTAAAAAGAACTTGGGGAATTTCATTTCTTTACAGTCATCTACTCCAAAGGGTTGTTGTGAAAATCACATAACAGTACTTGACACTTAGTTGGAATTCAATGAAAGGTAGCCACGATTAATGATGCTAAAAGGGTTCACTGAAGACATCCTTCTGTATCTCGCTCTTTCATCTTGCTTTTATCCTTGTGAAATAGTGGAGTGGATATCATAAAGGAAGGTGAACTACTAAACACAATTGTAGGGTAGACAGAATAATACTTATCAATTACCAAAAATTCTTTATACTTACTAGAAACAATATAATTTTATAACACTTGGTCATTGCTAGACTACATCAACCATAATGATTACTTTTCCCAAAGCAGTTGGTCTTCATGAAGACAGAGGTACCTAAGAAGTTAGGAAACAGTAACTGGTTGCAGATGGGGTTTCCTAAGAAAAAGTTAATAGGATGGTACATAAAAGGCTTGGGAAAGATGTTTAGCTAGGAGCCTACCACCAGCTAAAAAGCATCATCTACCTGGCAGGTGAAGATGGCATGAAAGGAAAGACATACAACTATTAAAAGATTGAAAAGACTGGGCTTCCCTGATGGTGCAGTGGTTGAGAGTCTGCCTGCCGATGCAGGGGACACAGGTTCGTGCCCTGGTTCGGGAAGATCCCACATGCCGCGGAGCGACTGGGCCCGTGAGCCATGGCCACTGAGCCTGCGCGTCCAGAGCCTGTGCTCCGCAACGGGAGAGGCCACAACAGTGAGAAGCCCGCGTACCGCAAAAAAAAAAAAAAAAAAGATTGAAAAGACTTTAATTTTCTTTTCTTTGTTTTTAAATTAATTATTTGTTTATCTTTGGCTGCGCTGGGTCTCTGTCGCTGCGTGCAGGCTTTTTCTAGCTGCAGCAAGTGGGGGCTACTCTTCATTGCTGTGTGCAGGCTTCTCATTGTGGTGGCTTCTCTGTTGCAGAGCACCAGCTCTAGGCACGTGGGCTTCAGTAGTTGTGGCACTCAGGCTCAGTAGTTGTGGCTCATGGGCTCTAGAGTGCAGGCTCAGAAGTTGTGGTGCACAGGCTTAGTTGCTCCGTGGCATGTTGGATCTCCCCAGACCAGGGCTCGAACCCATGTCCCCTTCATTGGCAGGTGGATTCTTAACCACTGACCATGAGGGAAATCCCAACTTTAATTTTTAAAATTATATTAGTCTATATTTTTAATGGTGGACTAAGCTACTACATGAAAGACATTCACTGGAAAACTCTATCCAATGATTTACCATGATATTTCCAATCCTCACCCCAATTCAACACTCAGACTCCCTATTAGATGAAAGAATAGCAAGACTGTCAAAGGGAACACAGAACGTGATGATAAGAAAACAATGAAATTCAGAGAATACAATGCGAATGAGAAGAAAAGGCAAGTAATCATCAACAAGCTGTTTTCATTAGGTTCTATAGATCCACACTGAATATTTTCTGCCTTTTTCTCCTTTCCTTCCATTTGGTCTGTTGATAGGTTTATTTCTGACAGGATCTAGTCAGAATTTATTTCTGACAGGATCTAAGTATTTCAAAAGAAATAACGTTGAAAATTTGGTCAACAGTTGTTGGAGAACCAAAAGAGCTAGGAGAGAACGTGGTGCCCAGAGATAAAAATAACTGCAGGAAGCACTATGCCCCAAGGCTGGAGGATCAAAGGGAGGGGGCAGGGTTCTCAGAGTCTAGAAGCCTAGAGAGGCCTCACAGAGCTGGGGTGCAGCCACTGCCGGTGCTTCTGAGCGCACATTGAGGCAGGTTCTCAAAGTGACAGGAGAAAAAAGCTGGAGCCTGGAACCAAGAGCCACTGTCAGGTCAAGAGCCACTGCTGCGGTGGGGCTGCCCGAAACGGGAAGGAACTTGAAACAGCAAGCCCCTCTCCTCCTTCAGCCCTGCAGCCTCCCTGTCCAGCTCCCCAGAGAGGCAGAGCCTAACGGCAGAGTCCTGGTGGCATAAAGCAGCATAGGTGAGGGTTGGTGTGGGGCTGAGAGACAAAAGCTGGACCATGCACACATTACACATTTAGAAAGAGCAATTCATCCCATGTTTAGGTCTCTGTCGCTCATCTTAACTCACAACAAACTAATTAGCCGCAAAATACTGCAAATTGGGCAAAAGAAGTGACAGAGTAATCCAACGTCAGGCTGAGTTCAACCAGAGCCATGCTTCACCAGCACCTTTCCTTGTACCTTAGAGGAGCACTCTAAGGGATTGCTGTTAGCGGCCTAACTGTTCTTACCTATGAAAAATGGGCTCCTTCGAAGCCATGTGCGGGCCTGCTTAAAACAATAAGCTTTTCGAACCCCCAAGTGCGACATACTCCGGGAGCGTGGTCTGGATGCTTATCAAACAAGTTCCTGGGCCATTCTCTGAAGTTTCTGGGCAAGTACAAACAAAAGAGTCAAATAAAATGCCTTTTAAAAGCAAGGCAGTGGAGCACGTACCCTGTCAGTGAGATCCTCATATCCCCACAGAGTAAACAGTAACATGAGAATATTTATACTAAACAAAACTGTATATCAAGCCTGCTTTGGCTCAGCCAGAGGGAATGATAAATTCCTTGCAGATCTCTCATAGAGTGGTCCTTTGTGGTCCATGGACGCCACTTCCAAGACGGTACAAACCAATTACAGAGCAAGGCTTTTCATTATGTTGAGGAATGAAAATATCACCCCCCATTTTGTTTTATTTTACAGTTATATTTTACTTAGCCCTCCCCCTTATGTTAAAGATGTTTTAACTTGTGGAGTCAAGCCCAAGTTCAGGTTGGAAGCAAATGACAGCCCCTCCCCACCACCAACAAAAGCCCTTATCACCTCACAGCCTAGCTTTTTGCTTTCCTTGTCCCCCTTCTAAGAAACTAAAACTTGAATTTAAAGTGGGGTAGAGTAAAAAACACTAAAGAGTTAATAAAATGTAAACTCTATTTGTCCACATCGATTTTGTCCCATTTACAATTGGCACAAGTCATGGGCAAAGTCATCTGGCAGGAGATGGAGGTTAAACAAGCTATGAAGCCACATTCCATACAATGTCCACTTTGAGGTCCAATGGAAAAAATACTGCAGAAACATTTGCACAAAGTGTTGGTCTGTTTCTAAGAGAGTAATATGAGAAAAGGTTAATATGAATCAGGGTATTTGTTAGTTTGGTCAGATTTTTCTCAACCCAATTTGATAATCCTTCTTATTGTTATAGATCCATCCTGGCTACTTCTGCCAGCTCATACATAGAAAGAGCTGATGATGCCACATCCGTCCAAAGGATAAACCTTCAGCAACTTACAGCTGTTTCAGATTTTCTAAAGAACCATGGTGGAGCAAGGGAGAAGGGGAAGAGAGAAAGACAATAGAAAAAAACAGCGAAATTAGAATATGAACAAGTGGTAAGAAGTGAGGTTGCGCTGGTTTTGAAAATTGTTTATAACAAAAATAGTATATTATTGTCTTAAATAGACAGCTGGGCTTCCCTGGTGGCGCAGTGGTTGAGAGTCCACCTGCCGATGCAGGGGACATGGGTTCGTGCCCCGGTCCGGGAGGATCCCATATGCCGCGGAGCGGCTGGGCCCGTGAGCCATGGCCGCTGAGCCTGCGCGTCCGGAGCCTGTGTCCCGCAACGGGAGAGGCCACAACAGTGAGAGGCCCGCGTACCGCAAAACAAAGCAAAACAAAACAAAAGACAGCTGGATCAAATGCCAAATTTAATCAACTCCATTTTAAACCATTAACTAAGCCTCACATGTAGTGCCCAAGTCCATCATAATAGATTAAAAAGGGAAAAACAGATCTTATATGTTTGTACACTTTAATGGATATTAGAAATTTGACAAAATTTTATTTAGAAAGTGTGGGCTTAGTGAAATTGTCTTATTCACATGTTTGTTTTTTTAAATTTTTATGAAATTAATATATAATTTTTAATAATTGTGGTAAAATATACATAAAATTTACCATTTTAACCATTTTAAAGTGTGTAGTTCAGTGGCATTAAGTATTCATATTATTGTACAACCATCATCACTATCCATCTCCAGAATTATTTTTTCATCTTAAAAACTGCAACTCCGTACACCCATTAATAGATGTTTGGTTATAAATAGGCCTTGCTCAAAACTGGCAGTCTAGAATGCAGTGACACGAATCTGGAGAGGTTAATCCAGGCAAGTGGCAAATGAATCAACTCCTACTACAACCCCTAATGACTCAGTGACAACCTGTGCCTTTACCCTCTCTCATGTGTTTAATATTGATGACCAAAACTGAAGCAAAGCTCTAGAAGAGGTCTGGAAAAAGTGTTAATATATTTCATTTTTACATTACAGCTTACAAAGTACTTCCATTTATCCCCTAGAACACAATCTGAGTGGGAACTCTTTTCCCTGTTTTATAGGCAATGAAACTATGCCTACAGGGAAGGTAAGGGCAAGGACCAGAACCCAAGCCAGAATCCACTGTCCATCGCTTATCCTACTAGGCCACATGGCCTCTGCCAAAGCAAGAGAAAAAAGAGGCATGACAACTTCTCAGCTCTCCCAGACTCACTGGGTCTAACTGGAGAGCATTTGCCCTCTTCATCACAGCAACTAAACTTCCTTACGCCTGAAAACCACACCTGGTTCATCATTTCTCCATCTTTGCTGTATTTATATTAAACAGCAAAAAGAAAACACCCCCAAAAAAGCACAATTCTGAAACACAATTAATGCAATCACAGTCAAGAGTCAAATGTAAGTCAAAAAAATATACTAGGATAGATTACTGGATCCTGTAAAAAGACTGAGTTCAACCTCTTTTTTATTTTTAATTACTTAAAATAAACTCACATTATGTGCTCTTATTAGACAAGACCATAATCTTTCTTGCTAAACAAAACCTATGGAAAAATACATTTCTTTGTGCTTTATGAACAGAAAGCATCTTGTACCAAAGAATTATAAGCACTAAGGATTTACACAAAATTGCCAGAATCAGCAAGTGGTGGCTTCTTTCAGTTCACAGAGAGGCAACCTATTTTGATTTCTTTCAAATAACATTTTTCCACCAAAACCCTTCTCTTTGCTCAAGAGCAATAAATTCCCTAAACCTTCAGACTTCCCATTTAAATTCCAAAAAGGATAAATACAATCCCTTGAAGTCATGCCCAACACCATCATTCCACTTCTCCACATAAACATAAAAAAATTAGACAAATCTGGCTCCAGAATGAACAGTGGGTCATCCCAAACAAGGCAGGAAAGAACAATCATGCTTCGAAAGAGTAATTTTATTTTATAATTCTCCCCATTTTTTAGTTACTTAGTACCTGATTTTTAAAAGTGCACATTAAAAAAATGATTACTTAAAAAATGAGAGTTGAATACAGGACTCTGGAATAAAGAGGTCAGGAAAACCAAATAAATTGAGTCCGTTTTTAGTTTTGTTCATGATAATTAAAGACGATTTGGCAACGATGGCCATTTTACCCAGCTGATTCAGGAGGGCTTCTAGTACATGCAAGTGCATGAACTTGATACACGAAGTTTTAATGACGACTAGAAATATCATAAGGCGATTATGGACAATCTATCAACACCTGTTGTTGTCACTGGACAGAGAATGCTTCCAGTTTTCCAACTCACAGCTGGAACCAAGCTCTTGGATCTTCTACTCGTCTTCACTGGCCAAAAGAAAACTTTGTAATGGCTGATATTTTTTCCTTACAATTTCAATGAAGCCTTAGATTGGATCACATGAAAATGCCTCTGCGTATCTTCCAGAACTCCCCAATACCTTCCTTAATAGCATATTCAGCACAGTTCTTGCACTCTTGGGGTGTAAATCCAATTAATGCTCTTCCTTTAATGCCAATTCCCTGATCACTTGCCAATTTTTTAACTTGAGCTTCTATGTAATGAGGAGATACATAATAAAAATGGTCCCCAAGGACACTGTAAGCCATGTATTGAGAGCCTTCTGAGGTTTCTGTAACTTCTTGATCTTCAAAACTCTCTACATTGCAAGCTATCTCAATTTTCCCTTCGTGAGGAAAAGCCATCGTTTGGACGCCCTTCAATCCATTCACATTTGAGCCCCGAATGGCACTAGCGATCTCTTTTCCCAGAGCCAAGTCTTGAGAATCTATGGTAACATTGCAGTTCATCACATATGGGCTAGCGCCGATGCCTAAATCATTAGAAAAGCATGTTAATCAAGCAAAGTGAAAGCCTCATTTTGAAGATTCTATTCTTTACCCAATTTTAATCCAAGGAGTTTCCTTTACTTGGTTTTACTTTTAAAATAATACACAAATATTCCTCATTATCAACTCCAGAATTGTCTAAAGGTCATACATATTTTTAATAGAGTTATTTGAGCTATAAGCAGATACTTTTATCTACTCTAAATGTATCTGGATGTTTTTTCTAGAATGGTTAAGAAAAGCCCTGACTTTCTAAAGTATCAACAGATATTTCAAAAGGCACATTTGAAAATTAAATATCAACAGCAGCAAAATGTCTTGGCCTTCCATTCATTTCAAAGGCCATCTCCACAGGGGCTGGAATTCAGTGCCAGGACTACGGGTCTGGGAGACAGGAATAAATCACACTCTGTACCCATCCCTTCCACCCCAAACACAGACCCATCATCACTGAGCTAGGTTAAGATCGGATTCAAATGAACCTCAGCAACAGTCTTGGCTAGGAAAGGAGGTCACTAAAAAGTGACAAACAGTCTTGGAATTGGGAAGGACAAAGGGACTCTTGTGTCTCATGACCATCTGGGTTTGGCAGGGCAGGGTTTGGGGCACTATGTATACCTTCTTGGTATAACCAGTTGGAGGCATCTCTTTCTTCCATCCCCAGCTTCCCAAGGGACTGGGACTGCCATTGCTACTCCAGAGCCTGGTTACTCTAGAGCCCAGGGGCAACTGTCCTGCTTTTCCCTGCCTTGGGGAAGATGCAGCTCATGTTACATAAATAGCCCTGCTCTAATTATAGTTTACATTATAAGATGGACAACTTGGTTAAATTAGCATTGGTATAAAAAGCTTAGGTTTGCAGTTTCTTCGTTTTGGGGGAACTTTACATTTCTAAACGCAAAGTGACTAGGGATTGATGAGGGATAAAAGGCTGACCTCACCTTCAGCATAAGACAGTTCTTTAGTTACTATTCCAACATTATTTTACTGTCAATGCTTTTTCTTGCTACTTTCAAACTTATTGCTCATGGTGTCAGTATCCAGTGAGAGATCCTGCTGAATTCACTTTCCCCTAGACAGTCGTGGTTTGGGGGCTTTGCTGCCTAGCCTGGGTACTCTCATACTAATAGACGCTTTACAGAAAATCAGCACACGGAAACCACATTTCATCTTTTTCCCACACATGTACATAATGAAACATTTCAACTCCCGAGGCTGGGCCTCTTCCTACTGGGAATTCTGCAGGAATGAATCAGATTACAGTATTTCTCCATAATGCTTATTTCATAAAAATTAAATTTCCTAACAGTCAATACACATCTCTCTCAACCTCATACACCAATCACTTACTCTAAATATCTTTGAGAATTATATCAGTTTTAACATTTCACAGAGTACAATTGGAAATTTTTCTTGTCAATGCTAATGTCATTCATTAATGGAAAGCATCCAAGCATGGTTTCTCTCTCCTCTACCCCTCAACAGGTAATGTTACAAACAGTCCCATTTTTCTCATATCTGATATACATACCCTATTCTGACTCAAGAAGTGGCCTCATCTTTATCATTATTCAAACAAATAGCTAGATCACACTCAGATTTTGCTGAAAAGTATGTATACATATATTGGGTTATACTAAGTATTGATACTATTCAAAATACTTATTGGGCCTATTGTGCTTTGCTATACCAGAACTTTGATATGCCCAGTCAACATTCAGATATTCATACGTAAGTTATCAGCTTGGGGGAGCTAGTCACTTCCAAGGCAAGTTCGTTCATATGGACCCAGGGCTCTTCCTCCCCACAGTATGGTGGCATGGACCATTCCATCCCTAAAGACATGGGATTTTTTCTGAATCCCCCATCCAGCAGATTCCAAGGCACCTGTTACCACCATGTGCCCAATAACTGTACCTTCTGTCACAGAATTTCTAAAATTGATCATTCTTGCTAATAAATGAACTCATTACCTAAGATAAGTTATTAGATGTAGAATAAGCTTAGACGTTAAGTCCAGAGCACAAGAGTGCCATAAAGAATTCACTTGTCCCAACACTGATTTACTTAATTAAAATAAATCTCTACTTAAAAAATTCCTTCAAAAGCTAATTATTTCTTAGAAAAATAAAATTGAACATTAGAAGTAACTTTTATATTCTCTTCTAAATAAAATAAGAGTAATCACAAACAACACAGAATAATCATTTCTTTTGTGTATGCTCTTGTTATGTGTGTTTTAAATTCTTTTTTAAAATTTATTTATTTATTTTTGGCTGCATTGGGTCTTTGTTGCTGTGCATGGGCTGTCTCTAGTTGTGTTGAGCAGGGGCTATTCTTCGTTGCGGTGCGCGGGCTTCAGTAGTTGTGGCACGCGGGCTCAATAGTTGTGGCTCGCGGGCTGTAGAGCACAGGCTCAGTAGTTGTGGCACACGGTCTTAGTTGCTCCATGTCATGTGGGATCTTCCCGGACCAGGGATCGAACCCGTGTCCCCTGCATTGGCAGGCAGATTCTTAACCACTGTGCCTCCAGGGAAGTCCCTTAAATACTTCTATTAAACTTTAATTATACAGTAATTAATTTTGTTTTATCATTATATCTTATTCAAGCAGTGAATAAACAGAGACAGTCAATGAAGCTGAGAAGTTTCTGGCCTAATCAGGTAGTAGTACCCTTCCTGAGGGGTTGTGAGGTCATGACCCATTTCTTAGAAGGAAAGAAAGGAAGAAAGGGAGAAAGAAAGGGAAAAAGAAAAGAAGAAGAGGGCTTCCCTGGTGGCGCAGTGGTTGAGAGTCCACCTGCCGATGCAGGGGACATGGGTTCGTGCCCCAGTCCTGGAAGATCCCACATGCCACGGAGCACCTAGGCCCGTGAGCCATAGCTGCTGAGCCTGCGCATCCCGAGCCTGTGCTCCGCAACGGGAGAGGCCACAACAGTGAGAGGCCTGCGTACCGCAAAAAAAAAAGAAAAGAAGAAGAGAAACTGCTTTCTGCCCAAATGCACGCATTTCTAATTCCTCCATTTAATCCTTCCCACGTCCAACACCAATATGGTGATCCAATTCTAATGAATCAAATTCTGCATTTAAATCCAGCAGTCCCAGTGACCTTATATGAAATGCTGAATTTGATTTTTTTTATGCTAGTTTAAACTTAGTAAAGATTCTTTAAATAAGGGAGGTAATTAATCCCAGAAAATCGTAATTCTAGTTAAATGTCATATAATTAAAGAAATTCCATTTTTTGCTCTAAAATTAGAAACCTGATGTGAAAGTTTGTTTCTCAGTTTGCGGTCTCGCCCCGCTCCTGCCTCCCGCAGATTGGCACTCGGCTGCTCTGGCGGCAGCATGAATCTCCTCACTGCAAAGCTGAAATTCCAATTTTATTCCAACGCAACTGTCACAACGCCCTGAAGCAAGCTAAAAACAAGGAAAAAAATCTTTGGTATGATTTCACTTTCCATGTGTTCTTTAATGAAAAATTTATCATTCTAAATATTGGTGTTTACTCCTAGTTATATACTTTTTTTATCAAAAAGAAAAAGAAACTGAGATTCAGTTGCTATTATTTCACAGGGAAATATAACAGGCCTGATGTTTTCCTGACAATTCTGTTATTTTCTTGTGTGGAAACACTGTATTTATCATATACTGTACGGCTGGTGATTCAGATATTGTAGAGACCTTATGGTGAACTGATATAGATGTAAACTCTTTATGCCAGATTGTTTAAGCATAAAAAAAACAAATGCACTTAATTAACATCTGATGTGTAGCTTTTGCAAACACAAATGCAATATTTGTGTTTGAGCACTGGCAGTAATGACTGTGAACTATGCTATTAATGTCTGGTTTAAAGATGCTTGCGGTAGGACCATGTCTGGAATAACACAAATAAAAAACTGCATTCAGACAAAACAATAGTGAAGAGGCCATTAGAAAAATGAAAAAGCAGTACTCAAAAGAAACACATGTATTTTTTTCCCCCTTTAGATCAAAATTATTCTCAAAAATAGTTCCAGGTGCCATCATCTTCAATCAATTAATGGTGAAAAGATTCTATATATTTTCCTCCACAGAAAGGATTTCATTTTAGGGAGTCAGAAGTTGCTAAGGGATGTATTTAGAAGTTCTATTTATCATATTAAGTTCCTCTTTGGCGGCTTAGTTTTAAAAGATGCATGAGGAGAGAGCCGAGGTGGTGCTTTGGGATATTTGGCATTTTTATATCTGAAGAGAGAACTGCAAATTTGTGGATTACATTACAGTTTGAATAAATAAAGAGATTCTCATGAACTAATGTGCGACTCCCTCATTAAATATGTTTTTACTGAAAACCTGCTGAGTTCCAGGAACCATGCAGGTTACTGGGTGTAAAAACATGAAAGTTAAAATAACATAAAACCTAGCCTAAATGTGGTCCTTGCTTCAGACTAACAAACAGAGCAAGAAAACAGACTTGGAACTCAGGTTCAAAAATATAAACAGCTGTTATTACACCAAAAGCAATTAGTCATCATTACGTATTGGTATTTTAAATTTTTTAGAACATGTACTAAAGAGAAACCACAGCTGAAACAGGACATTTGATGACTAAAGCCATAAAACTCAAACATAATTGCTAAGTCCAATACTCCCATGGCGGGAAGAATGCAGGACTCTTATGCCTGTGGCCAAATCCACAGAAAAGAAAGCTGAGTGACACTGTGTGGCATAGGGCCGGCAGTGGCTCCCCGTGAGTCTGAATTCAAGTTCTGCCTCTTCAGGGACACTGCCTCTGCTCAGCTGTCTTTCAGCAAAATGGCTATGACGTTTTCCCACTCTGCAAGGAATTGTGAGCCTCAATTTCTCAACTCTGAATCTTTCAGAGTAACAGTACTTCAGAGAGGAAATCACAGAGGTAGATACATGTTAGTATCATAATGGAATGAAGCCAGTCCAGTTGAAAGGAACCTCAGGTGACCTGCCTGCTCCCAGGTTTTCTATAGAACAGTGCCTTTCACCAGCTCATGCAGAGACAAAAGCAAAGTCCTTCATGCTTCTATTACAGGTTACACACTTAATTACACATTGAGCCTTTCATCTTCCATCACTCCAACTAGATTTACAAGCAAATGTAGAAAATTATGAAAATAGGTTCCTCAAAACAGGACTCATTCTAAAACTAGAAATTATTTTTCAAAGACTAGGTAAAGTTTTGGGTGTGAAGTAAACGGCATTATTCAATGTCAAGAAAAGTGCCTGATGCTGCAACTTCTCATTTACTGAGACAGAAGTAAGCAGGGACAGCTCTCACTAACCCATTGAAATAACTAAACAGAAGTCCTTGATTCCAAGATGTGCCAATTACCTCCATCTATGATTCCTAAGGCATCACATGAAACTACAGTTCAAAGAATTGTCCCTCTATTTTTAAACAATGATGCATATATGCAGGCCAGTCATATATCAGCCAGCGGTGTTTAAATTATCCTATAAATGTTTAGGGTTTTAAAATATATATGTATAAAGTATTTATTTATAGATCTAAAAGTATCAACTATTACTGCTTTGTCCTTATTTATGTTCCTCATGAGCTGGCCAACTACAAACTTTTAAAAGGAATTTGGTTTAAAAGATTTTGTGTGTTTGGCACTGACTATGGGTGTTAATCATTTCTGAGCTCACTTTTTTCTCTTCTGTTTATAATATTCTCAGGGAACTTCAAAACAGAAACCTGTTCCCTTATAGATTCTGCTTCCTCTTGGGTACTGTGTAGATTACTTTGTCACTGGAAAGTTAACTGTAAGTGTTCAGTTGATAGCACCAATCATTTCTATTTAATTTTTTTAGGAAAAGAAATAAATACAGCAATGTGTTGAAGCTTTTCTGTTTTGATGGGAGGAGTGGAAAACTATGTTGAGAAACATTGATGTAAATAAAAAATGTTAGAAAAATATATAAAGCCATTAAATTTAAAAATAAGGAGGGAAATCGCCATAGTTAGGAACTAAATTCACTGAAAAACTAGATGAATAACATTTCTACCCTAATGACAGAGGTGCTAGAAATTCTCCTTCAGTAGATATTACTTTTAAAAATGAAAACATTTTACTCCTTCTTACGTGTTTCTTAAGAGATAATTCGTGCAAGTAAGGTAACCTAAGATTTCGGTTGATTATGTGTCTTAAACTCGAATTATAATCTTGTTCATGAAATATTAGAAACTGTTTATCCATATCCTTTATTCACTGTTCCTCTCTGAAACATTTTACTTTTCTATTAGAATCTGCTTTGAGCCTATTAAATGAGGTGTCTCTCGATGAGTAACAGTCTACCTAGGCTTGGCAACTTATAATTTTCATGTTTTTTGCACAAACTGAGGATTCTGCCACTTAGGAGATATTAGCAAAAAAGACATACGGAGGGGAAAGTTGTGTTACTTTTCCCTTCTTATCTTAAATCTTTCATCAGCAATCTGAATAAATGCAATGACACCCAGCTTTTATAAAACTGATCATTGATAAACCTCAATAATTAGCCTTTATGAAAGATGATGGAAAGTAATCACAAGATCAAATCAATTTAGAGAAATAATGAAAATAAGTTGAAAGCTTTAAGAATTTAAAAACACTTTTCTTACAAATATATAACATAAATAAAATAAATAGATGCATACATATATTTTACAATATTGAGATCATACTGTTTATACTACTTTATATCCTTTGGCCTTGACACTGGCTTTCTCTCTGCCTGAGACTACTGTCCACATCTCCACGTGGCTAACTGCCTCTCTACCAGTCTTTGCTCCAACACTGCCTTCACTATGAGGTCTACTTTGGTTTATCCCATTTAAAAACTGTAGTTCAGGACCTCCCTGGTGGCGCAGTGGTTGAGAGTCCGCCTGCCGATGCAGGGGACATGGGTTCGTGCCCCGGTCCGGGAAGATCCCACGTGCCGCGTAGCGGCTGGGCCCGTGAGCCATGGCCGCTGAGCCTGCGCGTCCGGAGCCTGTGCTCCGCAACAGGAGAGGCCACAGCGATGAGAGGGCCGCGTACCCCCCCCCCAAAAAAAAGAAACTGAACAGGACAATGGGAATCATGTGTCTGGGATGGGAGTGAACTACAGTTTTGTTTGTTTTTTTGGCTGTAGCACTTATTTTCTAACATACTATATAATTCTTTATTTATTAAGCTTGTTATTTACTGTCGCTCTCTTCACCCCTTCCCCACTGGAATGTAAATTCTTTTTTTTTTTGGCTGCGTTGAGTCTTCGTTGCTGCTCGCAGGTTTTCTCTAGTTGCGGCGAGCGGGGGCTACTCTTCGTTGCGGTGCGCGGGCTTCTCACTACGGTGGCTCCTCTTGTTGCGGAGCACGGGCTCTAGGTGCACGGGCTTCAGTAGTTGTGGTACGTGGGCTCAGTAGTTGTGGCTCACGGGCTCTAGAGCGCAGGCTCAATAGTTGTGGCACACGGGCTTAGCTGCTCCGCGGCATGTGAGATCTTCCTGGACCAGGGCTTGAACCTGTGTCCCCTGCATTGGCAGGCAGATTCTTAACCACTGCACCACCAGGAAAATCCCTGGAATGTAAATTCTTTGAGGGCAAATAAATTCTATTTTCCCCACTGACGATAGTGCCTAGCACATACTAGGTACTTGATAAATATTTGTTGCAGGGACTTCCCTGGTGGTCCAGTGGCTAAGACTCCATGCTCCCAATGCAGGGGGCTCTGGGTTCGATCCCTGGTCAGGGAACTAGCTCCCACATGCTGCAACTAAGAGTTCGCATGCCACAGCTAAGACCCGGCACAGTCAAATAAATACATAAATAAAAATATTTTAAAAAATATATTTGTTGCATTAATTAATAAACTGCAAATTCTCTCTACATTGTATTGTATTTTTCAAGTCTCTAAAAATTCTTCCAAACCTTCACACTTAATTGCTTGCATAATAGTCTTTCACCTAGGTATAGCTTATTTAATAATCACTCTCAAATACTGAACATTTACATTGTTTCCCGTATTTACTATTATAAATAGTTCTTTGATAAACATACTTGTGCATAAGTACATGTACTTTTTATTATTTCCTCAGGAATAAATCTATTTCCTTAAGATAAATCTATCACTAGAACTAGAATTTCTGCAAAGCAGTTACATATATTCTTGGAGCTCTTAATACACATCACCAACTCACTTCCAAAAAGTTTATACCAATTGATGCTACCGTTAGTAGCATGAGTGCCTCTAACTAAATCTTTATCAGTATCAAATTTTACCTTTAAAATACCATCTTTAAACATTTTTGTCCCAATCTTGGCATTTTAAAGTAAACTTAGGATTTTCAGATGTTGATGAAATTCTCCATGTAAATCACAGATCTCCACATGGAGTAAAAATAGAGAAGAAATTAGAAATCCCAATGGCTTGTCCATTCCAATCAAACAATGTAAAATGGGTGAGATTATCCCAATACCAGACAACCATTAGGTGAGATGGGGGAGCAGTGTTCACTTTGGTTTAGACAATTACAAACCAAGTTTGTTCTTAGAAGATTGAATATGATTAGTGATAACATGAACATTTAGTCTTTAACTCAGATATGCTTTTTAGAGTCCTCTAAAGTTCTCCCTAAATACCGACCCATTCAGTCTCATAGCAGTGCAGAAAGAGAATGAAGTTTTTCCAGGGACTGCCTAATCCAATACTAAAGCCAGTTCTGTTCTCTAGTACTAGGATCCCTGCTTCTAATTCCTGTTCACTGACTGTAATCCCAGTCACTGGGCACTGCGCTGACAAGGTTTGTGAAATAATCCTTTCAGTCTTTAGTAAGGCCCAAATTAGAAGCCAGGAAATAGCTGTCTGAAAATTTAGTCACAAACTTACACTTCTACATTTGTGAGACAAATCGTGGGAAAATATGTGAGGTTCAAATTGGCAGGGAGCAATCAGCTTCTTCCTTTTTCCATAAGTAAAGACTAACACACAATTTTTTATAAATCTTTTCTCTAAATGGAAGGAAAAAATGGCCCCTTAGTACTGTGTTCGGCACTTAATAGACATTATTTCAACTTCACAGTCTCATGAGGGAGACATAATTATTATGTCCATTTTATAGATATGGGAACTGAGGCTTAATGAGTTAAGGAACACTCTGAAGTCACACGGCCAATGAACAGCAAGGCCAGGATTTGAGCAGAGCCTCAAAGCCTGCACTGTTTTCATTGTAGTGCTCTGCTTGATTATAGATATCATTGGTTTGAGAGCAGAATTCTGCACCAGGGATTAGTAACCAAAAGCCTATGGGTAACTGCACCATGGGGAAATGTGTTTCTTATGGTTGCCCACTTCTTGCTCCTTGGGGACCTAGTATCTTAGTGACGGCTAAAATATTAACTGACTATGAAAATGTTACCTAGCATGGTTTAATTTGTGATCCCTACAGAAGATACTTGAGGGTGAAAGAATTAAGACTCAAATAAATGGCACTAGGATGGTGAAGTGCAGTGAATGGGGATGGCATTTTGGATGGGGTGCTACTGCCTTTTCCGAAGGTAAGCTCTAAGCAAGGAGTGGGTCTGGAGTAGCAGAGAGAGGTAAGAGTTGGTGAGATCCAGGGGAAGGAAGAATACCATTCCCCATGTTTGTTCTCTCTGGCCTAGAGCCTGCTGTGTAGAAAAGCTTGTCTCCAGGGTGCCTCTAGAACTGACTTCCAGCTGTAAACATCAACTTGGACACACTGGATGTTTAAGTGCTGAAAGACTTTCCTACCAGCTAAAAGTAAGCTCTACCCAAGTCCTGAGCCACCGAGTGTCCCCAGGATACACGCTCATGCCCAGCACAGCAGCGGGCCTCCAGGACCTGTCCTGGTGTCAACCATTCTCACCATCAGTGGCCACGCTGCAGGGCTCGTTATTTATCTTGAACATCACTCTTGGGGGCTCTCATGGAATATATGATGAGGGCTTCCAGCCTCTCTGGTCAGCTCATGAAGGCATGGGTAAGAAAGAGGCATGAGGAGACCTTCAACCAAGTCAAGAAGGAGCCCCAGCTAAAGCCCTCCTGTATTATGTGGGAGGGATCAAATGAAGGCGACCTCAGAATACTCAAGTTTAAAAACAAAAGCAAAGGGGCTTCCCTGGTGGCGCAGTGGTTAAGAATCTGCCTTCCAATGCAGGGGACATGGGTTCAAGCCCTGGTCCGGGAAGATCCCACATGCCGTGCAGCAACTAAGCCCGTGCGCCACAGCTATTGAGCCTGCGCTCTAGAGCCCACAAGCCACAACTACTGAGACCACAAGCCACAACTACTGAAGCCCGCGCGTCTAGAGCCCGTGCTCCACAACAAGAGAAGCCACCGCAATGAGAAGCCACCACAACAAAGAGTAGCCCCTGCTCGTTGCAACTAGAGAAAGCCTGTGTGTAGCAACGAAGACCCAATGCAGCCAAAAATAAATAAATTAAATAAATAAATTAAAAAACAACAACAACAACAACAACAAAAGCAGAACAAAACCATACTGTGAACCTGTTAAACCACATCTTCGGGCAGGTGCAACTCCCAGGTCAGGTTTAAGAGCACTGAAATCCCTCCTTGTGAACCAGCCCAGTTGTTTCCTTCTCTGGACAAGAGTGCGCTTCTCAGGCAGGTCGGCCTCACCAAAGAAAAACACACTGCAGCCAGGAACACGCTGGACCAGATTCTCAGCAAGGTCTATGGACAGTGGGAAATTTTAACAAAATTAAATTAAAATCAGGCCTAATGAAAGAAAATAAAGCACATAATTTTCTTTATTTTATTGTGGTAAAATATATTTAACACAAAATTTACCATTCTAACCATTTCTAAGTGTACAGTTCAGTAGCATTAAGTGCGTTCCCATCACTGTTACAACCATCAACACTAAAGCATATAATTCACACAAATTTTAAAAATCAAAGTTTGAGCATAATTAATTTTCCCTTGAAGTTAGTCTCATAATAAAAAGTTTGTCTATGTACAAGGAGGCTAGAATTTCTAAGCCATTATGAATCTAATTCCATAAGGAAAATTCATCACTAAGATTAATAAAATTGGTACCTTCAATTTTTTAACTATTTTATAACAGCCCCAAATTATGTATACTGTTAGGAGAAAGAAAAAGTTAAGAATACAGGGGCCAGATCTGCATTGTCCAATATGGTAACCCTTAGCTACACAATTCCATTAAATTTTAATTTTAATTTTAATTAATTAAATGAAATGCAATAAAAGTTAGTTTTTTCAGTTGCATGAGCCACATTTCAAGTGCTCAATAACCACATGTGGCCAGTGGTCTTCCTATTGGACAGTGCAGATACAGAACATTTCCATCATCACAGAAAGTTCTACTGGATAGTATTGGGTCAGATATTCTGTAAGGAAGCCTAGTATTTAAATATAATTTTATGGAGGTTACTCTCTGAATGACGTTTTTTCATTCTCTTCTGCCATTTTTATATCTAGATTCTGTCTCTGACCTTATCTTTTCAAGGCAGATTACAGAATTACCTTCCTGTTTTTTCTAGAGAACTGCTTTAGGGGACTGCTGTTTGCAGCTGACAGCATGTTTTCATGGCACTAATCACAGTCCCCTGTAAGCAAGGATAGAGATAGCATAAATTTTTTTCTGATGTATAGATGCAGGTATTTGGGAATTGGGGTACTGGCCTGGGACAGCAGGACTGTGGGCCTCCCCTATTTGGAGGCCCATCATGGAACATCAGAGGCTGAGATGGGGCCTTTAGCCCCATAAGCACAGGAAACCTCTCCAACTACAATTCTGAAGGTTGGTTATTTGTTTGTTTCTAATGTAGACTGCTATGCTGATGAGAGGGGTGAAATGTGGAGGGCATTAAAAAAATTTTATACCTCTGGGTTGTATGAAGTCTAGGGAAATGTTCTTTTTTAAAAATATTTATTTATTTATTATTAATTTAGTTTGGCTGTACCAGGTCTTAGTTGCGGCCCACGGGATCTTCGTTGAGGCATGTGGGATCTTTAGTTGCAGCATGCACACTCTTAGTTGCGGCACGCATGCAGGATCTAGTTCCCTGACCAGGGATCGAACCAGGCCCCCTGCATTGGGAGTGCAGTCTTACGCACTGGACCACCAGGGAAGTCCCGGAGAAACATTCTTTCTCTGAGTCAGGTAGAGACTCTAGCACTAGAAGCCCGTGATATGTAGACACCACAAAGCCAAGAAAATGTCCCAAATTTACTAAGTGAACTCTACTTCTTTAACACTACTTTAAGACGCTAAAGGACCATGGGCTTCAGGGCGGGGGAGCGGGCAGATGCCAGTGACACAGTTAACAGAGGTTTAGGAATTGTAAAATAATGTTTAGGCAGTTACCTAAGTACTCCCCTGAAATCTGGAATGGCAGAGAGCAGGGGTGGCAGAAGAAAGGGAAAATGGTTTAGGAGACTTAGTTAAGACATCTTAACATCTGACAACTCTCCAAATTGTTTGGGTCACCGTTATCTGCTCCAGCCATAACTTAGAGTGACTCACACTTTGGTTGTCACAGGAGCCTAAGACACAAACTGTGATGCTAAAGCCCCTCCTTCTAAATAGAAATAGTGTGACCTATTTCCTGGCTCTGCTCAGTTCTTGGCCTAGCCAGGCCAGCACCTCCATTTGGAACTACAGTTCTGGAGTATTGCGTAAGTTTATAAAGCCCAGAATGCTGTAAAGGAGGATTCTTGGAGCCTGGTTCTTAAAGGGCAAAGCAGGGGGAGATATTTGCAGTAGCAACTCCCAGCTGTCAGCAGCTGGGGGGTTGAGGGCAGGGGTACATTTTGGTTTAGTAGAATTAGCATACGCTTTTGAGGCCAGAAGATATTGGTTTGAATACCATTTATGCTCCTTAATACCTCTTTGGGATCTTGAGCAATTTTTTTTGACATCTCTGAGCCTCAAGTTCTTTGTCTGTAAGGTGAAAATGGAAAAAAAAAAAAAAAAGCTTCCTCTAAAGCACCAACTCCTTATCTAGAAATCTGGCAATTAAAAGGAATAAAAATAAGCATTTATCCTGCCTTTCCTGTATAAACTGTATTTCAGGGTAGCCAGATAGCCTGAACTGATGAGGGAAAGATTTTTTAATAGAAAAAAATCCAACTAATAAATGTGGAAGAAATGATATGATTAGAAAATCACCATTTTGGAGACCCTAAGAAAATAACTGTTTCAGGCAAAGATCATCAATGGATAAAACCCTCATGAAAAGCCAATTAGGAACAAGGGCAATTCATCTTTGCATCACCAGATGTGAGATAATCAGACATTGTGGCTTCCTGATAGGACATATATGAAGCTCACAGCCCACCTTTGAAGAAGTTTTGCCAAAAAAAAAAAAAAAAAAAGAACTTCAACCCAATCAAGGGGCTAATTTAAAGTCTGTATGAAATGAGAGGGATAAAGAAACAAATTAAATGACACCACAAGGGAGCAAACAGATGATCCAGAATGTGGAAATTCCATAGGACAACAGACCTAGTTTCTGCAACCAGTGAATTGGAGGAAAAAAGGGGGGTGGGGAACTGGGCTAGATCAAAAGAGACAGAGATACAACAACCACCTCAATATGTGAACCATGTGTAGATCCAGATTCAGACAAGCCCATCATAGAAAGACGTTTGCTTGGGTTATACACTGGATATTAGATGGTACCAAAAAATGATCATTTTGTTGGGTGTGATAATGGCATTGTGGCAATATAAGAAAATGTCCATATTGCTTACAGATATTTTAAATATGCAGGGGTGAAATAATATGATTTTTGGAACTTGCTTTAAAAAACCTTTAATAAAACTAAAGGAAAAAAGAGGGAGATAAAAAGAGAGGAAAGGAGAAAAAATAAAGGAAGTAAAAAAAAAGAGGAGAGGGGGGAAGATGGTGGAAGAGTAAGACACGGAGATCACCTTCCTCCCCACAGATACATCAGAAATACATCTACACGTGGAACAACTCCTACAGAACACCTACTGAACGCTGGCAGAAGACTTCAGACCTCCCAAAAGGCAAGAAACTCCCCACTTACCTGGGTAGGGCAAAAGAAAAAAGAATAAACAGAGACAAAAGAATAGGGATGGGACCTGCACCAGTGGGAGGGAGCTGTGAAGGAGGAAAGGTTTCCACACACTAGGAAGCCCCTTCGCGGGCAGAGACTGCGGGTGTTGGAGGGGGGAAGCTTCGGAGCCACGGAGGAGAGCACAGCACGGCAACAGGGGTGCGGAGGGCAAAGCGGAGAGATTCCCACACAGAGGATCGGTGCCAACCCGCACTCACCAGCCACTCACCAGCCTGAGAGGTTTATCTGCTCAACCGCCGGGGCGGGAGGGGCTGGGAGTTGAGGCTCGGGCTTCGGTCGGAGCGCTGGGAGAGGACTGGGATTGGCGGCATGAACACAGCCTGCAGGGGGTTAGTGCGCCACGGCTGGCCGGGAGGGAGTCCGGGGAAAAGTCGGGACCTGCCGAAGAGGCAAGAGACTTTTTCTTCCCTCTGTTTCCTAGTGCGCGAGGAGAGGGGATTCAGAACGCTGCTTAAAGGAGCTCCAGAGACGGGTGCGAGCCGCGGCTAACAGTGCAGATCCCAGAGCTGGGCCATGAGATGCTAAGGCTGCTGCTGCCGCCACCAAGAAGCCTGTGTGCGAGCACAGGTCACTATCCACACCCCACTTCCGGGAGCCTGTGCAACCCGCCACTGCCAGAGTCCTGGGATCCAGGGACAACTTCCACGGGAGAACGCACGGCGCGCCTCAGGTTGGTGCAACGTCATGCCGGCCTCTGTGCTGCAGGCTCGCCCCGCACTCCGTGCCCCTCCCTCCCCCCGGCCTGAGTGAGCCAGAGCCCCCGAATCAGCTGCTCCTTTAACCCAGTCCTGTCTGAGCGAAGAACAGACTCCCTCAGGCGACCTACATGCAGAGGCGGAGCCAAATCCAAAGCTGAGCCCTGGGAGCTGTGAGAACAAAGAAGAGAAAGGGAAATCTCTCCCAGCAGCCTCAGAAGCAGTGGATTAAATCTCCACAATCAACTTGATGTACCTGCATCTGTGGAATACATGAAAAGACAACGAATCATCCCAAATTGAGGAGGTGGACTTTGAGAGCAAGATTTATTATTTTTTCCCTTTTCCTCTTTTTGTGAGCGTGTATGTGTATGCTTCTGTGTGATATTTTGTCTGTATAGCTTTGCTTTCACCATTTGTCCTACAGTTCCATCCGTCCGTTTTTTTTTGTTGTTGTTTTTTTGGGTTTTTTTACTTAAAATTTTTTTTTTCTTAATAATTATTTTTTATTTTAATAAATTTATTTTATTTTATCTTACTTTATTTTATTTTCTTTTATCCTCCTTCTTACTTTCTACTTTTGCTCCCTTTTATTCTGAGCCGTGTGGATGAAAGGCTCTTGGTGTTGCAGCCAGGAGTCAGTCCAGTGCCTCCGAGGTGGGAGAGCCAACTTCAGGACACTGGTCCACAAGAGACCTCCCAGCTCCACATAATATCAAACAGCAAAAACCTCCCAGAGATCTCCATCTCAACACCAACACCCAGCTTCACTCAAAGACCAGCAAGCTACAGTGCTGGACACCCTATGCCAAACAACTGGCAAGACAGGAACACAACCCCATCCATTAGCAGAGAGGCGGCCTAAAATCATAATAAGGTCACAGACACCCCAAAACACAACACCAGACATGGACTTGCCCACCAGAAAGACAAGATCCAGCCTCATCCACCAGAACACAGGCACTAGTCCCCTCCACCAGGAAGCATACACAAACCACTGAACCAACCTTAGCCACTGGAGACAGACACCAAAAACAACGGGAACTGCGAACTTGCAGCCTGCAAAAAGGAGACCCCAAACACAGTAAGTTAAGCAAAATGAGAAGACAGAGAAACACACAGCAGATGAAGGAACAAGGTAAAAACCCACCAGACCTAACAAATGAAGAGGAAATAGGCAGTCTACCTGAAAAAGAATTCAGAATAATGATAGTAAAGATGATCCAAAATCCTGGAAATAGAATAGAGAAAATGCAAGAAACATTTAACAAGGACCTAGAAGAACTAAAGATGAAACAAGCAATGACGAACAACACAATAAATGAAATTAAAAATACTCTAGAAGGGATCAATAGCACAATAACTGAGGCAGAAGAACGGATAAGTGACCTGGAAGATAAAATAGTGGAAATAACTACTGCAGACCAGAATAAAGAAAAAAGAATGAAAAGAACTGAGGACAGTCTCAGAGACCTCTGGGACAACATTAAATGCACCAATATTCGAATCATAGGGGTTCCAGAAGAAGAAGAGAAAAAGAAAGGGACTGAGAAAATATTTGAAGAGATTATAGTTGAAAACTTTCCTAATATGGGAAAGGAAATAGTTAATCAAGTCCAGGAAGCACAGAGAGTCCCATACAGGATAAATCCAAGGAGAAACACGCCAAGACACATATTAATCAAACTGTCAAAAATTAAATACAAAGAAAACATATTAAAAGCAGCAAGGGAAAAACAACAAATAGCACACAAGGGAATCCCCATAAGGTTAACAGCTGATCTTTCAGCAGAAACTCTGCAAGCCAGAAGGGACTGGCAGGACATATTTAAAGTGATGAAGGAGAAAAACCTACAACCAAGATTACTCTACCAAGCAAGGATCTCACTCAGATTTAATGGAGAAATTAAAACCTTTACAGACAAGCAAAAGCTGAGAGAGTTCAGCACCACCAAACCAGCTTTACAACAAATGCTAAAGGATCTTCTCTAGGCAAGAAACACAAGAGAAGGAAAAGACCTACAATAACAAACCCAAAACAATTGACAAAATGGGAATAGAAACATACATATCGATAATTACCTCGAATGTAAATGGATTAAATGCTCCCACCAAAAGCCACAGACTGGCTGAATGGATACAAAAACAAGACCCATATATATGCTGTCTACAAGAGACCCACTTCAGACCTAGAGACACATACACACTGAAAGTGAGGGGATGGAAAAAGATATTCCATACAAATGGAAACCAAAAGAAAGCTGGAGTAGCAATTATCATATCAGACAAAATAGACTTTAAATAAAGACTATTAGAAGAGACAAAGGAGGACACTACATAATGATCAAGGGATCCATCCAAGAAGAAGATATAACAATTGTAAATATTTATGCATCCAACATAAGAGCACCTCAATACATAAGGCAAATACTAACAGCCATAAAAGGGGAAATCGACAGTAACACATTCATAGTAGGGAACTTTAACACCCCACTTTCACCAATGGACAGATCATCCAAAATGAAAATAAATAAGGAAACACAAGCTTTCAATGATACATTAAACAAGATGGACTTAATTGATATAGGACATTTCATCCAACAACAACAGAATACACATTTTTCTCAAGTGCTCATGGAACAGTCTCCAGGATAAATCATATCTTGGGTCACAAATCAAGCCTTGGTAAATTTAGAGGAAACGGAAATCATATCAATATCTTTACTGACGACATTGCTATGAGACTAGATATCAATTACAGGAAAAGATCTATAAAAAATACAAACACATGGAGGCTAAACAATACACTACTTAATAACGAACTGATCACTGAAGAAATCAAAGATGAAATCAAAAAATACCTAGAAACAAATGACAATGGAGACACGATGACCCAAAACCTATGGGATGTAGCAAAAGCAGTTCTAAGAGGAGGGTTTATAGCAATGCAATCCTACCTTAAGAAACAGGAAACATCTCGAATAAACAACCTAACCTTGCACCTAAAGCTATTAGAGAAAGAAGAACAAACCTTGCACCTAAAGCTATTAGAGAAAGAAGAACAAAAAAACCCCAAAGTTAAAAGAAGGAAAGAAATCATAAAGATCAGATAAGAAATAAATGAAAAAGAAATGAAGGAAACGATAGCAAAGATCAATAAAACTAAAGCTGGTTCTTTGAAAAGATAAACAAAATTGATAAACCATTAGCCAGACTCATCGAGAAAAAAAGGGAGAAGACTCAAATCAACAGAATTAGAAATGAAAAAGGAGAAGCAACAACTGACACTGCAGAAATACAAAAGATCATGAGAGATTACTACAAGCAACTATATGCCAATAAAATGGACAACCTGGAAGAAATGCACAACCTGCCAAGAGTGAATCAGGAAGAAATAGAAAATATGAATAGACCAATCACAAGCACTGAAATTGAAACTGTGATTAAAAATCTTCCAACAAACAAAAGCCCAGGAACAGATGGCTTCAAAGGCGAATTCTATCAAACATTTAGATGAGGGCTAACACCTATCCTTCTCAAACTCTTCCAAAATATAGAAGAGGGAGGAACACTCCCAAACTCATTCTACGAGGCCACCATCACCCGATACCAAAACCAGACAAGGATGTCACAAAGAAAGAAAACTACAGGCTAATATCACTGATGAACATAGATGCAAAAATCCTCAACAAAATACTAGCAAACAGAATCCAACAGACATTAAAAGCATCATACACCATGATCAAGTGGGGTTTATTCCAGGAATGCAGGGATTCTTCAATATACGCAAATCAATCAATGTGCTACACCATATTAACAAACTGAAGGAGAAAAACCATATGGTCATCTCAATAGATGCAGAGAAAGCTTTCCACAAAATTCAACACCCACGTATGATAAAAACTCTTCAGAATGTAGGCATAGAGGGAACTTTCCTCAACATAATAAAGGCCATATATGACAAACCCACAGCCAACATGTCCTCAATGGTGAAAAACTGAAAGCATTTCCACTAAGATCAGGAACAAGACAAGGTTGCCCACTCTCACCACTCTTATTCAACATAGTTTTGGAACTTTTAGCCACAGCAATCAGAGAAGAAAAGGAAATAAAAGGAATCCAAATCGGAAAAGAAGTAAAGCTGTCACTGTTTGCAGATGACATGATACTATACACAGAGAATCCTAAAGATGCTACCAGAAAACCACAAGGGCTAATCAATGAATTTGGTAAAGTAGCAGAATACAAAATTAATGCACAGAAATCTCTGGCGTTCCTATACACTAGTGATGAAAAATCTGAAAGTGAAAACAAGAAAACACTCCCATTTTCCACTGCAACAAAAAGAATAAAATATCTAGGAATAAACCTACCTAAGGAGACAAAAGACCTGTATGCAGAAAATTATAAGACACTGATGAAAGAAATTAAAGATGACACAAATAGATGGAGAGATATACCATGTTGTTGGATTGGAAGAATCAACATTGTGAAAATGACTCTACTACCCAAAGCAATCTGTAGATTCACTGCAATCCCTATCAAACTACCAATGGCATTTTTCACAGAACTAGAACAAAAAATTTCACAATTTGTATGGAAACACAAAAGACCCCGAATAGCCAGAGCAATCTTGAGAACGAAAAACGGAGCTGGAGGAATCAGGCTCCCTGACTTCAGACTATACTACAAAGCTACTAATCAAGACAGCATGGTACTGGCACAAAAACAGAAATATAGACCAATGGAACAGGATAGAAAGCCCAGAGATAAACCCACGCACATATGGTCACCTTATCTTTGATAAAAGAGGCAGGAATGTATAGTGGAGAAAGGACAGCCTCTCAATAAGTGGTGCTGGGAAAACTAGACAGGTACATGTAAAAGTATGAGATTAGAACACTCCCTAATACCATACACAAAAATAAGCTCAAAATGGATTAAAGACCTAAATGTAAGGCCAGAAACTATCAAACTCTTAGAGGAAAACATAGGCAGAACACTCTATGACATAAATCACAGCAAGATCCTTTTTGACCCACCTCCTAGAGAAATGGAAATAAAAACAAAAATAAACAAATGGGACCTAATGAAACTTCAAAGCTTTTTCCCAGCAAAGGAAACCATAAACAAGATGAAAAGACAACCCTCAGAATGGGAGAAAATATTTGCAAATGAAGCAACTGACAAAGGATTAATCTCCAAAATTTACAAGCAGCTCATGCAGCTCAATAACAAAAAAACAAACAACCCAATCCAAAAATGGGCAGAAGACCTAAATAGACATTTCTCCAAAGAAGATATACAGACTGCCAACAAACACATGAAAGAATGCTCAACATCATTAATCATTAGAGAAATGCAAATCAAAACTACAATGAGATATCATCTCACACCGGTCAGAATGGCCATCATCAAAAAATCTAGAAACAATAAATGCTGGAGAGGGTGTGGAGAAAAGGGAACACTCTTGTACTGCTGGTGGGAATGTGAATTGGTACAGCCACTATGGAGAACAGTATGGAGGTTCCTTAAAAAACTACAAATAGAACTACCATATGACCCAGCAATCCCACTACTGGGCATATACCCTGAGAAAACCATAATTCAAAAAGAGTCATGTACCAAAATGTTCATTGCAGCTCTATTTACAATAACCAGGAGATGGAAACAACCTAAGTGTCCATCATTGGATGAATGGATAAAGAAGATGTGGCACATATATACAATGGAATATTACTCAGCCATAAAAAGAAATGAAATTGAGTTATTTGTAGTGAGGTGGATGGACTTAGAGTCTGTCATACAGAGTGAAGTAAGTCAGAAAGAGAAAGACAAATACTGTATGCTAACACATATATATTGAATCTAAGAAAAGAAAATGTCATGAAGAACCTAGGGATAGGACAGGAATAAAGACACAGACCTACTAGAGCATGGACTTGAGGATATGGGGAGGGGGAAGGGTAAGCTGTGACAAAGCGAGAGAGAGGCATGGACATATATACACTACCAAACGTAAAACAGATAGCTAGTGGGAAGCAGCCGCATAGCACAGGGAGATCAGCCCGGTGCTTTGTGACCACCTAGATGGGTGGGATAGGGAGGGTGGGAGGGAGGGAGACGCAAGAGGGAAGAGATATGGGAACATGTGTATATGTATAACTGATTCACTTTGTTATAAAGCAGAAACTAACACCATTATAAAGCAATTATACTCCAATGAAGATGTAAAATAAAATAAAATAATAAATAAATAAATAATAAAAGAAAAAAGAAAGAAAAGAAACCACCTCATAGAATGAATACAGAGATTAAGATTAGATAAACTAAGAAAAGCATCTAGCACAATGCCTGGTGCACAGTAGCCAGGGTATGTTGCTTCCTTTCCCTTCTGTGAGCCTACACCACTGTTCTAAATTCTGAAAATTCTGAATACCTTCCTGGACTGGTGTGTCCCTACTTACTAGAAATCCCCATATATTTTAACAACACTTCTCTTCCATTATCTCTTCTATACCAATTCATGGTAGAAGGAATCAAATTTAATTTTTACTCTCCAATGAAGAAAAAAAGATATTTCATTATTCTCATACAATGAAAAGACCACCAAAGCCAAAATGATATTTAGCAATAGAGACAGCACATTATACTCTTCATACTCAAGGAAATATCTTTTATGTTTCTAATGATTGCAAGCCAAGGGCCCAAGGTAGGTATTTGTAATGTAGCTGAAGAGTAAAATTCAGATTGCCTGCATTTCAAAGAAATGTCTCAAATTTAGTCAGAAGAATAGTTACTAGCAAGCTATTTTATTTGTTATATAAATTGCATTCAAAAAAGCTGGTTTTAATTGTATAATTTTATTTTCACAATTAATCTATGTAAAAATTATCCCCTGTACTGTAATTTCAAATGCTCACATCATACAAACAAACAGGCCTGTTAAAGGAGATAAAAATTTTGAATCTTCAAGGTCAAGTCTCACAGTTTTCAGATAAGTGACATTATTATTTAAAGCAACAGTTCTGTGTGCATTTCCCATAAAGCGATTGTTCCCTCGACAGTGAAGTCAAGCATTTCCAGAGCAGGAACTTTTCACATTTTCAATGAGTCCCAAGAAACCAGAATTTCTGAGCTTATCCCTGCTTTGTCATTGTGCTCCCCCTCCACTGAAATTCATTTCTCCCTCTCATGTTCATGTAGTATTTTACAGCTTTTATGAATAGAATATCAAATCTAATCTACTTGTATTATATAGTTAATCATGGACTTTTGTTTCTCCACCTAGGTTTCAAACTCCTAAAACCATCAACATTTGTTAAGGTGAATGAATTGAATTTGGTTCCTAAGCACTTTGCAGATGCTGGACGCTGCAAACCTGAAATAGCAGCATCCATTCCAAACCTACACAGGAGAGTAAGGGGTCACTATGCTAACAAAAGGAGAACAGGGTTTAAGACCAGCAGGTGTACGACGTACCCCTAGTGAGAAACCATGCAATCAATTTCCTATCACCGGCATCATGTTTTATGAACTCTTCTCCAGCCCCCAGCTGTCAGAGTCACCTGCAGCTGTGGTCTACCTGAGACAATAAGTAATGTCAGACAGGAAAAATATGCGAATCACCTTGTGCTGACAGAGTATGATGTCATCATGCCGGCTTGAAACAGGTAAAGCAGCTTCCTAAATTGCTATTAAAGGACAAATATTTTCTAGTTTTTCTTCCATTCTTGACAAGTTTTCCCCACCACTATTATTAGCACTTCTGATCTTTCCATTTTCACAAGTCATATTCTAAAAAGGCTAATTTAATGACAATATTTTTTTAATATAATTTAACCTTTATGGTTGGCTGATTACGTGTACTCGAAAATGATTTTTAGTCATTTCTATACATGTACATCTATCACTTTCAGCCTTAACTTTAGAGACTTCTATGAGTTTGCTTATTCCTCTTTGCAAAAGGAGGATCAGCACAATGAGACAGGAAAGTTCAAGCTTCATATCCTCAACACAAATGTTTGTTTCTGAGCCTGTAACAGACCTAACTATGGCCGAAATGTAGTATTATATTGAGAATGTACAATATTTAAGACAGTATTTAAGAATCTCCTTCATTAAATGTATTTGTCTGCCTTACGCTAACACGTACCTCATGTCTACAGAGGTATTTGATATCATTCTTTCCCCTTCTGCTTTTGTTTCTTTCAGAAGCATTTTAGGACTACTGGTATAAATGGAGTTGAGATTTAACTGTTAAACAGAACTGCATTTCAGCAGCTCAAGGAACATAACTGATATGCTTGGTTCTGTTACACTTTTGATAGCAGTCAAAATGCACAGCTAGGAAAAGCCTCAAGCCTGTCATTCCCTTTCCTCTAGGAATAAATTCTATTTCCCCTGGCCCGTGGTATGAAAGTGTAGCTTATTATTATTTTTTTAAACCAGAACTCTAATGATACTCAAAAAACTCTACTGACACATTCTCATAAGTACATACATACCAATCAAAAAGGGTATTTTTCAACCCCATCACCTCATACTCAACAAAAAGCAAAGGGAAAAAAGCACAGAATCTAAAAATTAAACTGGGTGCTAGACTTGAAATCTTAGAAGCATCCTCTAGTTTTAGTATAGCTCTCTTAATATAGCCAAGTTTTTTGTTTAGTTGATTTTTTTATTTATGTATTTTTTAATGAAAAGGAAAAATAAGATCCTCTACCAGAAGCCATAAAAATCTCTCAGATGATAACACAGATAGCCCTAAAAGTTTTTGCCTAAATTCATACACATACCTAAAATAAAACTGGCTGATTAATCTTGCTACAGTACTCTGAAAAGGAAGACATTTGAAAATACAGTGTAGTTGTGATGCTGCACTGCCTCTAATTAAGTGCAGACTAGGAAAAATTATTCTTAGTTTAGTCTATGGAAGGGAGGTGGTGGAAATTTCTCTTTGCAATTCAAAATTATTTTAAAGATGGAGTGTTTCTTTTCCAATGTCTTCATTAAACAGAGCTGTTAAGAATTGTCTCCCAACCATCCCCAAAGAGCACAAAGCTACCCAGTATTCACCCCATATGCTCGGCTTTGAAGTGTGAAGCTGTGACCATCCTACCAGACTCTTACGCCACCATCAAAGCCATCTCATTACGCCCAGCGCTAAGAGTTAAAGCACGGGGCCTTAACCACTCCAACACACACACTGCATTAACAAAGTAACCGCAATATTCCTCCCCCACATGGCTAGAACTTGAAGAAATTTTTACCATATGTACACATGCACGAGATACGAAAATTTATTGTGCTAGAACATCATTGAGAAGTACATTAAACATGCTGACTAGAACTGGATGTTATTCTAAGGGACTGGAAAAAAATAAAATGCAGCTGATCTTTATGATGAAAGAACAGAAACATTAGACTGAAAAACAAGATCAAGTGCAATTCCTAAATTGCATTTCTACTGACACATTCTGTTGCCTGTTCTTTCTTGAGGGAGCAGAAAACAATTTAGGGGGTAAAACAAAACTCTACTGCATATCACTGGATGCTACTGTTTACTCTATCACGTTTCATTTCTAAAGGACAAATAAACTTACAAATAATGCAATGCTGATAACAGCGTCTATAATTCGAAACGAACAGTACTTGCTAAGAGAAAGTAATTTTACTGTGTTTCTGAGCTGTCAATTTACCATTGGCATGGCAGTAAAAAATAAAATGCAAAGAAGAAACTTGTTATGTATTAATGGAAATGAGGTCAGGATAGGCATTTGATTAATTTTCATATAAAAATTAATATGTAAAAATATTTTGAAATGTTTGTACCTAATGATCCATTCCTTTTTATTTGCTCTAGAGAAATCCTTACATTTGTATACAAGAAAGTATATTCAAGAGTGTTCACTGCTACACTATTTGTATTGGAAAAAATGAGAAACAATCTAAGTGTCTATAAATAGGGGAATAGAAAAAATGTAATATATGCATACTATGATAACTATACAGCAGTTAAAAGGAATGAGCTATATGTAACACCATGGATAGATTTCCAAGATATCTTGCCGAATAAAAGTTATAGTATAAGAATCTGAAAAGAGAATGTGTGTGTATATATATATATATGTATATATATATATATATATATATATAAAACTGAAGCACTTTGCTGTACACCTGAAACTAACACAACACTGTAAATCAGCTATACTTCAATAAAAAAATTAAATTAAATTTAAAAATTTAAAAAGTATAGTACAATAGCATTTATACTACAAACACGTACAAGAAATACTATATTGGATTTATGAGTACATACATAGGTATAAATAAAAGCATGGGGAAAATTCTGGATTGAGTGTGAGCATATGATACCATAACTCAGAAGGGGTGGTTCACGGAACCAGGAATATAGTTGGTGGCCAGAGGTGAACTTTAACCTTACCTGTAATGTTTGAAATTCTGAAAAAGAGAATTAATAAAAAGTTCCAGGCAAGGTCTGGCAAATAAACAGTTGTGAGGATCCTTTGTTCTGCTGCTGTCTAGATGGAAAACTATGAGTAAGATTCTTAATATTTCTACGTCTGTTTTCTAGCTATAGAATGAAAAAATTGGACCTATCCTCTATCCTTATCAAAAACATAAGAATTATGTGCCCCCAAACCCTTAGTAAACCACACAATTTCATGGAGATATAGGTATCCATAAAAATATGGTATATTAGTAGTCTGGGACATATTTTACACATATGTCTTCCTTCCTTCCTTCCTCTCTCCCTCCCTCCCTCCCTTCTTTTCTTTCTATTTTTTTTTTTGGCTGCGCTTCATGGCTTGTGGGACCTCAGTTCCCCGACCAGGGACTGAACCTGGGCCACGGCAGTGAAAGCCCAGAATCCCAACCATCAGGCCACCAGGGAACTGCCCCACACTTATGTCTTTATATCCAAGAATCCAAGAATCTTACTATTTCTTTGTATATAACATATACTTTCATGGAGATGTGTATACAAAGAGCTTGTTATTCCTTTGCAGGGAATATGCTGATATAATTACCACTCTGTGAGGACACGATATTGTTTGTTTAAAGAATTACACTTTCTTGAGTGACCTCACATATGTAACTTACACCGTATCCAGTCACTTATTTTATTCTGTCCTATGGTGCTCTCTCCTGTTTCAGGTACAGATTTCATGGTCCAGCTTTCTTGGGGGAAGGAACTCTATTATACTTCTCCTATAGTCACCATAGCATTTACTATGGTAAACGGAAACATAACAGGCACTCCAACACTGTTTGGATGTTCACAAATACCTCTCCATTTATCTTCATAACAGTTCTCTGAAATATGTGCTGAATACCATTTTGCAAATGAAGAACTGATATGCAAGAAGCTGTCTGCTCTAGGACTTCGAATTTTAGAGCTGAAAGCACTTCAGAGATCTCCCGCCCAAGTGGTTTTCAAACATCTTGTCACGCAATCCCTTTCCTCAAAAGGTGACTTTATTTGGGATCTTGATAACATAAAACAGAGAAGAGACATCCACTCTCTTTATGGGGAGGGGGATAGCCTGGGTCCCCACTGCTCAGCAACCCTCTCCATAAGGCCACAGAGAATCACTAAAAATAGTGACAGCTCTTTACTGGTGGGAGGTAGGGGACCAGGGGCTTTACATGTGGGCATTATTTTCTATAACCATCCTGACAGAATGATATTATTCCCCATTGTATAGATACAAAACCAAAAAGACTAAAAGAGACTAAACAACTGTCCTAAAGTCAGCTAGCAAATAAGTAGGAGACCTGGGGTTTGAACTCAGGTTTATTCAGCTGCAAAATTCTTGTTCTGTCCACTTACCATCTGGCTTCCCTGTCTAGCCATTCAATGTGATGTAACTGTTTAGATCACACTGATCAAAAACTTATGGGCAGGGCTTCCCTGGTGGCGCAGTGGTTGAGAGTCCGCCTGCCGATGCAGGGGACGCGGGTTCGTGCCCTGGTCCGGGAAGATCCCACATGCCGCGGAGCTGGGCCCATGAGCCATGTCCACTGAGCCTGCGCGTCCAGAGCCTTGCTCCGCGACGGGAGAGGCCACAACAGTGAGAGGCCCTCATACCGCAAAAAAACAAACAAACAAACAAAAAACTATGGGCATGTGCATATATATATATGTATATATATATATACACACACACACACACATACATACACATGTGTAAAGGGTGGGGGGCATTGGAATTGGCCTGTCGCTTCCATATAGTACACCCTCTTTGTAAGGACTTCTCATTCCCTTTCAGGCGGGATATTAAGAAGCTGGGACTACCCCAAAGAGTAGTTCAGATGGGACATGACTAAGCTTTGGGGATGGTCAGGAATCCTTCTGCTGGCCAATGTATCAGCAATGTGTAAACAGCCTTCAGTATAAAGCCCACTCCCCACAGCAAGGAAGAGTTAAGGTGGCTCTTCCATCCAACTACAGCTCTCCAAATGCCAAACAAATAGTTCACATGAGGTAGCCTGGTCTCCTTGTATGTGTTTGGCTCCCCTACATCCTCCATCTTCCTGGCCACTGGCCACTGACACCACTCAACCACCTCTTAGTAGTCTCAAGCCTAGCCCTAATTCTTGCTGCTTGCCCCCAAAACAGGTCAAGTGCTCTGATCCCCATGCCCCCAAAACAGATCAAATCCTCCCACCCCCCTGCCCACAATCCCTCTCCTTTTTACCACCTCTCAGGGGATGCTCATTTCCACGTACCCATGCCCACCACATTAAATCTCCTTTTGAAGGAAAATGCTTCCTGCCCACTACTGATGTTTACTTCCACATGGAGAGAGTCCTGCTGGTCTTGCTGGCTGTTATGAGTTAAACTGTGCCCCCTGAAAAAATTCATCTGCTGAATTTATAGCCGCCAGGACGTGAGAATGTGACCTTATTTGGGAATAGGGTCATTGCAGATATAATTAGTTAACATGAGGTCACATACTGGAATGGAGTGGGGCCCTAATCCAATATGACTAGTGTCCTCATAAAAAGGGGAAATTTGGACACAGACAATATACATGGAGAATGCTATGTGAACATAAAGAGGGCCGTCCACAAGCCAAAATGGAACAGATCCTTCCCTCACAGGACTCAGAAAAAACCAACCCTGCCGACACCCTGATCTCGGACTTCTAGCCTCCAGAACTGTGAGACAATAAATTTCTGTTGTTTAAACCACCCAGTCTGTGGCACTTCTGTTACTGCAGCCTTAGAAAATTAAAACATCGGCCTTGCTTCCTTCCAACATCCATTCCCTGATGGGGAGTTTGGGAGAGAAGCTGGGTTTGCATAGGCCTACTCCCCTCTCCCCTCTTCCTTCTTAGGCGCTAGCTGTCAGCAGGAAACATACATTCCGCTCCACCCCCTCCTTGCCATTAGCTTGCCAGGGTCGGGCCTGTGCTGTCTAGTGCTGCCTGTTACTGGCTGCATGAGTCTGTCTAATTCTCCAGGTGGGGAAGCCTAGCTGTCATTTTAGTTTTAACAGTAGTAAAGTTAGTATTTCCACTTCTCATCTGCCTTTCTCTACTGTCGAATTGGTTCAAGATTTGGGAAAGGAAGAAGTGTACTATTTGTAATGCTCTCCTCCCAAATCCCACCCTGAGTCCTCATCTTCCTGGGAGCAGGGAGTGAGGTGGCCTTCCTTCTTTCTTTATTCTATTGTGATGGAATAAACTTTGTAACCTGCTTTTCCAAGCCCTCTCCTTTTGGTTGTCAAAAATTCAAACATGAACACTGTTACTTCTTCATTCTCACTATAACAATTCTATACCCCTCAAGGTAGCAAATAACTCAAGACTGTCCAGGAAACAGTCACGCATAAGCTATGGGGGAAAGAGAGGCACAACAATTATCATCTTGAGATATTATCCTACTATGTATTTCTTGGTTAATTAAAATTGGAGAGTGAGTTATTTAATATATGCAATTTTGAGTCACACAATAAATGAGAACCTAATTAAAAATAATGCTATAATCATTATAATAGCACATCATGATAACCATGTGTTGTCGTTATTACTATTATCACATGCTCTGGGTCTCCTGAGAAGCACACCCTTACTTGCCCACTGGAGACCAGGTGGTGGGCGCATGAGGGTGTGCAGAGACTTGGGTTGATGCACTTGATCTTATAGGTCCATCAAAGCCACTAGCATGACTATATTATTTCCTTAGAATTTTCTGATCCTAGTGGTCTTGACACTGGAAGTCACTGTATATGCTAGGAAGGAGAGACGGAAAGGAAAAGGAATTCAGGAAAAGCGTAGCCAAGGTTAGGAGTCTGGGCTGAAAAAGTTAGCATCATATCCATCATATGCTATAAATCCCCTATTAGGTCCCAATTCTCTAAAACACCGTCAGCAATAACATAAATTTAATCTCTGGGCGCTATATATATATATATATACTGAAAATCAGAAAACTTAGAACCCCTAAACTTTTAACATCTCCCACAGTGACCCACAGCTTGATCCTGAGTATTCTAGGAGACCCCTTCCCTAGGTGAAGTGGTGGTGGGGGCAGTCTCCCAGTTTTAAACTATAGACCTATAGACTGGGGAAGAATTACAAGAAGTGTACAGGCAGACAGCAAAGGTTTCATGCACTCCACCTACTCATCCCAATTAGAAGATTCTTATGGTACATTTATTCCTGTCAAAATGTTCAATAAAGTCTATTCAGTATATACCAAGAGTAAAACAGGGAAGAAGGGAAAGCCAACACGAGGGTGTGTTATCAAGCTAGTCATCGCTACGAGCAACTGGGGCTTGGTCTTGCTTGAATGGGCCTTAGAATTGTCTGTCTACCAGCTCAGGTCTCCCACTGGCCAAGGGGTGCCTGTGGGGTATTAATTTACTTGGACTTCAGGTTGCTGCAGAGCCAAAGTGAGAGAAAGAGAGCAGCTTTTTCAAGTATGGATGTGTGCATCAGTAATTGCTGGTCATGGAAGAATAGGTTAGTTTATCCTAGTTCTCTCATTTGGTCTTTTCCTTTCTCATTAGTAGCTCTGTTTTACAGTGCTTGATATAATCCTGTTGCATTTATTAAGCTTGTAGCAATATGCATTTATGAACACCTGGTAACTCTCCTTCACAGTTAGAATGTACTCAAGTTGCTGGAAATCAATTTTGATATTTTATGTACTTTCCCAATGCGCAATCCCTTTTTTTTTTCCAGCTTTTTATATGGTGGCAGTATCCTATAATTGTCAAAGTAAATGCTATGTCCTAAACTATGTTAACATATGCTTGTAAAATCAATCATTGCTTTTATGCTATGGCAATGAAGGTAGTACTAATGGTGGAGAGAACTATATCAGAACCCAACATCTAAACTGACTAATCTCAACAAAATTCAAGGCTGTTTTATGAGACAATCTCCATAGCAACTGGAGAATCAGAGTAGAAAATTCTTGAAGGGAAAAGTTGTTCCTGATTTGCCAGATCAGCCCATGTTTTGACAATCTGTAATAAGGTAATCGAAGGGTCTTAAGACTATCACACAAGTGTTGATGTTGTGTGAATCTGTCATGGCACATGTCCTCCAAGCCATGAAAATACTCAAAAAATCATCTAACAAGGCTGATAATTCTAATCAAATTCATTAATGTTGTATCTATTTTAAGATAAATCCAAAAAAACTCAATCATGTAAGAGCTAAATCTTTACTTATGTAACTTACTTAACTAGCATTTTATCTTTCCAATATTCTAAATAATGTCAATTTATAAAGCATTATATAAACCTTATTTCATTTGATTAATGACATAAAACAAAAAGCAAGTTTCCTTATGATTTACAAATTTTATAGCTATGGTCCAGACTTTTAAAGCTGAATATTATGGGGCTTCCCTGGTGGCGCAGTGGTTGAGAGTCCGTCTGCCAACGCAGGGGACACGGGTTCGTGCCCCGGTCCGGGAAGATCCCACATGCCGCGGAGCGGCTCGGTCTGTGAGCCATGGCCGCTGAGCCTGCGTGTCTGGAGCCTATGCTCCGCAACGGGAGAGGCCACAACAGTGAGAGGCCCGCGTACCGCAAAAAAAAAAAAAAAAAAACAGCTGAATATTATGAACCTACATGTTAGTTAAGCCCGTTTTCACCGGCAAATCATTGGGGGGATTTGCCTGAGCACCTTCTGCCCTGACCCCTCCCCTCCACCTTCACTCAGTCCTTCTCAGGAAGGTTTGTGTGTACATGAGAAACAAGCTCATGTTTCAGAGACGCTGGCTCCTGCAGGTGAACCATCGAGTAAGGAAGATGTGGAAAACATACAGGCAGCACGATAGCCCACAGTAATCCTTTGGAGAAATTGTCTATACAAAATTTATTGAAGCCCAGAAATTGAGACTAAATACCTTCAATATTGAGTTAGAAGTCAGAAAAAAGAATAATGTTACTGTAAATTTACCTTTGGTTCCAAATTAGGTGAATTCCCTGCTCTTGAAGGATCTAAGATAATCAAAATCACCAAGAGGAATTAGAGAAGTAGGGACTTCCAAGTAGAGATGGGAGCGTAGATTCCTATGTTTACTTTCACTTCTTCCAAATATCCCAGGAAACAGATGGTAAAGAGGTCTATTTTTTAAAGCATTGATTCACTCAAACAAATAGAAATGGAAGAAGAAGCAATGGCGTTGGAACTTGGAGAGCAGATATGAGAAGAGCAGGAGATTCAGCAGACCCCAGACAGCAGAGAAGCAGCCTGACTTAGAGCACTGGTACCTGGAAATGGTCAGAACTGGTGACCTCACTCTGGGAGAGAAGGTAAAGGCATAGCTCAAAACAGGGAAAATGGTGGAAAGTCTGTTAAGCAGTGGTTAGATCCCAACCCCTCCACACAGACAGGCAACTGGCAGAAGACACAAGAGGTAAAAACACAAGGTGTCTGGGCTGCGGGATACAGCTGAGGGTAGGGGATTCATGAAAAGAGGGGAATTAAGGGAACATTTACACACTAAATGCGGTGACTCTTCTAGCCCTCTTCTGCAACTCAACTCCTAAATCATGGACAGCTGTGTGTATACTCCAGGCTGAAGACTGGAGAATCCTTCTCTAAGAAACTTGAACAGCCCAAGAGGAAAGACCCCAAAGATACTGAAATGGACGCTCCCTATAGAAACTACGCAGCCAGATCGGCCTACAGTTGACAAACCCCACCTAAATACTCAAATTATCCATTCAGTCCTTTAGTGTCCACTCTTAGAGTAAGCAGCCAACCAATGATGACCTGACATCTGAGGAAAGCCTTTAAAACAAACAGGAGAAAGCAACCTTGGTGGTGTGGATGCGGGGGGTGGGGCATGTTGGGGAACAGACATCATGCAGAAAGAAGAAACTGTCAAAAATTATTCACTGACACTGTATTCATGAGACATGACCAGGACATTATTTAGAATAAAAAAATAAAATGAACATTCAGAGAGTAAAAGCACTTGGAAACTAATATAGAGGAAATGAAAAACTTATTGAAGGCTTGGGATATAAAGTAGAGGAAATTTGTAAGAAATTATTATAAAAATATAAAGTGATTTTAAAAAAGAGAAAGTAAGTGTAGAGAGCCAATACAAGACTTGCAATATCCAAATATGGAGCTTCCAGAAAGAATTGAGAAAATGGAAGAAATATCAATGGCAACCTAACTTTGCACCTAAAGCAATTAGAGAAAGAAGAACAAAAAAACCCCAAAGTTAGCAGAAGGAAAGAAATCATAAAGATCAGATCAGAAATAAATGAAAAAGAAATGAAGGAAACAACAGCAAAGATCAGTAAAATTAAAAGCTGGTTCTTTGAGAAGATATACAAGACTGATAAACCATTAGCCAGACTCATCAAGAAAAAGGAAGAAGACTCAAATCAATAAAATTAGAAATGAAAAAAGAGAAGTAACAACTGACACTGCAGAAATACAAAGGATCATGAGAGATTACTACAAGCAACTATATGTCAATAAAATGGACAACCTGGAAGAAATGGACAAATTCTTAGAAACCTTCCGAGACTGAACCAGGAAGAAATAGAAAATATAAACAGACCAATCGCAAGCACTGAAATTGAGACTGTAATTAAAAATCTTCCAACAAACAAAAGTCCAGGACCAGATGGCTTCACAGGCGAATTCTATCAAACATTTAGAGAAGAGCTAGCACCTATCCTTCTCAAACTCTTCCAAAATATAGCAGAGGGAGGAGCACTCCCAAACTCATCCTACGAGGCCACCATCACCCTGATAACAAAACCAGAACAGATATTGCAAAGAAAGAAAACTACAGGCCAATATCACTGATGAACATAGATGCAAAAATCCTCAACAAAATACTAGCAAACAGAATCCAATGGCACATTAAAAGGATCATACACCACGATCAAGTGGGGTTTATCCCAGGAATGCCAAGGATTCTTCAATATATGCAAATCAATCAATGTGATACACCATATTAACAAATTGAAGGAGAAAAATGATATGTTCATATCAACAGATGCAGAAAAAACTTTTGACAAAATTCAACACCAACTTATGATAAAAACCCTCCAGAAAGTAGGCATAGAGGGAACTTACCTCAACATAATAAAGGCCATATATGACAAATCCCACAGCCAACATCGTTCTCAATGGTGAAAAACTGAAACCATTTCCTCTAAGATGAGGAGCAAGACAACGCTGTCCACTCTCACCACTATTATTCAACATAGTTTTGGAAGTTTTAGCCATGGCAATCAGAGAAGTAAAAGAAAGAAAAGGAATCCAAATTGGAAAAGAAGTAAAACTGTCACTGTTTGCAGATGACATGATACTACACATAGAGAATCCTAAAGATGCTACCAGAAAACTACTAGAGCTAAACAATGAATTTCGTAAAGTAGCAGGATACAAAATTAATGTGCAGAAATCTCTTGCATTCCTATACACTAATGATGAAAAATCTGAAAGAGAAATTAAGGAAACACTCCCATTTACCACTGCAACAAAAAGAATAAAATACCTAGGATAAACCTACCTAAGGAGACAAAAGACCTGTGTGCAGAAAACTATAAGACACTGATGAAAGAAATTAAAGATGATGTAAACAGATGGAGAGTTATACCATGTTTTTGGATTGGAAGAATCAACATTGTGAAAATGACTAAACTACCCAAAGCAATCTACAGATTCAATGCAATCCCAACCAAACTACCAATGGCATTTTTCACAGAACTAGAACAAAAATTTCACAGTTTGTATGGAAACACAAAAGACCGCGAATAGCCAAAGCAATCTTGAGAAAGAAAAACAGAGCTGGAGGAATCAGGTTCCCAGACTTCATACTATACTGCAAAGCTACTGTAATCAAAACAGGATGGTACTGGCACAAAAACAGAAATATACATCAATGGAACAGGATAGAAAGCCCAGAGATAAACCCACGCACATATGATCACCTTATTTTTGATAAAGGAGGCAAGAATATACAGTGGAGAAAAGACAGCCTCTTCAATAAGTTGTGCCAGGAAAACTGGACACCTACATGTAAAAGAATGAAATTAGAACACTCCCTAACACCATACACAAATAGAAACTCAAAATGGATTAAAGACCTAAATGTAAGGCCAGACACTATCAAATTCTTAGAGGAAAACGTAGGCAGAACACTCTCTGACATAAATCACAGCAAGATCCTTTTGGACCCACCTCCTAGAGAAATGGAAACAAAAATAAACAAATGGGACCTAATGAAACTTCAAAGCTTTTGCACAGCAAAAGAAACCATAAACAAGATGAAAAGACAACCCTCAGAATGGGAGAAAATTTTTGCAAATGAAGCAACTGACAAAGGATTCATTTCCAAAATTTATGAGCAGCTCATGCAGCTCAATATCCTAAAAACAAACACCCAATCCAAAAATGGGCAGAAGACCTAAATAGACATTTCTCCAAGGAAGATATATAGATTGACAACAAACACATGAAAGGATGCTCAACATCACTAATCATTAGAGAAATGCAAACCAAAATTACAATGAGGTATCACCTCACACCAGTTAGAATGGGCATCATCAGAAAATCTACAAACAACAAATGCTGGAGAGGGTGTGGAGAAAAGGGAACCCTCTTGCACTGTTGGTGGGAATGTAAACTGATACAGCCACTATGGAGAACAGTATGGAGGTTCCTCAAAAAACTAAAAATAGGACTACCATACGACCCAGCAATCCCACTACTGGGCATATACCCTGAGAAAACCATAATTCAAAAAGAGCCATGTACCACAATGTTCATTGCAGCTCTATTTACAACAGCCAGGACATGGAAGCAACCTAAGTGTCCATCATCAGATGAATGGATAAAGAAGATGTGGCACATATATACAATGGAATATTACTCAGCCATAAAAAGAAACAAAATTGAGTTATTTGTAGTGAAGTGGATGGACCTAGAGACTGTCATGCAGAGTGAAGTAAGTCAGAAAGAGAAAAATAAATACCGTATGCTAACACATATATATGGAATCTAAAAAAAAAAAAAAATGGTTCTGAAGAACCTAGGGGCAGGACAGGAATAAAGAGGCAGATGTATGAATGGACTTGAGGACACAAGGAGGGGGAAGGGTAAGCTGGGACAAAGTGAGAGAGTGGCATGGACTTATATATACACTACCAAATGTAAAATAGATAGCTAGTGGGAAGCAGCCGCATAGCACAGGGAGATCAGCTTGGTGCTTTGTGACCACCTAGAGGGGTGGGATAGGGAGGGTGGGAGGGAGATGCAAGAGGGAGGAGAAATGGGGATATATGTATATGTATAGCTGCTTCACTTTGTTATAAAGCAGAAACTAACACACCATTTTAAAGCAATTATACTCCAATAAAGATGTTAAAAAAATATATCAATGGAATAACTCAAGAGAACTTCCAGCACTGGGGAACAAGTTTCAAGAATTCAAAGGGTCTACCAGTTATCCAGCATAATGAATGAAAACAGACGTATACAAAGGCACATCACAGAAATTCCAGAACATTAGGAACAAAGTGAAGATCTTACAAGCTTCCAGTGAGAAGTGACAGGTCACATACAAAGATCAGGAATCATAATGCTTCAAAAGTCTCAATAGCAACATGGAAATGAGAATTGATACAACATCATCAAAATAAAGGAAAATTATTTGTAACCTATTATTCTATACCTAGCTAAACTAAAAATTAAGTGTGAAGGTAGAATAATGGCATTTTCAGACATGTAAGTTCTCAAAAATGTACTCTCCCTGCCCCCACCCCACTGTTTTTTGGAAAGCTAGTAGAGGATATGTTCCACCAAAACAAGGACATAAAAGAAGGGGGAAAAAAAGAGAAGATATGGGACTCAGGAACCAGGGGATCCAAAATAGAGAAAGATGAAGGGAACACCCAGGATAAAAGTAATGGGAGATGCCATGATGACAGTCATCCTCAACAAATTGAGAGTAAATCGTCCTAACTGAACCAGATCAGAGAGTTCTAGAAGAAAGTTGGGGGTTTTTTTGGCCACACTGTGCGGCTTGTGGGATCTTAGTTCCCCAATTAGGGATCGAACCCAGGCCCTCAGCAGTGAGATCGCAGAGTCCTAACCACTGGACCACCAGGGAATTCCCCTAAAAGATAGTTTTTGTTTTTTTTTAAGAAGATGAAATTTATAGAACAGTCAATACATGGTTGTTCTATCTGAATGCATGGAGAGATGTCATTAGTGACAGAGTGTGGGGTTAAACCAGTGGTAAGTATATAAAAAAGTAAGCAAACAATCAAAAAGATAATGATCAATTGCAGCAAAAAGAAAAGGTTGTACAGAAAGGGTAAAATAATAACGTTGTAAATACTTCATTGTAAATAATGTTTACACAGTTATAATAATGTGACCACTAAATACTGTTCCAAGATATAACTATATGGTGAGGAAGGAGAATTCGGAAGTAAGTGGGAAACGTGTGTGTGTGTGTGTGTGTGTGTGTGTGTGTGTGTGTGTGCGCGTGTGCTGGGGGTGAGAGGTGGGTTAAAGGAAGCTAAATTCTCATCTTCTGAAGTGAGAAGTCGACAGATAATGCCTAAAACTTAAAAAAACAAGAAGTACCAATACAGATATGATATTCAGATATCTGGATTTGAATCCTAAATAATAAAAGAGTTGAAAGTACTTGGCTCAGGGGAGAAGGAAACTGAAGTGTGTACAGAGTGAGGAGGAAAGGGAAGTTATGTAGGTCTAGAGTTTGGGGAACAAACCCTGTAGATTTGACTTTTAACCATGTTCATGTATCATTTTGATAACAACAAAAAGAAGCAAAGAGAGGAACGGAAGGAGGAAAGAAGGGAGAGAGAGAAGGATGGAATGGAGAAGGGAAAAAGGGAGGAGGAGAAAAATTTTAGAGACATAATACAGATAAAAATGAAATGGAGCTTAATAGATCAAATGTGGTTTTATAGAAAATGAAAACCAAAGTCCAAAACATTTTTTTAAATTATAAGCTTTAAATAAATATAGACTAGATCTATGTGTCACCTTTTTTTACATGGCAGCATCTGTAAGTGAAGACACTTTCATACCACTGCTCATATCCCAACCTCCTTTGGAGTCTCCCCATTCTCTCCATTCTCTATTATCTTAGGCCACCATCACCTTTCCAGACTGATGTACCTGCTCATTGTCCATTCTCTATCATACACACAAAGTTATCTTTCTAATGTTCAAAGCCAATCATAGACTTTCTTTCTTAAAACTCTTCCAACAGTTTCCACTGCGTTTAGGATAAAGTGTGAACTCCTTAACCTGGCATATAAGACTTCATGACCTTGCCTCTGATTACCTCTGGAGCTTCATTTCTTAACCTTCCCACCCCACCCCATCTCTAAGTTTCAGCCAGCAACACTGCAGTCCTTTCAGGTCCTTAAGCCCAGGCTGCTTCCACCTCTAGGACTCTGCATTGCTGTGCCCTTTATTCTAGAAGTTCTTAAACTAAAATTATATGCAAAATTATGAGTGTGTGTATCTATGTATGTATATACAAATGCACATCATAAAAACTTACAAGTGATTTTGACATTATTTATAAGTCCCCTGAACATGAACTTTGGACCTCACTTTAAGAATCCCTTCCTTAAGGAATAAGCAAGCTTCCAGCTGCTATCAAAAAGCTCTAAAATAGAGTTTCCCTGGTGGCGCAGTGGTTAAGAATCTGCCTGCTAATGCAGGGGACACAGGTTCTAGCCCTGGTCTGGGAAGATCCCACATGACGCAGATCAACTGGGCCCGTGAGCCACAACTACTGAGCCTGCGCGTCTGGAGCTTGCGCTCCGCAACAAGAGAGGCTGCGACAGTGAGAAGCCCGCGCACCGCGATGAGGAGTGGCCCCCGCTCGCCACAACTAGAGAAAGCCCTCACACAGAAACGAAGACCCAACACAGCCAAAAATAAATAAATAAATTTTTTTTAAAAAAAGCTCTAAAATATATATTATCCAGAATTTTTGCATATAAAACATACATGAATTACACATGTCAATATCAACTATCTTCTATGTCACTGGAATGTTCTCCATTGCCCTTCCTCCCAAAGAAAGTTAGTTAAATTATTATTTTAACATGGTTTCCCTGACAAGGGGTTACTCTAGTGAAAAACATCCTGTCACTGTTCTGAAAACAGTGAGATCCTAGAACACGAATACTTCTGCCTCATACGAATGCCTGAGCATGCTGTTACCAAAAAAACAAAAAAAACACAAACCAAAAAAAATTGGATGATATTAGACAAACAGCTGTGTAGAAAGGAGAATGTAAAAATAAAAACTGCATGTTGGAGCATCAAAATAGTAACCATGTACAGTATATGACTGGTTTTAATCAGATGAAGATTGAAGCTATTACATTTCAAATCGAATGTTATAAATTAGTTCAAGAATGCAGCTGAGCTCTCATTTAATTAGAAATGTCCATCTTTAAATCATGAGGTACAGTAGCTGCCAATGAAGCAAAAGGGCAAAGGAAGGGAGAAATACTGTGTCCAGACCCTCCTGTTGTCAACTGTCTCCTACTCTGGCCAAACATCTGGGGTGGACTAGTCCTGATGTAATGAAGAACTTCATGTACTAGCTAATTTGAGATTTGATGTAATGAAGAACTTCATGTACTAGCTAATTTGAGATTTAATGTAATTGAACATAATTTTTTTGAAGACATTAAAATCATTATTCTGGTCTGGACAATTCTGAACTCTTCATTTTTGTGTGAAATGCATTTTCCCCCATGCGGAATTTTAACTCTTTCTTAGATGAAAAGTAAAGCAAATTTTGGGCCATGATTTCTCTGGGAAGTAATCCATCCATTGTCAGGTTCATGTTAAAATGCAACACATGGAATGAGATACACCTTTGGAAACAAGTCTCATTTCATATTTCTAGCGCTTGATGGAGCTCAGCTAGAGTCCAAATCTACAACCCAAATGTTAGACATTTCCCTATTACCTAAAAGTGAGGCACCACCACAGAGGATTTCTGAGGTCATACAGAGAAGTTTGCAATCATCCTAAGGTGGACTTTTCCCCAAAGGTTATGAGTCTCTGCATCTCATAATTAACCAGCTAGACAGTCCAGGCAAAAGGTCTTTCTTTTCTCCCAATTTGCTTAATTCAAAAACACCTCAAGTGACATAGCTCAAATTTTCCAAATTAAACTTGCCCATGGGGCTGAAATCAAGCATGTGACAGTTCAGTTCTAAAGAAAACCTTAAAGAGCGTTGTGCACAAGGAAAAAAGAAAAAAAAATCAGAGGAAAAAGGGGTAGGAGTTAACATTTAAGTGGGTTTTCAACCTCATCATTACTCCTGCTCAAGAAAATAGGACACAGATGGGTGAAACACACCATCGTCCTGCCCCGAAGAGTCTAAAGAACTCATTAGAGACTACTGCTGTCTCCTCATGGTCTATCGTGAATTTGTAAGGGTCACAATGGTTGATTTGCTGCATCCTACAGCATTTAGTGTTCCACAGCGTCATGGGGTAGAAAGTGGAAGGATGAGTCACAGCGACACAGTGTGCCACTGCAACCCATGGAAGCTTACTGTTGATACAATTCTTCAAGGTTGACTTTTCCCAGGGAACTGAGGAGTGATTATATTGTCACAACCTGTTCTGACTTGTAAAAATGGTTTCCATTAAGGAATAACACACTACCCCAAACTTTCTCTTACTTCTGGCCACAGCTCCACACTCTTCCACTCCAACACCAGAGAGAGGGTAAATGGGAATCAGGTCCACTGCTCCCAGGCAAGGATGGATCCCCTCTTGAACCTCCATATCAATTGACTGGAAGGCCTCCAGGCAGGCAGCCAGAACGGAATTGCCTTAAAAAAAAAAAAAAAATCATTAAACTTTCAATCGCATCTAAAGAAGTAGCTATATTTATTATTGTCCCACCAGTTGTTTTTCTGTAATATGTAGAGAAGATTGTTTATCCATCCAAAATAAAGAAAAATGAAAGACCCAACATTTCCCCTCTCCCCACCTCCCAAGTGTCACAAAGTTTCACATTTCTTCTAACTCCTTACTCCCCAAAGTGGAGGAAGTATACAAAGTTTATCAGTCTTAAGAAACTTTGTATTGTATTTTTTTTACAATTGGTTACTTTAAATTTTTTCAATTTTATCAGATTAATCTGATAAAATTCCTTGTTATTTTCAGAATATTTTATGAATTTATAATAAAATATACACACAAACATAAATTTTAAAAGCATAAGTATTTTAGTTCTGCTCTTATAATTAGATTTTTCATTAAATTATTCTATCTAAATACATATTATAGACACATCAGAGTGTTATGTTATTACCATGAGTTTTTATTTGCAGTGCAGTATGACCATTTGGCAAGAGAGCTAAACAATAAGGAAGGTAATCGGTCCTACATCTGCTGGGAACTATCCATCAGCTCTTTGTTTTCCAAACAAATATACCTTTTGAAAAATCTGCTAAGTTGAAGTCAAGTTTATTTGAAAATATTTTAGGACTTCCCTGGTGGCGCAGTGGTAAAGAATCCGCCTGCCAATGCAGCAGACACAGGTTTGAAGCCTGGTCCGGGATGATCCTACATGCCGTGGAGCAACTAAGCCCGTGAGCCACAGCTACTAAGCCTGTGCTCTAGAGCCCACGAGCCACAACTACTGAAGCACGCACACCTAGAGCCGGTGCTCCCCAACAAGAGAAGCCACCACAATGAGAAGCCCACACACCACAACAAAGAGTAGCCCCCGCTCGCAGCAACTAGAGAAAACGCACACACAGCAACCAGGACCCAACGCAACCAAAAATTAATTAATTAATTAATTTTTTTAAAAAAAGAAAATATTTTAAACCCTTTACCAAGCAATACTAAAATAATACAGGTTTTTGTTTAAACAATTATGAACCTTCAAATTCAAGTTGTCCCACTAAACCTTACAACAGAAGACTTGAAACCCATTTCATTTCACCCAGTGGACCAACTCAAGATGTCAGGCTCCCAACCTAAAACACAACTGCTTAGCATGTTTCATTCCATGTCAACTTATCAGTGAAATCAAGGCTGACTTCAACACTATTACTTCACAGGTTAAAACATGAAGATATTTTTCTTAACCACAAAGGATATGTGATCATCTTCAAGGAAAGAATGTTATTAAATATTGGACCCCCAAGGTTCATTTTAATGAACAGGAAATGGGAAATGTTTGAGCGGTACATGTTCACAAAAATGATGAAATGCAGTTCTGAGGTAGACTCCCTATGTAATGGAGGGGAGTATCCAGATTAACACAGGCAATCAGTGATTAAAGGGCATTCAGGTGTACCTGAAGCTGACCCTTCGCCAAAAGACATATGTAAAAAAATAGAAACTGAAATCTTACCTAACTCAGCAACAGAAGCTGCTATTGTAATGACTGATCTGTTGTACCCTTGATCAGAAAATACGTTGAGCACTGATACCTCAGGATGTTTCTGTCCTATAAAGAAAGCAACACATAAATGCAAGAATTTTCTTCTGTGATGAAATCTTAATACTTTATTTCTTCTGATATAATTAAATAGAAAGTGTTTAAGAGAAAAATTCTAGGGGGTGACCTCTGAAGTGACACTGACTAATCATGAAATTTGTAGACAGTAACATCCACTTCTTACAGTGCTTCCTATACAAGCAGATGGCTCGGCTCAGATACGAGGCTTTGGTGTCTACGAGAGAACTTTTCTGGCACTTGCTTCTGAACTTGCCAAAGTTCTCTTAACTCAGTCTAAGACAGTAGCTCTTCTTTCAATCGCCAAATCATATCACTCTAAATTCTGTTCCTTATCAATCTCATCTTCTAGGCCTTGTCAATTTTTCCTTCCAAACCTAGAAATCAAAATCTAACATCTGGAAAAACTAGGATAGGCCAATTAGTGCCTGGAGCAGAGGTTTCTGGGATACAGGCACCTGCCTATTAGAAACTGTTCTGACTCCACCATCTCCTTTTCAAAGGACACCAACAGCCTTCAGATGTTAATGACTTCCAGCCTTCAGCAGCTTGTGACTCACTTGAATGTGTAACCTGAAGGAGAAAGCTGCCATACCCTTGTATGGCAACCACACATAACCCTCTAGTTATTTTTGAAGTTTACAAGCCTGGTTCAGGCTCCTTAAAAGTTCCTCGTATGCCTACAAAAGCAAATTCAGAGTGAAGGACAAAAGTTTTCAGACGGTAATTAAAGCTTTCACTATGCCATTATATCTTTGTCACCCTGTCCCCTGGCAGTTTAACAATTAATCTTTTCAGAGGAGAGGAAAAATAAGTTACCCGCAGCAACTACAGAGCTTACAGCAGCCCCGCACTATTAATTTTAATAACATGAAAAGATAAACTTATGTCACTCACTCATAGCCAAATGAGCATCTACAGAGACCTGCCCTGGTATAGGTCTAAAATTTATAATTCAGCTTTCTTTCCATAAGACCTTTTAGGTCATTTAAATGTTTTCACATTGCTTAATTGGAAAAAATATAGGTGATATAGTTTTATTCCACTCACTTAAAAATAAATGCCTTTAAAGTATCTGTAAAACAGCAGGTCATTTTCTTAACTAGTGCTACCTTCCCTGCATTTTTAAAACTATGAAAGATGGGTAGCAACACGATCATACAACCTCTTTTTATGTATTTTTTTCAACATACTTAAGCTTTTAGAAGAAATGATTTGATTTGATTTTTTCTTTCTAAATCTTCTTCTGAAAAGCTTTTATTCTCAGTTTCATATGATTCAATTGAATCAAATGCTGAAAGAATGAAACACTCTCTCCTGAAATTTCTTAAGCATGCATATAGAAAAAAAATTACTGTTGGCAGGAGGAGCTGTCAGTATGAACCTCAGCAGAAGTAAATTGTTTGGTATTTGTAATGCAGTGTAATAGCTATAATTCCGTTTGAGCTGCTGTCACTAATAAGCTGATAAAAACTGTGAGTTGAGACCCAGGCGTCCATCAGTGTGTGGCTTCCACAAATGTCTCTGCCCAGTCACTGAATCATGGAATATGTCTCTGCACATTCACCCAATCCCACTAGATGTACTATCTGACAATGAGGGGCCCAAGCTGGCTCTTACTGCAAAGAGAATGCAAAAGCACAGCTGCACACTGACTCCAGAGGAGCTTTCTTATTAGAAATTATCAGGAATTTTCACAGACATTTCCAGCTCCCTCAAAGTTGCAAGACAGTAACTTAAATGTGCTCAGCGTTAGCAACGGGCTGGGGGAAAACACTTCTCTCTCATGAAAAGCAATAACCAAATAAAAAATGACAATCAGAAATTAAAATCAACTGTCTCAAATGCTTTAGGGCTGTGACCCTAGCGTTCACCTGTTGCTGAAAAGCTGTTGATTTCAAATAACAAAGTTAAGTGATTGTAAGTCTGTAAATACACTATGTCCTGTGTATGTGTGAAAGTAAATACAAATGTCTAGAACTGTATGTCATCACATGAACATTTTAACAAGGGTTAAAAAAAAAGAAAGAGTAGTATGTCTTATAGTAAATACTGGCCCAGGGAGTAAGGAGGCTTGAGTTTCAGTCTTCTGAATTGAATCGCAGAGTAATCATACACACATCACTTAAATGCAACTGCCTAAGAGTCTTTATGCGTAGAAAATGGAGTAGAAATATTAATGCTGCAATGACAGCATGGGCTTTGATGGCAGGAGTGCTTTTGAAGAGGACTTGGTATTTGGTAAGTTTATTTTTTATTTAACCTGCTGAATAAAAAGCATAATATACAATTATGCTCATTCTATTAATGATCACATAAATGGCCCATAAGGGAAACATTAAACCTTTATGTAAATATATCCTCCTCAGAAGCCTGCCAATATCCTGAATAATGTGCATTTCAGACACTCTCACCAATGTGAAGAAATATGCTGGGGATTGTATGCAGGCGTTTGGAGAAGAGCATATGTGCACATCTGAGTAAGTCGTCTATCTCAGTATCCTGGAGTCCTGCAGAAGCTGTAACAGCCCAAGAACAAGGGGGGAAATTCAGGAAGAAAGAAGAAGAGCGTTCTATAGACATTGTTAGCAGAGTACAAAAATTACTGTATTATCAAAACACTACATATTCACTTCAATTGCCTGTTGTTCCTACCATTTTTTTCCAGAAGAGCCGCTTTCGCTACATTCTCAACAATGTATTTTCTTCTGGCTTCTGAAATGTTTAATAAACAGACAGCCAAACGGAGCCCCAGTCTGGAAGAAGACATGGTAATTTTCTTCTAGAATAGGAGAAAAATAAGCCTTCATTTTGGTTTCTACAGTTCATTCATATTTTCATGTTCATTAAACTTTTTTAAAAAATCATAGCTTTTTGGAAACCAGGCAGTCATAATATGAATACTTCACTATTTCATTCCTCAGTAACACCTAAAGGATAAAATCCTCAGATTGACTCAACCAGGAAACCATGTATATGTGGTCATGCACATATGAACATGTGAAGATAGCAACAACACTATAAAGTATCCATCAAGTTACTCAGTCTGAATTCTGTCCTGTGAAACTTCTTCATTAAAGTATGTTACTCCTTTTAAGAACTGTCTTCCACAGTTTAATCCTATTTTCAAAGAGGCATGATACTTTCGTTAAATGAGATTACTGGGGAAATGCAGAAAAGAGAAATGAGGCAGATTACTTAATATGCTGATTCTTACAAAAACTACTCTGACAGAGAGAAAGGGTGTCTCTACAGGCCATGCCATGGGCAGTATATGAACTAACAAAAGGGGCTCATTTGGGGGCTTTAAATGACAACTATATGACTAAATTTCTCTTGTACTTTGATCTCCATAGTCCCTATAACAGCTTAAAATCTTGTTTCACAGGACTCTGTACCTTGAACTGAAAGCTGACATGGACTACTCTGATATGTTACTCAATAATCAGCCAAAAATGTGACTGATTTTGTTGAAAATGGAATGATTCCACACAAGCTTTGGTGGTTGCTTTGATTCTCCTTAGTACTCTAGAATGGCATTTTCAACTAGTTATCTTTCTATACCCCGAATGATACTATGAACTAAAGAAATTTCAATATCTCAAAACAAAAAGAAAATAATTCCCCTTTTTAAGATCAGGCCATCCTATTTCCGCCTCTTTTAAATATAGCTAAAAGTGAATGTGGCCCTCATGAACTCGATCAGCAAATGTTTGATGAGGGTCATTTTGTGCCACATAATGTTCTCCGTGTGGGGATACTGCCGGGAATGATGTCCAACTCTGAGACACACGTTAAGCTCGTAAGTTTAAGCTAACATGCTGTGGTGCCATTAACAGTGCTCTCCATGCATAAATCCACTGGTTTCTGTTCACTAAGATTGTTCGTTGGCCTGATCACTTTAACCTAAGAGGGGATACAGGGCTTCATGGTTAGTTCAAGTTTTCATATCGTGACCATCATCTCATGATTGAAAATTCATAAAAAATATGGTCATTAGGATTTTGTAGACATTAATAACACTGTTGTAATAAAGCAGCTCAGACATCTCTCGTTTTTATGTAAACAAAAAATTGCTTTACACAAGGGGTGTGGGCGTCTTCTGGCTTTCATTTGTTTTCAGTGTGTTTATGTAGCTTAATTGTCTCATCAGGCACTTTCCCAACATAATTATGCTTTTTAACAAATGGTGTTTATGGCAACCCCTAACAGTGCAAAAGAAAGGATTAGTTTCATCCTCTCATTCCACATTTTTATTCCCTGTGGACAGCTAAATCACACAAAGATGGTGTTAGAAAAATCCACCTTCACTGCAAAAGCTGAAACTAGGGGCGATATCAAGCTTTTGGCAAGCAGTCAGTCTTGCTAGTAAAAAGGGGAAGTCTTTCTCTACCTCCGCCTCTAAGAATGTGACCCCGAGCAAGACCCCAAACACTTTGTGGTTTGAGGGAGTGTGATCCTAGGCCTCCCACCACTTCGATCACCTTTGGGATTACTTCCGGCGAGAGACCTAAAACCTGCCTCCCCCGGAGGAACCGGCTGGGCCCCTGAGGAGCTGAGCAGTTCGCAACGGCTCTGCCACATCACCTGTGTCCTGCGCACGCACCACCGCCGGCACTTTTAGGGCGGCAGAGGCTCGCCGAGGAGGCCGTAGTGCGAGGTCTGGGGCAGACACCGTCGCTGGGACCCCCTGCGCGGTCCCGCCCAGGTTCTGGTGTGGGGTGGCCCAGAGCCACGTGGGCCGAAGGGTAACCCGAGGGACTCGCTGAGGGCCCCGGGAGACTCTAGCAGAGGTATCAGCGTCCGCGGGCGGCGGGCCCCGGAGCGAAGGGCGGCCGGCGGCAGCGCTGCCCCAGGCCCGCCTCGAACCTGCGACGACGCTGGCTGCTCCGCGGTTTGGGGGACCCACCTGCTGGCGCGGAGGGCGGCGGGGTAGGACGGCGCCAAACCAGAGTCGCCGCGCGTGACCGGCGCACAGCTTCCGTCGCTGGCCCCGCCTCCCGGGCGCCCGGGCGCGCTCCAGCCCCGCCGCCCGCCGGCTCGGCTCTGCAGCTCCTTCCCTGACCCCACCCGACCCCACAGGCCCCGACAGCGTGCCGGCGGCCCGGAGGGCTTAACGTTCTCTCTAGAAGTGCTTTCCCGCCCCACCTGCTTTAACCTGTAACTCTCCACAATTCTCTCGTAAATGAGTGACTTTTTAAAAGGGCATTAGAATCTAATGATGAGGTCATTACCCACTGATCCTACACCAGCAGGGGGCTCTTTTCTCCGGTTTACGCACAAACGCATCTTTAATAAATTCCCTTCTGAGAAATACTGCCCGCGAGCGATTTCGAATATGATCTGGACCCACCCCAAGACAAAAGCATATACCCATTTACTCTAAGTTACAGCGAGTAGGAACCAGGCATTAAGCATTTCCCTTTTTTTTAGGCCAGTGAACCTTGAGAATACATTTCTCTTCCAAAAAATCAGGACCTGCTTTTTTTTTTTTTAATGTAACAAGGATTAAATGTCACCATTTTGATCCAATTTCGTTCCTGAAGTGAAATAATCACTAAATAACTACTTTGGCAGAATAAATTAATTTTTAAATCTATTTTTTATTTTCTAATTATACTTTTTAAACACAGATTTGAGGAAATTAACATTTATGTGGACATTTGGTTTCTAGCCTAATGTGGCATAAAAATAAGTAACATAATGAGTGTTAAAAAAAATCAGGTTCATGATGCTTCTCACATCATCATCATTGTACTTAGATGTCACAACAGTATTATGTGCGATTGTGTCAGATCCAGCCTTCTCCATCTCGGAGTGTTGGCAGGTAGGAGGGTTGTTGGCAAGAGGAGGGGTGTTAACCTCAGGATCCTGGATCCATTCCAAGGCTGGTAATTACATTCTGCCAGCCAGAATTCATCCCATAATTTTAATTGGATAAATCCTTTCTGGCCTAAGCTACTGCTATGCCTGTCAAACTGTTGCCACATTTCACCCCAGAGGTGTCTGTGTTTTAGTTGCAAGAATCAGTCCCTTTGAGGTTGGTTTATCAGTTTAAATCCTCAAAATGCTTTGGGACCCTAAGGAATTAAATATATATTTAGGGTTTTTTTCTATTGACTTTGCATAGAAATGCATAAAATAGATTTATACTCATGTTAATGCCTAAAAACCAATACCCATCTAATGTCAGCAGATAATTTTGAGAGCTGTTTAACCAGATCAACATCCCCAACTTTCTCTTCTTTCAAGAAATTTTATTGCCTATAGCTTTAACTTTCAATTTCCAAAAAGTTCTGCAGTATTCAAAGTTTCTTTCCATGGAAGACAATAGAACTGAAGCCCCTGTATTTCACCCTTCCAACAATCCTATGATGAGATGACTTGCTAAAACGAAAGACAGAGTAGTAACATTACACCTAGTCTTATCATATCCCTCCAGAGAAAATAGTATGACACCTAGGGGCTTCATGGTTCTAGCTGTAGCACCTGCCAGGACTAAATCTTCCTCCCTGCATCTCCTAATCCTCTTTGTGAGAACCACTCTCTCTTCCAGAGCTGCCAGGGCATCAAGTAAGATAATGCTTCCAAAAGCATCAACACAGAGGAGTTACTCAGTAAACTTTAGTCCCTTTCTCCACTCTACTCATGTCAAACACAAATGGAGAGGAAACAGGGCCCCAGTGTTCTTTTGGAAGGGGGGCAGCATCTGCCCCTGCCTGAAGACTGTAAGCATATCTTTTTTTAAAAGACAAGGAGACAGATACCAGCAAGGCTGATGAGAAGTTTAGCAATGAGATTGGAAGTATTATTTTGATCTCTTCAAGAATGGAAAAGTACCCTTGGTGTTAGTTTAGCTCTATCACATGTAATCTTGCCCATTTCATGCTTTAAAAGAGATTATGTCACATTTACAATGTATGTATATCAAGCCTCTCATTTTTATTTAACTTAGCATGCTTTGGAGGGATTTTTTTCATACTTTTTGGGTGAATGTGTTATTCTGACTCCTCATTTCTCCTGCTAATAAATCCACATTCAGGGCATTAGTTCTTTTACTCATCATGGATCCTGTCCAGAAACAAATAAGTACTAGAAGAGAGAACAGCTAAAAGTCCCAGTGTCAGTTCCATCAATGACGACTGCTTCCTAACACTCCCATAGCTTCCCTATGAGACAAAGAAGACACTTTCCTGTGCTCTTCATTTTCAGTTTTGCAAGCAGGGAGAACGTAGCTCTTGTAAAAGCCTTCCCTGGCCCGTCAGAGTCGAGGCGGGTAAAAGGGAGAGACTGTGCTGTAGTGTGGCTCCATAGTGTGGCTCTACTTGAATGCAGAGCCCAGTACTGCTTGAAGAAGCCAGGACTAGGGTGAGCGAGGGAGGCATTCAGCTTGGGCACAAAATGTAAGTGGGTGCCAAAAAATTCGGTAATGCAATATTGTAAGAAGTCAAAATTGAGACAAAATAAGAAATCAGTGCTAAACAAAACATCAGAATTTTAAGTGAAGCAGGATCCTACCCTGCACTTGCTGACTCACTCACACTCACCTCACCCTGATCCCTGCCCTGTGGTTGTGTTCCCCTTCATGCCAGCCTGTTTCTGATTTGTAGGGTTGAGCGGAAACTGCACCACTCTGCCTCGCCTGCATCCTCTCTTCTGGCCCCCCAAATGGGCAACAAAAACAAATATATCAAGGGTAGAAATTTCCAGGCCAGCGGATACATATAATTTACAGTTTGTTCAAGAGTTTCATATATAGGAGACTCGGCCAACTTATCACAAAAGAAGGCAAGCCCTTATTAGAACAGGCAAAAGAATCAACTTTACTAACTTAATCCATTTCACTACCTACTTACCTGATGCATTTCAGAATATGGTAATTAGAAAGCTGCCTACTGTGCTGTGGAATTTTGAAATACTGTTTTAAAGAACATTTTAATTAATACAATGAATCTTTTTTCTCTTTTCATATTCTAGCATTTATCTGTGTTCAGGGAAATATGAGTAGAGAATTTCCCTTAGAAAGACAGAAGTGTAGGGAATTCCATGGTGGTCCAGTGGTTAGGACACCAAGCTTCCACTGCAGGGGGCACAGGTTCTATTCCTGTTGGGGGTGGGGGGAAGGGGTTAAGACCCCAAGCTGGGCAGCACAGCCAAAAAAAAAAAAAAAGACAGAAGTCTAATTCCTTGTGCAATTTTTCTAAGATTACACTTTCACCATATTTTTACACTATGTCAGATTTCATTCTGCCTTCTTCCCTCCTCATGGAACCTGAGAAGATTTTGTTTCTTCTTCCATATAAATGTGGTCTGATAAATGAAGAATTAAAAAAGAGGGACTTTAGTTGTCATTCTAGGACAAGTTAAGTGCAGAAGTGGTTTTAATTGCTTCTGAGTAATAAATTATTTGAATCATGTGACATTATGAAATATGTGTTCTATTAGTCATTTTCTAAAATAGAAAATTGCTGCCTTATTTAGTTTGGAGTGGAGGAAGCTATGCTAGTCATTTATTTTAAATGAAGAAAAGGAGTTTGATATCCAAAGAAGTTACAGCAACTAACAGAAATAACACCATTGCCCTTACATCTTTAATTATGGGAAATGGATCTCTAGCCACTTTTGTCTTAATGAAGGGGCAAAAAACAGCAAAATTCCCAGAATTAAGAAGTTTTCTTCTTAATATTTGGGAAATGTCTTTCCCTTTACACAATATGGGTTGGATTCTTCCTCTCTAGTTAGCTGATCTCTTTATTTTTCTTTATCATGGAAAACCAGTAGAGTACAATGTAAGCATAGTTATTAGCTTAAAATTGGAATCACTGGTTATGCATTCATTCTATTCCTTCACAGCCGGAATATCTCATGTAACTGGGCAAAAAAGTAAGTCTATGATCCATTCACCCCTTAATTCATTCCTTTCCTTTACCGCCTTCCCTATGGTCATTCCATTGTGCATTCCTTTATTATGGAGGCTAGGTGTTGAATGGAATGAAGTGTCTCCCAGAGCCTCTCTCCAAAGCTGTTTTTTGTTTTTTTTTATACCTATTAGTTTTATTGCAGATGAAGAGCAATCCCTAAAATAGACTGAGTTTTTGCTGAAAATGTGTCTTAATTTATGGGACTACATTAAGATTATTTCTAAAACTATTATAATTCACAAAATGTATTTATTATTTCCAGAAAAATGCTGAGAATGTTTAGAAACGCTGTCCCCTAAGTAACATGAATTTTTGTTACATTATGAGGTTTAATCAATAAATATTTACTTAAGAATTCCAACCAGGGCTTCCCTGGTGGCACAGTGGTTAAGAATCTGCCTACTATGCAGGGGACATGGGTTTGAGCCCTGGGCCAGGAAGATCCCACACGCCACGGAGCAACTAAGCCCGTGAGCCACAACTACTGAGCCTGCGCTCTAGAGCCTGCGAGCCACAACTACTGAGCCCACGTGCCACAACTACTGAAGCCTGCGTGCCTAGAGCCCGTGCTCCGCAACAAGAGAAGCCACCACGAGAAGCCCGCGCACCGCAACGAAGAGTAGCCCCCGCTCGCCGCAGCTAGAGAAAAGCCCGTGCACAACAACGAAGACCCAATGCAGCAAAAAAAAAAAAAAAAAAAAAAATCCAACCGGGGGTGATGACTGCCAACTTTTATTAAGAAAAATGACACATCTTGTGACAGTCCAGTAGTGTCCAGTCACACTCTGTGCATTTGTAGGCACTTCTGTGCTACTGTTGTTTAATGTCCTATGTATGTATATCTAAGTGAACATCAACTCTTACTGACACCAAGAGGGTAATCTCCCGTATGCACTGGAATCAGAGACCCTGAACAGAAGCATCCTGTGATGTCTGCATGCCCTAATTCCCACGTGTCATCCCTTGCTTTGAAAAGGACCCCTTCTGGAGAGAACCAGTTCTCCTGCTCTTGGGCAGATCTACAAGGTCTGTCTCTGTAGGACATTCAAACTGAAGGTTCGAATTAAGGTTTTCCTGCTGATCTGTTTGTCTTTTACTGTATATCTCAGTGTTTGAAGGGATTTAACTTTTAAAAATTGTGTCTTTTCACTACATTTAAGTAGAAAATGTCTAATTTCATAGGAAGAAGTAGAAAAGTTAAATTTTTTGGTTCTGTTGTTTTTAATGTTTTCTTTATCCTACCTTGTGCCTCTCAGTTATTACTGACAATTTTTACTTGAAGTTCTATGTTTTTGAAAAAGATTTGAAAATAAAAATTCATAGAACCTCAGGTCAGAAGGAACCTTAGAAATCATCTGGCACCTCCTTGTAATGTTTGTTCAAACAATATTGGATCTGGAACAAATAGGCAGTAGAGGTGGAAGCAGAGTTTATGATGAAGTGGGGTTAGGGGTGGGCACTGGGGGTGTCCCTGCAGTCCTACACTTTGCCCCCATTACTGCTTCTTCCAAGGCTCCTCTCTGAATGCTAAGGTGCCTTTGAAAACCACTATTTCAACCCCTTTTGTGGGGCTTGAAACCCTTTTTGTAACATTATACAAAGTTCTCATCTTTTGAAGGTTAACCTCCTATCTTGAATCGAGTCCATGACACTCTCAAAACACAAGCACTGTGGAAAATCCACACTGCCTTTTTTAAATTTATGTATTTTATTTATTTATTTTAGGCAGCGTTGGGTCTTCATTGCTGTGCGCAGGCTTTCTCTAGTTGAGGCGAGCGGCCGCTACTCTTCGTTGCGGTGCGCGGGCTTCTCACTGCGGTGGCTTCTCTTGTTGCAGAGCACGGGCTCTAGGCACGTGGGCTCAGTAGTTGTGGCTCCCGGGCTCTAGAGCGCAGGCTCAGTAGTTGTGGCGCACGGGCTTAGTTGCTCCGCGGCATGTGGAATCTTCCCGGACCAGGGCTCGAACCTGTGTCCCCTGCATTGGCAGGCGGATTCTTAACCACTGCACCACCAGGGAAGTCCCACACTGCTTTTTAAATTATTGGATTGGTTTTAATAGTAATTTCTGTGGAGGAAAATAAATATGAATGGATATTCAAATCTGAAATGATCCATCAAGGGTTTTAATTAATACTTGTGGAAATGTGGTACAGAAACCAGATGGATAAAGATTTGGGGGAAGGAGAAAAAAGGATTCAAGAAGATGCAATCAAATAGAGTAGACAATTATAGTCAGACAACAGGCAAGTATAAAAGCAGCTTGGTTACTGTATCATTAACCAGTTCAGAAGACTGTAATACAGCCCTGCCCTTCTCAGTGCCTCTGTCACTTTTGACATCAGTGTTTTCATTTCTGTATTTGGGGCAAAAGGATGGCAGTGTTCCCCATAGGAGATTTTTGTATTTTATTTAGATATGGGGCCCATTTTTCTTTGTTGCACTCCCCATCCAATTTTTTTTCTTTTATTTCATGTTATGCCATTTGATCAATGGGCTTAAATTCTGAATGACAACAGAACTGGTCTGTAGCAGCGGTCTCAGCTACCCATATTTTAAAGCTGAATTTATATTACAAGTGTTAAAATATTAAATGAAAAATATGTAATGAAAATACATTTTGTAAATCAAATATCCACTTGATTGCTACTAATTTACTCAAGTAAAATTCAAACAATTCTTAATCTTTGAGTTTTCTTCATTTAACAATGTAAGACATAAAAGACCCCATGTTTTTTACGGCAACATGGATGGACCTAGAGATTATCATACTAATTGAAGTAAGTCAGACAGAGAAAGACAAATATCATATGATATCATTATATGTGGAATCTAAAAAAAATGGTACAAATAAACTTATTTACAGAACAGAAACAGACTCACAGACATAGAAAACAAATTTATGGCTACCAAAGGGAAAAGGTGGGGGGAGGGATAAATTAGGAATTTCGGAAGAACATACACACACTACTATATATAAAATAGATAAACAACAAGGACCTACTGTATAGCACAGGGAACTATACTCAATAGTTTGTAATAACCTATATGGGAAAAGAATCTGAAAAAGAATATACATATATATTCTTTTGTATATATTTTAAACATGTATAAAAAAACTGAATCACTTTGCTGTACACCTGAAACTAACAAAACATTGTAAATCAACTATACTTCAATGAAAAAAATAAATTTAGGGGGCTTCCCTGGTGGTGCAGTGTTTGAGAGTCCGCCTGCCGATGCAGGGGACGCGGGTTCGTGCCCCGGTCCGGGAAGATCCCACGTGCCGCAGAGTGGCTGGGCCCGTGAGCCATGGCCGCTGAGCCTGCGCGTCCGGAGCCTGTGCTCCGCAACGGGAGAGGCCACAACAGTGAGAGGCCCGCGTACCACAAAATAAATAAATAAATAAATAAATTTTTAAAAAGACCGCAATACATTTTTGAAGTAATTATTCAAATTATAAAACATATGTTAAACTACTCCAATCTAATTAGATTATCTAAAACTTATTGATAAAAGCACAAATAATAGAGAAGGTTGTGTGTGGAAAAGATATTTTAAAAATTTATCCTGGGTCAACCTAAAGTAGTTACTGATATAGGAATAAACGAATCAGAAGACTGTATATTCTGTAAGACAGCTTGATCTTCTCAAGTATGTCCAGCCTTAAAATAAACACCAAATATATTAATAGGAATATATTATATTTTGTTCATTATAATGAAAGTAAATATCTGTGATAATACAAATTTTGTGTATGAAAAAAGATATTTTCTTCATAGATATTGTGATTTTTATTGATGGTTATAATATAAATTAAAGAATATACAGTATTTAATATTTCTAATGGATTGGCTTTATAATTATAAAACATAGTTTTAAAGCTAAAAGGAAACCTGAAATATATCTCATCAGACACTCTAAGGGTGTGAAACTAAAAAGTTTAAGTGATTGCCACATGTCTAATATCACTCTTCTGTTTTAAAAAATCAATGCCTGGAGGTGGAATCCAAGGCCCTTCTCAGTGGGGCCCCATCTGCTTTTTCTCCTTTCCTTTTCCTAACCCTCCTCCTCAGTCTAATCTCATACTGCAACAGTATACTGCTCACCCTACACAATTTAAACTACTATATGTCTCTGGCTTTGCTTGTGCTTTGCTCAAAATTTTATTCTATGACCACCCTCCACCCACCTAATAAACAATCTCCACCTGTATGACGCCTTCCTGAATTCTGTCCTCTTCTCCAAAATTCATCATACTCTTCTGTGTTCTCAGAACATCTTACCACTGAAACACTGATCACATATTATTGTTATTTCATAAGTGTCTCTTTTCCCTGTTAGGCTGAACAGGAATAAAGTAGTTCTTGTCTTTTTAATCCCTAGAGTTTAGTCCAGTCTTGAATCATAGACACTTTATAAAAATTTGTAGAAGAGATGAACTAATGGACTGATGGGTAGATAAGTATACACATAAGTGAATAAATGCATGAACTAATTAATGAATGAACAGACAAACCAACAAAGGAGTGAACAGATAGGTCAAGTTTTTTGATCTTAGCACTATTGATATTTAGGGGAGGATAATTCTTTGTTGTGGAGGCTGTCATGTGCACTGTAGGATATTTAGCAGCATATCTGGCCTCTCACCACTAGATGCCAGTAGCAGCAACCTCCCCCCGCCCAAATTGTGACCATCAAAAATGCCTCCAGCCATTGCCAAATGTCCCCAGGGGTAAAACTGCCCTTGGTTAGGAACAGCAGGAATAGACGGAATGATGGCTGGAGGCAGCAATTCAGGTGGAGGGCAGAGATTAGAACTCTGGTCTCTGTTTCAGTCCGGTACTTTTCATATTAACACTTAGTGAGATCCAAGTTCAATTCTCAGTCTTCTCACAATATATTCTTAAAACTTGAGATCAATAACAGAGTTAATAGAAGTATAATTTATGGGATAAATTATTAGAAAGCAACATTAGGAGTAAAGGTATGCCTTCCTTATATCAACGAATCTGGTTTACACTGCTTTTTTAAAAATAGCATTTATCTATACTGTATGCTATTAAATGCTACTTATTTGGTCCTGCCTAAAAATTGCACCTAGAAGGCATATGGTTTTTAAAATTTTTCTAAATGCCACTTTATAGCACCATCTTGTGGATTTTAGAGGAATTCACTGATTTCAGTTTAAAATGTCTAGCTATTTCTCCAAAAAGGACGAAAAGAGAATAGAGAAACTTAAAAAATTAGGACATTCTTTGCTTATTGAAATGTTCTACCAAACTCTGAATTAGAGACTTAGTGTAAGTTTGACTTTGACTTTGGTATTTGGCCAACATTTCTATTTGGCTTCAACTACAGCCTGTCCTTTGGCTTTTGGAAAGTCAAATAGCTACATACCTACATCGTCATCATCATATCTGCATCTGTACAGTCAGCAAAGGAGGGCATAATGCCAACAATGAAGGATATTCTAATGCACTGGTTAATATTTGAATATTCACTTTGAATGCACAGCTATAACTTGGAATTAAAAGCTCCTTGTGTGCTGGAAGTATTGGAAGAGCAAAGTGTTGCAAAATTAAGGAAGATTGTGAAAGCTGATGATCTTATATAGAAGAAAAAGAACTTCTAAGTTTTTAAATTGAGAAATAGGGAAATAGATTGATAATAATACAGATATTTGTTTCTGTACCATGATATCAAACTTTTAAATTTGTTTACCAAGATTTTTTTATTGTAAAAGGGTAATTGCAATTACATTTCACATTTCTTCTTATATCAAAGAAGTTTATTCTATGATGATATCTAGCTTCAGCCTCTGAAAATTGTTGAGATAATACTAAGCTATTTGGCCTAAATATGTATTTATATGCCTCTATTCTAAATCTAAAAGGAGAGTAAAATTGAAAGATGATGATGCAAAACACAATAGACTTGAAGTTTCTTCCTCTTTTTCAAACATCTGAATTTTTCCTTTCTGACTTGAAAGAAAATATTCAAGCATAAACTGTCAGGATCATCAAATTCTCAGGGCAGTGCTGGGAACCTACATGGGATTACTGATATGGAAAAGGCACTTCTACTAGCAGATGTAATTAAAATCTAATTTTATAGACAAAATATTTAATTGGTTATAATTCTTATTTGTTTTTCCCATCCCAATATACAATCTTCTTCTCTTCTCCATGAGATAAACTTAGCATAGCCATACACTAAAAGATTTTGTTCCTTGATCATATCCTTTGTTCATCTCTTCAAATGGAAGAATTGACAGTGGGGTTCAGTCCAGGGCAATTGGATATCCAAGCTCCTTTCTTCCTAAGATAAGTTACTATTACATTGGGAAATGGGAGAAGGCAAGGGTGTTAAAAAGAGAAGAAATCTTCCTGCAGGAAACTTCACATAATTGTTTTGACCCCAAAGTAATTATTTATGGTACAGGACAGTGGACTACTTTGCCTGCCTGTGTGGCTTAAAATAGAGCCCCAGCAGGTGGATCAGGAAGTGAAATCTAACAACCACAATGACAATAATTGCAATGGCATTTAGCTCTCTTTAACCCACATTATCTCTGTAAGAAGTCAGTTAATGCTATGAATAACACATTTCTGGCTTTGAGTAGATACCAAGATTAGTCAATATTGCGTAGTGGAACAAACTGCAGACCATAGATCAAGAAGCCGTATTTTTTTTTTTTTTTTTTTGTGGTACGCGGGCCTCTCACTGTTGTGGCCTCTCCCGTTGCGGAGCACAGGCTCCGGACGCGCAGGCTCAGCGGCCATGGCTCACGGGCCCAGCTGCTCCGCGGCATGTGGGATCTTCCCGGACCGGGGCACGAACCCGTGTCCCCTGCATTGGCAGGCAGACTCTCAACCACTGCGCCACCAGGGAAGCCCCAAGAAGCCATATTTTTATTCCAGCCTGTCACCAAGTGTGTAACATTGGAAAAATGACTCAGGCTCTCTGCACCTCAGTTTCCATATCTGTAAAATGAGGGAGCTGGACGAGGTATTCTGTAATGTCATTTCCAGCTTAATAGGTTAAGATTCTATGAATTGTCCTATTGGGTAGGAGCATAGCCCCACCTCCATATTCTCTTTTTGGGAGTGGTACCAAGGGATGATTTGAATAGTGTTGCCCTGCATAGTTTAGGGATCTAATAAGACCATCTCTAACTTCTCTTCCTAGTTATCAAAGGTAGAAGATGTTGTTTTTAAACTTAATACCATTTATTTTCCATATATAACACATCTCTGCAGAAAGAGTTCATTTTACTTGTAAATATTTTCTTCAAATTTCAGAGGATAGCGCCTACTTCTAACTATTCAAAAATCTAGGTTTCAATTTTCTGAACCTTTCTATAAATCATATATCTTTAAACAATCTTTTCCTGAAGAGGGCCTGCAGAATATATATTCCTTGAGATGCTAAGTTTTCCACAAACAAAATAAGTTTGGATCTCACCACATGGTATATTGTTTTCTTGGATATTAACAATGGCCATTATAATTTTAATGATTATGAAATCCACTTTTATCTTTATTTTTTGACTGTTTTTGTTTTGGTTTAGTTTATTTTGGTTTGGTTAATCTGGCAGAACTTTTCGGGGGTGGTGGGGGGAGCTATCGTTTTGGGAAATGGCTTTATCTTTCTAAACCTATTTCAGCCTGATCTGACACAGAAGCCATTCCTGGAGATGTGATGCTTCTGGATAGGTTTTCCAGCTCCCTTGTTTTTATGGTATTTAATTATTTCTTCCTAGAAACAAATAAGAACCTCTGAACTTTCTCTTTAACATGAGGATGACCATTTAGCGGATACATGTACTACCTTATTCCAATATTTAGGTACTCTCAAAGATTCAGGTATCTCCTGTTTTCATACTGAAACTATCATTGTAGGTAATTCAAAGGTAAACTAAGAACACGAGACAAATTGGGTGGGTTCCTTTGTGATACCTTGTTCAAACATGGCTTTGGTAATGAAAGTCCATGTTCAATATTCACCGGAATAAAAAGTACTTGAGTGTGAGAATTTTTAAAAAATATACACACACACACAGAGAAAAGAGTTATATATTTACAAGAAATGAGAAGATCAGTTAAGGATTTGGAACCTGCTGCAATAAGATAAGAAAGGGATAACATTTCTACTTAATGCTAATCTCTTACTTTACACTAAAGCCTCACCTACTGAAATATATACTAACTTCATAAAACCAGAATTCTGACCTGTCTTATGTTGAATGTTAGGCAACAGTTGTAGCAAAGGTGATGAGTCAGTTAATCTCAAACTTAGGCATGGTTTTAAATTTAACCTATAGATACATGAGGCAGTATTGTGTAGTGTTGAGGCAACCAACATTATTTATTGGCATTGTACATGATATATTATCAAATATTCTAATTAAAATAATCAGTCAAAATATTTTTGGTAAATGAATTTCATACCATTTCTATATCTTTATTAATGCCATAATACGGACCCATATATTTTAGTATTTTATGGCATTTACTGATGACAACGTTGTTTCTATTTAATATTTAAAGAAAAGATTTTCATGTTTTTCTCTTACAGTTATCTTATACACATTCATGTTATTTTTATCTTATTTAAAAATTAAGCACATTTAAATTACTAATCTACTTATAATTTTAAATGAGAAATGTTTTTTAAAAAAGCAACAGGAATTAGAGTGCCCAAAATATTGAAAACATAATCCCTTTAAAAATATCCACCATCCCTCTCCTCTTTCTCTAATTCAAACTAGTTAGTTTCCTTTGAAGATGTCTTTTGCCAACGTTTCTGCAAACTATTTTTGTTTGAAAATTTCAGGGTGGAATAGTTTTTCAGATGAAGAAAACTGTATTTGCAATTACAGCTTATAAAGTAAAGAAAACCATAAACTCCCTTGGGCATCAATTTGACTCAAGGTCAAAATTAGATTTCCTCTTCCTATAATATTTGAATTATAAACCTATCTTCTTGTAAGTAGATTTGAGGGATCAGCTGGAAAATGAATACTAGAGTTAAGGTACTGTTTGAAGGGAACAGCTCACTTAATTTCGACCTTGTTCTGTTACAGTAATGATTTTTCAGTTTTAGTACTGATGCCATTGTATATTTTCTTAATTCAATAACAAGACTGGCTTTTAAAATTTCAGGTTAATACTATTAAAGATTGGAGTCATTTCTTTTCATGTCATACTGGATGGTGATAGCGTTGGTAACAGTTGCAAAGAAAGGTGTTGGGGCCTACTGTGTAACAGAATTATTTATTAAGTGCTATGAGAAAATGAAAAGGTACTTGTGGAGAGATAATTCCTGCCCCAAGGACTCTGTAACATATAGCTGGGTTTTTCTTTTAACTTTTATGTCAAACATTTTCAAATCAATCTTAGTGAAAATATCCTTTGAATAGGAAAAAAATCACCTCATTTTCCTCTCATCATCTCTTATCTGAATGCATCACATCACTTATGATGGTGCCTAAAGATAAATTGAGAATTCAAACTCATTCAACTTAATTACTTAATATATATTAGACTGTTTATTTATGAAGTCACAAATCACTGACCTGAAAAGACCTGAAAAACCCCCCTGAAGAGGCAGGGATATACATGTGTCACTTGTTAAGGAATTAGATTTTAAGATAAATGGAAAACCACTAAAGGGTTTGCTATTGTCTGAATGTTTGTGTCCCCTCAAAATTCATATGTTGAAAACATAATGCCCAAGCTAATGGTATTAGGAAGTGGGGCCTTTCAGATGTGACCAGGTCATGAGGGTGGAGGCCTCACACATAGGATTCGTGCCTTTATAAAAGGATACAGAGAGAAATCTTCAGTCTGCAACCTGGAAGAGGAACCTTCGCTAGAACCCAAACACAAAGGCACTCTGATGTCAGACTTCCAGCTTCCAGAACTGTGAGAAATAAATTTCTGTTCTTTATAAGCTACCCACTCTGTGGTATTTTGTTATAGCAGCCTCAGTGGCCTAAGTCTGAGTCCAGCACCTGATGATAGGCCCCACCTAAGTCTTTTCTGCAGATGGCCAACAGCAGGTGGGTTATCAAGGTTACCTTGGTTATTTGGTTACCTTTCCAATAATCTCCTTGACTTCCTCAGCCCTTGTCCAAGTAAGTGCAAAGATGTGCTGAGGATGACTTGGGCTTTGTGTAAAATAAGTCTATGCATAGCTCCTTAGCTTTTCCCCAAGATTATTAAAAACCTGATATTAGTGATATGGTAACAATTTCCATCATAATTGTTGCATCTAGTGCTAAAAGTAATTTTTTGTCATGAAGACAAACCTTTTAAAAATTTTTCTTAATCTACATATTATAAGAAGGGTTTCTAAGATGAGACTATATCTACCTATCAGGCAGTATAAATGTTTATTATGTCAAACTCTTAAGTGGAAGGATGTGTGGTTGTTTATTTTTATAGAAAAATTCAAACTCTAAAGTAGAGAAGAGTATAATGGATCCCATGCACCTAGCTTCAACAATTATCAACATGTAGCCAATTTTCTTTCATCTATACCACATCTATTTTTCCTGTTCCCTCCACCCTACCCCTCAAAGTATGATTTTAAAGGAAAGCCCAGCTATCATATTTCATCCATAATTTTTTACTTAATCAGCTGTGCTGTGAGGCTTGCAGAATCTTAGCTCCCTGACCAGGGATGAAACCTGTGCCCCCTGTAATGGAAGCGTGGAGTCTTAACCACTAGACTGCCAGGGAATTCCCTCATCCATAATTTTAAGAGGAGGTTTTTGATGTCAATAGATCACTGGTCTTCCCATGACTTACATCTGCTTTGGAAAAGTTAGTTTACCCAAGTGGCCATTTTCCCTCAAGACTCCCTGATCCCAGTCATGGTTCTGTTCTCTCAAATATCTTCAGTATGTCTACTTCCTATACCACTCACCTCACTGATCAGTGGGATTATCTTCAGTTTACCCATGACTATTAACGTTAATTTGGCAACTTGATTTAAAAGGTGTGCAAAGGAATCACTACTTATTCATCCATTCGTATACTCCTTTGTTCATTCAACAAATATTTGTTGTTCTAGACACCAGAGGTACAGTGTTGAGCAAATTAGACAAAGAACCCGCTCTCCGAAATTATTTTCTAGAGTTTTCACAAAGAGGCAAACACTAGTCAGAAAGTTACCTCTTTGGGCATTGATGCTCCTGGTTCCACTTCATTTTCCCTCTGAGAAACTCTTTACACCCTCACAAAGGATCCACGCTTCTTACATAATGGTTAACAAGTTTTACATGTGTCAAATGCCACCCCCCGCCCCAATTCCCACTCGTTGCCCTGCAGATTGCTCCAGGAAGTTCTGGAAAAAAATGTGAATGGCCATATTTTCCTCTCAAAATAAAGTATTAATAGAAAAAAAGTAACCTGTGTCCAAAACTCATGGTTTTGAGAATAAAATTTCTAAATAATTACATGACAGCATTCAGAAAATATGTATGTCTCTACATAAAAGTAGTGTATAATTTAGTAACTATAATGTATTATTTTAAAATGAGTGATTATGCAAAATTAGTTCCCTTATATATCAATCTCTAATTTAAAACTGGTGTTTAAAGCTATAGAAGTTATCATTGCTTTTTGCAACATTGAATACTATCTAATTTGAATCCCTTTAGAAAGCCGTCTGCAGTATTTTGAGTTTTGGCTGTTCCAAAATTGACTTTCTCTCTTGACAGGTACTTGATAGAGAAAAACTCAATATTTAAGCACACAATATGTCTGTCATGAAAAAAAATAAAATAATAAACAGTCACATAAAAGTTTTCTCCCTTTTTTAATTTAAATTAAGCTGGTTTTAGCTGTTTATTTCCTCAATCAAAAAAATTAAATTGTAATATGCTATAGTATAAGGTACTTTCTGATGTTGCTTCTTTGGAGATTGAGAATAGAAATGGTTTCTAATTTTAAAGATTGAAAAGATTTAATAACTGGATGGATTATATTTTTAAATTCCCATTAATTTATTTTCAAATGAGGAAAACCCACAACTTTGAGAAACTGATTATTATGGGGTAAAAAGCCTTGATTTGTAATTGTACCCAAATATGAAAGCCTACATTTTGTAAGCATAAAGATTACATTCTCTTCAAAAGATTTGCAGATTCTCATAGGCACATAACTTAGAGAATGAGAGGATTGTAATTTGAAAAATTACAGATTTCATTGTTTTTTTGATGTGTGAAACCTATAAACAAATATCAAGAGATTGTATTGCAAGATTGAAAATCCCTTGTTTAATTTTATAAGGGACAGTGCCCTGTGTGGCTTACACTCTGACTTAAAAGAAAAATGCAGAGTAATGCAAAAGACACTCTAATCACTGCATCTAATTACAAAGAAGAATAACTCAGTAAAAAATGTAAGTATCCTTGGGCAGGCATGTGGTCTGGTGGTCAGAGCATGGGATTTCAAGTCAGTAGTCTAAATTTCTATTTTAAACACCACTTCTAAATTTCTCCATGACTTTGGGCATGACATTAACTTTATTTTTAAATACGAATTTGAGATTTGTGCTTGATAATTACAAAGTAGACTTTTAATCCTCTGTTAGAGGTATAAATCTAATACTACAGAAAAATTAACAGACAGGTGTTTTCTTGACTTCAAGAAATACATACCCATCTGCTATTTCAAAGTTAGTTCAGGGCATTATTTAACAATCAACTCACTGATAATGGGGACTAATTTTGATAGCTTTCCTCCAAATTGCTCCTTTGCTTTTGAGGAAATGGTAGACCTCAGTAGAGCCAACACTGCTCTTTTTATACTAATTATTGTCACTCTAAGAACTTGTACTCCATAGTGATGAGCCTGCTTTGTATTTTGTTTATGTGCAGTGTTTTATAAGTGTTCCTCCAAGTGTAATAAGTACAGACAAATTACTGTGTAAGTTTTCTTTAAACTACTGCTAGATTTCTAGGGATAAATGTGGGTAAGTGATGCAAATTCTAACACACCTCTATAAACCAATTACCACAGTAATTTTCATTGGGAATAATTATTAACATTTGAATTCGAGGAATGTGACCTGACTTACAGGACCGTTCTATTTCTTTCTTTTTTTAAACAGAGTTTGAGTACTCTGTGGATTTTTTTTTTTTGAGTATAATAATATTCTTGTATGCTTTTTAGTCCTTAGTTTAGTTAAAGATTATGCTTAATCGTTGGGAAAATCCACCCAGTCTAATTTGCTAATAGCCAGTATACAAATTAGAAACAAAGAGCCAAATCAGGAATATTGTGGAATGTTAATACAGCAGGAAGGGAGGTTACAAAACATGGCCAAAATCTCAACCCCAACAAGAATCTTCAGTGCCTGATCTATTGCACAATTTCCAGGCAAAGTGATCTTTAAAAACAGCAATTTATCAAGATAATGCCTCGTGAAAGGAAATGGAGACCATTATAAGGCAAAGTAAAACAGCTTAAGGACAGATCTATGTTTCTCTGATTAGAAATGCAGTGTAAGAATGCCTTACTAAAGTACTTAAAGCACAATTAAATGGTCCGAATTTCAAGTGAGAAATCATGGAGTTAAAGGATCAAATCCCAACAGGGTCAGTTTGGTCTCCTAGTATTATATGCGAGGAAACTTAGAATTGAGCTTTCCTTAAATTTGTCCTCTAGGGGAGATCTCAGAATGGAATCGTTGTGTGGTGGTTTGCAGTAGCTCTAATATCTTCAGGGAGTGCCTGTAGTTTCCCAATTGAATTTATATTAAATAAAAAAGGGAGAAATCCAACTTCTTAAGTTCATGAAATTAAAGTTATATATTTTTAAAAAAAAAAAACCTGAACATTTAGGAAAATATTATATTAGTAGTATCTACTCAAAATACAGACATTTAGTCCTGTATTAAGTCCACTATTCTCAATTTCCTGCTTTGGTTGTTCAATGCATCTTACATTCAGAAACAATAGCAAGAAAGAGAAGAATTCCTTGAAATTTGTTACCTTAGTTATAAAACACTAAATTTTCCCTTTTTAAATCAAACTCAGAGTCTTCATGTTCTCTATGGGTTCCCAAATCAACCCACTTTATCTCTCCACCCCTAAAGATACAGTGGAAATAAATTAAAAACAACAACATTTCCTACACATGTGATGCTGTCCCTCTGAGAAGGGAAAAAAGAAAAAAACAAAATTTAAACCATGGGGTAAAATTCTACTATAACAGAATTAGATATAATGGGTCAATTTCTAGTATAGTGAATGCATGACTTTGACCTTCATTCTTCAGAAGACATTTTTCTAAGTATCAATTATAATTATAAACTGTAATTCCTTGACTAATTTAGTTGACACTTGAACTTTCTCCAAGAGTTCATATTTCCTCTCATTAGCCCATTTTATCCAGTATTACAACGTAATTTTTGCATTCCAATCCTAAATCTGCTAGAGTATTTTATACGGATATAGAACATTTGGCTTGGTGCAATAGAGCCAGAAACCTGGTTGGAAACTTTGGAAAAAGAGAGAGTCCCTCTGCTGTCCCAAGGTATAACTCATCCTATAAAACTCAAGTTTTATTTTTGACATAGCAAAGCTGTCTCTAAAAGGTTACCATGGAATCAGAAATAATTGTTTTAACAATAGATTTATGTCATTTTCATCTTGAATTTATTTTAAATTGAAGTGTGCTACAAACAATTCTTATGCTGGATTGCTAATTACAAAACACTTTTAATAATTGTAACTGAGAACCTATAAAAATGGCAACATGTATTAATTGCCCTTAAAATACTACATTCTGGGCCTCCCTGGTGGCGCAGTGGTTGAGAGTCCGCCTGCCGATGCAGGGGACGCGGGTTCGTGACCTGGTCTGGGAAGATCCCACATGCCGTGGAGCGGCTGGGCCCGTGAGCCATGGCCGCTGAGCCTGTGCGTCCGGAGCCTGTGCTCCACAACGGAAGAGGCCACAACAGTGAGAGGCCCGCGTACCACCAAAAAAAAAAAAAAAAAAAAATACTATATTCTTATTGTTGGCTTAGGCTTTTGAAATGATACCAAATACAGCTTTATTAACTTTCACAATCATTATTATTTATCATGATAAAATCATTAACATTTTTTATGATAGAATTTTATAACAAAAATTTATAGTAAAAACCTAGGATTAGGTTCAACTGTGAGAGACAGAAACCCAAAATTACCAGGTTTAAACAAGAGAAAATTCTCTGTCTCATATAAAATCCAGAAAGCAGTTTCAGGGCTGGTATTATGGATGCACATTCAGACTCAGGCTCTTCTTACCATCCTCAATATTCACTTTCCAAATGATTCAAGGTGATTGCTCTACCTCCAGTTATTGCATTTAGAGTCCAGGTAGCAGGAAACCAAAAGGGGGCATGCTCCACCCAGAACATTTCATTGTAATTTTTATGACTAGTATGTGATCATGATTCTATAATGTGGTTAGCCTATTCATAATTTTCAATTCTTTCATCATTATGTTTGATTATACATTTTCTTTGTTAATAGATAATTTTCAGGAGAAGGTAAAATAATGACTCTCACACCAAAGCACTCTCGAGAAAGAAGAACAAAGCTGGAGGCATCATGTGTCCTGATTTCAAACTATATTGCAAAGCTATAGTAATCAAAACAGTATGTTATTGTCATAAAAACAGACACCTTGATCAATGGAATAGAATAACAAGCCCACAAGTAAACCCATGCATATATGGTCAATTAATTTATGATGAAGGAGCCAAGAATATATAAAAGGGGAAATAATGGTCTCTTCAATAAACAGTGTTGGGAAAACTGGACAGTCACATGCAAAATAATGAAACTGGACCACTATCTTACACCATACACAAAACCAACTCAAAACGGATTAAAGACTCAAACATAAGACCTGAACCATAAAGCTCCTAGAAGAAAACATAGGCAGTAAGTTCCTTGACATCAATCTTAATGATTTTTTTTTGAATTTGACACCAAAAACAAAGGCAGCAAAAGCAAAAATAAATAAGTGGGAGTACATCAAACTAAAAAGCTTCTGCACAGCAAAGGAAACCATCAACAAAATGAAAAGGCAACCTACTGAGTAGGAGAAAATATTTACAAACCATATATCTGATAAGGGGTCAATATCCAAAATATATCAAGAACTCACACAACTTAATAGCAAATAAACAAACCCATTTAAAAAGTGTATCTGAATAGATATTTTTCCAAAGAAGATATACAGATGGCCAACTGGAACATGAAAAGGTGCTTAACATTACTAATCATCAGGGAAATGTAAATGAAAACCACAATGAGATATCACCATATACTTGTTTAAATGACTATTATCAAAAAGACAAGAAATAGCAAGTGTTGGCAAGGATGAGGAGAAAAGGGAACCCTTGTGCCCTGTTGGTGGGAATGTTAATTAGTGCAACCATTATGGAAAACAGTATAGAGGTGCCTCAAAAAACTAAAATTAGAACTATCATATGATCCAGTAATTTCACTTCTGGGTATTTATCTGAAGCAAATGAAAATACTAACTCAAAAAGATATATGCATCTCATATTCATTGCAGCATTATTTACAACAGCCAAGATATATGGAAGCAACCTAAGTGCTCATCGATATATAAATGCATAAAAAATGTGATATATGTAATATTCTATTCTATATATATATATATGAATATTATTCAACCATAAAAAAGAAAGTCTGCCATTTGCAACAACATGGATGAACCTTGAGGGCATTATGCTAAGTGAAATAAGTCAGACAGAGAAAGACAAATATTTCACTTATATGTGGAATGTAAAACAAAAAGTCAAACTCATAGATACAGAGAACAGATTGGTGGTTGCCAGAGGTGGGGGGTTGCAGATGAAATGGGTGAAAGTGGTCAAAAGATACAAACTTCCAGTTATAAAATAAATAAGTCCTGGGGATGTAATATATAGCATGGTGACTATAGTTAAGAAGTATATTTGAAAGCTGCTAAAAGAGTAGATCTTATAAGTTTTCATCACAAGAAAAAACATTTGTAACTGTGTGGTGATGGATGTTAACTAACCTTATTGTGGTGACCATTTTGCAATATATACAAATATCAAATCATTACGTTGAATACCTGAAAGTAATGTTATATGTCAATTATGTCTCAATAAAAAAGACACATTTGAATGAGTTTAATCAATTTGTGTATTTTATAGTTTGCAGTATACTGTGAGATTAATATAATCCCATATATATAGTAACATTTATTATATCTAATAGCTATTTATACTAAATTTAAAACATGTGTCATGTCATAGTTCCTAAAATCCAGGGTAATGAAGTCAGATGTGGACTCTTCTAGACTGCCTCTTCCAGTTACCAGCTAAGTAGCCTTGGGAAGTTTCCAAACTCAAATCTCAGTTTCTCTGCTATAAAGTGGATATAAGAAAACCTATCTTAAAGGGTTTTTATAGGAGTAAATCAACTAATAGTATGTAAAATTATAGCACAATACCAGACACACAGTATGTGCACAAAAAGGTTTAGTTCCCTCACTATCTTAGGGAGCAGAGCTAGAGTAGTGTTTTTTGTTTTTGTTTTTGTTGTTTAACTTTACCTTGCCTAAGAAGGAACTTGGGAATTGTCAAATGGAGATTCCTGGGCCCCATCCTCATGAATCTGTGAATCCTCAGTTTGGAGCAGAAAATCACCAAAGATGCAGAGGGTCCTTGGATCCTCTTTTGAAAAAAAAAAAGTTCAGGTAATAAGGGCACCAGGTGGTGGTAGATGTGGGGAGAGCTGTTCTCTGATCCAGTTTGCCTTTCTAACAGATTTTTTTTTTAATTTATTTTTAAAATTTTTGGCTGTGTTGGATCTTTGTTGCTGTGTGGGCTTTCCTCTAGTCGCAGAGAGCGGGGGCTACTCTTGGTTGCGGTGCGCAGGCTTCTCATTGTGGTGACTTCTCTTGTTGCAGAGCACGGGCTCTAGGCACGTGGGCTTCAGTAGTTGTGGCTCGCAGGCTCTAGAGCGCCGGCCCAGTAGTTGTGGTGCACGGACTTCGTTGCTCCGCGACATGTGGTATCTTCCTGGACCAGAGCCCGAACCCGTGTCCCGTGCATTGGCAGGTGGATTCTTAACCAGTGAGCCACCAGGGAAGCCCCTCTAACAGTTTTAACATACGGTTTAAGGCAAGATATTTTCCTTTTTCTCCTTCCTTTAGCCATCTGTAAAATGTGGATAATAACTACTTCCTTATAAAATACTAAATGAGAATTTAGAGATCAAATCTAATGGTTTTGTCCCAGGTGAAACTTTTGTAAATAGTGACCAAGAAAAAGGAGAATTAAAGTTTAAAAAGGAATAAAACCAAGAGAAAATGTGTTTGGTAAAAGGCATAAAATTATGTTTGGAATGAGGCAGGAGATGAACAAATAAACTGAAAAGGGACTGGAGACAAGCAACAGAAATAAGGGGCAGATCAGCAACTAAATACTAAGTCTCATATGTTTATTTTGGGGATTGGGGAATGAATAGTTACACTCTCAGAAAATGGAATGAGTTAAAAGGAAAAGTGGCAAAAGGTATAGGAAGAAAAGGAATGAATACACAGGAGAGGAAAACTGAAGGTCAAATGCAAGAAGAGGAAGGCAGAGTGGTTCTGGAATTTGTACCTTGCCTAATTGTTCCCTTAAGATCCATGAGAAAAGAGAATTCTGCTGAAGGAAAAGAACTAAGCAGAATTTCTGAAGGGAAGAGCACAGAACCCAAAACCTAAAGGCCAATTTGTAGTTGAGAGATTTTTCTTTTAAGCCAGCAAATACCCACACAAGGATTTCATTGAAGGAAATTTGATTATGAAGTCACTAGGGATGATTTAAGGATTTTTCATTGACTCAGATGCCAGGATGAAAGACTGACTTTCAGGAATAGACCAATTTAAAACAAACTTTAAAACGTATTTGCAAGGGAAGGAAATCTTCTGGCTATTAATGCTGTTAAACTAGGATATGGAGTTTTTAAATGAACATTACTTATAGTAAACTGATAGGAAGGGATCACATAAGTGGTAAAAAAAATTCTGAAAAAATTGAATGTGGAAAAAAAATTATAAAAGCATAATAAAACATCTAGAGCAAGGTAATTTGAGTTGTTAGTTTGTGCTTGTCCTCTATATATTTCTCTCTATTTTTCTTTCCCTCCATTTCAAGCAGACAGCTACGCTTTAGATTCCCTTTGTCAGGGGACTTTTGTAGCTGGTTTAGTTTAAAAGCAAAAGTTGCATATACTCAAACTCTTTCCATCTTTTGTAAAAGCCAAGATTCATCAAAGATATTATGTCAGGAACCCCACTGGAGAGGGGAGAAAGGGCAGCCAGAAAGAGAGGTTATCAACTGTGACAGTTGAGTTTTGAAATGTTCTAAAGGACTTTTATGGTTGAAAAGGAGTACAGCACTTAACAATTGTTGTGCTTTTAATAGCATCCAATTTATTGTAAGTATAACACTAGTTTTTCTTAAGCCTTGAAACACAACTTAGAAATCTAATAAATTCACTTTATTTTATTGTGGACTTTTAAAATTATAAAATGTCATACTTATAAAAGAATGTATACACACATAAAATGATACATATAAAATAATATACATGGTTCAAAGAATAATAAACATCCATGTAGCCAACACCCAGCTTAAGAAAAATAACATCACCTTTGAAGTCCTTTGAACCTCTTCCTGATCACATCCTCTTTCCCTACCACCTCTTCCAGAAACAACTACCTATTTTATTTTTATGTTTATAATCCCTTCACTTTCCATAGTAGTTTTATCTACAAATGAGTGTATATACTCCAAAATCATATTGTTTAGTTTTACATGTTTTTGAACTTAGATGATAGCACATACTTTGTGATTTGCTTTTTTACTCAACACTATATTTCTGAGATTTACCTAAGTTACTCCCACTCATTTTTCACTGCTGTATAATATCCCATAATTTGAATAAACAATTTACATATCCATTTTCTGTCAATGGACATTAGGTTGTTTTCAGTTTTTGTTTTCTTTTGTTTTGCTATTATGAATAAGGCTGCTATGAACATTCTCAAAACATATCTCTTAGTGTATACATGTAAGAATCTTCCTAAGATAAATACCTAGGAATAGAATCACTGAGTTGTGAGGTCTGGCAAACTGTGTTCCAAAGGATTCCATCACTTTGTATTCCCTCAAGCAAAGTGGTCTTCATCTTCCCCAACACTTGTTATGGTCAGACTTTTTCATCATTATCAATGCTCTGGGATATAAAAATCCTTTATAAATCACTTTCATTCACTCTTTGATGAATTTCAATTAATTCATAAGTTCAACAGATTAAAATTCCTTAAAAAGTTAACTCCTCATTTACAAAAAAATTAAGTCTTTTAAACTATACTGACATATTTAAGATATTTGATTATCTGAGCCACTTTACCCAGCTGACCAGGCAGACTAACAATTCAATAAGCAAAATCTAAGATTTATAACTGTTAAAAATCTAATGAATTAACAAGGACTTACTGTATAGCATAGGGAACTATACTCAATATTTTGTGATAACCTATATGGGAAAAGAATCTGTAAAAGAATATATATATCTGACTCAATTTGCTGTATACCTGAAACTAATACAATATTGTAAATCAACTATACTTTAATAAAAATAAATAAAATAATTTACTATAAAAAATCTAATGAATTAAACTCATACATGTGTTAAATAAGGGCTCTCAAACATTCAAGCACTATTCTTGTTCTTTTATACATTTCAAATTAAAACCTAGTTGTAACATCAAATTTTCTTAACTTTTCTGATTTAAATCACAAGCTAATATTTTAAATACTCTTTACTTTTTCAAATACTTAAAATACAACAGCAATAATTACAAAGTTGACTCCTAACTTATTATTACTGTGAGTTTGATTTACTTTATCATTACAATTGACTTACCTAACTACATAGTGTATATTTACAAACACAGGCAGGCTAGATCAGAGATTCCATACTCTATATGAATCCACAGTTAGAAATTTGAGACCACAGTCAAGATCAGAGTCACTTCCAGGATCATTCTACCAAAGTTTTAAGTTAATTCATGGAGTCCTTATTTGGGCTTCTGCTCGCCCTATTGATGTTCAAGTTATCTATTGCGGCATAAAAATTCCCCCCAAATTTAGTGGCTTAAATCAACTTATAATTTTACTATATCTGATGAGTTTTATAAGTCGTAAGTTCAAGGACTGCCTAGGAGATTCTTCTGCTCCATACGGCTTTGACTAGGCAGCCATTTGGTATTATTCAGCTGATAGCTGTCCTGGGCTAGAGGGTCAAAGACAGTGTAACCCACTCATCTGTGTCTTAACGTGGAGGTATAGAATCCTGGGCTTAGGTGGGCCCCTCTCCACATATACTCTCCTGCAGAGTAATCAAACTTCTTAAACGGCTGCTCAGGGCTCCAAAAGGGAGTGTTCCAAGAGACCCAGACAGAAGCCTCTAGGCTTTTTATGACTTAGCCTCAGAAGTTCCAGAATGTCACTTCCACCGTATTCCATTGATCAAGCAAGTCACTAAGTCCAGTCTAGATTCAAGAAGTGAGGATTAAGCCCCCATCTCGCAATAAGAGGAGTGTCAAAGAATTTGCTGCTATCTTTAATCCATCACAACGGAATTCTGCTTGCTAACAGTCCTATCTGTACTCATGCTGACACTCCAGAATTTAGTTTCCAAAAAAACCATATGTTCTAGGCATCTTTCAAAATTCACATTTTCCAAACTTTTACTGTAAATATTTTCAAAATTTAATCGCCTCATTTTGGAAAATAGGATTCTGAACTTCCCACCCAGGTTGCAGCTAATCTCTTAGTAAATGATGAGTTAATTTAATTTTATACTCTACCACTACCCCAATCTGGCTTGTAACACTTTACCTCAATTTTCCTTTTTATCTGCCTCTCCAGTCACAGTTTTATAAACATTATATTACATCCTTTATTAAGAAAGGTCAGAGGTTGCCAGATCCCAGAGTATCAGCACTGGGTACAAGATAAGACATCAGAGGGCATGCAGGGAGACTGAACTGGAGACACAGAAGCTACTAAGTAGCAAAAAATTCCTATTCCCTAAGCAGGCAGCAGAGTTACTGAATACAAAGGACTGGTCATGGGCTGAGGAGTAGTGATTATTTCACTAGTAAACAGAATGAGCTAATAACTTAAATCCACTTGTCTGGAGGGGCCTCTGCAGTAGTGGGTTTTGTACAATTCTGGGAGGAGGTTAGGGCACCCCAATAGTTATTGAGAATGAATTACTCTCTAGCTTTATTAACTTGAGGCTTAAATTTAAATTGGCTTAAAAAATAGTGTGGTATTTTCTGCAGATCTGAGTTTGTGGACAAATGTTCACACTGGTCTTAATTGGGACTTAAATACTATCTGCCAATCTTAGTATTCTTTGGTAAAAACTCCTTCTCTCACCCCATCTACCAACCTGAGTAGCTATAATAAATTTCTACCATTCTCCTCAAGGCCTCTACTCTCACATTCTCAACTGATGGCCCTGTTGATTCTTCACAGAAAACTCTCAATTTCCCGTCCATCTGTCTCCAATTTATGTATGTCTGTCCATACGCATTCTTCCCTCCAGTGTCAGAGGAAGAAGTGTTCATATGCTAGGAGAGTTAGCCACCCCTTTTCAAGGCTAATTACTCTTCTGCCTCCTGCCTTCTCTAGCAACTGGACTCTCTTACCTGTACCATCAATTTCTATTTGACACTTTAGCTCCACCTGTAAGTTAATGAAATGCTTTCAGTCTTTAAAAAAATGTCTTTTGTCCTAAGTTCCCCTCTAGCCACTACTTCACCTCTCTTTCTAGCTATTTATTTATTTTTTGGCTGCATTGGGTCTTCATTGCTGTGTGCGGGCTTTCTCTAGTTGAGGCAAGCGGGGTCTACTCTTTGTTGCAGTGCGCGGACTTCTCATGGCGGTGGCTTCTCTTGTTGAGGAGCACGGGCTCTAGGCGTATGGACTTCAGTAGTTGTGGCTCGTGGGCTCTAGAGCACAGGCTCAGTAACGTGGCGCATGGGCTTAGTTGCTCCACAGCATATGGGATCTTCCCAGACCAGGGCTTGAACCCGTGTCCCCTACACTGGCAGGCGGATTCTTAACCACTGTGCCACCAGGGAAGTTCCACCTCTCTTTCATAGGCAAGTTTCCAAAAAACTTATTCTAAACTATTCTGCAGCTCTAATTCACTCTTCAACCTACTGTAACCTGGCTTTGACCCCCACTACTGACACTAAAATTTCTCTCGCAAAGGTAACAAAGGCCTAGGCCCCAACTTTGATTCCTTTTGACAGTTTTCAGCACTGGTCTCAATTTATTGCTCAGCAACTTTCTACACTGTAAACTAAACCCTCTTGAAGGATACCCCCTTCCTCCTGTGTCTTAAGGTACTCCTATCTATCTGATCATTCATCCTCAAGTTCCATCACTGAATTCTCTTCCTGTGAACAATTCTTATAGATTCTTCAGAGTTCTGATCTTGGCTCCCTACTTATTCAACACTGTTTCCTTGGGCCATCTTATATGCTTCTTCATGTTTAAATCCTAGTTAGGATCCTAACTTGTTTCTCTTTTGAGTTCCAGATCAATACATTCAACTGAAGTTAAACTCCACAAGAGGCTGGGATAAGAATAATGGGAGGATAACAATCTACCCTAATAGAAAAGTCGGGGAAGACGTGTTTGGAGAGGCGTAAATTGAGATCTGAAAAAATTAAAAACTAGCCCCCAGAAAAGGAAAAAGAGCAGAAGAAAGAATGAATCAGCAGAAAATGGCAAAAGTCCTGAAGGTGCGAAGAGTTGGGTTAATCTAGGAAATCAAAGACCAGTATGGCTGGAATACCATGGGCAAAAGGGACATAGAAGTGAGTTTCCTAACACTGAACCTCAGGGTTAGCCTATTCACCCAGCACAGCGCAGCACCAGGCCAGGGCAGACCTCTTCCCATCTTTGTACAGGGCAGAATACAGGGGGATGTGTACTCTTCATAGGCAGGCTTATTAAGAAAAATAACAAGAAAGGGAAAAAGGGAGTTGTTGAGCTGAGCATGCCCAATATATTCCTCCCCAATTTCCAATCAGACAAGTTTCTCTACCTCTCCAGGCAGAATGAACAAAAAGGCAAAAACAGGTATTACGAAAGGAGTCATCATAATAATCACCCATAGACTTAGACAAAAAGGAAGGTAGAGGGGAAAGGGGGTTGATTGATGATGAAAATGGATGTCAGAGAACTGGGTGTCTCAATTAAATCAACAAATTGTGCCTGTGGATGTTCTACAGAAAAAGAACTGAAAGAATAAAAGGATAATTGTCAAAAAGTCAGATATCTGCAGCCAAGATTTCAGAGGACTTTGAAACTTTGGTTCTGACAAACCCAGGAAATGGGTATGGGAGTGTGGCTATGATGGAATGGAGGAAAAGGGGTTGGAGGTGAGAAGATCAAGGGTCTGAGAAAGTGGATGTAGAATTACATGCAGAGTTACCCACATGAAAAAGTTCTAAAGATGACATAGGAGAATAAGGGTAAGAGAAAATCTGTGAACCAAAAGCTAAAGTCTTCAATAGATGAGATGGGGGGGCTTCCCTGGTGGCGCAGTGGTTGAGAGTCCGCCTGCCGATGCAGGGGACGCGGGTTCGTGCCCCGGTCCAGGAAGATCCCACATGCCGCGGAGTGGCTGGGCCCGTGAGCCATGGCCGCTGAGCCTGTGCGTCCGGAGCCTGTGCTCCGCAACGGGAGAGGCCACAACAGTGAGAGGCCCGCGTACCACAAAAAAAAAAAAAAATAGATGAGGTGGGAAGAACGTTAAATATTGGTGATGATAGAGATAGAAGGGGAATGAGTTCTGAAGAAAGAGAAGAAGGGAGTGAAATGGTTTGAAAAAGTTATGGGATGCAAAGCCATCTATTCTACCTCCTATCCCTGAGGTACTTCGGGTGTAAGAGAAAACAGCTTCCACAAGGGAGGACTGCAAGAGTGGCAAGGACATCAGAGCTGAGGCAGCTTTCAGTTAATTTAAGGAACCATTCAGATGAGGCTGTAGGGCAGTTTGCTGATCACAGAGTAAGACATTCTGGGGGCATTTTTGGAGATCACGGCAAAGGATTTAGGAGTTAAGGAAGGGGTAAGCAGGACATCATTCACCTCATACACTGTGTACTATTTGCATACAATGCAATGTGAAGAGTACTCTGAGTTTTACAACATGAGGGCCCTGGAGGTAGTAATTAGAGCACTACGAGGATGGACATTTGGGAGAAAGTTGGCCCAAATAGAGGTAAACAGATAAACAGAGATGTGAGACATACTAGAACTATTTCTTATTGTTCCTTAAAGGAAGGTGGGACTTTGATTCTAACTTTAAGTAAGGTATCAATATCTTAGTTTGATAATGCAGTTTTGGGGCAAATGTTCACAATGGCTTTCCCGAGGAATACTATTGGGTTGGCCAAAAGGTACGTTTGGTTTTTTCCATAAGATGGCTCTAGTAGCACTTAGTTGTCTTTAACTTCATTCAAAACAATTTTATTAGTATTGTGACAGCTGTCATATCAGCGTGCATTTTAAAAAAAAACTCATCAAAACTCGTGAATTTTTGTGTAGCCATTTCAATATTAAGGATGGAAGAAAAAAACATTTTTGGCATATTATGCTTTATTATTTCAAGAAAGGTAAAAACGCAACTGAAACGCAAAAGAAGATTTGTACAGTGTATAGAGAAGGTGCTGTGACTGATAGAACATGTCAAAAGTGGTTTGCGAAGTTTCATGCTGGAGATTTCTCACTGGACAATACTCCATGGTCGGGTAGACCAGTTGACGTTGATAGCGATGAAACAGAGACATTAATTTAGAACAATCAACGTTATACCACCCAGGAGATAGTGGACATACCCAAAACATCCGAATCAAGCATTGAAAATCATTTGTACCAGCTTGGTTATGTTCATAACTTTGATGTTTGGGTTCCACATAAGCAAAAAAACCTTCTTGATCATATTTCTGCATGCGATTCTCTACTGAAACGTAATGAAAACGTTCCGTTTTCTAAACAAATTGTGACAGGCAATGAAAAGTGGATACGGTACAATAATGTGGAATGGAAGAGATCACTGGGCAAGAGAAATGAACCACCACCAACCACACCAAAGGCCGGTCTTCATCCAAAGGTGAGGTTGTGTATATGGTGGGATTGGAAGGGAGTCCTCTATTATGAGCTCCTTCCGGAAAGCCAAATGATCAATTTCAACAAGTACTGCTCCCAATTAGACCAAGTGAAAGCAGCACTCGACCAAAAGCATCAAGAATTAGTCAACAGAAAATGCATAATCTTCCATCAGGATAATGAAAGACCACATGCTTTTTGATGACCAGGCAAGAACTGTCACAGCTCGGCTGGGAGGTTCTGATTCACCTGCCATATTCACCAGACATTGCACCTTCGGATATCCATTTATTTCAGGATTTACCAAATTCTCTTAATGGAAAAAATTTCAATTCCCTGGAAGACTGTAAAAGGCAGCTGGGACAGCTCTTTGCTCAAAAAGATAAAAAGTTTTGGGAAGATAGAATTATGAAGTTGCCTGCAAAATGGCAGAAGGTAGTGGAACAAAAGGGTGAATACGTTGTTCAATAAAGTCCTCGGTGAAAATGAAAAATGTGTCTTTTATTTTTACTTAAAAACCAAAGGCACTTTTTGGCCAACCCAATAAATCCTGAGACTCTTACTTTCGAAATATTTCTCTAGTTAATTCTCTCCTTCCTCTCCCCATTGTCACTGTCTCAGTTAAGGATCTCTTTTTCTTTTCCCTGGACTTTTGTAGAAACCAATATCATTACTAGCCTTGCCCACAACTTCTGAGTCCTTTGTTTTCCTACTATGTCAGTTTACAGGGCACTTTCTATCCAGGCCATGCTTTCTCACCCCTATGTGCCTTTGTACTTGCTTTCTTCTTCTGCATTGTCCTTTCTCTCCTCATTTATTAGCTAACAACAAATCTTATTCATATTTCAAGACCCATTTTGAGTACCATTCTTTAATGCCTTTCCTGACCATCCCCCCTTTGATCTCTCCAACTTACTATTTCTCATTTGTGACTCTGCTTCTTTGTAGAACTGATTTATATTTGTCCCCTGAGTTATGCTATAAATTCCTTGGACCAAGACTTATAAATGTTTCTATTCATAGTGCTTCATATGTAGTAAGTTCTCACTAAGAGTTAGTTGAATGGATGATGAAATGCATCAAATAGTCCATCCATCTGATGTATTTTTCACCAAAGGGTATCTCAATATTTTTCCTTTTCCCTGTCTCATAAACCTCAAAGGAAAATGGTCCCCCCAATTCCCTCTCATGTTCAGTCACAAAGCCCTTACTCCCAGCTCTTTTATGCATCTAAGGGACTTTATCAGTTCCTTCATTTACTTATTTATCTCCTTACTCTCTCCTTTTCAACCAGATTTTTCTCTCTGCCATCAAGTACATTCAGATTTTAATTATTCATCTACAATACTACCACCTTGACTCTGCTACTCCTTTGTAGATACTTTGTTGTTTCTGCCAGACCTTCCCACCAACGTGAGTTGCAAAAGTCTCTCTTAATTTTTCTACTTGTCCACCAGGTAAACTGTCAGATTGCACATATACAGGCATGCACAAAAACAAAAATAAGAAATAAAATCCTAGCTCATACAACTCAATAACAAAAAAACAAACAACCCAATAAAAAAAATGGGCAGAAGACCTTAACAGACATTTCTCAAAGAAAACATACAGATGGCCAATAGGCATATGAAAAGATGTTCAACATTGCAAATTATTAGAGAAATATAAATCAAAACTGCACTGAGGTATCACCTCACACCAGTCAGAATGACCATAATCAAAAAGTATACAACTAATAAATGCTGGAGAGGGTGTGGAGAAAAGGGAACCCTTCTACACTAGTGGTAGGACTGTAAATTGGTGCAGCCACTAAGAAAAACAGTATGGAGGTTCCTTAAAAAACTAAAAATAGACTTGCCATATGATTCAGCAATTCCACTCCTGGGCATATATTCAGAGAAAACTATAATTTAAAAAGATACATGCATCCCAATGTTCATAGCAGCACTATTTACAATAGCCAAGACATGGAAGCAATCTAAATGTCCACTGACAGATTAATGGATAAAGAAGATGTGGTGTATATATATATATAATGGAATATTATTCAGCCATAAAAAAACGAAATTATGCCATTTGCAGCAACATGGATAGACCTAGAGATTATCATACTAAGTGAAGTAAGTCGGAGAGAGAAAGACAAATATCATATGATATCTATTACATGTGTAATCTAAAACAATGATACAAATGAACTTATTTACAAAACAGAAATAGACTCACAGACATAGAAAACAAACTTATTGTTACCAAAGGGGATGCGGGGGAGATAAATTAGGAGTTTGGGATTAACATATACACACTACTATATATAAAATAGATAAACAACAAGGACCTACTGTACAGCACAGGGAACTATATTCAATATCTTGTAATAAACTATAATGGAAAAGAATCTGAAAAAGAATATACACACACACACACACACATATATATATATATATACATATATAAAAATAAAGCTGAATCACTTTGCTGTACACCAGAAGCTAACACAACATTGTAAATCAACTTATACGTCAATAAATAAATAAATAAAATGCTTAAGGAAAAAAAGAAGTCTTTTCCTAATATTCTACAATTTGCTGCACAAAGGCCAAGCCAAATTTTAGAAATTACTACTTGTTTTGGCCCACATAACATTTTAGATAAAGGCCACCTTTGTTCTCAGCCTGTGACTTGTAGGCAGCGTCTTTGTTCCTCTAGTCATATACATAAAGTCCAGAAGGATAGAGATAATTCATAATTTTTGAATGATAGACAATTGAGAACTTGATGAAGGTATATGTACCCTCGCCCCAGAAAAATGCACATGGTCATTTTTTTTGCTTAGTTTCCGAGGTTCACAGGTCCTCTGAACCCCAACCATGGACCCAGTTTTTAAATCCCAGTTTGAAACAGCAGTTATTAGAGATGGTTTAAAGGTTTCCTTCTCATTCACCTTTATTTTATAATTTTCGTAAAATGACAATGGATTGTGTAAAATATATGTTTTCTATAAAATCAGCGCATGCTATATGATACTTAAAAGGTCTTGCAAAATAAATTCATTTTGTGATAAACTTGTTGAAGACTGATAGACTTTGAATTAAAAATGGTTGTCATATAAGGCACTCAGTTTCCTCATCTGTAAAATGGAGTAATTAATATTAATTAGTCATCATGTTGCATAGATTAATACATGTAAAATTCTATCTTGATTGAAGCAGATATATAATGCCACAGCTGTTTCTTCAGCTATTCTATCTTCCGTGAAGGAACACCTGCTTAGAACGTACCTAAGGAGTTCTTTCTTTCTTTTTTGACAATTAAAGCACTGCTATGGTATGGCTGACATCTGGATTCACTTTTAAAGGCTTCACTGTGTTTTTCTGGCCCCTGGGAGATTCATGAACTATAATGCATTAGATGGAAATGTGTTGATGGGCTTCATTTTGCAACAGCAATTTTACTCTTGCTTTGTTATTTCCCCACTGCAATGAGTGAGAGCTGCCACTCTGTTACTGCTGCTAAGAGATTAAGGGAACTGAGTTGAGCTCCAGAAATTTAATATGCCATATAATGCCTGATTTATTTTGATTCTGGCTTTGACTTGAATTGATAAACTCACTTGGGACTGCTTTGCAGAATCAATATCCAGGGATTAAATTTTCTTTATAAACTGGTTCTGAAATAATTTCTTTGGGGGGACATGAAAGTCTAAGTTCTCTTAACTATTTCCAAGAGCTATAGAGAAAAAACTTTCACAAAAGTATTCTAATATTATACATAATTTCCTTAAAAGCTATATTCTTCAATCTCCACTCAGTTATAGCTCACTAAACTTTTCTAGGATTCACTTTATAGAATTATGTACTTTTGTTTAAGGTGATTATAAATTATATACATTACTGCCTCTACCTTGACATTTTTCTTGGCCTGCTACTCAAAGCTAACAATACCAATGATGAAAAGTGTATCAGTCATGGCTCACAGTTGCAAGTAACATAAGCTAATTCTGACTGAATGAGCAGAAAGAAGTTTAAAAGGAAGTGGGAGATCTCAGAAAATTGTTGGGAGGCTGGAGGAACAGGGATGGAACTAAACTTCCAGGAATAATGCTTACAATTACCCGTAGAACTGCCCCAATGAGGAAGTCAGAGTCTTACTTACTTCTGCCCCAACAGACACTAAAAGAAAGTGCTGCCCCTCCCACTCCCACCAAGGCCACTTCTGCCCTAGGAATTTAACGTTGCAAGCACTGCACCCCCAAATGTCAGATGCCTTTATCAGCAAATTGACTTCCGATCAGAATCTTTGCTTCCTCAAAGCTACTAACTTCCAGATCAAAGTCTATGCAGGTATGCTGAATGTTGAAGCTTAGGCCACATGTCTGTGCCCTCGCTATGACAGTCTGGAAATTTCGTTTTCAGAGCTTACCTTGGGGAAACAGCACTTACATTAAGATCGGAAATTCCCTAAACATAGCAAATATATTCAAAACGTCCTGGGCAGCCAGAAAATATGAAAATGTTTACTACAGGAGAGAATTAATATTTGTTGAGAATATATGCTAAGTGCCAGGTACTTTAAATACATTATTTAATCCACAAAAAATAGACATTTTAATCCTAGTTTTTTAATTGAAGTATAGTTGATTTACAATGCTGTGCCAATCTCTGCTGTGCAGCAAAGTGACTCAGTTATACACATACAGACATTCTTTTTTTTTTGCGGTACGCGGGCCTCTCACTGTTGTGGCCTCTCCCGTTGCAGAGCACAGGCTCCGGACGTGCAGGCTCAGCAGCCATGGCTCACGGGCCCAGCCGCTCCGTGGCATGTGGGATCCTCCCGGACCGGGGCACGAACCTGCGTCCTCTGCATCGGCAGGCGGACTCTCAACCACTGAGCCACCAGGGAAGCCCCAGACATTCTTTTTTATATTCCCTTCCATTATGGTTTATCCCAGGATATCCAATATAGTTCCCTGTGCTATACCTGAGGACCTTGTTATATATCCATTCTAAATGTAAATAGTTTGCATATACCAACCCCAAACTCCCAGTCCTTCCTTTCACCACCTCTCCCCCTCGACAACCACAAGTCTGTTCTCTATGTCTATGAGTCTGTTTTTGTTTTGTAGACAGGTTCATTTATGCCATATTTCAGATTCCACATATAAGTGATATCATATGATATTTATCTTTCTGTCTCTGACTTCACTTAGTATGATATAACCCTATTTTAACGATGGGAAAACTGAGGCTCAGAGAAGTAGTTACTAGCCCAGATCATTTTGTTGGTAAAATGGACAATATAGATTCATGTCCAGGCTTCTTTCCTTCAGAATTCTTCCCTGTCTCACAATGTATCTGATTTTCACTTCCCAACTTCTAATTCATACATAAGCAGCAGTGTACTAAGTGGGGCAGAGGGGAAAGAGAAAACATCAGCTCCAGGAGTAGGCAATACGGGATGCATTAGCTTCAAGAAAATTTAAAGACAATAATAAAACAGACTAAAATAGGTCTATTTTTAATTATCTTTATCATTATGTGACAGCAATTTTAAAGAATGTCAGCAATAAAATATTCCTTCTTGCTGAGGTGGACTGTTCCCCACTCCTTGGTACATCAGTATATAGAAGAAGTCCTGGGCTTCCCTGGTGGCGCAGTGGTTGAGAGTCCGCCTGCCGATTCAGGGGACACGGGTTCGTGCCCCGGTCCAGGAAGATCCCACATGCCGCGGAGTGGCTGGGCCCGTGAGCCATGGCCGCTGAGCCTGCGCGTCCGGAGCCTGTGCTCCGCAGCGGGAGAGGCCACAGCGGTGAGAGGCCCGCGTACCGCAAAAAAAAAAAAAAAAAAAAAAGTCCTCAATTGAATTTTCAAGTTTTTTAAAGAGAAGGATGTTTAGAACTTGTCATTGAAGTGCCATAAACAGTTTTACATTCCTAGAATAGACCATAAAAGGGATATTTAACACATGACATGTCTAAGTACCTTTTAACATTATTTCTAAGAAAGTAAGTTCTAATTTTCCATTTAGGAGTATATCTCTCCCAAGTTTGGCAGTGTGAGTGGGGGCTCTTTTATCTTCTAGTAGCATCAGAGGCTCTGATAATAAGGCTTGGAGAGTTCCTTTGGCAGTAGAGGTTCTCTTGGCAAGGGGGCTCTTGGTGATGAGGAGGGAGATGGATCCTAGTAATTTATACAGTAGACTAGGAAGAAGTATCTCATTATTTTTTTTTTATTTTTGTTTTCGGTACGCGGGCCTCTCACTGTTGTGGCCTCTCCCGTTGCGGAGCACAGGCTCCGGAGGCGATGGCTCACGGGCCCAGCCGCTCCACGGCATGTGGGATCTTCCCGGACCGGGGCACGAACCCGTGTCCCCTGCATTGGCAGGCGGACTCTCTACCACTGCGCCACCAGGGAAGCCCAGAAGTATCTCTTTAAATTGGCAGGACAAAGATACTGTCTAGGTGAATCCCCAGGTGTAGAGAACTTGAGATCTGAAAGAATTACTGTACCCCATCACCAAGTCTTATAAATTCTATCTCCTAAACGTCTCTCAAATAAGTTCTCTTTTCTCCTTGGCCTACTCAGATCCTAATACTATACAACCTGGACTACTGTAACATTCTGCTAGCTGGTCTTCCTTCTGGTCATTAGTCTCAGCCAATTCCAATTTATTATCCACATAACTGTCAGCATGATCCATCTAAGCATGAGTGAGATCATGACATCACCTTGCTTGAAACCTTATAATGACTTTCATGTCCTCAGGAGAAGAATGCTAACTCTTTTGCAAGACTCAGAAATTTCTTTAAGACACAGCCCGTCTCAGCTTCTTTGGCTTCATCCTTTGCCATTCTTTAACACTATGGTATAGCTAATCTGAACTACCTGCACTCCAAATGTGATCTGATCTCTTAGGCCTTTCTGCTATCGCATATGTTGTTAATTCAGGAGCCTAACTCTTATTTGTTGTCCTCTGATAAGTATTCTCTCCTTCCCAAACTCAAACTGTATTAAGTACTCCACACTCTACTCTGTCCCACAGTATCAGAGGTTTGCTTTCATATTAAGACTTAAATTACAGAAAAGTAACTGCATTCTGGTCTGGCTTCTACCATTCTATAACTTTTTTTCAAGGCAGTGGCTATGTGTTTGATCTTTGCCACTCCAGCATTTAGTGCAGATTTTGGTAGATATTATACAGTCAGTAAATTTTTTTTAATGAATGCCAGGTTCTACATAGTATACAAGCTGTTGAGGAGGTGACAGTCTAGTAGTTAAATTCACATAACTAAAACACAAGGCATAAGATGTGTCACAAGTGAGGTTTAAATGAAATGCTTTGGTTATTTTAAGGAGAAAGCTCTCAATTCCAGTTTTAGGGTGAAGTTGGGGTACAAAATGGGGAAGGGTCAAGGGAGAAGAGGCATTTGAGATGAACTTTGACAGAAGGAATTTTAATACTTGGAGATGCAGCAAGTATAGGAATAGGTTAGGTGATATACTTACATAGTAAAGCGAGGGTGTAATACAAAATCATATAGTCGTCCCACTGAGCAAGTAAGAGAGTACAGGAAAAAAAGCTGGAGAAGTAGTTTAGGATTTCAATGCTGGCTAAGTACTCAGTATTTAATTTAGAAAGCAACTATACTATAATTAAAGGCAGTAAACAGCAGAAGAGAGACTATTAGAGCAACTTTAATAGTCCCAGTAAGGAGTAACAAGGTCATCTTTGACAGGTAATACAGTATAGACAGGCAGACAGACCTGGATCACTTATAAGTGGTATGATTTTCAACATGTTACTTAAACTCGCAAATCCCAAGTTTCTTCGTTTATTTCAAAAGACTGCTGTGGTTAAATTTATGTAAAGAGATTAGCACAGTGCTTGGCATGTACCAAGTGCTTGAATTAATCAGTGATATTTCAGCAGCAACTGATAAAAATTCAACTCAAATCAGCATGAGCAAATAAGGGAAATTATTAAAGGGCTATTGACAAGCTCAGTGGAACAGAATAAAGAGCCCAGAAATAGAACCACACATATATAGTCAAATAATCTTTGACAAAGGATCAAAGGCAATACAATGGAACAAAGATAGTCTTTTCAACAAATGGTGCTGGAACAACTGTACATCATGTGCAAAAAAATAAATTTACACACAGATCTTACACCGTACACAAAAATTAACTCAAAATGTATCATAGTCATAAATGTAAAATGCAAAACAATAAAATTCCTAGAAGATAGCATATGAGAAAGGCTAGGTGACCTTGGGTTTGGCGATGACTTTTTAGATACAATACCCAAAGCACAATCCATGAAAGAAAAAAATTGATAAGTTGGACTTCATTAAAATTTAAAACTTCTGCTTTGTGAAAGACACTGTTAAGAGAATGAAAGACAATCAGTAGGTTGGGAGAAAAATCTTTGCAAAATACATATTTGGTAAAGGACTTGTATCAAAATGTATATAGAACTCTTAAAACTCAGCAATAAGAAAAAAAAATTTTTTTTTAATGGGCCAGGGACTTCCCTGGTGGTCCAGTGGTAAAGAATCCGCCTTACAATGCAGGGGATGCAGGTTCAATCCTTAGTGGGGGACCTAAGATCTCACACGCCGTGGGGCAACTAAGCCCATGCGCCACAACTACTGAGCTCGTGCCCCTCAACTAGAGAGAAGCCCGCGCACCACAACGAAAGATCTGCATGCCGCAACTAAGACCCAACAAAGCCCCCCAAAATAAACTAACTAAATAAAAATGGGCCAAATATCTAAGCAGACACCTCACCAAAAAAGATATACAGATGGCAAGTAAGCATATGGAGAGACACTCAACATCATATGTCATCAGAGAATTACAAAATGAAACAATGAGATACCACTACACATCTATTAGAATGGCTGAAAGCCAAAACACTGACAATAGCAAATGCTCGTGAGAATGTAGAGCAGAAGGAATTCTCACTCACTGCTAGTGGGAATGCAAAAATTGTACAGTCACTTTGGAAGACAGCGGGCAGTTTCTTGAAAAACTAAACATACTCTTAACATATGATCCATCAACACTACACTCCTTGGTATTTACCCAAATGACTTGAAAACTTATGTCCATAAAAAACCTCCACACAAGTATTTATAGTAGCTTTATTCATAATTGCCAAAACTTGGAAGCAACCAAGATGTCCTTCAGTAGGTGAATGGATAAAGAAACTGTGGTATAACAACACAATGGATTATTCAGCAATAAAAAGAAATGAGCTATTATGCCTCAAAAAGACATGGAGGAAGCTTAAATGCTTATTGCTAAGTGAAAGAAGTCAATCTGAAAAGCCTACATGCTATATGATTTCAACTACATGACATTCTTGAAAGAGCAAAACTGTGGAGACAATAAAAAGATTGGAGATTTCCAAGGATTCTAGGGGAGGGAGGAAAGGAGGGATAAAATAGCTGGAGCACAGGAGATATTTAGAGTAGTGAAACTATTCAGTTTGGTACCTTAATGGTGGATACATGGCATTATGTATTTGACAAAAATCCATAAAATGTAAAAGACAAAAATTGAACCCTAATATAAACTATAGATGTAAGTAATCAACATTATTGGCTCATCAATTGTAACAAATGTACCACAGTAATGGAAGATGTTAATAATAGGGAAACTAGGGTTGGGGGGAGGGGGAATATGGGAACTCTCTTCCCCTCAGTTTTTTTGTAAATGTAAAACTTCTCTAAAAATAAGTTATAAATTTAAAAATTTGCTAAGCAGTACATATAAAACTCATGTACTTTAATAAAATATGAAAAAGTTGTTCTTATAAAAAAAAAAAAAAAAGGCTAGTGAGGTAACTCCCAGAAACAAAGGCAGCCCAGGGCCTCAGGGACTAAAACTAGGATTTGATTCTCTTTGTTTTCTTTTGTTTTCATTCTCTGGTAAGTAAGAAGTCTTTCTTCACATATCAGGAATAATGACATTCCCTTTCCATTGCAAAAAAAAAGGTCTAGATTGATATCTGAGCCTGGTGGCAGTGTGGGGAATCTGGGATACTAAGTCAATTAGGAAATTATATTGAAGCCTTGAAAAATAGTGACCTATGTTATGTGATAGCAAACAACTGGCAAAACTGTTGCCTGCAGTAAGATGAAAAATGAGCCTAATGAAATTTTTAAAAATTGAACTTATATCCAAATGACTATAGATTCATGTGCAGTTATAGAAATAATACAGAGAGATCCCATGTACCAATTGCTCAGGTTCGCCTAAAGGTAACATCTTGCACATCTATAGTAATTTACTTTGTTCTGAAGTCAATTTTACCTGATACCCTTTACTGTTTTATTTTGTTTAATGTTTGCATATTATATTTTTTTCTGCCCTTTTAGTTTTTATTTGATGTATCATTATATTTGAAGTTAGTTGCTTATAGACAACATAGAGTTGGGAGGTGCTTTTTAATCACTTCTGCCAATCTCTGCCTTTTAATTAGTGTACTCAGACCAATTACATTTAATATAATTATTTATATGTTTAGGTTTTAGTCTGCCATTTTAAATTTTGGTTTGTTTGTTCTGTTCCCCAGCACCACCTCTCCCCCAAGCTGTCTCCTTTTTCCTGCCTTCCTATAGGTTATTTGAGCATTTTGAGAATTCCATTTTGATTTATCTATAGTGTTTTGTAAGTATACCTTTTTGTATAGATTCTTAATCAGTTGGATCTAAGTATTATTTTATATATCCATCACTTATCAGTTTACTGGTGTCATCATTTTACCAGTTTGAGTATAGATACCATACCTCTCTTTGCCCTTCCCCATTTATAGTATAACTGTCTTAAATATTTCCTCTATACATTTATATATGTATGTAGAAGAAAAATTATAGCATCAGACAGTGTTGTAATTTTTTGCTTCAACTGTCAAACATAATTTAAAAAAACTCAAGAGGAAAAGGAAGGCCTGCTGTATTTACCCATATTTTTGCTCACCATGTTCTTTCTTTCTTCCTGATATTCCAAGGTTCTATCTTTTATTGTTTCCTTCCTGTTTAGAGAATTTCGTTCAGTTATCCTTTTAGGATAAGTCTGCTGGTTAAAAATACTCTTAGTTTTCTTTCATCTGAAAATGTCTTCATTTCCCCTTCACTTCTGAAGGATATTTTCACTAGGTATAGGATTCTGGATTGACAGTTCCTTTTTTGTCAGCACTTGAAAAATATTGTGTTACTTCCTCCTGCGCTCCATGGTTCCTGATGAGAAATTTGCTGTCATTTGGGTTATTTTCCCCCTATAGGAAAGGTGTCAGTTTTCTTCGGATGCTTCCAAGGTTTTTTCTTTGTCTTTAGTTTAACTATGATGGGTATTGGCATAGATTACTTTAGCTTTGTCCTGTTTGGGATTCACTCAGAATCTTAAATCCATAGGTCATGTCTCTTGCTAAATCTGGGTACTTTTCAGCCATTATTTAATACTTTTTCAATCTTACTCTTTTTCTCCTCTTCTTCAAAAGTCTAATGACATGAATGTTAGGTGTTTTGTGATGGTCTCACAAGCCCCTAGCATTCTGAGTTTTTTTTTTTTTTTCCAGTCTGTTTTATCTCTGTTGTTCAGACTGGGTAACTTCTATTACTCTATCTTCAGATTCACTTATTCCTTCCTCTCTTCCCTACATTCTCCTTTTGAGTCCATCCATTATGTCTTTTTTTTTATATCTTCCATTTCATTGTTGAAACTTTCAATTTCTTTCTTGAGGCTATTTGTTTCAAGTGTGTTTGTAATTGCTTGTTGCAACATGTTTTTTATTGCTGCTTTAAAATATTTGTCAGATTATTCTAACATCTCTGACATCTAACTTTTGGTATATGTTGGTTGTCATTTTTCAATCAGTTTGAGACTTACCTCATTCTTGTTATAACAAGTGGTTTTCAAATGAAAACTGGAATTTTTTATATTATGTTTTATGATTCTATATCTTATTTAAAACTTTAGTTCTAACTCACTTTCTCTGATACCACTCCAGCTGAGAAGAGTTGCTACCTTATTACTACTAGGTGGAGGTAGAAGTCTAGATTCCCCACTTGGCCTGTTTTGACACTGGATGGGAGGGAACAGTTCCTCATTACTACTGGATGTAGATGTTCTGGCTCCCCACATGGTCTATAATGACATTGTGGTAGAGGAGATCTCATTATTGCTGGGCGATGGTAAAAGTCCTGACTCTCCAGTCCAGTGTAGTATCCACTGCACTGTGGGGGTGTGTGGGGGAGGAATGGAAATGAAAGTCCAGGCTCTCTACTTGGCCTTCTCTGACACTACCCTGGCAGGGGTGTTGGGGTACCTCATTATAAGAAGTTGAGGCTCCTCACTCAGCCTTTGCTTGTTGGGTGTAGCCAAAGTCTTTTTCTGTGATATTTGGCTGGGATAGAGAATTTGTTTTCTGAAAGTTTTCTATATTTCAAGGCTTCCCTTTTCCTGGTGCTGTGTCTAGGAGAGGCTTTTTTGAGACTTCAAGACACATATTTGTCTGTGTCCACTGGTGTTTCTGAATTCTTTAGCATCACTTCTGCAGTATGTAAGGCAAAAATAAAACCTAGGGTATTCACCACCTTGATATTCCTTGAGTCCCAAGGTCTCTAGCCTGTCTGATTTCTTTTTTCCACCATTCAGTCATCTTATGTGTTTTATAAATAATAACTTAGCCAAATCTCCTTGATATCTTATTTTATTCCCCTTGTGCTTGATCTCTGAATTCTAATGATCTGGAGTGGAGCCTGGGTGTGGTTGCTTTAAAATATGCCCACAAGAGTTTTGGCAGTCCTCCCTTCAAGGAACCTAATCTCTGTTTCATTAGTTGTTTTTTCCGGTTTGTTTCCTTGTTGTTTTGTTTGGAACAAATTCCTCCGTCTTCTCATTTTGCTTAACTTTCTCTGTCTCTGTGAAATTAGGTGAAACAGTTACCTATCCCAGTTTTGAAGGGGTGTCCTTGTTTGGAAACATCTCTATTCAGTCTATGTGTGCCCAGTGGCTTTGGTGGGACAGCTGGATCTGAAGTGAGCACTGGTCAAGTCTTCCACTAGGGTGTGCTGGTAGCTGTCACCTTTTTTGAGGGGCTGGAGATAGAGGGGCTAGAACCAGAGCCACATGTAAGTTGGGCTTCTCCTGTGCTCAGTGGGTGTCACCACCCTCTCAGGGGCAGGATCAGGTCCCAAGGTGTGGGGGCAGAAGCCCTGAGGGCCAGGTCCGAGCTGATTCTGCTCCTTCTAAGCATGAGATCTCCCCCCCTCCCAAAAAGGACACCTTCGCCTCAGAGGGGTTCAGTGCTGGAGCAACAGGGGCCAGAGTGAACACCCAGTGCTATGTAGGTCTTTAAATTCTTTCAACAATGTTTTGTAGCTTTCAGTATACAAGTCTCTTCCTTCATTAAATTTATTCCTAAGTATTTTATTCCTTTTGATGCTATTGTAAATGGAATTGTATTAATTTCATTTTAGATTATTCATTGCTAGTGTATAGCAACACAATTAAGTGTTGTATATTGATCTTGTGTCCTGCAACCTTGCTGAACTTTATTATTTCTAATGGTTTTTAGTGGAGATCTCTATCTGTTAGAAAGGAGTAAACTCAAACAACTGGTTACAGTAACTTTGTATGTGTAAGATCTCTAGAGAGAAAGGAAAGCCCAGCTCTTAAGGAGAATAAAGAGAGGAAGTGCTGAGCTGTCTGTGCCCATGGTTGATAGAAAAGTAGTGATTTACAAAACTGGTCTTCCTGGGAAAAGGAAGAGGGGACAGAGAAAGAAAACAGATACTTCAATAATATCACTGGGACCTATCAGAAGGAATTACAATGTTAATGACTTACCATAAATGACATAATACCTCAACCGATGAATTGAGAGCTATTACTTTTTCTAGAAGTGGCTCCTGTAGGGTTGTGTAAATCCTTGACTGTGGGGAAAAAACCTTGTGCTCACTTCAGTCTGTTGCTTTACTCTGCCCTTTAAATCTTTATTTGTATTTCTCAAAGACTTCAATTACCTTAGAGCTATTGAAATAACTTTTTGTATATTTAATGTTACTACAATAATTTTCTTTCCAAAACATGAGAACTCCCCATCCCCATCAATAGTGACAGATTCAGTTAAAATGTCAACCTAAAAACAAGACCACAAAAATCAAAAGCTGCATTTGGAGTACATGAACATGTTTGGGTTTTTGGATTACATTTCAGTAATCCTCTACTTAACAAGAGACAGTAACAACGTGCATGTGATTCACAAAATAGAATGAAGGCTGGTTGCCAAAATATGGTTAATATATATTCATTATTATATAATTAGCCTCTGCTTCTTTTTAACCATTTATTTTTAGAAAGCAGTAGATAGACATACTTAGAATAATAAACAATTTTGATTGGTTACACTATTATGATGTCAGATGGAACTCAATAATTTAGAGTAGGCTAGCATTACATCTTCATGAAGTCACTAAGTATATATATATACTTTATATATATATCTATATATATAAATATATATATTTTATCATTTTATCATTTGCTAATTTGTGCTCTTACTTCAAGGCTATTTATTAATATTTGATACGTGGAGTAAGAAAACAGTATGTGTGCTTAAGCACACACATATATAAACTCAGATCAGTTAATATATGAAGTGCCTAGTTCAATTCCTGGCCTATAGTATGCCTCAATAAATGCTAGCTGTAATATTTTAAATTCTCACTAATATTCTCTCTCTCCCACAAGGTTCTTTACAGTGCCTTGCCTCACAAGCACTTAAATTTAGAATACTGGACTCTCCCCTCCCTTCCCTGTCTTTAGCATACATTTGTCCAAATCTTATTCATACACAACTGGTCACAGATTGTTGTTGGACACCTATGACTTTCCTACTGTTCACGCTGGTTTTTGAAAACCTTAAAATAGCAAATCCCATTGACTGCAAACACCGATAGCAAATGTGTATGTAACAACTAACGCCTTTCCCCCATGTGCCCTGCTCCCTGCTACCAATCAGAGATGCATTAAACTTCTTATCTAAATATATTCCCAAGAACTTAGAAATCTTTGTGTACCTACAAAGAAACTCGAGAGTATGAGAAGAGGGAGATTCCCTTCATCCAGGGCATGCAGAAAACTTCCCACAGATTTCTGTAACAGGACAGAATTACTCTAATCTTTGGGGTTGTATCTCTTTTAAGGCTCGAAGGACTAGAAAAACCTCACCTGAAAGTTGAGCTTACCGAAAGGGGAGCATGGTATACTCAAAACGCTCTACCCCGTACTAGAAGCGACCTTCGGGCAGCACCTGCTGCGCCTGTATCACAACTGCCGCCCGTCTTGCTCGGGGTTCTCAGTTCATTCCCGCTTCCTTTGCTCTCTTCAGACTCTTTCCCAGACTTCCGTTCGAACTTCCCGGCCGCGGCAGAACCCACCAATCACAAACGTCCTGCCTCAGGCCACGCCCCCTTCTCATCGCTCCCTCCGGGAACCGGAGTCGGATTTCGCGCACACCCCTCCTTCCCTTACGCACGCTGCGCGCGGACGTCGGCCTCTGACGCCGTCGTTGCCCTCGGGGTCGGCTCTCGCCCGGGTCGCTCCCGCAGACCGTTGGGCACCCGGCCCAACGTCCTCCCTCAGGCCCTCCCACACCCTAGGACCCGCTCTGGCGGCGGCGACCCATGTGGGGGTTCGGGCTCCTGCGGTCGCCGCCGCTGCTTCTCCTGCTACCGCAGCTCGGAATCGGAGTCGCAGCGTTCAGCTCTCAGGCCGGAACCATGAACCTGGGCGGCAGCAGCAGCCGCAGCGGCGCTCTCGGCTCCCCGTCAGCCGAGCGGTGCAGGCAGCAGTGCGTGCAGCTGTCCGCGGTGCCGGGAGCCGACCCGCAGCGAGGCAACGAGTTGGTCCTGCTGGCGGCGGCGGCGGTGGCGGCCGCTGGGGAGGGACTGGAACGGCGGGACCTCCCTGGGGACCTGGCGAAGGAGGAGCCGCAACCACCGCCCCAGCATCACGTACTCTATTTCCCCGGGGATGTGCAGGTAACCTGCGGCCTGCCTGGGCACCTGCTCCTTCTTCTTGTACATATGCGAATTCTCTAGATTCCTCCCTCGTAGCTGGGGCCCGGTTCCTTGCCTCGCCTGAACACACTCACACATGGCGCTAAACGGGGTGGCTCCACGAAATCCAGAACCGCCCCTTCCACGCCCTGACCCCCTCCTCATAGAGCCCTAGACAGGAGGTGTCCTTGGAGGGCTACGACATCGAAAGAGCCAGCCGTCAGTCCAGGTTTCGAGGGGGTGGAATTGAAGACCTAGAAACGAGAAAATGTGTATTTATTCTATAACTTGGTTTCTCAGAGGATCTGTGGGGGAGGGGGCAGGAGGCGGAGAGAGGGCTTTTAAATTAGCGTGCTGGCAGTTATTAAAAAGTAAACAGACAAAATACTGGTACTAGGGTGTGACGCTCTCAGTAACCCTAAGAAGGGGAGAATGGGTGGAAGAAAAGGGACAGGAATCGCTAAGCATGTCAGTATTTTGATGCTCACCTAAATTCTGTACTTTTTTGTGTGTGATTTTATCTTTATTATTAATCTTGCGGCTGCAGGCAAATATACATGGCTATGTTGTCCTGGAAAGCTGGGCCTTAATCTAGATCTTAATCTAGAACTGCTTTGTCTAATAGGGTAGCCATTAGTTATATGGGGCTATTTAATTAAAACTAAATAGAATTAAAAATCCAGTTTCTCCGTCGCACTAGCTGCATTTCAAATGCTCAGCGGCCCCTAAGGTTTGTGTGTGCTGTACTGGACAGTGCAGTTACAGAGCATTTCCACGGAACATTCCCTTCATCACAGAGTTCTCTTGGGTAGTGCTGGTATAGACAGGTGAAGCTAAAATATGGCTGAATGTGTTTCTTAAACCGTGAAATAATTAGTTTATTAAACAATTATTGTTTTTGAAATTAATGCTTTAAAAAAATATGTTTACAAACGTTGTGCCCTGAGTCAGATGATGATGAAGGTAAATGTAGTTTTTTCTCTTGCCCTCCAAGTAATTGACTGGTCTAGTTGACTGCTAATCAAAACTAGTATTTCGATTTAAGAGGAGGAATTTACTGTACTCAGTTGATGCCCTTTTGCTCGGTTTGGGAAATCAGCATGGCATTGCTGACAGTGACTTCCAGGGTTTTGTGGACCAGCTACTGTGTGCATCCATAATAATGATGATAATGATAATGATAACTAACTGTCATTGAACACCTACTAAATATTTTTAAAGTGTGCAAGTCAGAATATAGCACAGATCTTCAGGTGAAATCTATAAAGTGCTAAATATAGTTAGACTGATACCTCCTTTCATTTTGACATCATCCATTTCTTTAAGTAGCCTGAGATTCCATTAGCTTTTTGGACAGTGATATACTGTTGATTTATGCAGAGTATGAAGTCCTCTAAAAACCCAGGGCTTTTAGAGAAGAAATAGAGAATAATAATGCATCAAAGGCTCTGAGGCCAGATCGCCTAGTTTTAAACCCTGATTCTGCACTTTTTAGCTATGAAATATCTGGCCAATTGTTAAATCTCTCTGTGTTGCAGCCAGCTCAGCTACAAAATGGGAATGATGATGTATAGGATATCAATGAGGATTAAATATGTGAATACCCAATGAGTTACCCTCCCTTCTTATCTTTCTGATGAACTTTTTAATTATTGGGGAGTTCTGTAGCGCTCAGTTCTTGGACTTTTCCTCTGACTACCTTTACTCCCTTTGTGATCTCTTTCAGTCTTGTGGCTTTACATGCTACCTATACCCTGACGACCTTCAACATTTGTGTTCTAGCCTATTCCTGGAACTTTAAACTTGCCGTTACATGCACGTATTTCCTTTCGGACATTTAATAGATATCTCAAACCTAAAGTCTCTGGATCTTTGTCCCTAAACTTGCTCTTCCTGTAGTCATCATCTTGTCCCTCAGTTAATGGAAACACTTCCTATTTAGTTGCTCAAGTTAGAAATCTTGAAATTATCCTTTTGTCCTCTCTTAATACATCAGCAAATAAAGTGGCTTTACCTCCTAAATGTATCTAGAAGTGATCAGAATAATCATTTAAAACCTAAGTCAAATCATACCACACCTCTGCTCGAAACACCAGCAGCTTCCCGTGCCACTCATAGTAAAAGCCAGAGTCCTCTTGATGGCATGCAAGGCCCTTCACTCTATTTACCTTTCCCACCCTGTAGCTTTTCTTTTCTTTTTTTCTCTTTTTTGGCCACACTGCTTGGCATGCAGGATCTTTGTTCCCTGACCAGGGACTGAGCCTGTGCCCCCTGCAGTGGAAGCCCGGAGTCCTCACCATTGGACTGCCAGGGAATTCCCACCCTGCTGCTTTTTTGAGTGTTTCCTTTATCTGTTTTACTCTCCACAGAAGGTTCCAGCCACACCAGCCTTCTTCATATTGCTCATGGTAGACACACTTGACCTCAAGTTTGCACGTACTGCCTGGAACAATTTTCCTGCAGATGTCTGTAAGGATTCATTAGTTCACCTATTTCAAGTCTCTGCTCAAAAGTTGCCTTCACAGTGAGGCCTTTGATGACCATCCTATTTAATAATCATACATGTGCACAGGATCCCTGTCAACTTTTCTCCTAATAAATAATTAGGATAATTCATTTTTATCCATTTCATTTACTATATTAGTTATTCATTTTGGATTTTGTCTGTCTTCCACTAGTATGATGCACGCTTCACGTCTGTTTTCTTCACTGTTATATCTGCGATGCTTAGTGAGTGGCATGAAGTAGGTGTTCAGTAGATAGCTTATTGAATGAATAAACGTAAGTTCTTTTGAACAATGTATTAAGTGCTACTTGGCTATTATTATATGAAGGGCTTTTAGGCTCAGATTTCCTTCTCTTTGCACTTGATTCTTTTGAGCCTAATGTCTATTCTTATGAAATTTACCCTGTGAGATACAGCTCATCTTTTAGTGTATTGATCCTTTTAGAACCTTTATTTTCATTTATATCATATATAGATTAAATAAGCATTCTTTCTATATCTTTATTTTTAATTTGGATAAATATTGAACAGAATAGGGCCAAACAGAACTTTGTAGGATACCATTAGAAGTTTTGCCTCATGTTAACACAGATTCATTATTTGATGTTAATTGGATCTGGTTGACAGTGTAATTTTAAATGCTAATTACCATTACTTTTTTGATTTCCATCTTGCAGTCATCTTTTATTGTATGTCCTTTTTTATTCTATGCTTGCCCTTTTATCCTTTGAATTATAGGAAAGCTGAGGCCGTAGTAATTCACTTTTCTTTAGGTACCTCCTGATGTTTTTCTTTTCAGTAGTGATTTTGGAGGGGGATCAGAATTTTTTTAAGTAGGTACTGTCCAATTTTCTTGAGTTTCTTGCTTTTTAGATCCTCAGGATACAGGATTGTAGCTTTTTCTTTTTTTTCTTTTTTTTTCTTTTATTTTTTTTTTTTGCGGTACGCGGGACTCTCACTGTTCTGGCTTCTCCCGTTGCGGAGCACAGGCTCTGGACGCGCAGGCCCAGCAGCCATGGCTCCCGGGCCTAGCCGCTCCGTGGCTTGTGGGATCTTCCCGGACTGGGGCACGAACCCGTGTCCCTTGCATCAGCAGGCGGACTCTCAACCACTGCACCACCAGGGAAGCCCTATTTCTAAGTGTAAGTTTACAATTTGATGAATTTCAACGAATACAATTATGTAACCATCACAATAATCATGTAATACAACATCTTGATCACCCTAAAAAGTACCCCTGTGCCCTACTTTTAGTCAATCTCTTTTCTCAGCCACAGGCAACCACTAATCTGCTTTCTTTTCAGTATAGTTTTGCCTTTTCTAGATTTTCATTAGTTAGGAGTCATGTAGTATGTAGTCTTGTGTCTGGCTTCTTTCACTTAGCCTAATGCTTTTGAAATGCATTCTTCCTGTTTTTTCTGTCATGAAGTTTATTTCTTTTTAATGCCAAGTAGTTTTCTGTGTATGGACATACAATTTGCTTACCCATTCAGCAGTTCATGAACATTTGGGTCATTTCCAAGTTTAGCTTTTAAAAACTTTTGCTTTCCTAAACACTAGGATGTATAGATGACCATGCCCTAAGTGTATGTCCTGGTGAGTAGGAAAAGACTCACTTCTCCTATGTGATTCTCCTTTGCTATTCACACTATTACCACACTCAGAATATTTCTGACAACAGATGTGTGGGTATTTCCCCCCACACCAAGCAATTCTCTGCAACACCAGCTGGGTGTCCTATAATTCAATTCAATTCTGATGCTATCTACCTGGAGTTAGTGTCAGATTCCACACGTTAAGGGCTCAGTCCCACAAGTCTTTTCCCCTCCCCACTTCAGACGCCAGTCGCCAAGTCCCAGTTTATCACCTGTACTGCTGACTGAACAGCTATAGATTGAGGTTTGCACGATCCCCCTCCTTGGGTTCAGTTAGTATGCTAGAATGGCTCACAGAACTTTGGAAAACAGTTTACTTAGTGTTTACCCATTTGTTATGAAAGGATATGATAAAGGATACAGGTGAACATCCAGATGGAAGAGATGCACAGGGCAAGGTATGTGGGAAGAGGTGCAGAGCTTCCATGCTCTCTCTGAGTGCACCTCTTTCCTAGCACCTCCTGTGTTCACCAACCTGGAAGCTATCCAAGCTTGTACTTTGGGGATTTTTATGGAGGCTTCATTGCATAGGTATGATCAGTCTTTAACTTTATTTCCAGTCCCTCTCTGGAGAATGGGGAGTGGGGTTGAAAGTTCCAAACTTCTCATCATGTCTTGGTCTTTCTGGTGACCAACCCCTGTCACCCATGAAATTCCAAGGGTTTTAGGAGCTCTGTGCCAAGAACCATGGGCGCGCGCACACACACATACACACACACACTCACTCTACTATTTCACATCTGACCATATACCCTGGGGCTTCGTGTGCTATGACGAGCAGCCTTCTTAGGCTGTTCCTGTTACGGTCCTTTTAGCTTGCTTACGTGAGATGTCCACTTTATGCTCAGCGAAGATGCCCCCTTGACGCATTTTTTATGGAAGTACAGCTCGTACCCTATATAGCTCTCCTCACTCTGCTATAACAATAGTCCACCTAACTTAAGTCTTTATCATGGAGACACATGTCAAGTTTTCCTAAAAATCCTTTGTACCAGTACTTCAGTAGCAGTGTGGGATGGGCCTTTATGTTTTTGCAGGTCAGCAAGCATCTACCTGTGGAGTAACTACTCCTTAATCTCTCCAGGAGATTCTCTTGCCGCCTGCCTCACTGGGGATGAGGAAGCATGCCTCCTACCCTTTAACCCTTACAGGGAGAGTAAGTGCATTGCATTCCCAACTGGGATGAAAACTCTCTCAAAAGAAAACCCTTTCTTCCCACGTTCTTCCACCTCTTCTGTAGATTGGCCTTGTATAGTAGCCTGGGTTGCAGAACTGGTTTTGACTACCTGTTAGCAAGTCCTATGGGGATGTCTGGTGTCTCTTTCTAGAATATGGGAGTACTTATCCATTGTTCTTAGATTTGGACTTATTAGACACAAGAGTAACAGTCTTACTTTTACATTTTAATACATACACACAGTTACTTAGTATGAGCATTTTCCTGCTCTGATCATGTAACCTCTGGTTAATCAAAGAAAACACCAAGTTTTTAGGTTTACCACCTCCTATGTGGTAGAGACTAAATGGAGTCATAAAATCTTATTCATTTTAGCTCATTAAATAACTATATAATATAAATAACTGTATAGTTTGTAGGAGCTCAGTTTCCTTAGCTATAAAAACGATTTAGATGTTTGTGCTTTCTTGTGTATTTGGCACTTATAACTAGCTATTTAGGAATCCATAGAATAATTCAGTGTTGGCGCTGTTCTTCCCAACTAATATTTGGGTGTCTTTATGAAGACCTGACTAATATTCCTACTTCAGACATAATAGGAATTCTACTGCATAATTCTGGAATTTCTACTAATACTACAAAACTGAGCTCATGTATTTGTGGAGCCTTCCCTGATGTCCCAAAACATAGCTCGAGTCTCCCTTTCTCTATGTCCCCTCACAGTTCTTCACATATCCCTGCTTTACAGCAGTAATCATATTGCCTTGTAATTATTTATCTCTGTCTCTCCCACTGGACTGTGTTCTTGAGGGACTGTGAACTGTGCTTAGTGACCCACAAATGCCCACTGATGAATATATGAAGAAATGGAAGTCAAAGTTCAATAGGCAAGAATATTTCCACCTTTCAATTTGTGTTGGAAATTTGTTCCTTCCCTTTCTGATGATGCTCATGTGTGTGCACGCATGCCCACCTCTGCATGTGGGGGTAGTTCCTTTCATGTTCATCCCTCTATTCTTTACATTGGTGCCTGAATTGCAAATTCTTTCATTTTTTGGACGAAAGGGTTCTGTGCAGAAAAAGAGTGTAGATTTCTTATAGGTAGGGACAAGGGAAAGGGCCCAAATTTGTTTTCTCACTGAAATAAAAAAAATAGATATTTATCAAAAAAAAAAAAAAGGATTTAGATGAGCCCTTTCAGATCCAAGCTCCTATGATAATTTTATATCTCATAAATCTGGATGTGCAGAAGGCAGTAGCAGAATCCATAAAAAAATTAAATGATGGCCTTCTGGGAATAGGTTTTTTTTAACATATATGACAAACTTAATATTAATGAGGTAAAAACTGTTAAGAAGGACTTGAGCATCCTTTTGGGAAAGTTATCAAAGGATATGAATAGAGAATTAACAAATGAAAATTGCCAATAAACATAGAAAAATGTTCAACCTGATTAGGAATAAAAATATGCAAATTAAAAGTAAGATATCATTTTATCTTAGTAGCAAAGATATTTTAAAAATTAATGCTAATAGCCAGTGTGGGTAAGGATGTGAGAAAATAAGCACTCATGTATACTTCCAGTGGAAGTATCAATTGGTATCAATCTTTTTGATGGGAAGTCTAAAAATTATACAAATCTATACTTATTGATAAGGAATCATGCCTGTAACATTTTTAAGTGAAAACTGTGTGTATAATCTTGCTGAGGGAAGAAATAAAGAATGCTCTCTTACATACATACTTGTATATGTGTATGTATACTACAGAACACTGGAATACTAGACACCAAAATTTTAATAGTGATTATTTCTAATGGTGGTTTTATGGATTGGTGGTTTTTATATCTTCCTTATACCTTTGCATGTAGACTAAATTTTTGTAGTATTACTTTTATTAGTCTTAATTTTTTTAATAGAAAAATGTGTATATTGCTAAAAATTCATTTTATTTAAGGTTGTACATTGAAAAATAAGTCTCCTTTTCATCCCTTTGGATGACTGGAGGCAGTCTCCGATTTCCCTTCCCTAAGGCTAACCATTGTTACTGATTTATATGTCCTTCCAGAGACATTCTATGCTGAGGCAAACTTTTTTTTTTAAACACAAATGATAGCTCAGCATTCAGGGGGTTTTTTAGCCCTTATTTTACAACCCGTATTTTACAACCCGTGTGAGTGCTCATAGAACTGAAGCAGGAATAAATGTCCTTAGACAGATTTATTTATGCATGTGTGCAAGTATATCCCTGAGATAAACTCCTAGAAGTAGAATTACTAGGTCAAAAGAGAGGTGCATTTAAAAATGTTTGCTATATGATTGTTAGAAATAAGGAAAAAGTACAGTTCTATTTCCTTTCTCTCACACCCTATACCCAGTCCATTAGCAAATGCTGTTGACTCTACCTTCAAAATATATACAGAATCTGACCAGTTCTTACCACCTTTGCTTCTACTGCCACTGTGGTTCGAGCCACCTTCTCTCATTGGGGTTATACTTAAGTAGCCTCCTACTGGTCTCCCTGCTTCAAACTGTTGCCCCTTTGCACACAGGAGTCAGAGTAATCCTTCCAAACAGATTATATCAGCCATCTACTCCACACCCTATCAGAGCAAAGGCCAGAGTCCTCAGGGTATCTTACGAGGCATGATCAGCACCTCCCCTCTTCACCAGCAATCTCTGTGACCCTCTTAGTGGTCACTTTTGCTCCTTCTTCACTTCACTGGAGGTACACTGGTCTCACTGGTGTATCTTGGTTACACCAACGATGGCTCCACTTCAGGTCATTTTGCAGTTCCTTATGACTGAAATAATCATGACTCAATCCCTCAGCTCCTTCAGGCCCTTCTCAGCTATTGTCTTATTGGAGACTACCCTGTGTTTAAATAATAATCTTCCACCCACTCCAAAACTTTACGCTCCTTATCACCCTTATCACGTATAATGTCTTGTGCTGTCCAGCCACTAGCTACTTGTAGCTATTGACCGCTTGAAATTTAGTGTGATCAAAGAACTAAATTTTAAATTGTATTTAACTTTAAATCTAAAAACTGATAGTTCAGTTCCTGGAAAACTTTTAAGTGTGTTTGAGCAACTTGGGTATGTGAATCTGCTTTTGCAACTGTAAATCTTATGAAATCTAAATTCAGATCAAGTATTTCCGATGAAAATTTAGCACCCAAATTGAGATGTGTTGTAAGTGTAAAATATACACTAGATTTCAAAAACTTAGAAAGAAAAAGAAATGTAATAATCTCAGTATTTTTTATGTTGGTTACATGTTGAAATGATAATATATTGGATGTATTGGGCTTAATAAAATGTATTATTAAAAATAATTTTGGGACTTCCCTGGCGGTCCAGTGGTTAAGACTCCATGCTTCCACTACAGGGGGCATGGGTTCAATCCCTGGTCAGAGAACTAATAAGATCCTGCATGCTGCAGGGCGTGGCCAAAAAAAAAAATTTTTTTTTCACCTGTTAACTTTCTACTTTTTTTTTAACGTAGCTGCTAGAAAATTGTACATGTGGCTCATGTTATATTTCTGTTGGAGGGTGCTGCTCTATTAACTCATGGAGTTATTATGTATCTCTGTACTAGAATGTGCACTCTTTGTGGGCAGGGGTTTCATCTCTTCTGATCCATGACTGTTCAGTACGTATCCAATAAATTTTATAGAATAAATGAAATAAATTTGAATGAATTTCCCTTTTTTAAGGATATTATGAATAAAAATTGAAAGGAAAACAAAACTTACATGTACGTCTTAGAACATAAACAAAAAGTTATTAATATATATAGAATACTTATAAATAAACCAAATAAAAAAAGGCAAAAGATATGAACAGGCACAAGTAGAAATCCAGATGGCTAATAAATATATGAACAAAATTTCAACTTCATTTAAATTTTTAATAAATTCAAATTAGAATAAGTTATCCTGTGCCAATGAAATTTAACAAAGATAAAAGAAAAATTATACATACTTCTCTGGAAGACAGTATTGTAGTCTATATAGTCAACCTTAAATTATGAATATTCTTTGACCTAGTTTTTCCACATCTGGGAATTTATTTTTAAGGATGTAATCACAGATGTACATGAAGATTTTTCTGTAATGTTCATTGCAGCTTTGTAATACTAAAATTGAAATTAAACATAGCATTCAGGTTGCTAGAGTAATCCAAAGAGGGAGGAGTTCAGAATAGCAGCTTTAATAGGAAAATATTTTAGAATTCTGTGTTGATCAAAAAATCTGTCTAAGAAACCAAATTTTTATTTTCAGTTAATGTCTTAGGAATAATAGATCATATGTATACTAAATAAAATCCATTTAAAAATCTATAATCATTCTAAAGTGTTTTCTTATTAAAATTTCTACTGTGCTATTTAGCTTTATCTTATAACCCTGTGTTTGATGGATTTGAGGCTTAAACTGAAGAAGTGATTTGTTTAAAATCTTAAAGCCAGAAGGTAATAGATTTATAGTTTTCATTTCTAGTACATTAACCATAGGTCATTATAACATCCCTACTTCCTCCCCAATAAAAATGGGAAACTAATTTTGTGGAAATAATTTTACATAACTGTGTATTTAATATTTGTTTTATCTTTATTACCTTTCAGAATTACCATGAAATTATGACTCATCATCCTGAGAATTATCAGTGGGAAAACTGGAGTCTAGAAAATGTTGCCACCATTTTAGCCCACCGGTTCCCCAATAGTTATATTTGGGTGATAAAGTGTTCCCGAATGCATTTGCACAAATTCAGCTGCTATGACAATTTTGTGAAAAGCAATATGTTTGGTGCTCCAGAACACAATACTGACTTTGGAGCTTTTAAGCATCTTTATACGTTATTAGTTAATGCTTTTAACTTAAGTCAGAAGAGTTTGCTACCAAAGAAGAATGTGAAAGATTTGAATAAGGACGCCAAAGCATCTAATTGTAGATCCAGTTCTTCTCATACTACTAATGGTTGCCGGGGAGACAAAGAGAGGACCTGTGAAAAATTTGATGAGTCTGCCATGAGTTTTTATCCACCATCACTAAATGGTGCTTCTTTTACTTTGATTGGATTCAGTAAAGGTTGTGTTGTTTTGAATCAGTTGCTTTTTGAATTGAAAGAAGCCAAGAAAGACAAGAACATTGATGCTTTTATCAAAAGCATAAAAACAATGTACTGGCTGGATGGCGGTCATTCTGGGGGAAGCAATACTTGGATTACTTATCCAGAAGTCTTGAAAGAATTTGCACAAACAGGGATTATTGTTCACACCCATGTAACACCTTACCAAGTACATGATCCAATGAGATCTTGGATTGGAAAGGAGCACAAGAAATTTGTTCAGATACTTGGAGATTTTGGTATGCAGGTGACTAGCCAAATTCATTTTGCAAACGAAGCTCCTTCCATAGAGAATCACTTCAGGGTTCATGAAGTATTTTGAGACTGCAGTATTATTAATGCAGAAGAGCAGAAGCACTTTGTGCTATAAATTCAGATAATGAGATGTAATTCATAGATGCATTGTCAGGTTTTTTTTTGGTGGGGGGTGGGGGGAAGGAAGCACACATTCCTAAACTATGAGTGTAACGTGCAGTAGTGTTCCTTGCTTGTGAACGTGGATAGTTTTTAATTGGGACTGGGTTAGAATTAGTTTATTTGAAATCCAGAAGGTGGTTTGTGATAATCCTACAGGGAGATATAAGACCCTTAAGAATGAAAGTTATAATATAGTCCTTATAAAAGGCAATTAAGATGGTGATTGTTGGAAATAGTTTATTTTCTGAGTAATGTTTAAAACCAATTTTGGTGATACTTTAAGGGTAATTAGGTATTTTGGCACTGAAAACTTTTGAGTGGAAACACTGTTTCTCTTCAAACAAAGTGAAGGCACACTGATGTTTTCCATCAATTTGCAATAACTAGACCCTGCCCCTTATGTTTATAAACTTATGGTGTCATTCTTCAGTGTGCCATCAAGTGTTTTTTCTTAAGAGTCAAAATGTATTTGTTTCCACATATCTAAGAATGTGCAGTAGTGTAAAGTTAGTTTTTAAAAATCCTACACTTAAGCACTGTGGCTTAATTTTTAATTGGCAACTTTTGGATAAGACATTTTGGAGTTTCTTGCATTTTGGCAAAAAACCAGTTCTTTTGGAAAATTGTTTGAAATTGAACATAATTATGTATACTGGGTAAAAATACAGTACAGATTTTAAATTGTTTCATCCTATCATCTTTTGAAAGAGAGCAACTTAGGTAAAATATAATACTCTATTTGGTAGTGCCCTATTGAAAAGGAGACAGATTCTATAGAACTAAGTCACTATTTCTCCTGAAGCATGATTTTGTCTGCCCAAAGAAAGCATCTCTCCTTGGCCAAAATGTAAAACTATATTGCTATATGAAAAGTTGAAAGAGAAAGTTTGAAGACACAAATGATTTAATTTTGGCTCAGAGACTGAATTTGCTTAACATTGCTACATAATTTGGGTGAGGTTTCCTTCTGCCCATTTTTCTTGACCTAGATAAATACATTTTGAGAAACCAAGATCTAATGAATATCAACTAACATTGAAAGATTACAATAAAAGGCTAGTGGTCTTTTTAAAAATTGTTTATTAATAATTAGCTTTTGCAGGTCATGAAATAATTAAGCAGGGAAGTAACATGCTGCTTTCAGACTGAAAAAGAAAAAAAGACTGAAGCTTAATATCAATAACCCAGAGGGTCTAAATATATAAAACAATAGTTTAAAATGTTAATTTCTTGGTTTCGTCTCAGAATTATATTTTAATGACTCTATGAATATATTCCAAATATTCAGAAACTTATAAGAAAGGATTTTTACTTACCAGATGCTTAAATTGTATGAACTTCAGAATAGTATCTTTCAGTGTTTTTTTCCTTAAGGATGAAGTACAGTAGTTTTATATTGCTTTGGTTTCTTTTAAATACCTGCTGTTTCTTTTGAGACCCAAAATTCCCAACAAGGAAACAAGTCAGCCTCATTCTAACGTTTGACTTATTACCTTGTCTTAAAGCACCATTATTGATTGGATGGTTTCTTTCAATACGTTTAATAATCCTTGGTTAAATTTATGTGTATCTAATGTAACATAGCTAAGTTACTGAGTACTTTAATGAGGGGGGGAAGGAAAGGCATTTATTTCTACAGGATTAACTAAAATGGAAAACGTATGACTTTTAGCAGAAAGATTCATTTAAAAATCTGAGATATTTAAAATATGGTCCTTGTAGCTATCCAGTCATGTAAATGCTTAATTGTAATTGTTATATGTTGAATGGATATTAAGAATAACTGTCTGGGACACCTGGAATTGCCATTGCATCAAAATGAGACAGTGTTGAGAACTGAAAATATTTTCTTTAATGAAAATATACTCAAGTTGATCCATATTCAAATATTTGTTTAATACTTAAAATTTGTTCTTTCTCCACATTTGTTTAAAACTATTATAAATGTTAGTGTATCCTTTGGATTGTGCCTTTGTAAAGGTTTGTGTCATGAAAGAGTCAACTGAGAAAAGTAGTCAAACAAACAAATAATGTGAAAGTTGTTACCGCCACAGCATGAATGTACAGTTGTATTAAATTTAATCCACAGAAGTCTGTTTGGATGTGCTGTTTGTTACTAGATTTGTTAAAACTTTAGATCGTTATTTGGAAGGAAGCGATTTCTCTCCACTTTGCCAGTTTGGGTTTGTGTGTGTTTTCATTAACCTCCATGTTTTTTTATACAGGCAACTTTGAACCTTTCCTATAAAAATACATCTCTTCTTTTCCTTTAAATTGCTCCACAGAAAATAGCATCATTTCCTTCTGTTGGATTTCCTAGACAACAAAATCTCTCGAAAATAAGTAAGTTCTTCCTTTTCTACGCTAATCATCTGTATTCCTTTAGCTGTCATCAAGAGACTTGGTTAGAATATGGTGTGATCTGTTTTTCATTTCATTCATGCAATATCTAAGCCCCACCAAGGGCAAAGAAGGTCTAGGCACTGAGGATACAGTACAGACAAAACAGTTCCAGCATGTGAGGATGGAAATGTGTAATAGCCTAAGGCTTAAGAGGAAAAATATGAAACAAAAAGGTATTATTCTTAAAAGAGCTATTCTGTTACACTTCATTTAAGGGCTTTTAAGAGAAACATGCTTTAGAGGGTAAGATATTCATGTAGATAGACATCTGTGAATTCAGGTTGCTCTTTACAAAGGCAGAGAGGCCAAGCAGCTCTTAGTGGTAGAGACAGGCAGTCACTTAGGATGGTCATTTTAGTATCCTATTTAATGGAACTTGAAAAAATACAATATAACTTAGGTGTATTTAAGACATCCAAACACCCATGGCCTGTATGCTTGAAAAAAGACTGTAAGGTAACACCAGAGATATGTGGGTGACTACCAATCATCTATGTTAGTTCCTCCTGACTATATCTGTTTTTTAGCACTGGGGGAAGGAGTCACAGCAGCACAGTTCCAACTCCATCCAGACGTGCATTCCTGCTTCCTGCATTTTTTGGTGGGGGTCAACTTCTTAGATTAAGCTTTGATGTCTGATGGCAACATCAGATGGGTAAGAAAAGCCTCATTGGGCTTCCCTGGTGGCATAGTGGTTGAGAGTCCGCCTGCCGATGCAGGGGACACGGGTTCATGCCCCGGTCCGGGAAGATCCCACATGCCGCGGAGTGGCTGGGCCCGTGAGCCGTGGCTGCTGGGCCTGCGCGTCTGGAGCCTGTGCTCCACAATGGGAGAGGCCACAACAGTGAGAGGCCCACGTACCGCAAAAAAAAAAAAAAAAAGAAAAGAAAAGAAAAGCCTCATTACTAAGGTTCTTTCCAAATGTTCACATAGCTGCTGTTCAAAAGGATAGAAAATAAGCCATGTTGACCTTGTTTCCCTTGTTTTGATATTTCATCGAAGTGACAAGTTTGAAATTACTGAATAAATAGAATTCAGATGTAATTATGTACCAAGAAAAATACTGTTAATGTTTGTGAGGAGAAAATAATTACAATCTTCGCATGTATTTTTAAAATTTATTTTGAAAGAATAATATATACCAGGGCAAAAAAAAAAATCAGATAATAACTGCAAATTCCAGTCTTCCCATCTACTTGTCTAACCTCAGAGGCAGTCACTATCACTGGTTTCTCATGTATCCTTGCAGAGATAATTCTATGCATATACAAATAAATGTTTATTTACAGCATACCTTTTACACAAATGGCATCGTACTGTACTCATAGTTTCAAACCTTTTTCTCATTTAATTACCTTGGGAAAATACCTTGCCAGTACATACATATACCTGTCTCATTCTTTGACTGCATGCTATTCCATTTTTATATTACACTCTGCTGTCTACCTGTTCATTAGTCTTACTTTGTATCTCTTGTCTGTGTAGCAAGCAGCACATTGAGTTGTTTTACTGGCAGAGGAAAAAAATTCCTTTGTGGCCCTGAACTGTAACCAGAGAATAACTATATAATGTATCCCTAAGTATCTGAGATGAGCTGCACCTAAGGGTAAGAATGGAGAGTTACTAATCTGGGCACCACAACTATAATTTCAAGTTTCTATCACCCAGCTGTGTCAGCCTCGACAGTCATTTAAGCAATCTGGATTGACTAGATGATTTCTAAGATCCCTTTCAGCAACAAAATTCTGAGATTTGGAATTCCTGACAAGTTGCAGCTAACATGCTGTGTACTATTTTATATATGAAAAACATCTCATTTGGTCTCAGCCAGGTAGGCAAAAAGATTAAAATATTTTGCATTTAAAATAAAAGACCCTAGGGGACTTCCCTGGCAGTCCAGTGGTTAAGACTGCGATTCCAATGCAGGGGGCAGGCATGGGTTCAGGCCCTGGTCAAGGAACCAGGATTCCACATGCCGTGCAGCGTGGCCAAAAAAATAAAAGACCCTAACATTAAAAATTATGACCAGGAATTTTAACTCCCCCCCAAAAATAAATAAAACCTCCCAAAGGATTCATCAGTATTGCAGATATTATAATGTTGCAACAGGAACTACCTCAAATCTCTCAGCAAAGGAATATTAAATGGAAGCTAGCACCAGACATCAACCATGTTCCTGCCCTTCAGCTATCTCCTTTATTTCTGTAGCAATCCTATAAAGTTCAAGTTTTATTTTAAAGATGAGGAAAGTAAGCTTCTTAGGAGATTAACTTGCCTAAAGTCCAGTTTACTTTCCAAATAAACTGAATTAAAATGAATATTCGTTAGGCAAATTGTAATCTCAGCTTCCTAGTTTTCCACATGACCCTGGACATACATATTTTGCACTGATTCTCTTACTGGTTAAAAAAAAAGGGGTTTATTAAAGAGCTGACTCTAAATACTATTCCAACTAAAAGGGGTTTTGCTGGTTTTTTTTCCTTCCCAAAGAAAATCATTAAAGAAGTTCTTTGCTTAACCTAAGAAATAATAAAAATCAAAATCTAATAATTAGATATAAAACAATTTTTTTGACAGACTTCTTTTGTTGACCTGAGTAACTTCATTCTCTCTTCCCAAAGATGCCTGTTAAGTTGAGAACAATTTTTTTATATACTTTTCCTTTCTTATTTGTTGTAATTTGCCTTTCATACCTGAAATTAATCCAACTCCAAACACGGTATGAGTGGATAAATTATTTTTAAAAGAAAGTTTTCTCCATAATTAAACTGCACTAAATCGATGTACTCAGATTGCTTTAGATGGGCACATTTGTATTCAGTAAATATATATGGGCTTTCTTCAATGACACTGCAATAAAATTACTAGGTGCAAAACAAAGAATGGCATAGATCCACATACAATCGCTGATTGTCTTCAATAATGATGTTATTGGTATCTCTCATGTATTCATTCTTAAAAGCAATTTTTTTTAAAAAAGGGGGATAGGCAGAAAACATCTACTGGGGAAAACTTGAATTAGGTTAAAGTTTAGCCATAGGTATAAATTAAAACTGATTTGAATATTTTCTGACATTCAAAAACTGAAAAGGGCAGGCCTAACTTACTGGGTACCAAGAAAACCAGGATCAGATTAAACACTTGCTTTGGACAAATCACAAAACTAATAGTCCAAATCACTATCATCTAATCCAGTTGTTCTCAATCCTAATTATGCATCAAAACAATCTATGAGTTCTATTAAATAGATACCTATGCCAAACCCTAAAAACACTGAATCAGAGTCTACAAAGATGGGGCCTAGGCATCTGTATGTTATAAAAAGCTCAAAAGATTAATGTAGTACATATTGTTCGTTGCCCATGTTTTTTCCTTATCTGGATTCTGATTCTAAAAATTATCCATTCTACCTCATGTGTCTCAGGGGCAGCGGATTCTACTTCCAGCTCCAGTAGCTCCAACTGACCTAAGAGTTATTCCATATCCTTTACCAGTGACTGGCTCAGGGATGGACAGGTCTAAGCCACTTTAGATCAATGAGACCCAAGCATCTGGCGGCAAATTCTGGGAAAGCTTTGCATGTTAAGAGGGCCCCTGGAATCCCCTGATTCCTCCACTTCATGTAAATGAACATGTACCCAGCCCCAACTGCTACTGGCAGCCATCCCATGACCACGAGGGAAGCCAGCACTAGTATGATGCCAATGCTGCAGTTGAAAACGGGAGAAAAAAACCCCCAAAGTTTCCTGGTGACCCTTCTGAATCACTGAAATAGAAATACTGAAGCCCTTTCTATCAGTAGACTTCATGTATAATGATTCAATACATTTTCTTATTGTTTAGGTCATTTTAAGTTGGATTTTTAGTTATTTGCACCTGAAAGCTAAAGAGCTGTCCCACTGCAGCACTTTTTCAACCATAACAATCTGTATTAAGTAGAAACCACACAAACATGCCTTCATACTTCTTTAATCTGTAAATCTGAGATTGATTTATCTTTCCTATTTTAACAAAGGATAAATCTTTAAAAAAATAATTTACATCTTGTTATACTTCTCCAGTATTTGAGTTGAACTGTATTTAAAAGTTTATGCTCACTGCATTCACTTCAATATTTATTCAAAGTTTTTGCTATAGGCTTTGTCTTGAATGTGCAAGACCATTCGCCGTGCATAGAAGTCCCTGTATTCCTCTGGTAATTCAGCCAGGGTTTTTAAGGCTCTGTCCAAAATTTGTGCAGCTCTTGATGCTGCTGTAGGATCTTTGTTTCCATAGGTATCCGTTTTATCATAGCATTCAGATGGAAGATGCTTCCAAAAGACGTTCACTCCCACTCCAAACTCTTCAGATATTACATTATGGAACCATAAAGCTGGAGAAGTTTTAAAAAAAAAAAGTTAAAAATAAAAGCTACAGTTAAAAAAAAAAACCAAAATGTCAGTGAAATATCACGAATTGCATTATAGCCAATGCAAGAAATAATTCTTGTAACTAGATCCCTTCGTTAGCACACTCCCAGCTTTTAACAGAATCATTTTAACTTTTATGAATTGCCAACCAATTTAAAGTGTCAATAGCACAACCCTACGTTTAAAACCTTTGGAAGTAGCAAATTTTCCTTTTAACTTGAAAGACATAATAAAGTTATATTTGTTTTGTAGTTCTGTAATTTGGGGCTGTGTTTTGTGTTACTTGTTTACACTTCCTGAGTCACACAACCACATCAAAAGTGTTCATTTTTTATACACAGAACATTTCAATTATTTGAGGAGTATCTGTGACCTTTTCTGAGTCAGTACAGTACTTTTGTTCTCTAAGACTTCCTGTACAAGCTGCATTTGGTTTTCTAACTTGCTTGAATCTGCATTCACTGTAGCCTCCTCAGTTTTACATTTCTAATGCAATTATAATCGTCTTATATTTCTTTCAGCTCCTTTATAATAAGTATATAAAACTAAAGCAAATATTTTGGTTGTGGAGAGGATGAGTAAACTTTTATCATATAGCTAATTAATATTTTACTTCCACTAGAAAGCTTACTTCTTTGTTTTCAATTGAGTCTAAATATTTTCAAAACACAGGTGCTACAAAAATACTAAAGCAACACTACAATATAATAAAGATGAAATACTAGTCACATCCAAAAAAAGTTTAATCCTGTGGAAAGGAGAAAGGAAGATTTATAAGAAGCTAAATTTTAGAAACAAACTCATTCTGAGTGCTCTAGAAGAAACAAAAGCTTAAAATATTTTGATTTACAAAACTAGGTTCCAAACATGGTTTTAATCTTAACTACTCTTTCTTTCAGAACCTTTTTTTCCATATTCAATGTAACAGGAAAAAAAGGTAACTATTCTGTTAAATTTACATCCGAAGATGGGACTTTTGCTCTTACTTCAAAATATATGCAAATGTTCAGTATTTCTGTTTTGTTTTTTTCTTCTTTTAAAGTTGTATACAGAATAAGGGAGAACTGCATCACCCTTAACCATGCTCTCAAGACACAAAACCCCAAAATTTAAGTAATGGCAATGGATTTAAAAAATATGTGCTGGTTGTAGCAATCCCACTACTGGGCATATACCCTGAGAAAACCATAATTCAGAAAGAGTCATGTACCACAATGTTCACTGCAGCACTATTTACAATAGCCAGGACATGGAAGCAACCTAAGTGTCCATTGACAGATGAACGGATAAAGAAGATGTGGCACATATATACAATGGAATATTACTCAGCCATAAAAAGAAAAGAAATTTGAGTTATTTGTAGTGAGGTGGATGGACCTAGAGTCTGTCATACAGAGTGAAGTTAAGTCAGAAAGAAAAAAACAAATTATGCTAACACATATATATGGAATCTAAAAAAAAAAAAGTTCTGATGAACAGGACAGGAATAAAGACACAGATGTAGAGAATGGACTTGAGGACACGGGGAGGGGGAAGGGTAAGCTGGGACGAAGTGAGAGTGGCATGGACATATATACACTACCAAGTGTAAAATAGATAGCTAGTGGGAAGCAGCCACATAGCACAGGGAGATCAGCTCGGTGCTTTGTGTCCACCTAGAGGGGTGGGATAGGGAGGGTGGGAGGGAGACGCAAGGGGGAGGAGAAATGGGGATATATGTATATGTATAGCTGATTCACTTTGTTATACAGTAGGAACTAACGCACCATTGTAAAGCAATTATACTCCAATAAAGATGTTAAAAAAAAATGTGCTGGTTGTTTTCAATGAAGATTAAGAAGTCAAGTATCAAATTTTTTTTTTTTTTTTTTTTTTTTGCCGTACGCGGGCCTCTCACTGTTGTGGCCTCTCCTGTCGCGGAGCACAGGCTCCAGACGAGCAGGCTCAGCGGCCATGGCTCACGGGCCCAGCCACTCCCAGACCAGGGCACAAACCCGTGTCCCCTGCATCGGCAGGCGGACTCTCAACCACTGCGCCACCAGGGAAGCCCCAAGGTATCAAATTTTTATACACAATTATGTGAAGGACATTTTATCAGGACAATACAAAGATTAACAAAACATGGTTTCTTGTCCTCAAAGAATTTATAATCTAGTCCCAAATGAGAATATCATATTATTATTAATACTTTTTAACTTAATTTTATTATCACTGAAAAGTTATTAAACATATTAAACTTATTAACTTAGATATGGAAAATAAAACTATATAAATAGAATTTGTTAATGCATCCCTTTAATCTTAATTATGATTTTATAATCTTTATAATCTTCAGGTATTCAGTTTTGCATAATAATTACAGATGTTAATTATATCACTGGTTACTAACAGTAACTAATGCCTATTTACTGTTCAAAAACATTAAGTGACACTAATTCAGACTGTAGAAAAATGATGCACACAAAAGATATCATAGGTATTAAGACTAACATTTTTATATTTAATAAAATCTCTAATCTCTCTTGGCTTTGAAATATATTTACTATTTCTTGGTAAATACTTAAGTGACAGTTCTAAAACATGTTAATATTTTAGAAACAAAATGATTTTAAAAGTACAATGAGGTATGATCTTCTCCTAGATATAAAGTATCTTGTTTGAGATCCTTTAATAAAAGAATAAAGAAATTAGAGTATAATAATATTATATATATATAATATTATATTTATAGGTTGCCTTTGAAAACAAGATTGTTAATATTGTAAGAATTTGTCTAAGCATACTTTAAACACACACACATCTGTGTATAAAAATCATCTTGTATATGACAGGATACATCTAACAAATTTTTTTACTAAAATAATCATATAATGGATGGAAGACAGAGTACAAATATTATAAACATCAAATTACTGAAGTCTAGAAATCTTACCAGGAATGAATAATACATCTCCAGCTTTAAGGGAACATTCATACCGTCTAGCCTTGGAAAACAGTGGATATTTAGCTAAGTCTGGGTTATCTACATTCAGTACTTCTGATTTAGTACCTGAAAAGTTCCAAAAAAGGATAATATAGATTGAGCAGTTAGCATTTTTCTAAAAAGTAACCACAAATATAAATTTGAAAAAATTTTTTTTTCCTGTACAACTACTTCTGTGTACTCACAATGTGAGAATGATTACTATTCTCCTGAAACCTAAGACAATTTTCAATAACACATCCTTTATTTATAACCATTGACTTCCATGTAATATAATTAAGATAATCTGAAAATCTCATTCTTCATATTGCCTATCATTACATACACAATGGAGAATACAATACATCATAATTAGGAAGAAGCCCTATAAAGTTTTTCTATGAGAATGAAGAGATTAAAAAAAAAAACTAACTGAATAAATAAAACTTCAGAAATTTAAACTTAAAAAAAAAAAAACAGTACCTGATAAATATAAATATTGGGCATCTCGAGGACTGAATAGTACAACACGCTTTTTTCCTGTCACTTGTATTAATAAGTTATCCATTACCTGAAGACAAATAAGAACTTATGAATAAGCAGTATCTAAAATTCAAATACACAGAACCAATGGTATTCCAAACAGTTAACCGTAAATCCTATCCTTTAATAAAGCTTGACTCACATTACCTAAAACTTATAGTAGTATTCTAATCTAACAAGGAAAACAGTTGTGTTACACAACTGTGTCGTTATTTCTCCAACACTGTCTTAAAATGGGAAGGATTGGCAAGCTATTAGGAAATCTGAAGTCAGAAAACTATTTGCCTTTGCCCCACCATTCTGACAGCAAGTATAGTTACACCTATTTGAGGCTCCCCTTGGTAAGTATCTATTTTACTTATCTGTCAAGGAATGCTATAAGGCCAAAATTAGACAACAGGTTGAAAGCACTTAGGAAAACCAGGTGTTGGGAAAATAAACAGTACTGCTGCAACTACTGCTAAACTCTTTTACTATATGGCCAACCATAATTTGGTTATAGGTATGTATCTTGATTTCCAAATTATTTCTATAGGACTATAACTTGGCAAATTTTCTTGATGAACCTATTAATAATGGAGCAATCCTGACTTTTCCTGTGTTTGTAAGGGTACACTACATTAGTACAAATTTTGAAAAATGTTAAAAGGCAGAGCTACATAATTCTCAGCTAAGGAATTAAAATATATACTAAGCAAGATATATTCATGATTATTGAGTACATATCACTTCTACCTAAGCATTTCTCCTTTTACCACTAACCCTTGACTTATGTAAACTTTAACTATATAACTAGCATTCCTTTGACTTATTTTTATGGTTAAGAAAAACTTTATAATATTTAAGATAAAATGGATACTACATAAAATAGTCATTGAATACAGTTAAAAAGTTTGAGTTACATCATTTTCTTACCTTATCATTCATGTAAATAAAACCTTAAAAAATATGCTAAGACTTTATATCTATCTCATTTAATTATAGAGTTACTATGTTAAAATCCTCCCGAGGGCCTCAGCTAAACTGTAAAACACACTTCTAAAACTTTATTAAATTTAACTCAGAACTTTTCAAAATATTCTTTTATCTTTAGAAACCTATTAGGTATTGCTTTAAGCTTTCTAAATTTCTCCACCCAACACCAAACCAAACACAATACTAGATTTTTAATATTTTTAGATACTTATATGCATATGTTTAAGCAAATAAAATTGTAACACCATAGAATAAATGATCAAGATCAATACTCTACACATCTTGCTGCTCAATAAATACAGCAGACACTTGACATTCTCAAGGGATATACAGCCTAAGACCTTCAGGTGTCCCCAAATTCTTATAATTGGAAATGGCTCTCCACAAACTTCTGCCTTTCTCTTCAACAATGGTTCCATCTAGTCATGTATCACTTCAACATCCTCATACTACAACCTTAACATTTTTCCCACTTTTGCAGCTTTCCCCCTCATCTGGTGTCCACTTTTCACATGTTAAAAAAAACATTTCAAAAAACGTAGTATATATATTATGAGGAACCAAGAATAAGACCACAGAGAAATGCAAATATAAGAAACTAACTAGGCTTTGGCATTAACTAAAATAATTCACTCCCATACCACTGCCTTGCAGAGCACCTGTTTTCAAACTTCATGTTTCAGCAAATTACATGTCAAAGATCTTTGGGGTAACCTCCAGAAAGTTGAAACTGTGAATGTTAAGTCCATAAATTCTAAAGAGCTACTGTAGTTTTAGATTTCTCATTTATGTAGCATACATCATAGTGGGTCCAAAGTTGTAACCCTGGTGAGCTAATTCGAAAAACACTGGAAAAGAACTGCTCTTCTTTGAAGAATTTTGGAAACTTAATATCTCCTTCCAATAAAGGAAACTGCTTTCTGATATCTGCAACATCCTGCATTGAGAGAAACATAATGAGAATTTTAATAATAAACACAATATTGGCATAATGCTTATTTTATCTAAGGCTGCCATCAGAGCCCATGATAATAAGGAGGAATGGGGCAAAACTCTGCTCACTGCTTTAAATACTAGGATGTGACCATAGCCAATGCATGATCTTTCAACTGAAGGAATGACAGACTATGTACCAAGACATTCAACAATATCACTATTGTTAAGCTTAATATGCTTCACTAATAGAAAAGTTCTTCCTACTTTAAGCAAGAATCATACAATTGCCATCTACTCTAATATTGAAGTTTAGGAGTCATCAACTTGAATATAAGTTATCAATTACATAAAACCTGTGGGTACTACTAAGGGAGAAGAATAAAAGAAGGTAAAGAAATAATAGTGCCATAAAGAGAAAAGATAGAATCTGACTTGATCATTTTAGGGACCACTCCTTAACACTGTGTCCATATCAATTTGATTCTGAATACATATATATGAATTATCCAGGATTTTTATAATTATTTTAGATTATATTTTATTAGCTGAATGGCCATCTGTAAAATATACAGTAGAACAGATTTCTTAATTGTGGAGAGATTAGACAACTTGTTACATTCAGAATTCTTACCTTTCTAGGGTCTTCTCCAAGTGATCGTAGGTAGTACTTCTCATCCTTAAACATTCCAAAGAAAAACAACATCAGTATTTACTTTAAAATATTAGAAAGTAAAGATGGAAGGAAATGAATCTGAAAAGCTAACCCTCAAGTCATTTTTGAAAAAGTTCCATTTTCTTACCCTTTGTACTAATGCTCTCTGGTGGCTGTATGAAGAAATGTCTCTATATGCCGCTAGTAATAACGACAGGATCCACAAAACATTAAATAAAATAAATCCTAAAGGCGACACATACATACCACATCTAAAGCCACAATGCTTAATTTAGACTTTATACTCCAAATTATTTACAATCTTAACAGTGCCTTAAGACTTAAAAGAACTCCCATTTGTATAGCACATATGATCTCAGAGCATTGCTAAGGGCCAACGACAAACTAATATAATATAAATGTAGAATAGAAGATAAATAAAATACTTTATACTTTTAAAAATCTGAAACATTGCATTTTATAAAGCTAAGTTTATCCCTAATCACATAATTCTCAAGCCAAATCCTTAAGAGTCAGCTCATGTACGAATTAGAAATATGTAATTTCATAGTAATAAGTTTAAGTTGATGCTTTAAAAAATTGTCAATTATAACTTCACTGAGTAGCTCTAATAGGGAACTATTTGAATTATGACGCACTGTATTGCCTGCATTTCCTGTAATAATTAGAGAACTGAGATATATCAGGTCAAACACAGGGGCAACCCAACTCAAGAATTCTGCCTCTTTTATACTTACATTGACCATTATAACACAAACTTCAAAATGTATTTTATTTACCCTAACAATATATTATACATCTCTGTTCATAAATTTTACTAAACTCCTAGATTCACTGTTTTTAAAATTTTAACTAGTACCATATCAGATAAGTTCCATAAATTTATTACTGGCTAAATAGATTTCAAAGTATGTTCTTTAAAATTCTAAGAGTCTCTTCCAGTTCTAATGTTTCAGGATTTAAAAGGTAAATTCATGTGGCAGGTACAGAGAAGCACCGCAGACTGCCCTTCAAGAAAGGGTTCATAACTTATTGCAAGGAGTGTGATTAAGTTACAGCTGCCAGCTGTTAACTCCTGCAGGTCCACCTCATCCTTTGAACTAAAGGTCATGCTCTTCGTGGGGTAGCCCCAGCCAATGACTAAGCAAGATGGTAAAAGGCCTAGACATTGCTACCCAAGACAGGACTCCTCTAAGAGGTCGTCTTCGCTCAGGAGTTCCACACTGATCTGGCAGAGAGACTGTCAGCTCTGCATCACCGTCTGATGGCACCCTCTACCCAATCCTCTCCTTTCCTTTCACAGGTATTACTTCCCAAAAAACCTTCTGTAGTCCTAATTCCATCTCAGCGTATGCTTCCTAGAGAACTGAACTAATAGTCCATATTCATCTTACTTACACACTCACCCTAATTTTTAGACTTTAATTTATCTTGTCTTGCCCTTTATCTTGTCTGTTTCTTTTACTTCACTTGACATTTCATGGCTATTTACATCTGTGCCACTCATTACCCTTGGACAGGAAAGGACTGATACCAAAGGGCAACTGAACATGTATGTTAAAGCATGGCTGTAAAGTTAAAAAACATTTTTCAGGTACAGCTAATGGATTCAGTTTTAGTAGATATTCTAGTCATGCTACAGAATACAGATTTCTGGAGTTTGTAGGGATACTGGTGGATCTAGTATAAACATCACCTGATGACAGAACTGTGAAAACAAAACATTTTTACCACCAAACTGACCAGCAGCCCAGCTGGCTCAGATGCAGACAATAGCTTTCTTCAAAGCTTAAAAAGCAGTTTATTTTTCAAATGTGCTTTTGAGATAACAGAGTAAATTTTTTTAAAAAAATGTATTTATAAAAGCCTCAATGCCTTATCTCAAGACATTTAAATTATTTAAAGCTGGATTTAATGTAAATAAGTAGAATTCTTCTGCATTTAATCCTGAACAAATATTATAGTAAATACACACAATAGAAGTCACATTGATAATAACAATAATAAAATATAGAAATAGTCTAATAGTAAGATATGAAAATAAAGTTCTCCATTAGCATTTGAACTTGGCACATCAGACCAAAGCATTTTCAGAGGAAGTAATATTAATAGCTAACATTTAGTGAGTGGTTCCTATGTGTCAGGCACTGTGCTAAGTATTCTATAGATTTTATTTAGTTAACTGTCACAAAAACCTTATGAAATAGATACCGTTATTATTCCTATTTCATAGATGAGAACACTGAGGCATAGAAAGATAATTTGGACAAGGTTTGAGACCTAATAAATAACACAGCTAGGATATATATATGGAAGGCTATAGTTCTTACACATCTAATATTCTTTTATAAGAAAATAATTTAGTATTTACATATTAATGCTTTCCTAAGAAAATGTGTTAAAAGCAGTTACCTCTGAAATAAAGAATTCCTTATGCTTTTCTTCAGCTGCCCTCTGAACCAACTTGCCAAAAGGTAAAGTTCTGAAATAAACACAAAAGAATCCTTGGACTTAGTAACAATAAATCATCTAGTAATACTCTAGTCACTATATATATATATATATATATATATATATATGCATATATATATGCATATATATATATACACACACACTGCTTGTTGGAGTTTGATATATCTTCTGTTTTACAATATCCATAATTTTTATTATAACCTATTATGTGGAATTCTAAATTTTCAAAATTCATTTAGCATTGAGCTTATTTGACCTAGGTTGGCTGAAATTTTGATTTCAAATAGATCTACAGTACAGATGGATCCTTCTCATATCAATATACTCCTATTCTAAGTTGCTGTTAAGAAAACTGTTTCTGGTTCTATGGTATATACGGTATCTTTGGAAATAAACCAACTTTCAAGCGTTTATTGCTACTAATTTTCAAGTGTCCTCGGAAAACAAGTCTTGTGATGAATGGGGCAAGCTATCAACACCAATGCTACTTCGGAAGAGACAACAAGCAAACAGTCCAATGAAGACAAAGCCCCTCTGCTTCTCACCAACCTGCCTGCCTTCTGGCAGTAGCACACAAAACTGCTCTCATCCTCCTGTACCACCCTCTATCATTTCAGGCTTCTGAGGAATAGCTCAGGAATTCCAGTGAAGTGACCAAATTTTATTCTTCTTAAATATTTCTGCCCAAATGCCTGTCTTCTTCCATCCTGGTGAACAGGGCTGAACACTGCAGAAGCAAAGTTTGTTTCCTTTACCTCATGCTCTTGAGCCTGAAGGGCTGTCTTTTCTCTGCATCACATCCTATCCATTCAACCTTCTAGAATCAAATGTACTGCCCCCTATCTGCAGATGATACCTGTAATCTTTCACTCTTATTACCAAATATCTTTCCACTTGATATCTGTACTGGGGAGGTAAGATTTCCTTGTAAGAAGATGACCTTGCAATGTTTTCCTAGAAACATACTAGGTTAAGATAAATGTGGAATGTCAGCTGTCAGAACAGGTAACATTGTTTATTGTAAAAAATGACCCTTTGGGAATCCCCCGGCGGCCCAGTGGTTAGGACTCCACGCTTCCCCTGCAGGGGACACAGGTTCAATCCCTGATCGGGGAACTAAGATCTGGCATGCTGTGCAGTGCAGCCAAAAATAAATAAATAAATAAAAAGACCCCTTATTTATTGTGTCTAGACTAGAAGGATGGTGAGTGGACTATAGCCACCTGTTAGGAAGCAGAGGACTTGGCTTCTCCCTGTGCAGCATAACTCAGTAACTGAGCATGTTCCTTGGAGGAACTGAGAAGCCAAGGTCATGAGCCATTTCATGCTGCTGGTTTCTGCGCACTAAGTGGCTTAGCTAAGCTAGGGTGTTTCTGCAATCCACCTCTATAGTCAGTCTTGTTCCCTTACAAGTAAGCTGTCACTTGGTGAGCCAAAAAATGGTTTCTGGATTGGTATAAGGACTCCCACTGATTCTATCTGCTGCAATACTGTTTCCTGCCTTGTATTCCTTTGCAAAGGTAAGTGAGTCTGATGCCAGATTATGGACTAGCAGGTGTCAATCAGAATTTGAGGACACACTGCTGATAATTATGTAGAATGAGCACTCAAGAGAGAAGAAAGGAGTCTGTCATCTACTCAGACCAATCTACTACTACAGTTTTGGCTAATAATATCAACAAATTTATTTGTTCAATGTTTTCCATCTCTGACCTCACTATATACTCTTTATTCCTACCAAAGCATCTTTGAAGAGTTTGGGAACAATGTGGAAGCCTCTCTGGGCCAAAACTACCTCTGAAATTGGTGCAGTTGCTAAGGCTTTTTTACTGGAGAGAACCCAAGACCTTTACAAGAAGAGGCCAGATAGAGTAGCTCAGTCCAGAGAAGCAGAACTCGGGTGCCCCCAGCAACCTTCTCCTTTAGGTCGTAGTACCTGTCAGAGCTTCTACAGAAACTAAGTTGAGAGAAGAGGAAATGAGGTATATGAATTGTTAAGTTCCTTGGCCTTAAGGTCTTATCTATCCTATGCATGTTTCAGTAAGAAGGGCATCTGCTATAGAAGTTCCACTTGTCTGGACTGACATACAGACCAGTAAGGGAGGTAGTATCAAGGAGGACTTAGGATTATTAGGACTTGGTGGAGTCAGGCAAATTTGGGTATAAGTCTTAGTTCCAACATTTAGAGCTATACAATCTTAAGTTATTTAACATTTTTAAACTTCCATTTCCTCATCTGTATAATTATTATTTAAAAAATCTACCTCACAGAAGTCTAAATGAGCAATATAATCTAGGATGCACAGTACCTGACATATAGTAAGTGTTCAATAAAGGACAGGTGGTGGGGTTAACAACAATGATAATACAGCAGCATGCAGTAGTTACCAACATTTAGAAAAAGAAGAAAAAAAATCTTCACTGTTCTGCTCCCCATTTTGGAAAGGCTGCTTCACAAAATCAAGATCAGGAATGATGAAAGTATAACAAACAATGAGAGCAGGATGATGATAGGAGTCAGATGATGTGATAGGCAGAAGCAGTGAAGCAAAGCTTATATAAGATTCAGACTTAAAAAAAAATCTATGGCCAGAAGAATAACAACTGTATCCTTTCACTACACAAGGCTCTTCTTTTTTATAGTATACTGACTCTGGAAGAACAGTTAGAGCTACCAAGAGGAGAGAAGTAAAAGCTAAGACTTGGAAACATATTTATCTTCAAATGTTTAAAAAGCAGAAATGCAACCTTAATCTGAACTGATAATAATTATATATGTGCGTAGGTTTTCTTACTTTCTAGTCTCTGTCTTTGGTCTAGATGCCTCCCTTCTTTCCTACTCCCTGATAACTGCCAAAAATGACTAAATCTATTCTCCTTCTTACTCTAAGAAACTAATCTTGCAACTCCTTAGTAGCTGTAGTGAAAGGCTTAGAGGAAGCTGGAATAGGAACTATTACATAATATATGTGCTTCAAAAACATGTTTTGAAAAGTTTATAGGACATGACATAACATCAAGGCAACTCAAGATGAAGTTTCAATACCCATTTGTTACAGCATTGGGCTCCCTGGAAAATAAACATCATTAACTGCAGGCTGAAAAATGCTCATCATTCCAGCACTTTCTTCCACTTTCTTGATTTAATAAAAAATGAAAAGTTCTTACACTTGGAAAAATTTATGGTAATTAAATTCAATCCATGGCCTATTAAAAACCAAAACTGTAATGGCAAATATTCAAAGGATCAAAAACCGAGAAATGCTTTGGCAAGCTGCTATATGAACTTGGGAAACTCTACTGAGAAAAGAACGGCCGTGGACATTAGAAGCTCTGTTTAACTCATCTTTAAACTCTGGAAGGAACAGTGAAAGCCACCTTTCTTTAAAAATCAGTCTTTTGTGAACAACATGGTTTTTCAATAGACTGAATTTGCTGGGAACTGCATGTGCTCAGAATTTGAAAGTTGTTTGTTTTTAAATTTAGCATTTTTAGTGAAACTCAAGGGAATAAACTCATGGGAATAAATAGCATATTAAATCTATAAGGCTGTAGCATTTAAAGCTTTCAAGTTTAGATATTCCACAGCATTTACCTATCTTTTACTTTTAAGACATTCCAAAGCATAAAACAACAACCATGAGGGACATTTAAAGTATTTAAGATTATTTGGACAAAAAAGAAAATTAAGCCTGATTTATCTAAGTTGATAAAAGATTATACCAAACATAGTAACCACTTGTCTTATATTTCTGGAGAGGGCAGAAAAAGAAAACATGAGCTTATACTTATCTAAAAACAATCTGGAATTAAAAAATCTTCCCAAAATAAGGCACTTAATAATCAAAATAGGTTATAAAGGAAAACTTTAGAATTTATTACTCTAGATAACAATTACTAATGTGGGAGGATCAAGTAATTAATGAAGCATTGAATGAATACAGTACACTGAGCTTTAGATGAATCTAACTTTAGTTACAGAAATTCTGCTCTTTCCATGACTCCAGAAGGTATTGGGTACACACTATATTTTTAAAATGGTCTTTGGAAATGTCTTTGTATAATTATGTAAGCTCAGAATTCTTGTCTTTTAAAAGCCATTCTTTAAAAATTAGTAAGCTATTCCACAATTATATCAAACTAGCCAAAAGAGAAAATGCCATATAATCTTTGTATAATAATGCAAAAATATTTTAAAGGTTTAAAAAAAGTTATGTGTATCCCCAGAGTAAACCTCAGAAGAAAATACCTATACACAAAGTTCTTACTAATGAAGTCCATCTGGGCAACTGCAGCAACATGAATCTTCACCTCTTTCCTCCCTCCAATTTGGCTTAGGTAATCCACTGTCCATTTGCTTGTACATGTCCCCAAATCAATTCCTTCCAACACTAGAGGTTTTCTCTGTGTGGAAAAAATCAACCAAAAATTAGGGAAAACCAACAATGTATCAGGAGCTGTATTTGGTAATAAAGGGATAAAAACAAATAAGAAATGATTCTTTATCCCAAGATGCTAAAAATCAAACCTTCTGACAATTCATGCTGTAACTAAAACAGGAAGAGGACCCATGTAATATAGTTAGAACAAAATTTTAACATTAGGAAATCAAAACCAAACAAAACAGAAGTGCCACCATAAGCTTAGAAACAAGAGAAATCTGAGTATTATTTAAAGCATTCTCTAGAGTGTTATTTATGACAAAACATACAACTGATTAAAATTTGTGCTTTATACTCAAATACTGTTTGCAACTTTTTATTTTGACACCATTCTAAACTTAACGAAAAGTTGTAAGAACATTACAAAGAACTCCCGTATACCATTTACTCTGAGTCACTAGTTGTTAATTTAACATTTTGCTCCACTTACTTTACCATCTGCTCTCACTCTTGTTATATGTGTACAGAGAGAAACATATTAAAGATAATTTAATTTTTTCTAAACTAGTTCAGTGTAAGTTGCTGACATCATGCTCCTTTATCTCTAAAACTTGAGTATATTTTCTGAGAACAAAGACATTCTTTTATATAACAACAGAATAATTATCAAAATTATATTTAACACTGATATAATACTTTAATCCAGACTGTATCCAAATTTTGCTAACTGTCCTTATAATATCCTCTATATTTTTTCCCTATATCTGAGATGCCACATTGTATTTAATTACTATATCTCTTTTACTCTGGAACAGTTCCTCAGACTCTCTTCTATGACATTGACATTTTTGAGGAGTAGGCTAGTTATTTTGTAGAATGCCCTTCAACTTGGGTTTATCCGATGTTTCTTCATGATTAGATTCAGGTTACACATTTTTGGAAAGAATGTACCACAAAAGCAATGTTGTGTCTTTCTCAGTGCAACACATCAGGTAGCACATGATATTTTCCCTATTATTTATGACGTTAATTTTGATCAACTGGTAATTCCTGCCTCAATCAAGTATTGCTACGATGAGTGTAAAAATCGTGATAAAAAAAAAAACTCCATCACCTTCTACATGTACTAGTTGGTATTCTAATGTAAAAATCAGCTCTAACTTCTCCATTCACTTATTTTATTCACTGAGTTATAGTCTACTGACATAATTTTGATGCTCAAGTTATCCCAGATTTGGCCAGCAGGAGTCCCTTCGACCTGCCTCTTGTGACGTTTTACCTGAGCACTTCTTACTTTATGGAAAAATAACACAATCCAGTATCCTTTTACATCTCTGTCCCAGCCCTCTAGTCATTTCTTCAAGCAGCTCTGGTTTCTTCTAGTGGGGAATGCTGTTTAGAAACCATGATCTGGGTGCTGAATGTGTTTATGACTATTGGTGTGTCATTACTTCTAGGCCTTCTCAGTGGACAGAGCTAGGAAACACATGAAGGTGTGTATATACTCACTCCTCCCCAAATATATATATATACACACACATATTCTGCATATGCATATAGTTATATCTATCTATTTCTCTTTCTCTCTCAATATGTACTATACACACACACATACAATTAATGGATGTATGATGAACCATGATACTCCCAATATGGATACCTAATTCTGATCTTATACCACAAGATTTATTCTAATATTCATTGTTTATATATTTGTAAACTCCCTTCTCTTAGTGGGAAACCTGGTTCCTATCATCCTCAATGTTTAATCAATTGTACAATCCCAGAATTCACAATAAGTGCTTTTGCAATTGCTAAGTTATACCACTGTAAAAAAAAAGTCTACAAACTAGAATTCAGTATTGTTTATGGTTCTTTTTGTTTTTAGACTGATATATAATCAAAGAATTGTGTTCAAAAGTGATTTAGGTTACTTCTCCTCCTCTCCCTTACTTAGGTTCACTTCTTACTTTTATATTCTATATTAGAGTTTGGTTGGTTTTTTTGAACCATTCCTTACCCTTGTTAATTTTACTATTATTATTACGGTAGAATATAAAACAGTAACGTGATCTCCAAAGTCAAAATTGTACAAAAAAGGTCACCGCATCTATAATCACCCACCTCATAATCACTCATCCCCTATACATAACCAGTCTCATTAATGTCTGGTTTATCGTCCCTGTATTTCTTTTTTGCATAGTGACCAAAAATATATATACTTTCTTATTTCCCCTTTGTTTTTATACAAAAAGTGTCTTATTATGTATTGTTTTTGTAATTTGCGTTTTTTTAAAAATTTAAAAATATATCCTGGAAATCACTACTATCAGTTCAGATCATTTCCCTCATTCTTTTTTACAGCTTAGTACACCTTAGTGTAAATGGACAATTTAATCAGTCTCCTATGCATACGTTTTTAGGTTATTTGTAATAATTCGCAAGCATAATAAACACTAGAAATTTTCATACTGTTGGAAATATATCCCCAGAGTAAATTCCGAAAGAGGAACTGCTATATCATAAAGTAAACACATCAATAGTTTTGTTAGATATGCCAAATTCCCCTCCATGAGGGTTGTACTACTTGGCATAAAACGTGAGAGTACCAGCTTCTTCACAGACCCACAAAGAATATTATTATTAAAGCCTTTTGATTTTTGCCAATATTATAGATAAATGGTATCTCAGTTTAATTTCTCTTATGAATAAAACTGAACATCTTTTCATGTGTTTAGATGCCGTTTTTATCTTTTTGTCAACTGTTGATTTTTTAATCAGATTTTTGCCCTCCCCCCCATTAATTTTTAAAAGTTCTTTACGTACATGGGCTTTTACTGCCCTTTAATGAAATATGTTGCAAATATTTTTCTCCCAGTTTGTATTTTATGTACAATTTTAATCATTTATCACACCTGAGTCATAGTTAGAAAGCCCTTCCATAGACCTAGATTGCAGAGAAATTTACCCATGTTTTCCTCTAGTACTTAACGTAGTTTCTTTTTTTTATTTAGATCTCTGATCCATTTGGAGATAACTCTTCTGTACGGTGTCAGATATAAATCTAATTTTATCATTTTCTAAATGACTGTGACCATCCACTTGTCCAAGCACCATTTATTTAAAAGTTCATCTTTGCCCCAGTGATTTTTAAAATGTCGCGTTCATCACATGCTAAATTTCCATATATATATATATCTCCAGAGCCTGGATAAATACTTGTGTGTGTGTACACACGTCTATCTTCATCCAGACTTTCTATTTTATTCCTCTAGTCTGTCTATTCATGCACCCGTACCACACTATTAAATATTAAAACATATTAAAAAAATCTGATAGGACTATAACCCCTCACAGCTTTTCTTCAGTGTTTTCAGGTAAAAATGTCTTGTTTTGCAATTTAGTTATTAATTTCTAGTTTTATTACATTGTGACCAGAGTGTTGTTTGTAATTTTCCACTTTATGAAGCTTAGTGATGCTTTGTGACATATTGTATGTCTTGTCTGGGAAGCCTAAATTACAAAACTCTTTTTGCTATTCATCTTCCAAAGCATTTCCACATACATACATCATTTGGTCTTCATAATACTGTCCTGAAGGCATCTTATACTAACGTGTCCTGCAGTGAGGTAGGGAGGACAGCAACCTATCTAGCACTAGTCTCCCAAATAAATTAAGGCTTGAATCCTCCCTATAGGTTGCTAACTCCTAAAAGAAAAAAAGTTCATCCCTGACTTTTGTAAGGACTGTAGCTCAATGACCACCCTTATAGGTGTAAATATCAACTGAAATTGCTGGAGGGGGGGCGGGTTTCTTTATCATGAGCAGGCTAACTGTAAACCTGTGGGTTTTTTTTTTTTTTCTGTAAATATCTGCTGGCCTCTTTATCTTAGTTTTTCTGAAGCCTGGATTCCCTTGCAAAGCACGGCAAGTAAAAACACTTTTTTTCCCCATTAGTATTTTTCTCTGAGAACTAAGGTTCGAATTATACGTATAAGAGAATCGAACGTCTGAACTAGAACCCACGTTAGTTAGAATCCAAGACCACTGGAAGTTTGTCGGGGGATTCCCATTGCTTCCCCTTTTGGCTCAGTGCAGTGAAAAACTTCTTCAGATCCAGTAACTCGCGTAGACTGACAGGCGCCGTTCAAGCCACTGGCTGGGGTTGGGGGCGAAACCTCCTCTAGATTTTAGAAAACCCGATGGAAAACTGGTGGTGGTGGTGGTGGTGGGGAACTCCCTGGGTTGCCATGGTAACGGTAGAAGACTTTGTAATCAGACTCCCGCAAGGCCGCTAAGCAGCTAGTAGGGCTTCTTGGGCAAAATATTTCTCGTCGCCAGCGCTCTGCCGTCAACCTGCTCCCCAGAAACGTGGAACGGAAAACTTAACAGATGAGCCAGTCAACATCCCCTATGTGCCCTCTCCCTTGGCCGCTGGGCCAACCTCCCACCTTAGGCCGACAGCCACCTCCTCCCACACCCTGGATCGCAAGAAACCAATTCGGAGCCGCTGGAGCGCTAGGGACGGGTATCCACCGGCTTCCCGCGGTTCTGCCCCGCAAGAGGGCCTCACCTGCGGATACAGGTGCTCCATGAACTGCTCCTGCGAAACGCCCTCGAGCCGGGGTACCGGGAAGCACTGCTCGGCCATGGTTGCTCACGCCCGTCCTCTTCCAAGTCCTGGGAACCTCGGCCCTAACACGTTCCAACCGCGCGGACCGCCCGGAAACAGGTCCGGGAGAGAAAAGGTCCACGAGGCCGGCTGAGTCGCCAGAGCGGCGGGTTCCGAGCGCGGGGCTGGGGGCCGACGGGCATGTGATGGAGAGCAGGGAAGTGGCGAACTCACCAGAGGTGCAGTAAGTGGCCAGCTTGACTCTCCAGCCTCTTTCTCCGAGTCCCGCCGAGGTGGTTTCCCGCCGACTTTGTTTCCGTACTGCACAGGCAAGGGGTGAAAGGTCACAAAAATGGCGCTGGCCGTCAGTCTCTTACCCCGCTTGCTGCTTTCTCGGCCTCTGCCGGGCTCGGCTGCCCGACTCTGGACTCCCGGTTCGGCCGACGTGTGGCCGCCGTTGGCTGGACTTTGCTGCTTCTGCCGCCGCCGCCTCGGCTCGGGAGCGGCCCCGTTTCCTCGAGTCTCTTGGGCCTCCGCGGCCTTGGCGCTGCCTGCTCGAGCTCCTCAGCGTCCCCTGCTCAGCCCTCTGGGACTCCCCACAACCCTTCCCGCTTTCCCTTCCTGCCCTCGGCGAATCTACAGCACCGAGGAGCAGCCCCAGCAGCGCCAGAAAACCAAGATGATCATCCTGGGGTTCTCCAACCCCATCAACTGGATTCGGACTCGAATTTACTCCTTCCTTATCTGGGCCTATTTCGACCAAGAGTTCAGCATTGCAGAATTCTCAGAGGGAGCGAAGCAGGTTTGTTTATTTCTCTACAAATAATCTCTCCACCTCTCATGCATTCAACTGTTAGACACGCAGAAGTGTTTAGCGGTGAGGTTTCCACTGGGTCTCAAATGATAACATGTGGGTAGTGACCCAGACACAGAGCCCTCTGGCCACTTCTTGATTTAAATTAAGCTTATGCTTCTGTTGCAAGGTCGCCGAGAAATAGGGTTTCGATGGAGACACCAAGGTGAAGTCCCTTAATTACTTTTTCTACTCTCTACAGGTTTTGAGTCAGAAATGGATTCAAAGCCTGTCTCTGCCACATAAAAGCTACATGGCTTTATTTTTTCTGAAAAAGACAAAATTGATCGTATGCTGGTATTGATATATTTAATCCTAGCTTTTTTTCAGATTATTTCTATAAACACAGCCATTGATATTTATTTATGTGACCTGTCAGTTATAAATTAAATGTTTTCAACTTTATAATCAATGTCAATATTAACTCCTGCTTTTGCTTCTCCGAGTCAACTCCTGACTGATTTATGTTTTTATAAAAAAATTAAAAAGTAAAGAGCAAGCTTGATTAACAGCATTGTAAGGGATAAACCTCTGCTCGTGTCAGTTCTCAAAATCTTTTGTCCATGCAGAGGTAAATGGGCATGATGCTACTGTTCTCCACCACTCTGCTGATGACTTGAGCTTGTCTACCTCATGCTTATTTATGTGTCAATAAGGAATGGAAGTCATCTCCCCACTATGGGCAGGATTCAAGCCTAAGTCCCTATTTTCTCTGAACACAGAGGAGCATGGGACACTTTTTAGTCACTCTTTGATCCTAAAGTTTCTCCAGCTGTGAGCTATTTTAGCCCTTATCCTTGCTATTAAGTAGTATCTGCACCCCTTCATCAGCCAGTTTGTATACAGTCTTGCCTCATCTAAGTCAATTTTTGTGCATTTAACCATTCTGATTTCCAAAAAGAATGTTGGGTCATCCATGGCAAATATTTAGTGATTCCATTAAACCAGCGGTTACTTTAACATACCTTTCGGATCAAGCAAACCAGTTTTTCAACACGTATGACTTCAAAGGACATAGCTGAAAAACCTTCCTCCTACTAGATCTCATAAGGCAACTATACCTTCCTTTGCATAGATGTAACTCTAGGGCTTGGAAATAATCTGATGCAAAAACACTGGGTAGATTATCTACTCTCATGGCTCAATTTGCCCTTTCTCCTTAGACTAACCTCCTATCAATAAGATGTTATCTTGGGATGTGAATATCAAGTTATCAATTAGATCATGTTCTTTAAGATTTTTTGTTTTTAATCATAGAACATAAAACAGAAAGGGACCTTCGTGCTCATTATCCTAGTCGAATTCTTTCAGATGATAAAAATCAAGTTCTAAAAAGGTGAAACGATTGGCTCAAGGATGCATAGCTAGCAAGTGCTGAGGTGCATTGTCCTGTAACCCACTCTATAAGCAGTCTTGGTCCTCCAGAGTCACTAGAAGTTGAGATGGTTAAGTACAATCTAGGCAAGCTTTTTTTTAAAAAAAATTATTTAAAAAAAATTTTTTTGAAGTATGTTGATGTACAATATTATATATATTATATATATATATAATACAGGTATACAATGTAGTGATTCACAATTTTTAAAGGTTACATTCCATTTATAGTTATTATAAAATATTGACTATATTCCCTGCGTTATACAATATATCCTGTAGCTTATTTTATACCAATCTAGGCAAGCTTTTATTCATCATGTGAGCCGGAGGAATAGGTGGTCCTTAAACAGCTTTATTAGCTCCACAAACCCTACTTTCCATTGATATGCACATATGACATGATACCTTCCCTATTACTGCTTTCAAACCACTAACCATGTACTGTCTGTTTTCCTGTATCTTGCTAGCATATTTTGGCCTTTTCTATGAAAAAGAGGGCTATTTCCTAGAAGCCTGTTTAGGTTAGGCAATCTTATATCACCAAAGCCTTATCAGGGCAGCCTCCTAATGGTTCATTATTACCTTATAGGATAATTTGCTCAGGTGTGATCTTCTTTGGCCACACAAACTAGAGTCTCATGTTTGGGTTTCAACATGATGGTTATGGTCTTTGTTTCTTCTTACCAAATTTCACCCATCTTCTGCACGCAAAGGCTTACTAAAACATACAGTGTTTCTGAACCCTGAGATCCTCTAAAGTGTTTGCAAGGGATCCTTGAATCCATTTGGAAGTGTGCTTTTCCTCAAAATTCAACTCCATTATTGCTAGGGCTGCCACAACAAAATACCTCAATCTGGGTTGCTTAAACCACAGAACTTTATTTTCTCACATTCTGGAGGTTAGAAGTCCAAGTACAGGGTGTTGGCACCTTGTTGGTTGGTTTCTTCTGAGGCCTCTTTCCTTTCCTTGTAGATGATTGCCTTCTTGCTGTGTCCTCACATGTTGTTTTTTTTTCCCCCTATGTACATGTGTGCCCTAGTATCTCTGTGTGTATCCAGATTTCCTCTTGTAAGGACACCAGTCAGATTGGATTAGGGCCCACCCTCATTTGACTTCATCACCTCTTTAAAGGTCCTGTCTCCAAATACAGTTACCTTCTGAGGTACTGGGAGTTAGGGCTTCAACATATGAATTTGGGGGAACACAATTCAGCCCATGTGGGAAGGCTATATGAGAAAAGAAAAGTCAACCAACTTTGGAGGAGTTATGCCTAACACCGATATCTAGTGTTTGACATTGTCTATTGCCTTTATCATAAAATAGTCTTTGTTACACTTAGACATTCAAGTATGAGCATTGTACATTGTATGGTATTTCACATGATATTTTGAAATAATAATCACCACCTTGCCCCCACTGTTTTTTTAAGGCTTTTGCTCATGTGTCCAAGTTGCTGTCACAGAGTAAGTTTGATCTATTGGAAGAACTTGTGGCCAAAGAGGTAAAGTATACTTTTATTTTTCCTTTAAAAATAAATGTATTATTCTCTTGCAGTAGAATGATATACGTTGTCCTTATTTATGTTTTAAAGTAGTATGCATGCTTACTTAACTTCTTGTCTTATATGTAAAGTGGGATAGTAGTAGTATTGTTGGGAAATCACGTGAGATAGTATATGTAATGTAGAGCACTTAGAATGGTATATGGTTCAACCAAAGACTATATATGTGTTTGCTTTCTTCATGGTATTTTATTGTGTATATGCAATATAATTAATTTAGCTAGTTTCCCATTGATCAATGTATAGCATTTTCAATTCCTCTGCTATTCCAATGTTGTCAATATCCTTACATATCCATTACCATTGACAAAAAAAAAAGTCTCCTTATTTTTCTCCTAAAAGACTAGCTTTTAATATTTAGATTTTCATTATTCTTATGGTTGTTTGACTTCTGTATTTGGTTTGTATTAGAAATCTATGACTATTCCCACTGCCACCCTTGAGTAAAATAAATCACCCTTAAATAAAAAAATAAAAAATAAAGTAAAATAGTATGCATGCCATCAGCCAAAGTAGAGTCCCTGTATCTTGCCTTTGGGGTACTTGGGGTCATATAAAAGTATAGAATGACTTGCTACTTAAGGCATAAGTAAGTTAATATGATGTCTTTCAGTTCTTATATAGAATTCTGTATAAGAACAGTTCTATTACGAATTATCTAATTGAATAATCAGATCCCTTTCAGCCTTGCTTTTTCTTTTTAATTAATTAATTTAATTTATTTATTTTTGGCTGCATTGGGTCTTTGTTGCTGCGCACGGGCTCTCTCTAGTTGCGGCGAGCAGAGGCTTCTCTTCGTTGTGGTGTGCGGGCTTCTCATTACGGTGGCTTCTCTTGTTGTGGAGCGTGGGCTCTAGGTGCATGGGCTTCGGTAGTTGTGGCACGCAGGCTCAGTAATTGTGGCTCTCTGGCTCTAGAGCGCAGGCTCAATAGTTGTGGCGCATGGGCTTAGTTGCTCCGTAGTATGTGAGATCTTCCCGGACCAGGGCTCGAACCCGTGTCCCCTGCACTGGCAGGCAGATTCTTAGGCACTGTGCCACCAGGGAAGCCCCTCAGCCTTGCTTTTGAAAATGAATAAATATGGCAGTAAATTTTAAAATATTTTTACAAAATTCATTCCATGAAGAATTCACTCCACTTTTTGAAAAGCTTTTGAAAATTCAACAAGTGAACTATGGTTTGCTTTTTCCATACTTAGACACTACGTGTATTGAAAGAAAAGGTTACTTCACTACCTGACAACCATAAAAATGCCCTTGCTGCTGACATAGATGAAATTGTATATACATCAACAGGAGACATCTCCATTTACTACGATGAGAAAGGTAATGCTGGAGCATAGTCAACTTTAAATGACCCACGATTGTCCAGATAAGCTAAGTTAGTGAATAATCATGGAATAGTGACATTTTGTTGGTACAAGTGGATATTTATAGAACTGCAGAGAAAATAATATATTCATTCTTTAAAGCCCTAGTTCTGGAAGACTTGGGACATGGTAATAGTTTCTTATGCCTTTCTATCTAGAACTTTCCCCTAATGTTATTTAATTCACAGAAGAGAGCATTGTAACTTAAGTTAAAGAAAATTGTCTAAGACAAGCTGCTCCCATACCTTAACATGAAAATATTTGTGTTTCAGATTTCCTAACTGAAAGGAAAACAATTGAATATTTTAGGTGTCTAGCTGTATGTTAAGTAGGAGTAAAGAGTAAAAGAAAAAGTAAATAATATTAGCTAAAGACTGTTTTGAAAGTAACATTAACTCAGAACTCCCAAATTGGATTTATTTGGAGACGATGAAAATAGTTGAAAGGAACTTTAGCCTTTATCTTGTTCATCTCCTTGTCCTATTTTCCCTGAAAACTTACTGACTTACTCCTTCTACAAATATTTGCAGTGTATTATGTGCTAGGCACACAGGAAATCTACTCTTTGCTTACACACTTGCTAAGGCAGTTCTGACTGAGGACTGTTAATAGTGAAAAAATTTTCACACACATATTAATTTGAAACATTTGTAAAGGTACTTTTAATGATAAATATTTTCTTCTTCCTAATATTTCAAATTGCATCTTAGCACCATGGTTACTACCTGATTTTTGCACAGGATGTTGTCATAATCACTGGGCATAGTAAAGTGAATTAGGGGTAGAATAGAAGGCTTCTTTCTGGCAGTTGGGGTTAAGTTAATGACATAGCAGCAAAAAAGTGTTCCCCCCCCCCTCATTTTTGGTTTGACAATAGATATCTGTTATCATAATTTTAGAAAATGCCACAAATTGAAAGTAATCCATGTAGTGCACTTGGTAAAAAGTACCTGCTCAGTAAATAGTAGCTCTTACTACTGTGATCCAGAGAGGAAGGTGTCATAAACCCCAGGAGAATTTTCTAAAAATAAAAACGTGTCAATACAGGTATCTTAAGTTAGACTAGAATGAGCCCCAAATTTGGTCTGTAACAGCTGTATAATTACTGCCAGTTGCTGATTTCATTAAGGATATAAGAATGATAGATTATTGTGATTTGTATTTGTATGTGTGTATGTTTTTTCTCTAAGGAAGGAAGTTTGTTAACATCCTGATGTGCTTTTGGTATCTAACCAGTGCCAACATCCCCAGTGAAACTATAAGTGGAGCCAGTGTGTTCCAGGTTAAGTTGGGGGATCAGAACGTGGAAACTAAACAACTTCTTAGTGCGAGCTATGAGTAAGTCTAATCACATTTCGTTGTTTCCTTTCTCTAGAAAATAGAAGGTAGTATGAAAGTATGAAAACTAAAGGGAGATTTAGGGAGAAAAAGATTGAAATTTGACAAGTTATTTATGAAGAGAGAAAGTCAGAAAGACACACTGGCCATGAAACAGGAGTGTTCAGAAATTAGGAAGAGGTAATATTGCTGAATTTAATTAAACTGTATTTCAGCTGTCTATTGCTACGTTACAAACCACTCCAAAACTCGGTGGCATCAAACAGCCATTCATTTTGCCTGCTATTCTACTGCTCAGGAATTTTGGAAAGGCTCCGCTGTGGAGTTTTCTCTGCTCCCTCTGGCATCAAGTGGGGTGGCCGGAGCTAGGGGTTCATTTCCACAATGGCTTCTTCACTCATGTGGGCAGCACCATGGTGCTCCTTGGCTTCTCCACATGACGTCTCATTCTCCAAGGCCTCTCTTTGCGGCTTGGGCTTGTGGTAGTGTTAAGCTAGTCACATGTTTACATGGTGGTTGGCTTCCAAGAGGCAGAAACCAGAAGATGCTAGACCAGTAAAGGGCTATGCCCAGTATTGGAACAACATCATTTCCACCATGGTTTGCTGGTCCAAGCAGTCACAGGATCTGCACGGTGAAAGGGCATGGAGAGACTTCACCTCTTCATGGGGCAGCAGCAAGTTCACGTTGCAGAAGAGCATGTGGGATGCAAGATGTAGTTATGACCATCTCGGGAAAATAAGATCTGCCATAATTGGCACATGGACCATCCACTCACTAGACATTTATTGACCATCTCCTATTTACCAAGTACTCTGGTAGGGGTTCAGATACAGAATTGAAGGGTTCCTGCCCTTAAGGAGGTACTGTCTAACAGGAGGTTAACAAACTATTTAAAAGAGACACTCTAGTGTATTATTGTACTAATAAAATTTGGAACAGTGAAAAAGTCAAGCGAGTCAGTGGAGACATAGTTTAATATCTATTTAAAAGAGAATACTGTTATGTCATATTTTAATATCTATTTAAAAGAGAATACTGTTATGTCACCAGAGTTATACAAATTTGCTTTAAAATAATGAACAAATCCCAAAAACGACCTAGGAAAGAAAATATGCAGGTTTGCTAAGGTAAAGGGAATTATATCTTCTTTTTCTTCACTTTTCTTGAAGGAGATGTACTTTTTTTCTTTTCTTTTTCTGTTTTGAATTTTGCTTTATTTGTAATTACCCAAAATATTCTGTATATTTAAATACTTAATTTAAATCTGCTGAATTGTCTCTTTTTTAAGATGTCATTTAGGACACTATAATCAACACTAACCTTTGGTTCTTCTGATATTCCCTACTAAGATCACGGGCAGCTCATAAACACTGCTATTTTCAAGATTGGTCTTAATGCAAGCTATGAGTAAGTCTAACCACATAAACCAGCTTCCATGAAAGTGCTGTTTTTATCACCATATTCCAATTTATTTCTCCTCGTATTAGGCGTATATTATGGCTAGTACTTAACAATAGAATAACACTGAAGTTCCTCTCAAGGACTGGCAGATGTTGGAGAGTATGTAGATCAGTCCATTAAAAATACTCATTTTCGTTGAGAATGCACTTCTGATTTTGTGGGGATATATTTTGTGATCAAATTAGTAGATTAAACTTTTGATTTTTATTTACCATTAACTGTTAGCTTTTTGCTAACAACTGCCTCTAATATATACTTGCAAATTATGTAGTTATCCAGGAAGTATTTGGACTGATATAAGATTCACATTATTTATAATTTTTTCCCTAGATTTCAGAGGGAGTTTACACAAGGAGTAAAGCCTGACTGGACCATTTCACGGATTGAACACCCAAAGTTATTAGAATAATCAATCTTGGAAAAATCAGCTTATTGGACTTTTAGCAATTACTGAGAAGAACTAAGGAAGAAAAATTTTTCAGATCAGTTGATCTTCACTTAATCAAGTCTGTGGATTACTTTTGTATTATTTTGAAATACTCCTTGTAGTAAATTGGCATGATACAATAAAGCATTTTCCACAGATTGTCATCACTTTCTGTAGAAGGAAGTCAAAGTAAAAAAATTACAGCAGCCCATCATTGGCATCATATTCAGTATCATTTCTAATGTTACATGTATATGTATATATACACAAACTCATTTTATAGACAGTAAAGAAGATATTGAAAAAATTACACATTTTAAAATTAATAGTCTTTAAATATTTTATTTGTGGTTAATACACTTATACCAATAATTCAAGTATGTGTAAGATTTCTTTTTCAAAATCACTGCTGCTATTTGATTACCTCTTTGGTCACTAGCTGAATGAGAAAGAACAGATGGAATTATAGCAGATGGGTCACTACAGTACTAAAAATCAGTGAGGCTTACTAAAGCACAAAGAGAAAAAAGAAATAGAACAGTAACTTACTCCCCTATGAAGTAATATGAAGTCTTCTAACATACTTGTATTTGGACTCCTAGAAGTTGGGATAGGGGAGACAAAAACAATGTAAGAAATAATGTCTGAAAGTTTTCCTAATTGATGAAAACTATAAACCCACAGATCCAAGAAATTCAACAAGCAGGGAAGCACATAAAGAACCTCACAGGCTTCCCTGGTGGCGCAGTGGTTGAGAGTCCGCCTACCGATGCAGGGGATACGGGTTCGTGCCCCAGTCTGGAAAGATCCCACATGCTGCGGAGTGGCTGGGCCCGTGAGCCATGGCCGCTGAGCCAGCGCATCCAGAGCCTGTGCTCCGCAACGGGAGAGGCCACGACAGTGAGAGGCCCAAGTACTGCAAAAAAAAAAAAAAGAAAACCTCACTAAGGTACATCATGATCAAATTGTTGAAAACTAGAGAAAATTAGAAAAGCAGCTAGAGGAAAAAAAAAAGACACATTCCATACAGAGAATGACTATATTTCTTTTCTCAAACTATGCAGGTTAGAGGCCTTGGCATGACATCTTTAAAGTACCGTAGGAAATAAACCCGTTGACCTAGAATTCTATATTCAGCAAAAATATCCTTCAGAAAAGGTGAGAAAAGACTTTTTCAGACAAGGAAAAGATGAGAGAATTTGTTGACAGAAGACCTGTTTTATAAGAAATGTTAGGGGCTAGTGGACAGAATAGAGTAAAAGGACCCATGCATATTGGACAACTGATTTTTGACAAAGGTGCCATAGTTATTCAATGAGAAAAAAGAAGTCTTTTTAACAAATGGGTAACTATATATTCAAATAGGAAATAACCTCATCTCTCGCCTCACACCATACACAATTTTAGTGCAAAATTTAGATTGCAAAATGGATCATAGACTTAACAAAATCTAACACTCTAGAAATTCTAGAAGGAAACAGAAATTGCTGTCTTGGAATAGAGAAAGATTTCTTAGGAGACAAAAAGTGTGAATCGTGAAAGAAAAATTTCTAAATTGGAATTTATTAAAATTAATACTTCTGCTCTTTGAAAGACAGCAGCGAGAAAATGAAAAGCCAAGTCAAAGATTGGCAGAAACTATTTGTAATCCATATATCTGACAAAGGACCTGTATCCAGAATATATAAATAATGCTCATAGCTTAATAATGAAAAGTTAAACAGCTTTGTACAGCTATCATGACTCATCAAACTGTGGACTTAAAATGGGTACATTTTGTTATATGTAAATTATCATATATATATACTGTTTTTTTAAACAAAGTGAATCAGCTATACATATACACATATCCCCGTATCTCCTCCCTCTTGTGTCTCCCTCCCTCCTACCCTCCCTATCCCATCCCTCTAGGTGGTCACAAAGCACAGAGCTGATCTCCCTGTGCTGTGCGGCTGCTTCCCACTAGCTAGCTATTTTACATTTGATAGTGTATATATGTCCATTCCACTCTCTCACTTCGTCCCAGCTTACCCTTCCCCCTCCTCGTGTCCTCAAGTCCATTCTCTACTTCTGCATCTTTATTCCTGTCCTGCCCCTACATTATTATATATTTTTAATGCAAATTATACCTAAACAAAGTTTGCTAAAATATTTAGCAAGAAAAGTAATTTGTAGGAAAATAAGCTCAAATGATTAAATTTTTTATAAAGTATAAAAGAGCTAATCTATGTTTCATCTAATCTTAGATGAAACAGATAATAGATCAGTAAGGCACATATTGCTAAAATGAAAAAAAATGCAACCAGTTAAACTATCACTTCCCATCTGTTGTAAGATGCATCTCCAGTGATTTTAAAATGGATGGTGAATGTGTGGTTTAGAATCAATGAAATACACTGTGATTTATTGTTTGTGAAAATATACATAAATTGTAAAACTTTTTTAAAATGCAAGAGATTAATATGGCACTAAACTCATTATAGTGACAACTACCTCGGGAGGACGGGAGTGGAATGTGACTGTAATGTTTTGTTTCTTAAAAAAAGTACCTAATACCCAAATAATGCTCTTTGTATATGGTTTCTCAATGAAAGGAGACGGGCATTGGGAGCAATTCCAGGTCTATGCAGAAAACAAGCAAGAGTAGCCTGAGACATATTCTTGGGCTGGGAAGCAAGGACACTATCAAAGCTGACTGCGGTAATGTTGAAAGTTATTTATTACCATTTAACAAACCCAAAACTTAGTAGCTTAAAAATAACAATCACTTATTTTACTCATAAATTTGGGCAGGGTTTGATTTGAAAGTTTGTCTGCTCTATGTGGTGTTGACTGAGGTCACTTGGGGATATTTATGTGAAGGCCAAGCTGATCCAACATGGCTTTACTGGTGCGTCTGGCTCCTTCTTAGAGGCTGGATGCACTGGGTCACTTTTGGTCTCTAACCGATCTTTAAATTTTCCCCCCAAATTATGTTAGATACAGATGAAGTAAATTGGCATATCTTCTACCCCAGGAAAATTTTCCTATCCGTGTTATTGAATATAGCTGTTTTATCCCTACTGTGATGAGTCGTTTCACCAAAGATTTTGACCATTTAAGGTTGTATGGTAGGGGTCCTAAGGTATTTGTCTTGACCTCACTAGCTTTTATCCTTACAGATCTTACAATTCAATTGCTCCCAGTGAGTTCAATGTTTTTTTTTTTTGTCTTTTTTATTTTTGCAGCGAGGGGGTAAGGTTCCACATATCAGTGATACCATGCAATATTTGTCTTTTTTGGCTTATTTCACTTAGCATAACGTCCCCCAGGTTCATTCAGGTTGTAGCACATGACAGGATTTCCTTCTTTTTTAAGGCTGAATAATATTCCATTATATAATTTACCACACACACACACACACACACACATGCACAAACACACACAAATATTCCATATCTTTATTCATTCATCTGTCAATATTGAGTTTGTTTCCATACCTTGACTATTGTGAATAATGCTGCAATGAACATGGGAGTTCAGATATCATTTCAAGATAATGATTTCATTTTCATTTTCTTTGGATATATATATGCAGAGTGGATTGTTCCATCATATGTTAGTTCTATTTTTAATTTCTTGGGGAACCTCTATACTGTATTCCATGGTGGCTGTACCAATTTATAGTCCCACCAACAGTGCACAAGTGTTCTCTTTTCTCCACATCCGTACCAGTGTTTGTTAATCTTTTGAGTTTTCGATAATAAACATCCTTACAGGTATTAGGTTTTTATTTTTACTTGCGTTTACCTGATGATTAGTGATGTTGAACACTTTTTCTAGTACCTGTCGGCCATTTGTGTATCTTTTCTGGAAAAATGTCTATTCAGATCCTTTGCCCATTTTTTAATTGGGTTATTTGGGTTTGTTTGTTTTGGTTTGGTTTTGCTGTTGAGTTGTATGAGCTCCTTGTATGTTTTGAATATTAACTCCTATCAGATATGTGGTTTGCAAATATTTTCTCCCATTCCACAGGTTGTATTTTCATTTTGTTGATGGTTTCCTTTACTGTGCAGGAGCTTTTTAGTTTGTATAGTCCCACTTACTTAATTTTTGCTTTTGTTGCCTTTGCTTTGGTGTCAAATCCAAAAAAATCTTTGCCAAGACCAGTGTCAAGGAGATTACCTCCTATGCTTTCTCTAGGAGTTTATGATAAACAACTATATACTCTTCCCTTAGATTCATCAAACATTAACATTTTGCTATCTCTTTTTCCTTTTCTCTCTTTACACACACACACACACACACACACACACACACACACACACACGGTTTTTATCTAAACCATTTGAAAGTAAGTTTCAGGCGTCGTATACTTTACTCCTAAATATTTCAACATGCATTCCCCCAAAATAAAGACATTATCTTATGTAAACATAAGAACATTAGCAATAATTCCATATCATCTAATATTTAAAAACAAATTTAAAATTCTACCAATTGTCTTAAAAATATCTTTTTGAACTGAGATTCAAGCAAGGTTCACACATTGTATTTTGTTATTATCTCTTAAGTCTTTTTAAAATTTTTAGGATATCCTCCATCCTTTGTATGACATTTCAATTTTGAGGAGATAGTAGACATACAGCATGTCCCATATCCTGAATGTGTTTGATTATTTTATTATGATGTCATTTCTATAACCTGGAAGTTAGGGCTAAAGCCTTAATTAGATTCAAGAATATCTTGTAAGTGATTTGTGTACTTCATAATATATAACACACATTATATATACATATACATGTATATACATATATGTACATATATACACACACACACATACAATTTGTGGTAGGCTGAATAACGGCTCCCAGAGATGTCTACAACCTTAGCTCTGGACTCTGAATGTTTTATCTTACATGGCGAAATGGCACTTTGTCGATATGATTAAGGATCTCATGATGGGGAGAGTATCCTGGATTATCTGGGTGAACCCAGTGTTATCCCAGTGATCCTTATAAAAGGGAAGCAGAAGGGTCAGAGTCAGAGAGAAGGAGATGTTATAATGGAGCAGAGGTTGCAGTGATATGAGAGTCAAGGAGTGTAGACGGCATCTAGAAACTAGAAAAGGCGGAAACAGATTTTCCCCTAGAGTCTGCAAAAGGGACACAGCTATGCTGACTCATTTTAGACTTCTGACTTCCAGAACTATAAAATGATAAATCTGTATTGTTTTAAGCCACTGAGTTTGTAGTAATTTGTTACGTCAGCAACAGGAAATTAATATACAAGATAATCCTTACATGAATCAGTATTCCATTATAATTAGCAAAATGATTCTCTAATTCTATAATACCTTTTGCTGGCATTCTATAAAGCAGAGCCCCTTCCCTTTAAAAAACTCACCACAAACTCATGAATTTTAATCATTCAATGTAATATCAATTACAGTAGTTATTCTTCTTGGTGCTTAAATCGCCCCCAGTTTGCCAGTGGGATCCCCTATAATCTGCTATTTCAAGTTAAAGACTGTCACGACCCTGTCTGAATGCTTCTGTGTTTTCTGGCACAACAACAAGTCCCAGGATCTTCTTGTCCACTTCCTGCCTCAGATTTGAAAAATCAGTGCTTTCTCCAAGGAGTCATCATTTCTTTTCAGGGAAATTTCTATAGACTGAATATTTGTGTCCCTCCCAAACTCATATATTGAAATCCTCAGTTGGATATTATTAGGTGAGGCCTTTGGAAGGAATTAAGTCATGAAGGTGGAGCTCTCATGAGTGGGATTAGTGACCTCATGAAAGAGAGCCCAGAGAGCTTCCTCCTTCTGCATGTGAGGATATAGTGAGAAGGTGGCCCCCTAGGAACCAGAAAGCGGCCCTCGGCAGCCACTGAATCCGCTGGCACCTTGATCTTAGACTTTGCAGTCTCCAGAGCTGTGAGAAATAAATGTTCGTTGTATAAGCCACCCAGGCTATGGTGTTTCTGTTATGCCAGCCTGAAGAGCCTGAGGCAGGATCATGTTTAGAAACCAAGATTTGGGCATCTTGAAGCATTTTAACCTTTTATGTCTGCAAGAGAATGTTCATATTTATATGTATTTGATATTTTGGGTCATTTATCTAAATGAACTTTGGGAGAGCTAAATATGGATTGTTTGCCTTTATTTCTGTCAACCTTATTTAAAAGAACCCCTCCCGATCTCTCTCTATGCCCTAACCTGGATTTAATTTGGTTTATAGCACTTGTCACATCCAACATTGTAGTAAATATTATTTTGTTGATTTGTTCCATTGTCTGTCTTTCCAACTAAGGCAGGAACTTTGTCAGTCTTCTCCACTGCTATATCCCCAGGGCCCAGAATAATATATGGTGCATAGTAGAGCTCAGTAAATATTAGTTGAATCAACAAATAAATGAGCGAGCCTCACTCCTGTTGCATTTCCTGGCTCACGTGACAGAAATATTTTCCCTCTTGCTTTTGATTTAATGCCCTCGCAAGCTGGATGTAATTTATTTTATCATGTACAGTCCCCCCTCAAGGCGTATATGGTATTACTAGCTACGTGACCTTGCTTTTATAGTCCTATAATAAATGTTATTTATTCTGAACACCACACGGTGGAGCCAGTTGTGTATGGAATGTAAATGCGGGATCGGCAGTAAGTTTGTTAGGGTCTGAAGTCACTGAGAAACAGGAGGATTGCTTTGCTTACTGACAGATTTTTGTACATAGATATGTTATAGGCAGCTTCTCAACAAAAAAGTTTTTTAACAGAATTTAAAAGGGTTAAATGTATGAGTCAAATCAGAGGGAACTTTTACCCTCATGTCTTCTCTGATTGCTGGAACCATAGATTATAACATTCAGTTCCTCTGTGATTACTGCCATCCTCGGAAGCCTTTTTCTGGATGGTGTAATGCATCAGTCAGGATAATATAGATTATGCTGCAGTAACAATCTCCAAATCTCAATGGATTGAAGCAAAAAACGGTATATTTCTTGTTCAAAACTACATGTCCAATAAGAGACACTTGGAGACACCGCTCAGTGGTGGCATCACCTTCCCTCCTGGACACAGGTGATGGGCAGCCACTGCCTGATACTATGGCAAATGAAAAATACAACTCTGAAGGGTCTCACGTGAGCAATACATGCCAGACTTGGAGGTAATACAATTCACTGGCCAGAACATGGCCCTACTCAACCACAGAGATCCAGGAAGTACAATTCTATCATGTGGCTGGAAGGCAGAGTCTGAGAAGCATTTGGTGAGCAGCAGTAATGATTACCACAAGCTGCAGAGAACTCTCTCTTGTTTTAACCCCAGGGATGGCTACTGTAGAGCCAGTCAGTGCACACGATTGCATCTGGGAGATCAGGAGGCTCAAGAAATAGAGGGACTTCTGGGATCTTTTGGTGACATAAACTGAGAATTATTGATACGCGGCTATAGGAGCCTGAAGATCTCTCTAGTCTCTCTCTAGTCCTGTATACACCAATGATTGCAGATGTCTTAAACCAGTTTTAAATGAAAAAGGCCATAGAACACCTGAATTCCATTCTCTTCATTTGATGAGATCTGCCAAGGTGCATTAAAATACCCCTTAGATTAAATCAAAATTGGTCAGCTAAGACTTTATATAGTGTCAATCTTACTATAAATTGTTTATTGTTTCAAAATGATAATTTTAAGAAACTTAGATAAAATAAGGCTTTATGAGAGTACTTAATCTTGGTCATTCAATCTCGCAATGTGGGTACATTATACAAATATTGGTGTACCATTTAGGGTTAGTTCTGACTGCATTAAACAAAAACTTCAAAATCATGATTTAAGTAACATAGAAGCAGTTGATTTCTCTTACATACAACAGAAGTCCAGAGATAGGATTCTTTGGGCTGGTATGCCAACTCCACAAAGGTCTTTGGGATCCAGGCTCTTTCTAGTCACCACTACGTTCCTTAGAGTATGACCCTGTCCTCATAGCACAAAATGGCTGGTAGAGCTCCAACCATCATATCCATATTCCAGGCAACAGAAGGGGAGAAAGGAAAGAATGAGCTAAGTGTATACATCAGCTGTCTTTTAAGATGCTTTCCAAGAGTTTACACAAAACACTTCCACTTAATTTCATTGGCTAGGAGTTAGTCATATGGCCACATACAACTTTGGTTGTGGTGGGAAATACAAACATAGTCTTTTAGCTGAGTACAATTTATTGTCCTGAATAAAACTAGGGGTCCTAAGATTAAGGAAGAGGAGGAGACAGCAATTTGCCCTAATTGGGTTACTTGAGTCATGAACCAGTGCTGACTCTGGTAGCTGGCTGACTTGCTTTGCCAGCTTCACTAACTGAGAGCTAGCTTTAGGAGCCCGTGTGCTTTCTAACTGGGGTCTGGTAATAGTCCTAAACAATGCCCAGCAAATTTTTTAAACTAAATGTAACAGAGCACCGGAGAAGACTTTCGATTCTAGAGCTGTTTAAGGATGCTCCAAACAATCTGTCCAGACCTCTGGGGGCTCAGTCCCTGTTATTTACACCACACACACATTTCTGCCTGGAGGACCCTGAATATAGTTTATCCCATCTTCAAAAATAGAAACCTCCTTCTGCCTGCCCCTCCCACTCCATTTTATAAACCAGTCTATTAGACATTCTATCAAAATTTACTTCATTTACTTGCTTAATAAATTATAACTCTGGCTCAGCAATATGTGAGAAATTCACCAGAAACAGAGGAAGAATTAGATAATCGATTCCTTTTATGGACCTTTCCTCAGCCTCTGATGTTGTGAGTGCAGAGTAGCTATGGGCAAGGCTGGCACTCTGCCTGCCGTCCTCCCCGCCTCCTATCCCGGCTTTATTGATTCTCAAAATATTGCATTCTACTCAGGGCAGCTGAAAGGCTCAAACGGAGCAAAATGGAACTGTGTTCTGGTCTCCCTCCTTTTAAACTTCCTCTTATGGTACTGCATTTGAACAAGCCCCATGCTACAGAGAACGGGAAGACACAATATGGTTTATCTCAAACCGGAAGTAACCAAATCCAATAATTGACCTTGTTAACTAATTCATTGCCAGGGAAGAGACTCCCTGTTATTGCTTCCTAAAGGAAACAACAACAACAACAATTTTAAAACCAACTTAAAATTTACATCACATAACAAATCACATATTTTAGTTATTGTCAAATACTTTGAGGCAAGATTTTTTCCTAGGGAGTAAGTACATCAAGAAGTAGGACTATCTAAAGGAAGCCGTCTGTGACGCCTTATTGGAATTTTATTTGACTCCCTATTTCCCTCCCTACCACTACTTGCTAACTTCCTATTCTTTCTGTCCTCAGTCACATCAAGGTTGTCCCTGCTTTGACACCTTCGCAGGAATTGTTCCTTTGCCAACCAGGCTCTTTGCTCAGATCTTCAATGTCTGGTCACTTCCCGTCATTCAAGTCCGGCTTAAACGCCACCTCCTCTAAGAGTACGTTCTGCTCATCCACTAGAAAGAGCCCAACTCCATCACTCTCTGTCTGCCACTCTGCTTTATTTTTATCACAGAATTTCTTGTCATCTAATAGTTTCCTGTTTATTTACTTGGTTATTACCTAGCCTCCCTCCATTAGGATGGGGGCTTCCAGTTTCAACCTAGCCCCTCATCGTAACTGACAAAATATTCTCCACCTCACTGGTGTTCAGGGTTAGGGCAGAGTTTCTCGGCCTCAGCACTATTAACATGTGAGGCCATATAATTCTTTGTGGTGAGGCTGTCCTGTGCGCTCTAGGATGTTTAGCGATATCGCTGGCTTCTACCCATTAGATGGGCCCTAGTTGTGACAACCAAAACTGTCTCCAGACATGGCCAAATGCCCCCCAGGGAACAAAACTGCCTGTAGTTGAGGAACACTGGTTTAGGCTGTTGGCTGCTGTGTTGCTGCTTTTATGTTCAGGAGGCAGTATCTTCTCAGAGTAATAATAGCTATCAGTCCTTGAATATCTACAGATATTGGGCACCGTTCTGTGGGTTTTACGTTTAATCTTTACAACAACGCTTACAACCGGTACTTTTCCAGATAGGGAAACTGAGGCACAGAATGATTGATAAACATGTCTAAGTTCACGCCATCAGTAAGAGTGAAGCCTCGGGCTCAAACCAGACAACAGGCCCCAGAACTCTGTGCTAACAGTAGTCGGCACTGGTGTGGGAATCTCATTGCCTCTGGCGGCAGAAACTGGGCATCAGATGTGCTACGCATACCCCTAGCCCACACAGCCCTTCATTCACAGCGACCATGAGCAAGTGACAACCTTCCTCTCCAAGCCTCAGTTACCTCTGTAAATAATAATAATAGTAACTTCATGCAGGATTGCTTGAGGAGTTAACTGCAATAGCTTAAGTGAAAATAACTTAGCCTGGTTTCTAGCACATACTAAGTCCTGAATTCGTATCTCCTCTTCTTCTTTTGCCCTTGGCTCCAAGCTCCAAAAGCACTGAAAGCAGAGTTTAAAGACCCTGGTCAGACAAGCCCCTGGGGAAATGTAACCTTTAAGCAATCTGCCGCATTTGTCGTTGACCGGGAGAGTAGAAAGCGGCCCCCTTAGAAACAGCAGTCCAGGCTGGCATCACCTCTTCTGCTAATGAACAACAGCACAAGCCATCAGCACTTGCCCATTAAGCCAAATGGGGCTTTTAAATCTGTACTGATTAGATACCCCGGGGCCTGGCTGACAAGCAGCCTTCCGCGCTTCATTTCTTGATGCGAGTCAGTGAATTAATTGCCTGACCCATTGTTTTCTAACACGGCCAATTAAATGTTTTGGGATGGATGGCATGCGCATTTTGGCCAGCAGGGGGCCTCCTTTGCTAACATAACGGAATTGGTACTTGGGCTTGCTGGCAGAGCCCCACCAAAAATTGGGTACTTTTGAAAAGTGTGCTCAGAATAGGGGTTCTAAATATGGGGCCCACCGATCCCTAAGAATAGAATTCTGTGAACTTGGATGAGAAAAGAACTGTGTTTATTTCCACTACCCTCCAACTGAAATTTAGCATTTTCTTCAGTTATGAATGTAGACAGCAAATCACGGATATTTGTCGAACTCACCACGGTTTCTGCAGAGATCTTGAAATATCGTTTATATCCCTCCTTACTGCAAAATTACAGTAGCTGTAGGACCTGCTGCTAGATCTTGTGATTTAGTACATTAAGAAAGAAACACATATGGACCATATCACAAATCTGTTGTTTTGTTGTTGGTATTTTAATAACTGTCTTTTGATATTATTAGTTTGCTTTGTACTACTTTATTTATTTTATTTTGTTTTGTTTTGTTTAAAACATTATTCTGAGAAGTAGCCCATGAACTTAGACTGAGTGTTCATGAACACTTACAAAAAAACAAACACCTGGCTGACAGGCTACTGGGCCTGGTCTCTGGAGGAAAGAAGTTAGACTTCAAGAGAATCTTTATACTTAATGATTTTTAGTCATGACTCACTTCTTGCCGTTCGATCTCTTCCAGTGACCTAAACATGTACCACAGTTCTATCAAACCATTAGCTACAGTGCTTGGCAGTGTAAAATTTACATCAGGATGAAATTTTGGTGTCTTCAGAATTGACTTAATTTTAGAGCATCCAGGATGCCCATCGTTCTGGCCTTGGGGAGGAAGAGGCCTAGCTTTTCCAGCTGCCTTTGACTTCATATTTTTGTTATGCTTGGTTCATTTCCAGGACTCAGGAATCTTCTGAAATAACAGGAGTTTCTCTCCACACTCAGCGCTGAGATTCACTTACTTTTCAGGGAGGAGGCCTCTACACTCTGCGACTCTTGCTTCCAGAGTCAATTCTTCTCCCACTCCCATAAGAAAAATTCTGAAATACCTGTACCAGAAGGAGAGGAAGAAGTGGGCACATAGAGAGTTTCTTTCCCCAGATTCTTCAGTTTCTTATCCCTCAGGGAAAGGAGGCCACAATGGGAGGTGGCTGGCCTGGGCCAGGCTGAGGTGTCCAGTTTTCCTGCCTGATGCCGAGTGCATCCCAGGCCTTGGCCTCTGAGGGCACAGGAGCCAAGCAAGCCCAGGCAGTGTGTGTCCCTTCAGCACTTTCTCCTCCCGTTTTCCAAACTTCCTACTTTTTCTCTGCTGCCCCTTCCCCTGCTACTCCCCAGCCCTGTCCTTTCATTCCCAAATCAAACCTTTGTCTTTATTCCCTAGAAAAGCAAAGGTGACCCCAGCTGCAGCAATAATAACAGAAAATAATATCCACCCCTGTATTTATTAAAGACCTATAATGTGCAGGTATTATATGAGGTGCTTTAACTACAACCTTCTCATTCAACCCCCTAACCAGTTATCCTGTGTTGGTAGTGCCCCCCCACCCCAAGAACACATGTCCACCTCGAACCTCAGAATTTGATCTTATTTGGAAATAGGGTCTTTGCAGATGTAATTAGTTAAGGATCGAGATGAGATCGTCCTGGATTTGGGTTGGCCCTAAATCTGATGAGTGATATCCTTATAAGAAGGGAGAACAGAGACACAGAGGGGAAGGCCATGCAAAGATGGCAGGGGTTGGAATTATGCTGCCATCAGCCAAGGAACGTCAAGGGCCACCAGAAGCTGGATGAGGCAAGGAAGGATTCTTCTCTAGCGCCTTCAGAGAGAACATAGTCTTGTTGATACCTTGATTTCAGTCTTCCAGCCTCCAGAACTATGAGAGAAAAAGTTTCTGTTATTTTAAGCCCCTAGTTTGTGGTACTTTGTTACGACAGCCATAGGAAACAAATACACCAGCCAATGAGAAGGGTATTATTACCTCATTTGTCAAATGAAGAAACCCAGGCTCAAAGTACCTGCATAGGTTTGCACAGTCGATGGAGGAGGATTTGAGCCCAATGTAACAAACCCCCAAAGCCTTCCAACTTCCCTTCAGTAGTGTTGGATTCAATTAGCTGTTGACCTTGATAGTTGATTACAGTAATTCATTTCCAAGTTGGAGGCAGACATGGGGCACAAGCTGTGGGAGGTGTATTGTATAGGGGAGTATAGGATTCCCAAAGGACTTCTGGCCTTTCTGGGGAGGGAGGGGGTGAAACTGAAGCAGCTCTCCACCCTCTTTCCACTGAACCCTTCTTAGAGTAAGTCACATGGAACCTGCATTCCAGGACCATTCCCTGGGGAGGTTTGCTCTCCTCCCTTCATTTTCATTCCTGTCTAAATAATTTAAGGCGTTCTACAGATGTTCAAATGAGGAATCAAATCTCTCTCTGAGACAGGCCTCTTGTTATTGCGGGAAACCCTCATTTCCCAGCAGATTAGGGTCCACAAGACTATCAGGAACTTTTATAAAAGTGGCACTGTAAACATGCTGGCTAAAGTCATCTGTTGGTGAACAGAGAGGGCTTGATTTTGCCTACCTGCACAATTTTTTTCACAGGAACATTTCTGAGAAGATGGGTGTCAGTCCTACAAAAAAATCAATGAATTCCTGAGGTCCATATTTCACATACCAGGCCCCATAGTGTGATGTGAAGTTCCTAGGGACATTAGAGACCTGGGGACCCCCAGACCTTGTCAGCGTGGGACCTGGCTGGCCTGTGACTTGCTGCAGTGTTGCTGCCAGCGACTCACTGGTGTCAGGTCACTTGACTGAAGGGCTGCAGGTTTATCAATGTCCCTATCCCTGACTTGTCAAGAGTTACAAGGTTCTATACACTGACAGGAGAGTTTTTATTTTAAAAAAAAGGATTTCTAAGACAAGATCAATTTTAGTCTTCGCAGTCCTGATACTGTCACTTTAGGTAAAACTCATCCCAAGTTCAAATCCCAGTTCAGTTCTTACCAGGTGGGTGTCCTCAGGCAAGATCTTGAGCTTCCCTAGTCTCTGAACCTTTCTGCTGTGAAAATACTAACCTATCTCAAAGGCTTGTGATAGACTGAAAATCTACAAGTCAAACAGTATAAACATGGGGGAGAGCAAGGTGATAAAAAGTTTGTGTTATCCCCTTCCCAATTTAACACGAAGGGTTAGAGTCAGATGTGGATATGGTCTCGGAGCTACTTGCCAAAAGCGAGAAACATGCTATCCTAAATGAATTTTTTTTTTTAAAGCTGTTGACACCCTTCCTTTTATTTCCCATCTAATTCCTAGCAAGAGAATAGATGATGAGGAATAATAACCAGTGTCAAGTTGGCAATTTTTGTACTTTTGTACACGACTGGGCTATTATCAAGTTTGTGAGATCAGAGGGTCTGCAAATGTGTAAGACGAGTCTTTCTAGTCCAGTTTTAGCCAGGACCCTTGAGTTCTTTTGTAATAGAATCTTAGCATCTTGCAGAAACATCCTTCAGTGTCAGCTGATCCAACCTCCTCATTTGACAGACAGAGAAATGGAGGCCAGAGAGCCTCCTGGATTCATTTTCCTCATCTGTAAAATGGGGGAGACAGTCCTTACCTCAGAGGGGTTTTCTCTGTTTTAAGGGTATAGAAAGGTACCTGGCATGTAATAAGCCTCATATAGATGTTCGCGAGGCAGCAACGCTTGGTAATGAAGAGAAAATTTGTGTATCAGACTGCTGAGTTCATGCTCTGGTCTTTTCCTCACTATTTTGTGACCTTAGGTGAAGTAACTAAAGTCCCTTTCCTCATAGAACTGTTGCAAGGATTAAATTAGTTAATATATGTAAAACACTTAGTGCCTGATGCATGATAAGCACCATACAAGAATTAATTTTTATTACTGTTATTTTACAAGAGATTATGTGGCTTATATAAGACTGCCCACTCAGTAGCAGAGCCAGAAAGAGAATAAAAACTGTTGGCTCCTAGCTGTGTGTACTCTCTACCAAAGTAATGTTCCTCTCCAAGGAAACTGGTTCCACATAAGCATAGGGTCCATTTATAACTTCTCTGAGGCCATTTCTGACTCCTGTGATTATGATAGAGCTGAATTGTTTACTTCATCCCCCAGGATCATAGTTTGCAGCACAGCTTAATCGATAAGCTGTAAATAGGTTAATTAATAAGCTATGCACATGCCCTGCAACTGAGAAAAATGCTCAGCCACTTGTCTCCATGCGGGGGCGCCAAAGGGAGACAGAAAGGTGGCAGGAAGAGGAAGAACTAGCTGCTTCCTGCTTGCTTCCTGTTCCTGTGGTGTTGCCCAGCTATGGCCCTTCACCCTAAGCCCTCCCCAGAGGCAGGTGATTCCAGTTTGCAGTTTTCCCAACCTTTGCAGACACCGCTTTGTCAGAGGTCTGAATCTGTCCTGGGAGGGCCTGAGGCAGTAGCACCAGCCAAGCTCCAAACTCCTGAAGTGTAAAATCCCAACCTCCTCTCGTTGTTCCCCAGCCCCAGGTGGTGGCTGCTTTGTGCAGCTACTACCCCTGTGATATTTCAGGGTCCCCTTTTTGCCTCTTCAGTTCTGTAATATGTAGTTTAAGATTCTTTATATTAAATTCTCACTGTTAAAATAATTGGGGTGGCTTATTTCTTCTGATAGACTCTGGATGATACACACGTGAATATGCATTTATAAAAATAAAAATAATCCACAAATAGAGGTAAATCAAAAGTCCTCAGTCATCTCCTCTCTCTCTTTCTCTTTTCACACCCCGTACTGGATGTGGTCCCATAAATTAGGTCTCATTTGGGTTTACTCAATCACTTAGTTACTTCATTCCCTAGAGGAAATCACAGTTATTAGCAGGTGTCTGTCCCTCTAGAACTTTAAAAAATACATTTACATATGTATAGGTACACACTCATATATTGTAGAGTACGATCACCAAATGAAGACATAATGAAATAATGTAGTGTAAATATAGCCGTACATTAGCATTTAAAAGTCCTTTTTCTCTTTTCTAAGAAAATTGATCTCTTCCATTTTAAAATCTTAATTAGAATTAGATCCCAGTTCTCTCCCAGTTTTAATCTGTTCCTGCTTCTTTTCACCGCTCAAAATGACATACTCTTCTTTCGATTCTTTTTTTTTTCTTTGCTCTTGTCATAACTTATGCTAAGTATATAGTAATGGGACAATAAACGGTAGCTATTATTATTACCACAACAGAACCCCACTGCATGGCTCTCCTAAGATAATAAGATTCAATGAGCTCATTATGAGATTCTGTGTGTACTTCATCAACCAAACATAACTCATTTTTAAGTTAACTCTTTTACCAAAGGAGTAACACCTCTACCAAAATGTGCAATGAAAGGTATTAAGGAAAACACAAAACATATATGATATTGTTCCTGCCTATAAATTTCTTATAATCGAGTTGGCTTCCCCTTGCTGGCAGTTAAACAGTTTCAAATGAATGTGAAAGGTAGTACATGGTGGAAGAGTTCAGAACAGGAAGAGATCGCTTTCAATGGAGAAGCCAGCAAAGACTTTCCAGAGGAGATGGAATTTGGGCTGAATCTTGGCTAAGCACTTGGCCTTGAAATGACAGAAGAAAGAAGCCAGAGAGGACATTAAGAGCTCTGATCTATGTGACCCAGATTCTCTATCACAGTGAAACAAGTTGCTTTCTACATTGTAGAGCAGGATTTTACAAAATCCACTTATGAGGTGGACCCACGAAGGGAAGTATTTATGTATAAAACCAAGGGTGGACCCAAGGAGAAAAATGTCTGTTTCTCTAGTTGATACTGTCATGTCCAAGATGCTGTAAAATTCACGCTCTTCTTCCTTTCTTCTCTTCTTTCGTTCTTTATTTATTTATTTATTATTTTTTTGGCCCATCACGTGGCATGCAGGATCTTCTCCGACCAGGGGTCAAACCCATGCCCCCTGCACTGGAAGTGCAGGGTCTTAACCACTGGAGCGCCAGGGCAGTCCCATGCTCTTCTTCTTTATCCTTCCCACAGCTCTGACAATTCCTCTTTCCCATTCAACACCCCTCAAGACTCCTCTCCCCACCTCAAAACCCCCAAACCCTACCACAACAAACAAACAGGAAAAATATTTTTAATTTCTTTCTCTTATTCACCTGAATTTGCAGACACCTGGTCTTACATTCAAAGTTAAGCAGCCCTGCTGCATTATCGGTAATCCCTTTAGATTTTTCCCTAACATCTCAATGAAATTCTCTCATAAATTCCCTTCTTTGCTGACCAAGTGCTGTGCAGTTGCTGATTTTGCAAGATACGTGCTAATGTAAAGTATGTCACCTTTGAGTCTGTTTATCATTTGGTTGCTCTCTGCTCCACCTTCTCCATATTTATGTCCTTATCACAGCCGCACACGGTATTTCAGATGTGCCTCAGTGTTCTTCCTGCCATGCCAGAATATTGACTGTAATCCAATAGCCTATCTCAAAATTGGTTTGGGGGCTTCTTTTTCTCCTTGTGGTCAAAATAGCTTGCCTTGTAAATGCCAGAATATATTTTTGCAGATTAGGGTTTTCTTTTCTTTCTTTCTTTCTTTTTCTTACAAAGAACGGTGTCAAATGCTTTCCAGAAAGATGTTGAAATTATTTGGATAGCCTGCTTCAGCCATTAACATTTTCCTTTGCAGTTTAACCTCGCAGATTTGCAGGATGGTTTCCCCACTGAAAATTTCTGCTGATTTCTTTGTAATTAAACATAACTTTCTTAGCGGTTCTTACATTCAAGCTATGGCTTAGAGCTTCAAAACACTTTTCTCTTGCTGCTGAAATCATGAAGTCTGTGGTCTCCCACATCTTTTCTAAAAGCCTGTCTTAACAGAGAAGCCTTCACAGCTTCTGTCCTATTCAGCTGTTGCCACTGATAATTTCAAAGACATATTCACAGACTCGGCTCTGCATCAGGCAGCTGTTATGTGGTTACTGAGTGTTTGTGTGAGAGTTGGTGGCTCCGTATCTCCTTTCAAGTTTCCATTTGCATGTAGAATTGTCTGTTTGAGAAAGGTTTTGTGCTTTCCTCCCAGTGCAGCGTGTTTCCTGTTTTCCTTGGGAGGGTTCTGTACTGTAATCACTTTTCCATTCCAAGTTCCTTCGACACTGATTTACTTAACTGTTTTGCAGCCTTCCCTGTGTCAAAATTTGCATTTCTGCAGTACAGTTTGGTTGTTTATTTCGAGTGGGTAGAGCGTGTTTCACTTCTGTCTCATTCCTGTCATTTCTCTCTACTCCATTTATCTCCGCACATGCCACATCCTTCCAGACCTAAGACCTGAAACCTTAGTTCTGGTTTTCTAAGTGCTTGGACTGATGTCAAGACGATTTATAAAGCACTCTCAACCCAGTACAATGGGCCAATGATACCGTCCGTTTGTCAGCTTCTGGACTGCTTACCTGGATTTGCCTATTGACTAAGGCCACTGCCATGCGCAGCTCCTTCCACATGTGCCGTCCAGGAAGCCCTGGTTTATAAGCCAGTCATTTATGATGAGCATTATTTCAGTCATCATTGCATGATGTGTCTTTGGCACATTTTGGATTCACATTCACAGACTGCAGTCACCCGTAATTAAATCCTCCTCTGTTGCATGAATTATTTTATCTAGTCATATTTAATTCACCTCCTTCTTCTTTTGGAAATCTCTAGTGAGCTTCAAGCTTCATCCTCTAGATCTTTTGTCTATTTCTGAAGCTAAAGCTAGATTGATGACACATTTCGGCCTTTGAATACTTTGTGCTAGTCCTCATGCCAGGAATAAAAAGCAAGGTACTACCAATCTAGTTTTCTAGTCTCCTTGTTTTGTGGTACCCAAGGTTTCACTGCAATTCACCTGAAGATGGTTAAGTGTTCCTCTAGACCAGTAGTTCTCAACTGGAATGATTTTGTTCCCCAGGGACATTTAGCAATTTCTGGAGACATTTTTGGTTGTTTACCACAGATGATGGGGTGATACTGACATCTAGTGTGTAGAAGACACAGATGCTACTAAATGTCCAACAATGCACGTGACAGCTCCTCACAACAAAGACTTATTCAGCCCCAAATTTCAATAGTATGGAGGCTGAGAAACCCTGCACTAGACCATATGATTCTAGACATATTCAATGCTTAAAATGTGGTGGTGATATATCTCTCAATGTCCCTTCCCAAATCCCTGATACCTGTTCTCTGGGTTCAGGCACCATCAGTCTGTCCTTTGATAACACATCTACATTTTCAACTCCAGCTTTTAGGATTATGCAACTGAATTTCTGAAGCTCTGTGTGCAGAGCCCAAATTTTCTATTAATCCTTGTTACTTTCTTAATTTAGCTACACATGATTCTTTTGACCAGAGGAGAAATAATACAGCCAGCCAGTGTAAATTTCATTCATTCACAAATATTTTTTGAGTGCCTACGATGACAGGCACTGTGCTAGGAGCTGGGGAATAGCAATGAACAAAATTAATATGCTTTTTGCAATGCTGGAACTTACAGTCTAGTCAGGAAGACTGACAAAATTGGGAAAAGTATTATGAAAAAAACAGTGTGGTGACACAGAATAATGAGAGGGAGGAAGAAGGAAGAGTGGGACCTGGTTCTCAATTTAGACAGGGAGGTCAGAGAAGACCTCCCTGAAGAGGTGACATGCTGGCCAAGGAGCATCCAGTCCTGCAGCAGCAGAGGTGGAGGGGAGGACCTGTGGGAAGGACAGAACAGGGTCAGAGCAAGCTTGGTTTGTGGGAAGGACTGGTAAACAAAGGGAAAATGGGACTACCTCAGGGCAGAAGGAAAGAGAAGGGCTCCTCCATGCAGGCGCTTTAAAGCCATGGAATACAGTGGATTTTATTCACAGTGGTTGGGGGCCTCCCTGCCGCCCCGTCCCCTCCACACCCACCCTCCCACCAGGGAAGCCCCCTCCCCTCATTCTTTAATTGCTGTTCCACAATTTCTATACAACCTGTATAGAAATTCTGAAGCTGCCTTCACATTGGAGACTCTAGAAGGGCAGTAATATCATCTGATTAGCATTTTAAAAGATCCTTCAGGGCTTCCCTGGTGGCGCACTGGTTGAGAGTCCGCCTGCCGACGCAGGGGACGCAGGTTCGTGCCCCTGGTCCGGGAAGATCCCACATGCAGCGGAGCGGCTGGGTCCGTGAGCCATGGCCGCTGAACCTGCGCGTCCGGAGCCTGTGCTCCGCAACGGGAGAGGCCACAACAGTGAGAGGCCCGTGTACCAAAAGAAAAAAAAAAAAAAGATCCTTCAGGCTGGTGTGTGTAAAACAGGAAGAGAAGCAAAAAGGGAAAGGAAGAGGCTGGAACTGGCCGATGCAGGAGTCTAGGTCTGGGTGAGGCTGGTGGCAGTGGGAGTGGAGGGAAGGAGCAGGCTTTGAGAGATCTATAGACAAGTCTTGCCTGTGGATTGAATTTGGAGGGAGTTGAGGGAAGGGAGAGCCATAGCAATGCCTGGACTACAAAACTACTCAGTGAAGAGGATATGAGGACTTTGGGTCACCTGTTGACCACAAACATTAGTCCAGAAGCCCTCCAATCCTCACTCTGGATCTCCCGAGTGAGTTATGTCTGAAGGCGAGGAGAGGAACAGGAAGAGGAGTTCATTAGCTCTGACCAGGTGGCCTCCACTGACCTGAGCTAGGGGCATAGTGCTCGAGAAGGCAAGAGGCAGAGAAGGGGGAGGAGAACAGTGGGCCGTAGGGACCATTCAGAAAGCGAGAGTGCAATTCTTGTCAGAGGTACTGTGGCTCGTCCCAATGCACAGGCCACAGATCCCTTCAAAGGCAAAGAATCCACCGCTGCTTCCCTTGATTTTTCAGACAGTTTACAAAGGGGACACTTTGGGAGAGACAGTGAGCTGGGAGCGAGGACTGGCCCCCTCTGCCCTCGGTGGGGAAGGAGAGAGCACAGAACAGCAATGACCTCTCCTTTTCCCCCTCACCGGGGGTGGTGGGGCAGTCCCACCTCCATCCTCTCTAGATTACTTGGCATGTATGTCACTCAGTAACCCACACAAAAACTAATGCAGATCATTCTGTTTATGGCCCCATTCCCCATAATTTAAGCAAGCCAGCAGTGGGTCAGAACTCTCTCTAAAAGTATAAATTCTTCGTATTCAGAGACCAAGTTTTGGGACCCCGAATGGTCTAGAATATATCAACTTGCACTTAGAACGAAGGGAAGCTACTTCAATCACAGACTGAAGTCTGAGAGTATTCTTGGCTCTGGGCTCTAGAGAGTCAGCTAGTATGCTTCTTGGGTAATCTATACATGACCTTCTCAGTTGTTTTCATCTAGAGAAAATGGTTTCAATCTTTCACCAGAGGAGCATAGTCCTTTAATTATTTTCTTTATTGTTTCTGAGATGTGTGAGTTTTCCTATGTGCTCAGAGCGTTTCTTTGGAAATCAAGTCAGACGATTCCCTTCGATGTCCCCAACTGTACATCCAAATGAGGATTCTTACTCTTCCTTGGCTCTGATCTTAACTGGAACCTGTGTAAATGTCTTAACCCTTTCCCCAGATCACTCTGCCAGCTTGGTTACTTGGCCAACCTGAGCCCAGGTGTAACAGGTATCAGCATGAACGGGTTGGGTGAGGTGAATGCAGACCCAGTCAAGGGGAATCATTACTCAGACTCCAAAGTCTTGACTCACAGAGAATCAAGTTCACTGAATTCTTGCCTATCTACAGGAGCTCTTTGGAAAACAACAAAACAGTTGCCCCAAATCTCTCTCTCTGTCTCTCTCTCGCTCTGTCTCTCTGTCTGTCTCTCCATCTCTCTATATATATACATATATATATATAACTATTTTTTAAATAAATTTACTTATTTATTTACTTATTTTTGGCTGCGTTGGGTCTTAGTTGCTACACGCGAGCTTTCTCTAGTTGTGGCGAGCGGGGACTACTCTTCGTTGTGGTGCGCGGGCTTCTCATCACAATGGCTTCTCTTTTTGCGGAGCACAGGCTCTAGGCGCACAGGTTTCGGTAGTTGTGGCACGCGGGCTCAGTAGTGTGGCTTGCAAGCTCTAGAGCGCAGGCTCAGTAGTTGTGGCGCACGGGCTTAGTTGCTCTGCAGCATGTGGGGTCTTCCTGGACCAGGGCTTGAACCCGTGTCCTCTGCATTGGCAGGCAGATTCTTAACCACTGCGCCACCAGGGAAGTCCCCTATATCACTATTAATGTAGGCACATATGGCAATAAATATACTTCTCTTAATTGACACACAGAATGTGTAGGTAAAGTGGAGTTTTTATTTATTTATTTAGAATTTTTTTAAAAATTATTTACTTCTTTATTTATTTTTGGCTGCGTTGGGTCTTCATTGTGGTGCGCGGGCTTCTCATTGCAGTGGCTTCTCTCGTTGCGGAGCACAGACTCTAGGCGCATGGGCTTCAGTAGTTGTGGCACGTGGGCTTAGTAGTTGTGGCACGTGGGCTCAGTAGTTGTGTCTCACGGGCTTAGTTGCTCTGCAGCATGTGGGATCTTCCCAGACCAGGGCTCAAACCCGTGTCCCCTGCATTGGCAGGCAGATTCTTAACCACTGTGCCACCAGGGAAGCCCTAAAGTGGAGTTTTTTTGTTTTGTTTTGTTTTGTTTTTTAGCTGTACGCAGGCCTCTCACTGTTGTGGCCTCTCCCGTTGCGGAGCACAGGCTCCGGACGTGCAGGCTCAGCGGCCATGGCTCACGGGCCCAGCCGCTCCGCGGCATGTGGGATCTTCCCAGACCGGGGCACAAACCCGTGTCCCCTGCATCGGCAGGCGGACTCTCAACCACTGCGCCACCAGGGAAGCCCCTAAAGTGGAGTTTTTAAAAAGTGCTTTTTAAAACCCCAATAACCTGAAGCCACTGTTCCTAAGAGACTGGACTATTTTCCTGGAGTAGATTGCCCTCTGTTTATCTGGAAGACAAGTGTCCCTTTTCTCCTCCCATCCTGCCCCCTCCCATCACTCCTCTGGTTTGAAAGAACAGGAAGAGAGCATTAAGCTACTTTCCAAAAGAAATGAGGTGAAAAGCAAAGGCAAAGGAGAAGAGGGGCTGAGAAATGGCACCAGTGAAAAATCAACAATGGCAGGGTGGTAGTGCTACTGCTGGGGACTAAAGGACACTTAAGGACAGCAAAGTTTAATATCTAAATGTAAAGCCGTTTGTTTTATAGTGCCATAGTTATAAACACTCTATTGCTTCCCTGTCTGCCTCTTCTCCATCCTGACCAGTGCTCCAACACTTCAACAAAGTCTGCTGTATCCTTATATGTCTGGTTTGGTGGTGTTTGAGGCCAATGAGAACGAGAAAGCTGAGTTTCTCATATGGGTCAACTTGGAGCAGAGAGCTAAGAACAGCTGCATAAGAAGGGATGTGAATGAGATTGAGAATTTCCAGGAGCAGAAAATTAAAAGCAGAACTGCTCTTAAGAACCTAAGACATCAGGAATTCGAAAACATCTTGACGAGGGCCTTGGACTTTTGCAGGAGAGGGAGTTCCTCTCAACTATATGTAAATCTGAAAGAATGGGTACCTCAGCTGGTATCTGAATTACTTAACATTCAAATGAATGTGAAGGTAGGACCAGATATCTCAGGAATGCACATGTAACTTGATAGGTGAAGCACATCTGAGTCATTCATTTATTATTCAATAAATGTAGAGCAAATGCTACAGACAAGACCCAGAGCCATATGATGGTGAACAGGACAGACAGAGGCTCTAACTTTATGGAGTTTACATTTGTGGGAGGAGTAGGGGAAAAGATGAGGAGAGATGATAAACATTTAAACAAACAAATGGTCAAAATAATGATAGGTTCTCTTTAATGTTAATAATGGGAGAAATGTAATAAGAAAAATACCAAGGCGGGCTATTTTAGGAGGGATGGTCAATGAGGTTTCCTGAGAGAGTGACATTTAAGCTGAAACTTAAAGGCTGAGAAACAACCCTCCATACAGAAAGCAATGGGAAGAACACTCTAGGAAAAGAAGCAGAAAGTGCAAAGGCCCTGAGGTGGAAAGAGATTGGAAATTTCCAGGAATTCATGGAAGACCAATGACCAAAACTTAATGAGAAAATTTGAAAGGGTTATAAAATGAGGTGGAAGAGTTGGACAATGGTCATTCAAAGCTTTGTAGGCCAAATAATGGAGTTTCTATTTCCTTTTAAGCCCAAGGGGAAGTCCCTGAAGGATTTTAAGCCAAGGACTGATATCATCTGATGCTATAAACAGAACAGATTGGCAAGGAGAAAAACTGGAATCAGCAAGACAAAAAGAAAGGCTCTTTCAGACATCTAGGAGAAAGATGAGCAGAATGGTGGGCATGAGATGAAGATGTGTGGGATATGGTTTGGAAGTTTAATTAATCAGACTTGATGCATGGGATGTGAGGCATGAGAAAAATTGAGGGAATCATTCATTCAACAATATATATTGAGTCAGTATGTGTCCATCACTGCTCTAGTTGTTTGGGACCATCAACCATGAAAATAGACAAAGATCCCTTCCCTTGTGGAGCTTACATTTAACAGGGATTACTGGCTTGAGCAACTAACTGGATAGAGTTATGTCTTTTTCTTGGTTGAGGAAGGCTGAGGAAGAAAGAGGAGCTTAAGGGAATCAAAAGTTCCATTTTGACCATTTGAAAATACCTATGAGACATCCAGTGGAAAATTCTAGTTGTGAGCTGAGTCTGGATTTCAGAAGAGAAGTCTGAGGAATATTTATGAATTGAGGAATAATCAGCATATAAATGGCATTTAAAGAGATCTAAACCCATGAGAATGGATGAGACATATGTTGCCCTTGAAGATAGGCTATAAAAAAGAAGCAAATAAGTCTGTGGGCTGAGCAGTGAGCTACTCCAGTATTTAGTGGTTGGATAGAAGAGGGTATGCCAGCAAAGGAGCCGGAGAGAGGACGATTAGTGAGCGGGGAGGAAAACCAGGAGACAATTGGGATTACGGATGCCAAGACAGGAAAAGGTTAAAAGAAGGACAGCCGTCCATTTCACTGAAAGCTGATGCTAAGTCGAGGGAGATGAAGACAAAAAGCGTTCCTCTGGGGCTGTCAACACGGAGATTGTTGGAGGTCTTGATAACAACAGTGGCAGCAGAGAGAAGGGAATGGAAACCAGGTTGGATTGTGTTGTGGAGGGAACGGGCGTGAGGAAGGGATACAGAGAGTGCTGACAATTATTCTAAGAGGGTCTGCGAAATGGGGTAGTGCTTGGTGGGTGATGGAGGGTGAGGAGAGGGTCTCTGTTTTGTTTTGTTTGTTTATTCAATGGGAGATGATCAAGTCTGTTTGTATGGTGATGGGAGCGATCCAATCCAGAGGGCAGCATTGACAGGGAAGAGGAGAGGATGACTGAGGGAGACGTTGTGAAGGGCTGGGACCTGAGCCCCAGTAGAGGGCTGGCTTCAGGGGCTCCTTGCATTGTGAGGAGGAAGAATAAGATGAGGCAGATGCAGGTCTCACCGCTTCTGTCTCCCTAAGGAATCAAGTCAGCTTTCCAGTCTGTCCATTTAGACCTGCATCCTGCTCTGATCCAAGAGAAGATTTCAGCCACTGTGGGGTGTTCCAGAGGGCCCTCAGCATCGAGGGACTTTCAGCCACCGGGTCGGCATGTTTTCACAGCTGCGAATTTACTAACACCCTGGACTGGCCAGGCCCCGTTCATCTGGGCTGACGTATTGCTTAGCTAACAAGCAGTTTTTGTGGTCGGAGAAATTAAAGACTTCCTCCGTAAGCCTCTCTGGGGCAAGGAGAACTTGATGGGGGCCAGGCAGCTGTGGAGAAAGGACAGTCTGTGACTGGTGAGCAAAGAGCTGCAGAAGAGGAGTGCCCAACCAGGCAGTCAGGAGCAGCAAGACAGGAGATTTGTTGTCCTGGGCAACAGCAGGTTTTCCGGGGCAGTCCTCACATATGCCGCAGAGTTTCCAGCCGGGGAGGAGGAAAGGGGGAAGGAAATTATAGCTTGTGGACCTGAACGGGCTAGAATTTTATGCAAATTACCTTACTTAAGCTTCACAGCAATCCTCTGAGCTACGTCCCCCTCCCTGTCATTTTACAGGTAGGCAAATCGAGACTCAGAAAGTTACAACACTTAAGACTATGTGATTAGTAAATAGCAGATCTGGCATTGTAACCTGTGGCTCCAAATCCCATGCGTGTGCCAGAATGGTGCTCTACCATCCTGGCCCTTCAGTGAGTGGCTAGTGGTGGAAAGAACAGACCAAGAAGAGTTGTTCTAGGAAAAGAGTTACTAGGTGAGGCAGGTTAACGCTAGGATTCAGCCTGAGTGGCAGCTTTGCTCTCCTTCCAAGGGATCTGTCATGCCATCGTTCCTCGCCTAGACTGCTGTGTGACAAAGTCTTTCCTCAATGGGCACCCAGGAAGTCCTTGACTTTGAGGGGCTAATCAGGAAGGAAGACAGCAGACTCTCATAGGAAAGACTCATCTATGGAAAATAACTCCCATGCTCCTTATTTTGCCCCTTAGCCCCCTTGCAACACCCTCTCCAACTTTGCTGATAGGATTTAGAGCTGCCCCTCCCTCCTTTAATCCATGGACTGGGTTAAAACCCTCCCAGGACGCATTTAGCCAAACCAAACTTCCTTGGAGTTACCCATGCAGAGCACATCCTCAGTGTTTACATGTTGAATAGTTTATGATTTGTTCTACATCTGATCAGGCAGAGTCAACTACCAAAACTGCTGATCCGTGGAAACTTCACAGCCTTTCTGGGCATAATAACGGCTACAGCTACAGCTCATTCAGAGACAAATAGCCTTTGATGAGCAGTGCAAGGACAAATTAAGACGTGACTCCCGCTCAGTATCTAGATAGTAGCCTGCTGCTGCAGGCTTATTTGAGAAGAAATGGGACGGGGGAGCTGGGAAGGCTTCTGCCACACCCTCCTAAACAGCAGCAGAGGGACCAGAACATAAAGGTGGACATATTGCCCAGGACTTTTCAGTGAATCAGTAGCAAAGTGAGGCTGTTGCTAAGGCAACTCTTTCTGTTATCTCTTCTGTTCCAACCTGTGGCAGAGTCGGCGAATTGTCCCTAAGTTTCCATTATCTACTTCTTTAATAATGGAAGCCCTAATTTTTAGGAGGGAGGGACCCTGGTTGACTGAAATAAATTATGTATTTCCAAGTCCTTGCAGTTGGATGTGATCATGTGTCTAAGTTCTGGTAAAGGGAGAGGGAGAGGTATATCTTCTACTCTTCTTTCCTGCTGACTGGAATGTGGACATGATGACTGAAGCTTGAGCAGCTATCTTAAACCATGAGGTGGAAACTATTTTTCAGAATGACAGACAGAAGGCGCCTGGGCCTCTAAAGATTGTGGCACCAAGATTGCAGCCTGGACAGCTACTCTATAAGTAATTGATATTTTTTGGCACTTGTAATCAAACCTAATCTATCTTAGGATACCTTCAAATGCCCCTAATGGTCACTGGAAAAGTCACATATCTCACTAAAACAGCCTTTCCAAGACAAGGAGAGACAACCACCTCTGTGCTATTTATTAGGAGCAGTGATTTCAGGGACACTGCAAGCCTCTGCTGTCTCTGACAACTTTCTACCATCTGTCAGCTTGTGTGGGAAATCCCACTTCCTTTCATTTCTTTAGCTTAGTGATGTTCAAGTTTCTTTGGCATGTGGTTCTTTGATCAAACTTTACATCCACATTTCCAAAGGTCTACAGGATATCTCCACGTGGATTTCTCACCAGCTCCTCAAACTTGACTCATCTAAAAGCAAATCTCTTCATTCTCTCTCTCTGAATAGCCCTTAGACTTGGGAAGGAGGAGCTCCTGCCCTGGACCTCAGGCTTTAGGGGGCCTCATTCCTACCCTTCCCCAGCCATGCCAATCCCTAGGTTAGAAGGATGTCTCCACCTAAAGCCCCAATCACCCCTTTTTAAATTTTTTTTGTTTTTTAATTATTTTATTTTATTTATTTTTGGCTGTGTTGGGTCTTCATTGCTGCGCGCGGGCTTTCTCTAGTTGCGGTGAGCAGGGCCACTCTTCGTTGCGGTGTGCAGGCCTCTCATTGCGGTGGCTTCTCTTGTTGTGGAGCACGGGCTCTAGGCGCCTGGGCTTCAGTAGTTGTGGCACACGGGCTCAGTAGTTGTGGCTCGTGGGCTCAGTAGTTGTGGCTCGTGGGCTCTAGAGCACAGGCTCAGCAGTTGTGGTGCACGGGCTTAGTTGCTCCACTGCATGTGGGATCTTCCCAGACCAGGGCTCAAACCTGTGTCCCCTGCATTGGCAGGTGGATTCTTAACCACTGCACCATCAGGGAAGCCCCCAATCCCCCTTTTTTGACCACATCCACTTGGGAATCCAGGACCCCAGAATTCCACTGTCCAGAGAGCCCAGGCCTGCTTCCTGCTTCCAGGGCCCATGCAGGCATCTTCCCTGGGTGGACATCTGGAGAACGAGGTGGGTAAAGGGAAGATGTTCTCAGGGAGTGTGGATGGAATTTGGGCATGAGGGCTGGGATGTCCACACATGTCCTTGCAAGACCTCTCATCATGTGGAGACCTTCTGCAATGTGGGGGGAAGGGCAGTTCTGAAGGTGGAGACAGCCCCCGGGGAGGGGGCCAAGCCCCCCCTTCCCAACAGTTAGTGCAGCAAGGCTTGGGGGAGCTTTGCAGAGGTGGTGCTTCAGATTGCTTGCTCTTCTGTCTGGTGAGCACTGCAGTTACTGCTTCACTAACATGTTACTGTTATGGGCAAAATTTTATCATTAGAGGAAACGTTGCAAAGCAAGGGCTCTGTGGGCCAGACAATACCTGATACTGCTGATCTGTGTAGACCATCTCACAGTCTTCAAAACCCCTTCCAAAGCATCCCCTTGTTTATTCCTCACACCTAGGAAGGCAGGGCAGGTTTTATTGTTCCCAGCAGCAGATGGGAAAACCGAGGCTTAGTGAGGTTAAATTACTCTGAGAGCTCATGGCAAACAGATGGAAAGGTCTAGACAGGAAGCCAGGCTTTTTAACTCCTAGTTTAGTACCCTTTTCATCTCACACAATTCTGATTGAATTCAGTAACAGAAATGCCAAAAGAAAACTCCAGCATTTCTTTTCTGAAAGAGCCTGTGAAATGTATTTGGTGAAGGGTTGGCGTGTCTATTTATGAGACTTCTTCAGTTCTCTTTGGTTAATGATATTTAATCACATGTACCTTGCAGTAAGCCAGGATAATGGGGAGAGATGCATGGGGTCAACTAACAACTTGTAATTTGATAAAATTCCAAAGCTTTTAGGGAGCACAACTGATCCATTATATAAGATTTCATAAGCCAAAGGTAAAATTAAAGTTAGAGAAACTGCCTAAAAATGTCAGGTATGTGTACTGGACCATGAAGTTTCTTTTTCTCAGGCGGTTTCAGGATCTGATAACTTAGCAAGATTGAAAACTTTATGTGTGAAAGTTGGATATATAAAACAAGTCAGTAATCAGAGAGGTCAGTGTTCCTTTTGATAAGCTGGTATCTTGGATGTCTCCAGTGAGCCAGATAATGAAATATTCTACAGTACTAGCCAGGGAACACAAGCTGTTCATGGTGCTGAGGTTCTCATCACTAGGTGCTATATAGTTACTGTATCCATTAATCTGTGCTGCATAACAAACCATCCGCACAAAGTAGTGGATTGAAACAACAATCGTTGATTAGCTCATGATTCTGTAAGTTGGCCATTTGGGCTGGACTCACACGGGCAGTCCTGCTGGTCTAACTCAGGCTTACTCATGTGGTTGCAGTCAGCTCATGGATGGACTGAAGGGCTGGGGCCTATTTCCACATGCTCCATCTTTTAGGGGGCTAGCTCAAGTTCGCTTACATAGTTTCCAAGCAAATATTTCAAATCCAACATGCAAACACGTTTCAAGCTTCTCTTTGCTTCCCATTTGCTAATGTCCCATTGGCAAAAGCAAGTTACAGGACCAAGTGTTAATGGGAGGAAATTCAAAGAAATTGTGACCCCTTTTTTTCAAATCTACTACAGTCTTTACATGCCCCTCAAAAGTCTCATGTCATTATGGCATTAGACTTGAAGTCTAGGATTTCATTATTGAAATAAGCTCCAACAGCTGATGAGGTGCTTCAGGTGTACTCTTCCAGGACAGCAATTCTTGATCTGAAGACTTATGAACTAAAAACACAAGTTATCTCCATCTTTCAATTCTGAAATTGCTCTGAAGTCCACTTGGGCACATCCTGCCAGCTCCCCTTTCTCTGGAGACAGTGAATGTTCTTGATTAGGGCATCGCTGGGAGTAGTTCTTCCCATCCATTTCTCCCTGGAAGTGTTCACCAGTCTGTCGTCTTGTTCCGGTTCCTGTGAGGAAACACAAGAAGCAGGAGAAAAGATCCCTGCCCTCAAAGGGCTTAACACTTCAATTATACAAAAGTCACAGATGGCTAACATCAAATGTTTAACCCGCAGACACAAAGTATTCTAGAAGGTCAGAAACACAGGACAGATTAGGATCCGATGCCATGTTAGTGATCTCGCAGGTAGATGAGGATCTAAAAATGGGTGAAAGACTTTCCATTCTGGCCTTTTGATTAAAACCTGGCAGGTTTGGCCTGTATAGGTTGGTACATGATTTTGGTTTTCAACAATAGTGTTATTAGTTTTTTGGATCAAATGTCCAATTTTTAGAATATTCTTATTTGCTCTCTAGTTAAATCATATGAGGGATCTTCAAGTTGTCCTCTCTCTCCCTGCTCCCAGATTCCAGTCCTGTTGCTTGAAATTTTTTCTCATTAGAAGTATGATGATAACACAAAAGGGCCAATTAATTGATCCTTATATTTTAAGTGGTATTTCATACTGAGATGCCCTAATGCAGTGGCTTTCAGGGATATCTTCCCCTAAGGACCACTTGGAAACATGGAGGAGAATTTTCTAACTACCGCAATGAATGGCACAGTTGCCAGACTCTGGGTAAGCGTCAGGGATTCTGTGCATCCTGCAATATACAGGACAGTCTTGCATAGTGAATAAGGGATGCATGAGCTGCACGACTTTTAAATGTCCCAGAAGACATCAGTGTAGGGGAAAAATCTGTTTATAATGATCGAAGCCTAAAGCCTTACTCTATTTTATATAAACACAGACTATTTTGGATACAGTTTAAATATATACTGAATTTTTCCATGAGTGCAACTACCATTCAAATGGGGGGAAGAGTACACTTTGCTTTGTTGGGAACTAAACAAGAGTTGTTAGCCACTTCAAAAAACTGGGGCACTTGAGTTGCCAGCATGGCACCTATATCAGTTGGCACTTGGCATTTTTAGCTGTTGAAGTCATGGCAATTCTACATATAGGTGCAAACATCTGACTTTTTCATGCCGTCTTCTCATGCAGTCATTTCTGAACTTTTTACATATCGAAATATGTTATTCTATGATTAATTACTTGCCTTTTATTTCTCCTTAAAATTACAGCTATAGCATTATATAGATTTTTAAAAATTATGTGTGAAGGTAAGATATTATCTGTGATTATAATCTCAAGATAGAAAAGAAGATGTTATAAAATATTTGCTCTAAAAGGAGACATTGGGTCTGATACGGTTTAGAAGCACTACGCTAATAAACACTTATCAGGATAGAATATCTCTCAGAGGCCTAGTTGGCACAATTTAAATATGAGAGAGGCTATCCATTCTATAGATTCCTACCCAGGGTCACGGGTAAACAGAAAGATAAATTTCACACTGAAATGCTTAGAAACTAGGTGAGATTGTGACAGGTTTTTCTAACACACCAGTAAAGAATGTGATTTTCTTTTTTATAGGTTTAGAAAGATATTTTCTTATTTTTGTTTCAATATGTTCTAGAATTTAGCCATGTCCGTGTGTGTGTGTGTGTGTGTGTGTGTGTGTGTGTGTGTGTGTGTGTGTGTGTGTGTGTGTGTGTGTGTGTGTGTGTACGTGGGCCTCTCACTGTTGTGGCCTTTCCCGTTGCGGAGCACAGGCTCCGGGCACACAGGCTCAGCGGCCATGGCTCACAGGCCCAGCCGCTCCGCGGCATGTGGGATCTTCCCGGACCGGGGCATGAACTCGTGTCCCCTACATCGGCAGGCAGACTCTCAACCACTGCGCCACCAGGGAAGCCCCTAGCCATGTCTTTATGACCTCCTTAGATTCTTTCAGTCAATGGTCTTGGTTCCACATGTATGGAAGCAACTGTCCTGCACTCAGTTCCTCGTCCTCTCCTCCAGATTCAGGCTTGGTTGTGAGGGTTGGTGCAGCTCTTGCCCCAGGCCAGGAGGGGCTGCGGTTCCCAGCCAGGCACTTACCTCTCCCAGTGTTCAGAGAGAGGATGAGCCAATCTGATGCTTGGACAAGGCAACTCTAGCTCTGAAGCTGGCTTGCCTCGTGTGCTGGCCGACATCTTGTTTTCTGGGTTTGACCCATATTCTGGCCCTATCAACTCTACTGATGCTAACCTTCACCAAGTTACAGCTTCTTTCTGGGCCTTTTGGTATCTCCTAATCCAAAAAGGGGGACGTGAATAAATCCTCAGAGGAGACTAATGGTCTGTGATATCCCTCATTTTGATAAGAATTGGAAATTTGGTTATTTTTTTTGTCCCAGAATCCTTTGTTTGTCTCAATTTGTGAAAATAAACCTTAAGCCATCTGGATTCCCACACACCTCCTTAGACTGACCAGATGTGATCGTGATGGGTGGTGATTTTTTTCCCCATAGTGGAAAGAAGTTGGTCAATCTGCTCAGTCAACCCCTTTTCATCAGTGTGGACCCCACAGGAACATTTCACTCTGCCCTACTTCTACACTTGCCAATGCCTGGCAAAGCTGTTGATCTTTTGTAGATAGTAAATCAGCTATTTTACTTTTTTTGATACCTTCCTTTTCCATCTCTGCAGCACTGATCGAGACCATAAACTAACTGGCTGGCATTTTTAAAGAGCCCTTCTTTCTTCTATCCTGTTATTTGGGAGGTGGATGTATCTTACTTGGCTATAGAAGTTTTCTTTTTTAAAATTTAGTCTGTCACACTTGGTAGGTATATTATAATCCGCTGCTAGTTTGGCACTCTCTATACCATGCCAGAGGGCTCCTGGGCTTCTGTCACCTTTCAGAGCATGGCCATTCTCCCTTACCTGAATGGAAACTGTTCTGGATAGACAAGTTACATGAAGTAGCCTTCCCCTCTAGCTAGAGCTGACTGATACAGCATTGGACAATCAACCAAACCTAAGCAAATCAGATTCTCTCTGGAATCTCCGTTTTGAATGGAGACATACAGAGATGGGATCACTTGAAGCTGACTCACGTTAATGTCAGTGCTCTAGAGCAGTGGTCCCCAACCTTTTTGGCACCAGAGACCGGCTTTGTGGAAGAAACTTTTTCCACGGACTAGGGGGGTGGGGGAATGGTTTCAGGATGATTCAATCTCATTACATTTATTGTGCACTTTATTTCTTTTATCATTACATTGTAATATATAATGAAATAATTATACAACTCACCATAATGCTGACAGGCGGTAATGGGAGCAATGGGGAGCGGCTGTAGATACAGATGAAGCTTCGCTCACTTGCCTGCCCCTCACCTCCTGCTGTGCGGCCCAGTTCCTAACAGGCCACGGACCAGTACCACTCCATGGCCTGGGGGTTGGGGACCCCTGCTGTAGAGGAAAGGTCCACAGATCTCTGATGCTGAGGTTTCCAACAGCCTTGGCCATTTTCTTCATCCTCTGATTTGGAGAGCTGCCTCAGCATTTTTTCAATAAATTACCTTTTTTTTCCCCACATCTTTATTGGAGTATAAATGCTTTACAATGTTGTGTTAGTTTCTGCTGTACAACAAAGTGAATCAACTATATGTATACATGTATTCCCATATCCGATCACTTTTGAGCCTCCCTCCTGCCCTCCCTATCCCATCCCTCTAGGTCACAAAGCACCGAGCCGGATCTCCTTGTAAAATGATGGCTAGTGGGAAATTACCTTTTTCACTTAACTCAGCCAGAAACTGTTTCTCTCACTGGCAACCAAAAGAATGTTAACTAACATACAGATTATGGCAGAGAATACCAATGTAGCAAAATGTCTGCCCCCCTTAATGACAGAGGAATGAAGGCAGGCAGCCTGCAAAAAATGGGGCAGTGTTTTCATCCTGGGCATATTGGTGACCTTGGTTTCCAAATTAAAAGGTAGGAAACATGATCTGACTGGTATGAGTATGCTTTTGGGAAAAGAACATAATCTATTTGAAAGCTGAATTATCTAGAAATACATAAGGTGTTTGGTGGCTTGATGTCTAAGTGTACATACAAGACAAAGAAAAACATAATGGGCCATAGAGAGGAGGAGAATAATACAGTATTTGATAAGCCACTCTAAATTTAAAAAAAAAACCCTCTTTGCTTCACCCTGGGGTGGCTCTGCTTTCTCCTGGTAACCCCAAATTCAACTTTCTCTCAGGAGGAAAACAGCAACAGCATATTAATGAGTTCAACTTTACATTCTTATGATCAGTGAGAACAGCCTAATAGTCTCTTGATCACCTTGGGTCACCTTCCTGTGCTGTTTGTTTGTTTTATTTTAAATGCAGCAGAAAAGCTGCTTTGTCTACAGCTTTGGAGGTCACCGGCTCCAGCAGAGAAAGGACAGGGAGTCTGAAGAAGACTCTTTGTCATGTATTGCTTGGAAGGGTGCCTTTTCAGATGTGAAGGGCAGTTTGGTTTCCTAAACCTGATTATTTGAAGTTGTCTCTAGGAGAGCCCAGCTGCCCTACTCGTGGTCCCCCGAAAGAGTTAACATTTCTCCCAAGTCCTGAGTCAAGACAACAGTGTTCTGATATGCAGATGCCATGGCAATATTTATGATTTGCCAGTGGCTCCATTTGGCTTTGTAAGTTTAATGTTTTCAGTTTGATAGGTGATAACTCTGATTAGATTTATGCATCCAATAATCAACTGGGAAATATTTCTGATTCAATAAGATACATTATATGGCTGTATCCATTTCAGTAAGTAATGTCTCTGGATTCCTGTACCTGCTAGGGAATTCATCAAATTTTTGTCAAGAGGGCTATATCAGATTTTTAGGACAGCATATTTATCTCAGAACAAAGACAAACTATTGCTGGTAATATAGCTGGCTAAGTTAATCTAGTTTGTAATAAAGTAGTCATTTTGAGGTCAAATTCATAGATACCGTTGGTCAAATCTGAAATGAAATGAAGATGTTCGTAGCTTTTGATCAAATGAAGAACAAACCAATAAGAGGAAATGCACTATTCAACATTCCACTAGTGGGACTTCCCTGGTGGTCCAGTGGTTAACACTTCACATTACAGTGCAAGAGGTGCAGGTTCCATCCCTGGTTGGGGAGCAAAGATCCCACATGCCTCAAGGCCAAAAAACCAAAACAGAAAACAGAAGCAATATTGTAACAAATTCAATAAAGACTTTAAAAATAGTCCACATCAAAAAAATCTTAAAAATAAAAATTCCACTAGTATTCTGACTAGTTACAGTTTATCTAATTTGGAGAAAACAAGCAGACATAGTAACAGCCTCAGTTAGTGGAATGTTGACTTTACAATCATTGGTGTGGGAAAAAATGCTTTTAACCCCAAAGCTCCTTTATAAACCAACTGACTTTGGTAGGCAACATGGTGAAACCTTGACTAGAATTCACAGTCTCTCTGTTCCCTGCAAACAGCTGTATCAAGTTCAGAAGTGCCTCTTCTCTGAATGGAAACCATCATTGCTGGATGCCCACAAAACTGCCAATGCCATTTCCAGAGAAATATACAAGCAGATTAAAGTTTTCAAAGGTCTTTTTATCTTTTTCTACTTACATATGTTAAAACTTGCCCAACAGTGAGTCCAGGCATGAGAATCCACTTTAGAGTTCTTATTTGCTTTTCTTTTCTTTTTTTTTTTTTTTACATCTTTATTGGAGTATAATTGCTTTACAATGGTGTGTTAGTTTCTGCTTTATAACAAAGTGAATCATTTATACATATACATATGTTCCCATATCTCTTCCCTCTTGCGTCTCTCTCCCTCCCACCCTCCCTATCGCACCCCTCCAGGCGGTCACAAAGCACTGAGCTGATCTCCCTGTGCTATGCGGCTGCTTCCCACGAGCTATCTACCTTACGTTTGGTAGTGTATATATGTCCATGCCTCTCTCTCACTTTGTCACAGCTTACCCTTCCCCCTCCCCATATCCTCAAGTCCATTCTCTAGTAGGTCTGTGTCTTTATTCCTGTCTTACCCCTAGGTTCTTCATGACATTTTTTTTTTGTAAATTCCATATGTATGTGTTAGCATACGGTATTCGTCTTTCTCTTTCTGACTTACTTCACTCTGTACGACAGACTCTAGGTCTATCCACCTCATTACAAATAGCTCAATTTCGTTTCTTTTTATGGCTGAGTAATATTCCATTGTATATATGTGCCACGTCTTCTTTATCCATTCATCCGATGATGGACACTTAGGTTGTTTCCATCTCCGGGCTATTGTAAATAGTGCTGCAATGAACATTTTGGTACATGACTCTTTTTGAATTATGGTTTTCTCAGGGTATATGCCCAGTAGTGGGATTGCTGGGTCATATGGTAGTTCTATTTGTAGCTTTTTAATGAACCTCCAGACTGTTCTCCACAGTGGCTGTATCAATTTACATTCCCACCAACAGTGCAAGAGGGTTCCCTTTTCTCCACACCCTCTCCAGCATTTACTGTTTCTAGATTTTTTGATGATGGCCATTCTGACTGGTGTGAGATGGTATCTCATTGTAGTTTTGATTTGCATTTCTCTAATGATTAATGATGTTGAGCATTCTTTCATGCATTTGTTGGCAGTCTGTATATCTTCTTTGGATAAATGTCTACTTAGGTCTTCTGCCCATTTTTGGATTGGGTTTTTTGTTATTGAGCTGCATGAGCTGCTTATAAATTTTGGAGATTAATCCTTTGTCAGTTGCTTCATTTGCAAATATTTTCTTCCATTCTGAGGGTTGTCTCTTGGTCTTGTTTATGGTTTCCTTTGCTGTGCAGAAGCTTTTAAGTTTCATTAGGTCCCATTTGTTTATTTTTGTTTTTATTTCCATTTCTCTAGGAGGTGGGTCAAAAAGGATCTTGCTGTGATTTATATCATAGAATGTTCTGCTTATGTTTTCCTCTAAGATAGTTTCCTCTGATAGTTTCTGGCCTTACATTTAGGTCTTTAATCCATTTTGAGCTTATTTTTGTGTATGGTGTTAGGGAGTGATCTAATCTCATACTTTTACATGTACCTGTCCAGTTTTCCCAGCACCACTTATTGAAGAGGCTGTGCTTTTCCACTATATATTCCTGCCTCCTTTATCAAGATAAGGTAACCATACATGTGTGAGTTTGTCTCTGGGCTTTCTATCCTGTTCCATTGATCTATCTTTCTGTTTTTGTGCCAGTACCATACTGTCTTGATTACTGTAGCTTTGTAGTATAGTCTGCAGTCAGGGCCTGATTCCTCCAGCTCCATTTTTCGTTCTCAAGATTGCTTTGGCTATTTGGGGTCTTTTGTGTTTCCATACAAATTGTGAAATTTTTTGTTTTAGTTCTGTGAAAAATACCAGTGGTAGTTTGATAGGGATTGCATTGAATCTGTAGATTGCTTTGGGTAGTAGAGTCATTTTCACAATGTTGATTCTTCCAATCCAAGAACATGGTATATCTCTCCATCTATTTGTATCATCTTTAATTTCTTTCATCAGTGTCTTATAATTTTCTGCATACAGGTCTTTTGTCTCCTTAGGTAGGTTTATTCCTAGATATTTTATTCTTTTTGTTGCAGTGGTAAATGGGAGTGTTTTCTTGATTTCACTTTCAGATTTTTCATCACTAGTGTATAGGAATGCCAGAGATTTCTGTGCATTAATTTTGTATCCTGCTACTTTTCCAAATTCATTGATTAGCTCTAGTAGTTTTCTGGTAGCATCTTTAGGATTCTCTATGTATAGTATCATGTCATCTGCAAACAGTGACAGCTTTACTTCTTCTTTTCCCATTTGGATTCCTTTTATTTCCTTTTCTTCTCTGATTGCTGTGGCAAAAACTTCCAAAACTATGTTGAATAAGAGTTGTGAGAATGGGCAACCTTGTCTTGTTCCTGATCTTGCTGGAAATGCTTTCAATTTTTCACCATTGAGGAAGATGTTGGCTGTGGGTTTGTCATATATGGCCTTTATTATGTTGAGGAAAGTTCCCTCTATGCCTACTTTCTGCAGGGTTTTTATCATAAATCGGTGTTGAATTTTGTCGAAAGCTTTCTCTGCATCTATTGAGATGATCATATGGTTTTTCTCCTTCAATTTGTTAATATGGTGTAGCACATTGATTGATTTGCATATTTTAAAGAATCCTTGCATTCCTGGAATAAACCCCACTTGACATGGTGTATAATCCTTTTGATATGTTATTGGATTCTGTTTGCTAGTATTTTGTTGAGGATTTTTGCATCTATGTTCATCAGTCATATTGGCCTGTAGTTTTCTTTCTTTGTGGCATCCTTGTCTGGTTTTGGTATCAAGGTGATGGTGGCCTTGTACAATGAGTTTGGGAGTGTTCCTCCCTCTGCTATATTTTGGAAGAGTTTGAGAAGGATAGGTGTTAGCTCTTCTCTAAATGTTTGATAGAATTCACCTGTGAAGCCACCTGGTCCTGGGCTTTTGTTTGTTGGAAGATTTTTAATCACAGTTTCAATTTCAGTGCTTGTGATTGGTCTGTTCATATTTTCTATTTCTTCCTGATTCAGTCTTGGCAGGTTGTACATTTCTAAGAATTTGTCGATTTCTTCCAGGTTGTCCATTTTATTGGCATAGAGTTGCTTGTAGTAATCTCTCATGATCTTTTGTATTTCTACAGTGTCATTTGTTACTTCTCCTTTTTCATTCCTACTTCTATTGATTTGAGTCTTCTCCCTTTTTTTCTTGATGAGTCTGGCTAAGGTTTATCAATTTTGTTTATCTTCTCAAAGAACCAGCTTTTAGTTTTATTGATCTTTGCTATTGTTTCCTTCATTTCTTTTTCATTTATTTCTGATCTGATCTTTATGATTTCTTTCCTTCTGCTAACTTTGGGGTTTTTTTGTTCTTCTTTCTCTAATAGCTTTAGGTGCAAGGTTAGGTTGTTTATTCGAGATGTTTCCTGTTTCTTAAGGTAAGATTGTATTGCTATAAACTTCCCTCTTAGAACTGCTTTTGCTGCATCCCTTAGATTTTGGGTTGTCATGTCTCCATTGTCATTTGTTTCTAGGTATTTTTTGATTTCCTCTTTGATTTCTTCAGTGATCACTTCGTTATTAAGTAGTGTATTGTTTAGCCTCCATGTGTTTGTATTTTTTACAAATCTTTTCCCATAATTGATTTCTAGTCTAATAGCATTGTGGTTGGAAAAGATACTTGATACAATTTCAGTTTTCTTAAATTTACCAAGGCTTGATTTGTGACCCAAGATATGATCTATCCTGGAGAATGTTCCATGAGCACTTGAGAAAAATGTGTATTCTGTTTTTGGATGGAATGTCCTATAAATATCAATTAAGTCCATCTTGTTTAATGTATCATTTAAAGCTTGTGTTTCCTTATTTATTTTCATTTTGGATGATCTGTCCATTGGTGAAAGTGGGGTGTTAAAGTCCCCTACTATGAATGTGTTACTGTCGATTTCCCATTTTATGGCTGTTAGTATTTGCCTTATGTATTGAGGTGCTCCTATGTTGGGTGCATAAATATTTACAATTGTTATATCTTCTTCTTGGATCAATCCCTTGATCATTATGTAGTGTCCTCCTTTGTCTCTTCTAATATTCTTTATTTTAAAGTCTATTTTGTCTGATATGAGAATTGCTACTCCAGCTTTCCTTTGGTTTCCATTTGCATGAAATACCTTTTTCCATCCCCTTACTTTCAGTCTGTTTGTGTCTCTAGGTCTGAAGTGGGTCTCTTGTCGACAGCAAATATATGGGTCTTTTTTTTGTATCCATTCAGCTAATCTGTGTCTTTTAGTGGGAGCATTTAGTCCATTTACATTTAAGGTAATTATCGATATGTATGTTCCTATTCCCATTTTCTTAATTATTTTGGGTTCATTATTGTAGGTCTTTTCCTTCTCTTGTGTTTCTTGCCTAGAGAAGTTCCTTTAGCAGTTGTTGTAAAGCTGCTTTGGTGGTGCTGAACTCTCTCAGCTTTTGCTTGTCTGTAAAGGTTTTAATTTCTCCATTAAATCTGAATGAGATCCTTGCTGGGTAGAGTAATCTTGGTTGTAGGTTTTTCTCCTTCATCCCTTTAAATATGTCCTGCCAGTCCCTTCTGTCCTGCAGAGTTTCTGCTGAAAGATCAGCTGTTAACCTTATGGGGATTCCCTTGTGTGTTATTTGTTGTTTTTCCCTTGCTGCTTTTAATATGTTTTCTTTGTATTTAATTTTTGACAGTTTGATTAATATGTGTCTTGGCGTGTTTCTCCTTGGATTTATCCTGTATGGGACTCTCTGTGCTTCCTGGACTTGATTAACTATTTCCTTTCCCATATTAGGGAAGTTTTCAACTATAATCTCTTCAAATATTTTCTCAGTCCCTTTCTTTTTCTCTTCTTCTTCTGGAACCCCTATAATTTGAATGTTGGTGCATTTAATGTTGTCCCAGAGGTCTCTGAGACTGTCCTCAGTTCTTTTCATTCTTTTTTCTTTATTCTGCTCTGCAGTAGTTATTTCCACTATTTTATCTTCCAGGTCACTTATCCGTTCTTCTGCCTCAGTTATGGTGCTATTGATCCCTTCTAGAGTATTTTTAATTTCATTTATTTTTTTGTTCATTGTTGCTTATTTCATCTTTAGTTCTTCTAGGTCCTTGTTAAATGTTTCTTGCATTTTCTCTATTCTATTTCCAGGATTTTGGATCATCTTTACTATCATTATTCTGAATTCTTTTTCAGGTAGACTGCCTATTTCCTCTTCATTTGTTAGTCTGGTAGGTTTTTATCTTGCTCCTTCATCTGCTGTGTGTTTTTCTCTGTTCTCATTTTGCTTATCTTACTGTGTTTGGGGTCTCCTTTTTGCAGACTGCAGGTTCGTAGTTCCTGTTGTTTTTGGTGTATTTCCCCAGTGGCTAAAGTTGGTTCAGTGGGTTGTGTAGGCTTCCTGGTGGAGGGGACTAGTGCCTGTGTTTTGGTGGATGAGACTGGATCTTGTCTTTCTGGTGGGCAAGTCCACGTCTGTTGGTGTGTTTTGGGGTGTCTGTGGCCTTACTATGATTTTAGGCAGCCTCTCTGTTAATAGGTGGGGTTGTGTTCCTGTCTTGCTAGTTGTTTGGGATAGGGTGTCCAGCACTGTTGCTTGCTGGTCGTTGAGTGAAGCTGGCTGCTGGTGTTGAGATGGAGATCTCTCGGAGATTTTCACTGTTTGATATTACATGGAGCTGGGAGGTCTCTTGTGGACCAGTGTCCTGAAGTTGGCTCTCCCACCTCAGAGGCATAGCACTGACTCCTGGCTGCAGAAGAAAGAAAGAAAGAGAGAGAGAGAGAGAGAGGCAGGGAGGGAGGGAGGGAGGAAGGAAGGAAGAAGGGAGGGAGGGAGGGAGGGAAGAAGGAAGGAAGAAAAGAAAGAACGAAGATTAAGTAAAATAAAATAAAGATAAAATATAATAAAGTTATTAAAATAAAAAAATAATTATTAAGAAAAAGAAAAAAATTAAAAAAAAAAAAACGGATCGATAGAACCCTAGGACAAATGGTGGAAGCAAAGCTATACAGACAAAATCTCACACAGAAGCATACACATACACACTCAGAAAAAGAGGAAAAGGGGAAAACATCATAAATCTTGCTGTCAAAGCCCACCTCCTTAATTTGGGATGATTCGTTGTCTATTCATGTATTCCACAGATGCAGGTACATCAAGTTGATTGTGGAGCTTTAACCCGCTGCTTCTGAGGCTGCTGTGAGAGATTTCCCTTTCTCTTCTTTGTTCTCACAGCTCCCAGGGGCTCAGCTTTGGATTTAGCCCCGCCTCTGCGTGTAGGTCGCGGAGGGTGTCTGTTCTTCACTCAGACAGGACGGGGTTAAAGGAGCCACTGATTTGGGGGCTCTGGCTTACTCAGGCCGGGGGGAGGGAGGGGCACAGAGTGCGCGGCGAGCCTGCGGCGGCAGAGGCCAGCATGACGTTGCAGCAGCCTGAGGCGCGCCGTGCGTTCTCCCGGGGAAGTTGTCCCTGGATCCCGGGACCCTGGCAGTGGCGGGCTGCACAGGCTCCCGGAAGGGGGGTGTGGATAGTGACCTGTGCTCGCACACAGGCTTCTTGGTGGCGGCAGCAAGAGCCTTAGCGTCTTATGCCCGTCTCTGGGGTCCGCGCTTTTAGCCGCAGCTCGCGCCTGTCTCTGGAGCTCCTTTAAGCAGCGCTCTTAATTCCCTCTCCTCGCGCACCAGGAAACAAAGAGAGAAGAAAAAGTCTCTTGCCTCTTCGGCAGGTCCAGACGTTTCCCCAGACTCCCTCCGGGCTAGCCGTGGCGCACTAACCCCCTGCAGGCTGTGTTCACGCCGCCAGTCCTCTCCCTGGGATCCGACCAAAGCCCGAGCCTCAGCTCCCAGCCCCGCCCACCCCGGCAGGTGAGCAGACAAGCCTCCTGCGCTGGTGAGTGCTGGTCGGCCCTGATCCTCTGTGCGGGAATCTCTCCTCGCTTTGCCCTCCGCACCCTTGTTACTGCGCTCTCCTCCGCGATTCCGAAGCTTTCCCCCTCCGCCACCTGCAGTCTCCGCCTGCGAAGGGGCTTCCTAGTGTGTGGAAACCTTTCCTCCTTCATAGCTCCATCCCACTGGTGCCGGTCCCGTCCCTATCCTTTTGTCTCTGTTTATTATTTTTTGTTTTGCCCTACCCAGGTACATGGGGGTTTCTTGCCTTTTGGGAGGTCTGAGGTCTTCTGCCAGCATTCAGTAGGTGTTCTGTAGGAGTTGTTCCATACGTAGATGTATTTCTGGTGTATCTGTGGGGAGGAAGGTGATCTCTGCGTCTTACTCTTCCACCATCTTCCTGGAAGCTCTCACCTCTAATCCTTTTTTGCTTTTGTGTGGGACTCTTAACATTTATCAAGCACTTCTTATATGCCAAACATTTTTTAAGAGCTTTGCATGTGAGAGTCATTTCATCCTCATAGTGGTCCCACGAGATGACTGCTATTATTATCATCACTATTTTACAGCTGAGAGTTTAGCTAACTTGTCTAGGCTTTCATAAATAGTGGCAGAGCTGGGGATTAAACACTGCAATTGGGGGCTGGGGACTGCACTCGTTTACTGTATGTTTTGCCCTCAAAACTATTACTGTTGATACACATGAAAATGTTCTGCATTTTCCGTGTGCTTGAATTTCATGGTAAGTATCTACTATCAAGGCCTCTGGGGGAAGCAGACATGTCAGGAACCTTGAGGTTGAACAATATGCCAGAGCCTGTTTCTTCTGAGGGTGCCCCGCATCTGTGTTCCTGTTTTACTGACTGTGTCTTAGTAACAGTCTTTTGCCCCCTATATTTCTTTTGGTCAAATAATATCTTGACTTTCCCCTCACAGTAAAGCACATAGATCTAAAGTGTACAGTTTGATGAATTTTGACAAATGTATGCACCTGTAAATCCAATCAAGTCATAGAACATTACCGTCACCGTAGAAAATTCTTACCCTAGAAAATTGTCTTCAAAGTCTGCAACCACTCCCCTCAGATAGCCACTGCTCTGGTTTCTAGCTCCATATGTTAATTTTGCTTGTTATTGAACATACGGTATGTAATTCAGGGTCTAACTTCTTTCACTCAACGAGGTCTTTTAGAGTCTCATGCATGTCATTGCCTGCATCAGTTGTTTCTTCCTTTTTATTGCTTTGCAGCATTCCATTGTGTGATTATGCCATAACTGGTTTGCCCGTCTTTTTCCTGTTGGACAATTTGGTTCTTTCTGATTTTATGCTATAATAAATGATAATGTAATGAATATTCTTATTTAAATCTTTTTATAGATATGTGTTTTCATTTCTTTGGTGTAAGTATCTAGGTGTAGAATTGCTGGATCATAAGGTAGCTATATTGTGAACTTAAAAAAAAACTGTCAAGTAGTTTTCCAAAGTGATTGTATCATTTAACTATTCCATCAGCCATGTATGAAAGATCCAGTTGCTCCACATAATCTCTACACGTAGGATGACCACCACTTAAAAGAAAATAATTTAAAAATACTTGGCCACTTCTTAGTGTTATTGTTATACTTTTAAGTAGGGTAAGTTGGCTATGGCCATATAAAAATAAGGTTACGCACTGCTTCCCTAAACTGGTTTGGGATACAAGCCAATAGTGAGGCAACTGCATTTCTGGTGTCAGATTTGCTTGCTTCTCTCAAATTCTGGCAGGAGAATGTAAGTTATTGCCATCTTTAGAAGTCTTGAAAATTAACATAGTAGTTAAACAGTTTCTTATGCGTAGTTGCAAGAAGAAATTCACTTAAGCTGGGCTAATTACAGAGAGGTTTATTGTAAGGATACAAACACATCTCAAGGTGCCCTATTTTAGCAAGTCTAGCAGAATTTTACAGAACCAGAGAGGTATTAGTAAAATTCTTGCTTTCGTTCTCACTTTCTTTCTTTCCCTGTCCTTTTGGCCCCATGACCCTTGTCTCTGCTGCACCTGCTTCATACTTTTGTCTTTGGGAAAATATCCCATTACAACTGTCCCTAAAACAGCAGCTTCCATTTCTGATTACAAATGGCATTCTAGCCTGTACTTCCACAGCCAGGAAAGAGAACGCGATGGCCTCAGCTTTGGTGAGATTTCAACCTTGGTCCACTCGGCTCACACGGTCTGACAGGCAAGGACACATTATTCTAATGTCCCTTCCAGTCACAACCAGGCATCCTCTCTGAGAAGGGGAAGTGAACAGCAAGAAAATGAGAGGTGGGTAGAATGACAGTTGTCTCCAATATAAGGTTTTATGAGCTGGTATCTATTTAATTTCTCAATTGCTATTACCAAGTATCAATAGCCATCTTATCTTTAACCTTGTAATTTGGGACAGACTCACAAAGAATAGGTTACCCACCTGTTCCTACCTGCCAAGAAAATGTTATTGTGTATACATGTTGATTATAGTAATTCCTTCTAAATTATTATATTTATAGATGTTATGGAAAAATAGATAAATAGCTCATACCCTTCAATAATAATTATATCTATCTTAATAAATGCTCTTAGTAGCTCACAAAGGTGCTTGGTGAAGCCAGAAAGATTCTAAACTATGTTATTTTTGTTGCCAGTGCAAATGTGAGGTTTTGATAAAAACCCTGAAAATGGGCTTCCCTGGTGGCGCAGTGGTTGAGAGTCCATCTGCCGATGCAGGGGACATGGGTTCGTGCCCAGGTACGGGAAGGTCCCACATACCGTGGAGCGGCTGGGCCTGTGAGCCATGACCGCTGAGCCTGCACGTCTGGAGCCTGTGCTCCACAACAGGAGAGGCCACGACAGTGAGAGGCCCGCGTACTGCAAAAAACAAACAAACAAAAAAATCCTGCAAATGATTGTTCTTGATGAAACCAGTTAAGAAAAGATGCCTCGTATTTAATAAATATCTTCTCTTTCTGGTATGTGACATTAAAATCATTTACTTAAAGATTATTATTGAACTTTTTCCTTTAAAAATAAATATCCTCACATTTTCAAATTTAGAAAGTAGCTAAAGAGAATTACTTCAATTCCTAAAAGCAAGACCTTAGTAGTTGCCTTTTAGTGTTAAAGGATTACCATAAAATTATCATAAAATCCTTCTTCATTTCTCTCTCTCTCCTCCTCTCTCTCTCTCTCTCTCTCTCTCACACACACACACACACACACACACACACAGAATCACAGAATCACACAGAATCACAGATATCATAGAAATTTTACTGTTAGCTCCTAACAAATATATATGTTTAAGAATTCTCGGGAGTTCCCTGGTAGTCTAGTGGTTAGGACTCCTGGTTTTCACTGCCGTGGCCCGAGTTCAATCCCTGGTTGGGGAACTGAGATCCACAAGCTGTGGGGTGTGGCCAAAAAAAAAAAAGCATTCTCAATTTTCTGGCTGTGAATTACCCATTTGTAATTATCTGTAGCAACTAGTTAATCCCAGGCTCATGTACCATTGCCAACAAGCATACTGGGGCCATTCTTCCCATTATAAATTACTGTGTGGTCAGGGATAGAAAATGACTTAGAACATTAACCTAGGGAATACGCAATTAGAAAGAATTAGCTGCAAGAAGTAAAAGTAATTGATTGTGCTCCTGAACTAAAGAGCAATGTGTTTTCGAATGATCTACTTTTGGGATTATCTCTGTTTTGGCTCCTCTCCGCTGATGCAGGTGACTGGCAGGGAGACCATCTCTGATAACAGTTCCTAAAACCAGGCTTCTCCACATATCCTAAGCACTATAGAGTCAGGAATTATATTTCCTTAAAAATGTAGGTATCAACGTTTTCTTAAATTTATAAAACTGATTTAATATTCTAAAAAAAGTTTCTCCCACAGGAGAAAATGTTGTCCTAGTTGGTAGGACCCTTCCCAAGTTCCCAGATCTTAACTCTGCCTCGTGTAGAGAAGGTTACTGTGCACAGAAAGAAAGGAGAAGAAAAGCAGATATGCTTGGATAGCCTCTGTAATTGCTCATACTCTGTCTTTTCTTGGATTCTTGATGAAAGAATTCACTTTGATCAAGTTCTTCAAAGCTTCCAATTACCTACAGGGTAAGGATTATGGGGACCAATTTACATTGATCATAATTTAGAGGACTCTAAGTATTTAAACATAATACTATAGAATGAATGAGAATAATTAATATTAATATTACATACTTATAGCACCTCAATATTCAGCATACTCTCATATACCTTACTGAATTCAATTTCCAAAGACTTTGTGATAGGCTAGGAACCTAAGGATAACAAGAAAATGTACTACTGATTTACCAATAGTAAGCAGGCACTTGGGCCTGTTTTGTGAATACTCCATTTCTTCTTCAGCCAGACCTGCACACTGTTGCCTGCCCCATCTTCCAAAAGATCACCTTTCATCACTTCTGTCTTCTGCTCCTCTTCACCTTTCCTGGAGGGTAAAATCTAGACTTCTTTACCTGCCATTCAACCTGCTCTATCTTTCTAATCTTATTTCTCCCTCAGCCTCCTTCTCCACTGACCCTCAGTTTTGGTGGAGGTGGCCTTGCTATTGCTCAGTTATGAGTACTGTTGGGGAATTCCTTTTTACCAAAAATCTCTCCCTCCTTTTTCAGTCCCCTGAATCAATTCAAATCCTGGTATTCCTAATAGCTTTAGATTAATGTTTTGATATTATTCTGAGGCTCATAAGTAGGTATTCCCAAGTCTTTTAATAGTTTATAGCTCTTATCATCATAAAATAATTCTTTTTCTTTCATTTAATACTTTTCAGCTTGAATTTTAGTTTGTTCAATAATAATATTGCCATTCCTGCTTTGTTGGTCTTGTTTTGTTGTAATTTTCCTACCTTTCATCTTCAAAAATTTAATTCAGTTTTAAGATATTCTTTTCTCTCTCTCTCTCTCTCTCTCTCTCTCTGCCTTAACACAACTTAAGACATAAGAATCTCTTTTAAATGAGGAATTTAATCCATTCACATTCATTGAGATATCAGCATGCTTGATTGCTTGATTAAATCAGCTAATACTTGTAAAACACTTAGACAAGGCAAGTGCTTCATATCCTTGTTCAATCAATCAGTCCATTCTATTCTTGCCTGCTTGGGTTGTGCTTCCTGTTCGAAAAGCTTTCTTGTCTTTGGTTTTTCTTGTTTTTTGGTTTTGTTTTGTTTTGCCTGTGTTGTTTTGGGTCCTTGTTTTTTCACTTTTGCTAATAAGACTTTCTTTTTTTTTTTCTCCATGGTATTTGAAAATTCTAAGTCTTATGCTTATTGTCTCAGTATTCTTAGGTTTTTAATAACTATATTTAAACTTACATTCTCTCTTGAAATTGATATTTAATCTGTATCTAAAATCTCACTCTCCTCAAAACAAGGCAAATCTTTTAACTTAATTTCTTTCTTTCTTTTTTTTTTTTTTTAAGCAGAGGTCTTCTTAGAAGCCCATATGATTTAAATTTATTTATTTATTTATTTATGGCTGTGTTGGGTCTTCGTTTCTGTGCAAGGGCTTTCTCTAGTTGTGGCAAGCGGGGGCCACTCTTCATCGCGGTGCGCGGGCCTCTCACTATCGTGGCCTCTCGTTGCGGAGCACAGGCTCCAGACGTGCAGACTCAGTAATTGTGGCTCCCAGTTGCTCCGCGGCATGTGGGATCTTCCCAGAACAGGGCTCAAACCTGTGTCCCCTGCATTGGCAGGCAGATTCTCAACCACTGTGCCACCAGGGAAGCCCTTAACTTAATTTCTATATCCCTTTCCCTTTCTCAGGTTTTGTTCAAATTACTCTGAATTTTAAATTCTAATTATTATGAATTATTTTATATCATGCTTATCTTTTCTTAAAAAATTATAGTGTGTTTTATAGCCATATTATCAACGATTATTTACTTTTTAATTAAATCTCCTATTAGTATCTATTTTTTCCTTGAATTGCACTTTTTTTTTTAAATCAATTTTTTAGTTTGCCTTATGTTCCAATAACTGTTCTAGGAAGGATTCTTAAGTGGTAAACTGATACCTTAAATGCCTAAACTTTCCCTCCCTCCATGGATATGTGGATGACAGTTTTGCTGAAGAAAGATTTCTAGGCTCAAAATAATTTCCTTTAAAAATTTGAAGGCAGAAGATGGCAGGCTAGGAGGATGCGGAATTCGCATCTCCGCACAACTAGGGCACCTACCAGGCGCCAGTGGGGGACCATGGACACCTAAGGGGATGGGAGGAACCCCCAGCGACTGGGTAGGATGTGGGTCGTGGAGGGGAGCCAGGGAGGAGGAGAAGTGGAGGCGGGAGGGGACTGGTGCCCCTGAGGGGCAGCTGGGGGAAGGGAAGGGATCCCATGCCCGAAGGGGGAAACTGGGGGACCATTGGAAGGGCAGAGGATCAAAAGGGAGCGCGGCCAGGTCTCCCGTGCCCTCTTGGGCCTCTGGAAGCCTGCTGAGATCCCAGGCCTGATACTCTGCCCACCTAGGCCCCTTCCAACCATGTGGATCCTGAGGGAGTGGGAGGGAGGGAAGGAATCCCATGCCCGAAGGGGGAAACTGGGAGACCACTGGGAGGGCAGAGGATCAAAAGGGAGCATGGCCAGGTTTCCCCTGCCCACTTGGGCCCCTGGAAGCCTGCTGAGATCCCAGGCCTGATACTCTGCCCACCTAGGCCCCTTCCAGCCATGTGGGTCCTGAGGGAGTGGGAGGGAGGGAAGGGGTAGCAAAAGTAAAGGCTGGACCTCTGGGACCGGCACCCCTGAGGGGTGACTGAGGGAGGGGAGGAGTTCCTACACACAGCGGGATCCACCCACGGTTAGGGGTCCAGCAGGGACGGGGAAGACCCTGGAGGAGACATGGGGCAGGGGCACGCAGGAATGGAAGGGAACAGGGCCAGTGGTTTCCCTGTCCACTTAGGCACTGGGGAGCCTGTTGGGCTCTTGGGTCTAATCCTCTGCCATCATCAAAAAATCTACAAATAATCAATGTTGGAGAGGGTGTGGAGAAAAGGGAACCCTTTTGCACTGTTGGGGGGAATGTAAATTGATACAGCCACTATGGAGGTTCCTTAAAAATCTAAAAATAGAACTACCATATGACCCAGCAATCCCACTACTGGGCATATACCCTGAGAAAACCATAATTCAAAAAGAGACATGTACCAAAATGTTCACTACAGCACTGTTTACAATAGCCAGGACATGGAAGCTACCTAGATGCCCATCAACAGATGATTGGATAAAGAAGATGTGGCACATATGTACAATGGAATATTACTCAGCCATAAAAAGGAACAAAATTGAGTTATCTATAGTGAGGTGGATGGACCCAGAATCTGTCATACAGAGTGAAGTGTCAGAAAGAGAAAAACAAATACCATATGCTAACGCATATATATGGAATTTTAAAAAGCGGTACTGACTGACGAACCTAGTGGCAGGGCAGGAATAAAGACGCAGACGTAGAGAACAGACTTGAGGGCACGGTGGGGAGGTGAAGCTGGGATGAAGTGAAAGTGTAGCACTGATGTGTATACACTACCAAGGGTAAAGTGGATGGCTAGTGGGAAGCTGCTGCATAGCACAGGGAGATCAGCTCGGTGCATGTGACCACCTAGAGGGGTGGGATAGGGAGGGTGGGAGGGAGGCTCAAGAGGGAGGGGATATGGGGATATATGTATACATATAGCTGATTCACTTTGTTTTACAGCAGAAACATAACGTTGTAAAGCATTTATACTCCAATAAAGATGTGAAAAAAAATAATACTAAAAAACAAAAAAAAACCTTTGAAGCCATCACTCCATTGTTTTCTAGCATCTTGTACTGTAGAGAATATGCAAATATGATTCCTGCTCTTTTGTAGGTAATCTACTTTTTCTCTCATCGTTTTTAGCATTCTCTTTTAATCTTAGAGTTCAGAAAATTCACCATGGTGTGTCTAGGTTTGTTTCTTTTAAAATTATTCCTGCTCAGTGCTCAATGAACTATTTCAGAAATTTTACATAATTTTTTCTTTTTAAAAATGTCATTAATTAAATGCAAACACAATCTGTAATATATTTGTTTTGCTTTAAATTTTTTTATTGTGTTAAAATGTGCATAACATAACATTTTAACTATTTTTAAGTGCACAATCCAGAGGCCTTAAGTACATTCACATTGTGGTGACCATCACCACTACCTATCTCCAGACCTTTCTCATCATCCCAAAATGAAACTGGAAGCATTCAGCAATAACTTCCCATTCCCTGCTTCCTCCAGCCCCTGGTAGCCACCATTTTACTTTCTGGCTCTACAAATTTTACTACTCTTAAGGGCTTCATATAAGTAGAATCAGACCATATTTGTCCCTTTGTTTCTGGCTTGTTTCATTTAAGCATGTTTACAAGCTTAAATGAAAGCTTAAGCATGTTTAAGCTTAACATGTTTAAGCATGTTTCTCCATGTTGTAGATATCAGAATTTTATTCCTTTTTAAGGCTAATATTCTATAATATGGATATACCACATTTTGTTTATTCATTCATCCATTGATGGACATTTGGGTTGTTTCCACCTTTTTGGCTATTGTAATGCTGCTGTGAATACTGGTATACAAATATCTGTTGGAATCTTTGCCTTCAGTTCTTTTGGATATATACCTAAAAGAGGAATTTTTGAATCATATGATAATTCTATGTTTAATTGGTTTTTTTTGCTTGTTTTTTTAAAAGATTGCTTTTCTTCTTTAATGTGGATCATTCTTAAAGTCTTTATTGAATTTGTTACAATGTTGCTTCTGTTTTATGTTTTGGGCCATGAGGCATGTGGGATCTTAGTTCCCTGACCAGGGATTGAACCCACACCCCCTGCATTGGAAGGCGAAGTCTTAACCACTGGACCACCACGGAAGTCCCTGTTTAATTGTGTTTGAGGAACCACCATACCATTTTCCACAGCAGCTGTATCATTTACATTTCCACTAGCATTCAAGAGGGTTCTAATTTCTCCACATCCTTGCCAATGTTTGTTGTTTTCTGTTTTGTTTTTTTATAATAGCCATCCTAGTTGATGTGAAGTGGTATCTCATTGTGGTTTTGATTTGCATTTCCCTAATGGTTAGTGATGTTGAGCATTTTTCATGAGCTTACCTAATTGCCTTTTTGGTTATTCTCTCTTGGTCTTTCTCCCCTTCTAGAACTCCAGTTAGGTGAATGTTGGATCTCCTGTATCTTTCTTTTCTATCTCTTAATTTTGCACCTATTTTCATCTTATTATTTTTTACTGCACACTCAGAAATTTCCTTGGCCAGATATTTTAATTTACTAACTTTATCTTCTGCTATGTAAATTCTGTTATTTGGGCCATCTGTTGTTTATTCTGGTGATCATATTTTTAATTTCCAAGGATTCTGATAGATTCTTTTTCACAGCCATCTGTTCTTCCTTTGGATGTGACATACTCTTGACTCTATTAACTCTTATTTCTGGTTTCTTCTATTAACTCTGTTTCTTTAGGAATTAGTTCTTCCACTCTCTGAGTTTGCTCCCTCTCTTTTATGTTATTCATTTCCTTCAAATAATTGGTGATTGTTGGCTGTATATTCATATTTATTAATGACCTGGATTGGGAGCTGGAGTGCATTTCCCTAGCTCAAATGAAAATCCCTGCTTCTTTGGCAGTGACAGGTTCTGAACAGAGCAAACTTTCTTTTGATAATTGATAAGGAAAGCAGAAGGAAAGATGTACAAGTTGTTTCTTTTTCCATTGGGGATTGCATAGTGATCATATATTACCTAGGCATTAAATTATCCTGATTTTCTGGTCCCAGCAACCACCTTTGGAAAGCTCTGTATCAGATTTTACATTTATTTGGCCAATGGAAGGTTGTATCCTGGGGCACAGTCCTGGGGCAAAGAACAGAGCCTGCAACTCTGAGAGCAGAGGGCTGGTGCACTGTTATGCAAGACTTTAATTATTCACCCAGCCTACCACCCCATAGCCAGCTTCTTCTTAGAGCTTGAGTCTAACAGCTTGGGATTTGCCAAGAGAGGACTGGGGCTGAATTAAGGAGAGCTGAAATGCGTTGCATAATAACATGGGACAAATTACTGGCAAGGAATGAGAGAAGGAGGGGCTAAAATACACAGCAGGATGCTGGGGACTTAATTGTTGCAAATATCCAAAGAACTTTTAAAAATATAGAAATCGAATACTTTTTAACCTATTAGCTCTTCTGTGATGTGAGTCCTCTTCGTTTCTCCAAGGTTTGAGTGAAGTTTGCTATACTCAAATATGCCTTTTTAAAAAAAGTGTGAGTGTTGCTGGTTTGGTACAGATCAGAGAAAGGAAGCAATTGTAGGGCAGAAATAAATGTGAAAATAAGATTCCAGGGGTGGTATATACTAATATTCAAAAGTGACCTTGAGTATACAAGCTTCTGGGATTCTTCATGTAACTTTGGGAGGGAAAGGAATGTGGGGTTTCTGCTGCATCTGGGTTACATATTTATTATTTGAACTTTCACCTAATTGTGTGTGCATATGCTCATTGTAAACTCCTTAGGTATAGGCAGTTGTACTTTTTGTTGTGTGTATCTATCTTTTTACTGCCCATGAGTCTAGCACTGCAATGTGCACATAATATGCTTTCATTAGGGACTTCCCTGGCGGCCCAGAGGTTAAGACTCCACACTTCCACTGCAGGGGGCGTGGGTTCCATCCCTGGTCGAGGAATTAAGATCCTGCATGCTGTGAGGTGGTGTGGCCAAAAAAAAATTTTTTTTAATGCTTTCATTAAACAGTTTTTTTTTTTTTGGCCACGTTGGATCTTTGTGGCTGCGTGCAGGCTTTCTCTAGTTACGGCGAGCGGGGGCTACTCTTCGTTGCTGTGTGTGGGCTTCTCATTGCGGTGGCTTCTCTTGTTGTGGAGCACGGGCTCTAGGCACGCGGGCTTCAGTAGTTGTGGCATGCAGGCTTCAGTAGTTGTGGCTCGAGGGCTCAGTAGTTGTGTCTTGTGGGCTCTAGAGCACAGGCTCAGTAGTTGTGGCGCATGGGCTTAGCTGCTCTGCGGCATGTGGGATCTTCCCAGACCAGATCTCAAACCCGTGTCCCCTGCATTGGCAGGTGGATTCTTAACCACTGTGTCACTAGGGAAGCCCCTAAATAGTTTTTAAATCATTCAACATATTGAGTTTCCACTGAACCACTCCTATCACTACTTCTTTGTGAAAAAAGTTTAAAAGACCCATTCTTGTGGTTGGACTAAGAGGTAAGGCTTAAAGGCAGATTGACCCATCTGAGGATTAAGTTCATAACAAATCTACCCTACAACCAGGTATTGAGGCACTGAAAATGCTTCATTTTGTTAAAATGAGAAAGTATATACACAAACAGAAATGACACGGTAGAAAGCACCACAAATGACCCAAAATATGATTTACCTCTTTCATTTGATAAGCATTGATTTTCTAATTCACATAAGGTAATAAAGTATCTCTAGAAATGAATACCTCTTTTTGTTTTGTTTTGTTTTGTCTGCTCAGAATCCCTTTTCCTTTCTTAGGGTAAACAGTCATTTGATTTTCCTTTGAGAAGCCATCCCCAACCTGTTGCAGGTTGGGTTCAGTGTTCACTCAATGTGCCCCCCTTCCCTTGGCCAAGACTCAAGCTGTGCCAGTCAGACTCTTCCTGGAATGTGAATGCTAAAGCCAGTGACTGTGTTAGAGCTAATTCATTCCTACTATGCTGCCCTTAATAGAGCGTCCATTCGTTCCTGCTGACAAGTTCAGCAGAGCTGCCCAAATTATTGTTCTTTCTGAATCTGGGTTCCTTAAGCTTTTTTTGGGGGGCGGGTGCATTTCTGATCTACTCAAATCCAGTCCAATAAATTACTTCTTGCTAAAATCAACCAGCTTCTGTTTCTGCTGTGTGCAACCAAAGAACTCTGACTGATACAGCTCCAATACAAATGGTCTGTACTTAGAGTATCTATAACTATTTGATAAATTAATTTAAAAAACTTGGATGGGGGCTTCCCTGGGGGCGCAGTGGTTAAGAGTCCGCCTGCCGATGCAGGGTACACAGGTTCGTGCCCTGGTCCGGGAAGATCCCACATGCCGCAGAGCGGCTAGGCCCGTGAGCCATGGCCGCTGAACCTGCGCGTCCAGAGCCTGTGCTCCGCAACGGGAGAGGCCACAACAGTGAGAGGCCTGCATAACGCAAAAAAAAAAAAAAAAAAAAAAAACTTGGATGGCAGCATTTGCTCAGATAAAAATTAGCTTCCTCAAACAATGACACTAACTAAGTGTCCAGTTACTGAGGTGTTCCATCAAAAAGGACAAAGTAGGGACTTCCCTTGTGGTCCAGTGGGTAAGACTCTGTGCTCCCAATTCAGGGGGCATGGGTTCGATCCCCGGTCAGGGAACTATATCCCACATGCTTGCCACAATTAAGAGTCCACATTCTGCAACAAAGTAAGAAGTCCACATGCTGCAACTAAGACCTGGAGCAGCCAAAATAAATAAATAAATATTAAAAAAAAAAAAAAAAGGACAAAATATTTTCCAATACTTCATGAAGGGGAACAAAAGGGGAGGAACAGTATGTTTCTTTACTTCTAGGGCATGTGAATTGAAGAAGGACATACACAAATCAAAACTTGTATAGTTCCTTCTCTATTTTTGTTTGTTCCATTAATGATATTCCTACTGTGGTATAAGGTCCAACAGATATGCCTTGACATCTGAGGGAAACTGAGAGTGCTTCCAATGGCCTAACCACAACTCTGTGTGGGTTCCCCCCCACAACTCTGCTCCCATGGATAAGGTCTTCTAGCCTTATCCTGGGAACCAGCCACAGAGCCTGCTCATCCCTGAGTAGCAGGCTTTAGTTCCCTGCCTGCCCATGGAATTATTCAAATAAGCCAATCACATGGAACTCAGCAGGCACCTGATTTGATACTACCCTTTTGATACTACAACTGCAGTCTCCCACAGCCCCCGACCGTTCACTCTGTTCCCAAGTCCCCACATGACAATGTGGTATGTTGTGTCCTCCTCTCCCGGGCTATGAGTATATATGACTGATAAACTGCTGTGCAGTGTTAGGTGTCATGCTTTTGGCCATTTCCATAACCCTAGGATAGAAATCCCTTTTTCACCAGTAGGGTGAAGAGGGGGTGATTAAACACTTACCTGAAGAGAAGAACAAAGCTTTCTTCCTCAAGCCAAGAGAAATGCACTTGGGAATGAGACAAGGACATAATTTGGCCACTTTCTTGTGCATCCTTTCCTTCATTTAGAAAGTCATGCTAAGGACTGGAGGGAAAACTCCAATGAGAGCTGCAAAAGCTAAAAGCTCTCACTTTGGGCAGAGAACCGGGAAAGCTTCATTTGTAACAGAGTGATGAGAAGGCCGGGACTGTCTCCTGCTTGGCTGCTACTAGAAGGCCAACTGGGAGCCAGGGCTCGCGGTGGCCTATCCCACCTCGCCAGGAGACCACATTGGGCTTTGGGGCCCCAACCATCACTGTAACAAGAAATGTACCTTTATTTAGAATGTAAACGGCACATGTCCACCTCTCAGGTAAGGATTTGAGGATTCAAAACCTCAGCCATCTTTCTGTTGATCATGACCAGTGTGTGTCATTTTCAACCACACGAAACAAGTGACTGTCAACTGAGGCATTTGGTTGGCTAATTTTTCTTTACCATCACTTTCACTATCTTTCCCCTCTCCAGGCCAATCCAACCTTCTTTTATGTCTTGACTACTAAGATCCATATGAGATATCAGCTCCCTTTCTGCTCCCCTTTGAATATTGTTTTAATTTTAATATGGGATTCATTTCAAAGATATTTATTTTGTAGTTCATTTACTTTATCATATAGTGGCTCAAAAATGGAAGTTGGAGTCTGGAAAGAGCTGTGCTTGGTTTTTTACTAAACTGTGAGACTGTGGGTGGGCTCTGGTTGTTGGTTTCTGCTTATGTAAAACAGAGATAATACCCCATCCTGGGTGGGTTGCTGAGAGTATTTAATGAGGTTATGTATGTCAATCTCTGGCACGGTGTCTGGTGCATAACAAATCCTCAACTCACGTTCATTTCACTCCTATCTATCCTTTTAATTTCTAAATGGGTTCCTTACTCATCAAGGGTTACTGAATATCAACAGAGGCAAGAAGATTGGAGTGTAAGACCCAAAGGAGTAGATGAAAGCATATGGGCAGTTTGGGGGGATGTGTACTACTGGCTCCTAAAAGTATCAATAAAGTTAATTATAGCATAAAAGAATGGGCAGTGAGTAGGGCTGGTTCTGTGTCAGTGTGAATATCTTTTACAGATAGAAGGATAAAAGTGGGCTGGCTCTAAATCTGTCCCTTCAGGCAGGCTTGTTGGCAGTCATAGTGACTCTGGTTCCAGCCTTCTTGTAGAGTCCCAGAGCCTCTCCACAACTTCATTGCCCTCCTTTAGACTTCCCACTCCCACTCCCCTTTGTTTCCTTGAAGCATTTCCTCCCAGTTTGTTATCAAGCTGTAAGGGTTTGAAGAACTCATTGACAATGGAGTTGGTAATTGATAACGCCTTATCATGTAATCCCTTCAAAGGAGATTGGCAATTAATAAGGAACTATGTCTTATGCCAAAAAAATGGCTTTCTAATGGTAAAATTTAAGAGTAAAAACCTGAGCATATGGTTTAGAACTTGAATTCCGACAATTACACATGCACAGATTTGAAGCCTAGATTCGTCACTTAATAGCTATGAGATCATAAGCAAGTTATCCTAAGTCTCAGTTTCCTTAACTGTAAAATAGGGATAATAATACCTATACCTCATAGGAGTATCATGAAGATTCAAGGAAATAATCCCTGTGAAGCATTTAGCCCTATGCTCGCACTTGATAAATGTTAGCTGTTATTGTCATTGTTTTATTTTGTGAAATCCCATCTCATTGGCAAGGATCAATTCTATTCATATGTAAGTCCAACCCAGGATCCAGGAAAGGTAGATATAGATTTAAGTCACTTAATCTGAATTAGTTGTTGTAAGTGGCATATTCAGGTCCCTTGGTCCTCTGCCTGCCCCGAGCTGAATTCATGGCTCTCACAGCAGAGCCCGACCACTTCTTGTCTTTTCCAGACAGACTGTAGAAGCTTCACGGTTCACTGCTGACGAGTTTAATTCTAAGGCAAAATATTTTACCCGTTTAGCATATTGTTAAATTAGACCGGCTCCCTATCTTCTGAAATGCACATTTTGGGATTGATGGATTTAGAATTTTTTTTTCTTAGGTTTTGCTGATCACAGGTTTAAGTCTTTAAGTCTTTTCATCTCCTTCACAGAAAAACATTGACAAAAATGTAATCAGTGAGTAGCCCAATTGAATAAAATGAAACGGTCAAAGGAAGCTATAATGACGCTTAGGGTTCGGTGGTTCTTGGTTTCCAGTTTTGCTTTTGCAGGTTGTAGCCAGTTAGAGGTTGGGGATGCTAAATCTGCCCTTTGTGAATAAACAGACAAATGATTTGGTCTTCCATTCTGCCAGGCCTTGATCTTTTGAGTTAAAGAAAAGAGTGTAAGTAATTCCTTCTTTGGAGCAACAATTTTCAGGGACAGCTGTTTTCTAGCTTATGGGGAGGAGGAATTTCTGGCTGCTAGCTAGCTTCAGATGAAGGGTTTGCAGAATTCCTGCTCTTCCCCAGTTGGTGCTAATGCATTCCTCATTGTCTGCAGTGGTTGGGCTGCTCTCTTCATTAAGAGAAAAGGGATAGGGATCAATTTTCAAAATCACAGACATCTAAATGTGTGCAGAATTTGGATATTTTAGATATCAGTACCTAAACTAAGATGAAAAATCTCAGAGATGGCAGATAACATCATGTTTCAAGGTATGGAGAAAACTTCCCTTCTAAAAGGGCTGCCGTAAAGAATAAACAAGGCCTTAATGAGAAAGAATTCCAACTTCAAAGTTTACACTTGGAGAAATCTGATGAATCATTTTTATAATTCCAGTTTCTCTATCTCTTAACATGGGTACAGTAGTCCAGATCAGGCTCAAAGACTAGTTGTGAGAACTGTATGAGATACATGATTTCATCCTATTATGTTTTTAGTTTTGGAGATTGAAAAAAATTCTGGGCATGTATCCCAGAGAAATTAAAACTTAACATTCACACAAAAATATATACATAACTCATGGTAGCTTTATTTGTAATAGTCAAACACTAAAAATAATCCAAAGATCCTTCAATGAGTGAATGGATAAACAAACTGTGGTACATCCATACCATGTAATACTACTCAGTAGTAAAAAGGAAGTGATACATGCAACGGCTTGGATGGATCTCAAATGAATTATACTGAGTTTGAAAAGGCAATTCAAAAAGGTCCCATACTCTGTGATTCTTCCATTTATCGACAGTCTTGAAATGACAAAAGTTTAGAGATGGAAAACAGATTAGTGGTTGCCAGGGGATAGTGATGGGCGGGGAAGACGGTGTCTGTGGTCATAAAAAGGCAGTAGAATGGGACTCTGGGAGGGCTCACGCCAGGGAGTGCTTCCCAGGGCTTCTGCTGCCAGTGTCCTGGTTCCCGCGGTGAGCCACAGCCATCCCCCGCCTCTGCAGGAGACCCTCCGACACTAGCAGTGAACACCTACCTCTTCATGATGCAGGCTCAAGCCATTCTCATCTGGGACAACATGAGAACGATCGGCGCTCAGGTTTACGAGCAGGTAGTTCGGAGCGCTTACGCGAAGAGGAACAGCAGCGTGAATGACTCAGATTATCCTCTTGACTTGAACCACAGCGAAACCTTCCTACAAACCACAACTTTGCTTCCTGAAGACTTCACCTACTTTGCAAACCATACCTGCCCTGAAAGGCTCCCTTCCATGAAGGGCCCCATAGCCATAAACATGAGTGAAATTGGAATGGATGTCGTCCATGAACTCTTCTCTAGAGACCCAACCATCAAGCTCGGAGGTCACTGGAAGCCATCGGATTGCATTCCTCGATGGAAGGTGGCAATCCTTATCCCCTTCCGGAACCGCCATGAGCACCTCCTGGTCCTGCTCCGACACCTGATTCCCATGCTCCAGCGCCAGCGCCTACAGTTTGCATTTTATAAGGTGGAGCAAGTTGGCACCCAACCCTTTAATCGAGCCATGCTTTTTTTTTTCCTTTGGTACACGGGCCTCTCACTGTTGTGGCCTCTCCCGTTGCGGAGCACAGGCTCCGGACGCGCAGGCTCAGCGGCCATGGCTCACGGGCCCAGCCACTCCGCGGCATGTGGGATCTTCCCGGACTGGAGCACGAACCCGCGTCCCCTGCATCGGCAGGCGGACTCCCAACCACTGCGCCAGCAGGGAAGCCCCCGAGCCATGCTTTTTAATGTGGGTTTTCAAGAAGCAATGAAGGACTTGAACTGGGACTGTCTTATTTTTCGTGATGTGGATCATATACCAGAAAGCGATTGTAACTACTATGGATGTGGAACAGATGCCAAGGCACTTTGCAACTAAACTGGATAAGTATATGTATCTGCTTCCTTATACTGAGTTCTTTGGCGGAGTGAGCGGCTTAACAGTGGAACAGTTTCAGAAAATCAACGGCTTTCCTAATGCTTTCTGGGGTTGGGGTGGAGAAGATGACGACCTGTGGAACCGAGTACAGAATGCAGGCTGTTCTGTGAGTCGGCCGGAAGGTGACACAGGGAAGTACAAGTCCATTCTTCCTCACCACCGAGGAGAAGTCCAGTTTCTGGGAAGGTACGCGTTGCTGAGGAAGTCCAAAGAACGGCAAGGGCTGGACGGTCTCAACAACTTGAACTACTTTGCAAACGTCACATACGATGCCTTGTATAAAAACATTACTGTCAATTTGACACCCGAGTTGGCTCAGGTGACCGAGTACTGAGACGAGGGGAGAATATATGTTTGCTTCACCCACCGCCCCCAAGAAAGCAGCCTGACGACATGTCTAGGGGCTCCGCAGAAGAAGAAAACAGAAATCCAGTGTCTCATGAAGGATCACAGGGTTCAAGGAAAAAATGTGGACAGAGCACATGCACAAAACGCCTTCACCATTTGGACTCACTGGGCTTGAGGGAGAAGGCCGGGAACTGACTTTCTCTTTTCACAGGGCTGCTCTTCTCCCCCATCTTCTGCCCTGATGTCCCATCTCCTCCACAATCTCCAGAACCAAAGCTGTGATCCGCAACCATCCAGCCACAAATGGCCTAGGGAGCTTCTTGGCCTTCAGAGCAAAGAGGCAGACCCACCACAGGGCAGCTGTGTTTTAGGAAGGGCAAAGGAAACTCCACACAACCATTCTTCTACATCTCTGGTGTTCTCTTTGGTTTCATTAAAAAAAAAAAAAAAAAAAGAGGTAACAGAAGGGATCCTTATGGTGATGGACCTCTTATCTATTTGGACAGTGGAAGTGATTAGATGAATCTATATGTGCAATATATAATTGCACATTATTGGGCTTCCCTGGTGGCGCAGTGGTTGAGAATCTGCCTGCCAATGCAGGGGACACGGGTTTGAGCCCTGGTCTGGGAGGATCCCACATGCTACGGGGCAACTGGGCCCGTGAGCCACAACTACTGAGCCTGTGCGTCTGGAGCCTGTGCTCTGCAACAAGAGAGGCCGCGATAGTGAGAGGCCCGCACACTGCGATGAAGAGTGGCCCCCACTTGCCACAACTAGAGAAAGCCCTCGCACAGAAACAAAGACCCAACACAGCCAAAAATAAATAAATTAACTCCTACCCCCAACATCTTTAAAAAAAAAAGAGATGACATAAAAAAAATTGCACATTATTAAATGCACAAACAAATAAGTGCATGTATAACTTAAGAAATATGGATTGATCATTGAATTATAGCAATGTCAATAGTGTGATTGTGATATTGCACTATAGTTATGCAAGGTGTTATCTGGGGGAACTGAGTAAAGGGTACATAAGGTCTCGCTATATTATTTCGTACAACTGCAAGTGAATCTACAATTATCTCAAATTTTAAAACATAATTTTTTTTTAGTTTGGACCTTTTGACTGCCTTCATCCAGTTCCCCTCCCCCCACCCTCTGCCTCTGGTAACCACAAATCTGATTTCTAGATGAGTTTGTTTATTTATTTTTGACGTACAATTGACCTACAACACTATGTTAGTTCCTGTTATACAATACAGTGATTTGATATTTCTATACATTTCAAAATGGTCACCACAGTAAGTCTAGTTACAATATGTCACCATACAAAGATATTATATAGTTATGGACTATATTCCCCACACTATACATTTCATACCCATGTCTCATTTATTTTGCACCTGGAAGTTTGTACCTCTTAACCTCCTTCACCTATTTCCCTTCCCCCCATTATTTTTTTTAAATACAGAGAATTAGAGAAAAAAATATCTCTCTTCCATGACTGGCCCAGTAAGATATTAATCTCGCCTTTTCTGTCAGTCGAATTTCTTAGTACTCTTTTTCTGTATTTCTGTATTTGATCCATGTGTTTATCCATGTATGTGTTTGGAGCAGAGTGAGTTTTCAAAGCTGAATTCACGCTGCCATATGAGCCCAGAAGACCTCACTTTAACGAACTATAGAAGCATTGAAGGCTGCACTCAGAGTCAGTGCTGGGCAGCAACTCCATCCAAACAGTCCTCCCTTGGGGTTAACATTTTCATGGTAATTTGAAGTGTTCACAATATTACTCACTTCTTTACAACAGTTTTATTAAGTTATACGAGAAATTCATCTTCTCTACAGAAAAGTTAAAAATTCAAAGAAGTAAAAGAAAAAATAAAAACCCAACTAATTTCTAATCTGATTTTGGAAAGTAAACTTGTCACCTCAGAATAAACTCCAGAACCATTTTGCTATTAATTGAGATGTTTAGCAGAAAGTTTATCAAGACAGAATATGGATTTTACTAAACAGGACTCAACTTATAATTAGCAATCATTTGGCTCTTCTCACCTCTGAAAACTGACCAATAGTCAGAATTTCACACCTCCAAATGAAAATTGGCATCCACTGTTTTGAGATAACCAGAGGAACGGCAGCGTTCAATGTAAGCAATATGACAAAACCTCATAACTTAGGGCTTACTGTTTTGAAAAGTGTAAAATAAATCAGATAATTCAACTGATGAGATACTCAGAAAAGTAGTGCTTAAATGTTCTGGGCCTCGATGGTAAAGGACAGCTGTTGGACTTAATGAACATACTCATATGATGATAGTTCTATGAGGGAGTTGCATGTTTATATCCATAAAAAGGTGGAAGATAATTAAAGATTCAAATGAGGTAATCATTCCTTAATAAGGTCTACTAAGGCTTTAACATTAGGCCATTAGAAAAGAATCTGATGAGCAACTGTCAGGTTTGTATCAGAAGCAATCAAGCATGTGTCCAAACTCCACTGCTGTTACGTGAGTGTGAGGGATGGAAATGGCACACAGGCTTTGCTGAAGAACAGTCATCCTATGATAATGAAGTGGGGGTTAATGCTAATGCAGGATATATTTGGAAACTTAAGCAGGTGCTTTGGGAAAGGCTTATCTGTGGTCAAATGCTGGTCTCCAAGGAAAGCAAAGAGATGCCTGGGCTCCCTATTATCTGAATGGTTGGTGGAGATGCTCCAGTTGGTTCTGAAGGCACAAATGCCTAAGAGTTATTACTGACTTTTTAATATCCACCTAGGTCTTTAGGCCCAAATGCTGGGGAAGTGGGCAGATACATGGGACAGTTATGGACTCTGTTCACCCCATTAACTTAAGGTTGAGATAGACAGTCCTGATAGCTATCTCCAGGCCCCCTTGTTTCCGGTCCCCCCTGCCACCATTGTCTGTGAAGTCTTCAAAAAGGAGAAGCACTTCCCAAGCAGGAGACCCTCGTCTACTCCCATCCTACCCTCCAGCTGCCTAGGAGGAAAGAAAGCTAGAGAGAACCAAAAAGAGGGAGTTTAACTCCATTTTGCTCCTCTTCTGAAATTTCGATTTCCTTAGCACAGAAGACCCCTTATGTCTTCTTGAAAAGTGAATTTGGGCAGAAGGGAAGTTATGACTATGCCCTAGAGGTCAAAGTATTTGATCAGGAGTATATGGGGAGGGGGCATTCTCCTCCTACCCCCTTGTTCATACCTCAACACCCTGGCGCAGGACATTGATGAGAGTCCCATGTCCATGGGGTCTTTCCTGGATGGGTCTAATGTGCCAATGGCTCATGCTAATCCTTGGGTCACTTTTTTTTTCCCCCTTTTGGGTTTTCCTGACTTCAGATGGAATTGCTTCATAGAGCCTGATCTTCTATAGCTGCTTTAGACCTTCACCTGCTGGAAAGGTCTGAAGTTCTCCAGCTTTTTAGTCTCATTAGTGGATAAGTTGAAATTGGAGTAAGAGGCTGAGTGTCTCTGCACATTACGCAAATCAGCTTTGCCAGCACCGTACTACTTTCCTCATGGACTCCTTGAATCTAGTTATAAATAGGTTAGAGCTAATAAATGAGGAGTGAGTGATGGGTCCTCTCCACTTCTAACAGCAAAGTAAAACAAAGGTATCATTGAACCTTAAATGCGATAAACAATTCTTTATTTTTTTTAATAAATTTATTTATTTATTTTTGGCTGTATTGGGTCTTCGTAGCTGCACACAGGACTTTCTCTAGCTGCAGCCAGCAGAGGGCTACTGTTTGCGGTGCACGGGCTTCTCATTGCGGTGGCTTCTCTTGTTGTGGAGCCCGGACTCTAGGTGCACAGACTTCAGTAGTTGTGGCACGTGGGCTCTAGAGCACAAGCTCAGTAGCTGTGGCGCACAAGCTTAGTTGCTCCGTGGCATGTGGGATCTTCCCAGACCAGGGATCGAACCCGTGTCCCCTGCATTGCCAGGCGGATTCTTAACCACTGCGCTGACAGGGAAGTCCCACGATAAGCAATTCTTGAAAGAGAAAGCAGGGGCAACTCAATTATTGAGAGGAAAGAAATATGACTGGAAAAAAGAACATAGCATATATGTTCTTTTCTCTTTATATATATATATACATACATACATACATATGCTGGCGTGGTAGCAAAATTTCAAGAGCTACATTGAGGTGGAATGCCAAGTTTGGGCATATTTGGGGAAATATTGGATGGGCCACCCAGAGTCTATTTAAATGAGTTTGAGCAACTTCCTGAGAGAAAAAGAACTCATTCTAGAAAAAGGAATCTGGCTCAATACTTTGAATTAGAATGTTACTAATTCTTAAATATGGATGAGAAGGGCAACTCTGCGGGTAGTAGAGTGTTTGTCCCTGGGATATTTCTCCTGATCCAGATCTCCACTAGAAACATGTCTAAGTCTGCTGTACTGCCTGTGTAGTATTTTATTTTGAAACAGTTCAGTATGAACAATGTGATATATGTATGTAAATTAATTTTAACCTACATCTAAGGGTTAGTATAATCTTTGGTTAGCACTGGAAATCCCCCAATCTTCAATCCACACACCAAAAACAGCTAAGAAGTATTTCAGATACCCTCATCAAAATCTAGCCAAGGGCTTCCCTGGTGGCACAGTGGTTGAGAGTCCGCCTGCCGATGCAGGGGACACGGGTTCGTGCCCCGGTCCGGGAAGATCCCACATGCCGCGGAGCGGCTGGGCCCGTGAGCCATGGCCGCTGAGCCTGCGCGTCCAGAGCCTGTGCTCCGCAACGGGAGAGGCCACAACAGTGAGAGGCCCGCGTACCGCAAAAAACAAAAACAAAAACAAAATCTAGCCAAGTACCCATCTTGAATACCACTAATTTCACTACCAAAAAGTTATTTCTTTTTTTTTTATTATTATTTATTAATTTATTTATTTTTGGCTGTATTGGGTCTTCGTTGCTGTGCGCGAGCTTTCTCTAGTTGCAACGAATGGGGGCTACTCTTTGTAGCACCGTCTCGTTGTCCTGGCTTCTCTTGTTGCGGGGCACGGGTTCTAGGCGTGCGGGCTTCAGTAGTTACGGCTTACAGGCTCTAGAGCTCAGGCTCAGTAGTTGTGGTGCACAGGCTTAGTTGCTCCGTGGCATGTGGGATCTTCCCGGGCCAGGGCTCGAACCCGTGTCCCTTGCATTGGCAGGCAGACTCTTAACCATTGCGCCACCAGGGAAGCCCCCCAAAAGCTATTTCTAACATCTTTTATGCTGATGAATCAAGTCATGTTGCTCTTATGTTCCTCTAAGAGAATCTAAGGAGAAAGACACATTTTTCCCTACTTCCCAACAGCAGTCTGGGGATCAAGTTCCCCTTGAATCAACACTAGAAGCCTGTGATTTCTTGAAGGAGGCAGCAGAACCTGTTGGATGAGTGGTCTGGCCAAAGTGGTATCCAGCTAAGGCAGTGGCATCTGGAAGAGGGGATGGAAACAGTAGAGTCATGGGGAAGTCTTGGCTGGCCCAACAGGTTCAGGAGAGACTGATGAACATGGTGGCACCCAGGGAAGTGAGAATGAATCAAGAAAAGAGAATGAAAATATCACAAATCACTAATGAGTCACCTCTGAGAACTCCCAGAAATACTTGATGGAGATTTTGTTGGGATTTGAGGTCAGCACCTGAAAACACGGATTGCATATGTATAATTGCATTGGAGTGGGAAGTTAGACATGAAAATACTTAATTGCCATTGAAATCTGCAAAGGATCTCTCAAAGGGTACTTTCAATTCTGTACTTGGCCCAGCCAAATACAATTGGCTTGACTCCTTAGGTGGAACAGAAGGTACCTGGTAGAGCTAAGTTTTCATAGATGCATCTGGTTCCCCAAGAGGGCACAGAGCTAATACAACTGAAAAGGTGTACACCTGTGACTTCAGGCATCTTGTGAATGACCTGGCCTGGCTTAGTCATTCACAAGATGCTTAAGTTCAAAGCAGAGATTTTCATCTGGGAAGCAGGTTGGGGTGGAAGGAAATATTCAAATGGCCTGGAGAATCTTTTCAGAACACAAATTCCCCAGGCCCCACTCTGGATCTGTTGACCCAGAATTTCTAGTAATGGGATTGAGAATGAGTTTGGGAGCCCAGTGTGTCTTCAGAATTTGGAGGCAACTGGAGAATCAAGGAGTTCTAGGGCAGAGAAGAGGAATATTTGCTCGTGTTACTAGGAGATGGGTAGGGAGGAACAGACCAGAGATACAGAGACTGGGGTTCCAGAGGAGGTGGAAGGGAGAAGGGGAGAAGGGCGGGAACACAGGTGGTCTTAAAGGGAACCGGAGGAGAGGCCCTCCATTAGCTGGAAGGAAAAAATCATGAGAGATCAGCTCGGTGCTTTGTCACCACCTAGAGGGGTGGGATAGGGAGGGTGGGAGGGAGGGAGATGCAAGTGGGAAGAGATATGGGGACATATGTATATGTATAACTGATTCACTTCGTTATAAAGCAGAAACTGACACACCATTGTAAAGCAATTATACTCTAATAAAGATGTTTAAAAAAACCCCACAACAACATGCATGTCTTCAGAAGAAAAAAAAAAGGAAAAAGGCATGAAAAGGTGTGGCTGTAGATGAGCTTGAAGCTGGAGGGAGTGCAGATAGCCTGAGGTTGGGGCTGAGGGTTGCCATTTTCTCTCTGGAGTGGACTGTAAGGCATGACCGGCTGCAGAGAAAGGAGAGGGAGGTTCCAAGAGGCGAAGTAATTTCTTTGAGCTTCTATAAGGGTGAGTGGCTGATCTGGGCTGCAAACTGAGGTCTGTCTCAGTTCAGAGTCCCTGTTCTTTCTCTGATTCACTGCCTTGTCTTTGTGCAGTACAGTCTAACCAAACCCTGATATTATGCCTTTCTGTTAAGTACCCTCCTTGAAAAGTCATTTTTGTCACAATTAATTTGATGGATGCTTGAGACACAACAGCTTTTTACATTAGACTAAATTGTTTCCACTTCTCCACAGTCATCTCTTTGGCTCCAAACCGCGCTCCCCCAAGTCCCTGGTTAGTCAGGATCTGTAATCTTCATCGCTCAATGTGAAATTTAATTTGGGAGGAATCCCTCACTTTCTTGGTAACTATGTATGATTGCGCTACACTTTGGGTCCGCCCCCCCTCCCCCTCAATTATCTTTCTAAAAAGAGATCTTATTTTTTTCCTCTGGGATTTTTGGCTGCTGTTTGATTCTGAAAGAGCACAAAAGGAAAAACAGATTTTCCATGCCTACCAACCTAAGCCTCCTCTCAACAAACCACAGAGCCCAGTGTCCTTTCCTCGGGGAAGCAGGTATTCATATTCCAGAGAATCCACCGGACTCTAAATGCTGAGTCCTTGGTGCCCATCTGATGCCCATATGCCATCTGTGTGACAGTAACGGTGCTCTCCCTGCTACAACCTCATCGTAGAAACTCCATCCAAACACCTTAAAGAAAGAGCTCACAGATGTTCGGAAAAATACACAATAATCCTTGGATGATTAATTTAATATTCTTTGGAGACATTCTGTAGATCACTAGGCTGCTGTTTTATTCTGGAAGCCATAACCTCCCCATTCTCACGCCTGTAATGTTTCATTCTGATTCATCTCAGGGCAAGGCAGATGATACCCAAACGTATGAACCAAGAGGCTGAAACATAGATCATTGCCTCCCTGATAAGAATATCAGTGCCTAGGAAGGAAGCCTTCAGCAGCAACGTTGAAATGACACATGAAAGGACAAATGATGTGGGGAACTTGTAAACCATTTCACATCTTGCCGAATGACTTTGTGTATTTGTGATTTTTTTAAGATGACAATTTAAAAATATTTATGTTAGTGTTTTCTATGCTATTTGTCTAGAATGTAAACCTTACTTTAGCTTTCCATAAAATAAACAAAATAGAAATATAGATCTAAAACATGACAAAAATATGTGATTTTGTGTATTTGTTTTGTTACCCCATCTAGTTAGTGTGTCTATAGCAGAGGTTGGCAAACTTTTTTGGTAAAGGACCAAAGAACAAAAATTTGGGGCTTTTCAGGTCATATAATTTCTGTTGCAACTAGTCAGCTCTGTTATCGAAATATGAAAACAGCCATTAAACAATACGTAAGTAAATGAACATGGCTCTGTTCCAATAAAACTTTATTTACAACACAGGCAGTGGGCCAGATTTAATCTATAGGCTGCAGATTGCTGACCCCTAGAAGGTAAGCTACATGAGGACACTTGAGTCCCCTAACACACAAAGTTTGCTAACATTATTGAGAACTAATTATGTGCTAGGCATCATGCTTAGGATATATAAACTTTGTTTAATGAGGTGGGTATTACTGTCGCATTTTTTAGATTGAGAAATGAAAGTCAGAAAGCTTAAGTAACTTACCTGGGATCACATGGCTAAGTAGTGGAGTCCCATGGCCTGCCTTTCTGTTGGTGAGGGTATGGCACGGTTGGTGGATACAGTGTGCCCTCTAGGGCACTAAGCTGGGATTTGTGTCACACCACTTATCAGATACTTGGGCTCAGGACCCCAGGAATTGTACCCTCAATTTCATATAAAAGCTGAGATACTAAGCAGTCTTGGGGTAAGAATTGTAACTGTGGTCCTTTGTGTTTTCCCCCAAGCTGTCCAGTGAAGTGGTTAGGTGTGTGTGTGCTCTGGAACCTGAGTGCCCGTGTTCAGATGGAAGTCCTGCTTGTGTGACTAGGCAGGTTGGTTTATGCCTCTGTGCTTCCTTGTCCTTGTCTGCTAAATGAGGATAGTGTTACTACCACCCAGGAGGGTTGTCATGTGGATTAAAAGAGTCAATACACGTGAAATGCTTAAGCAGTGCGTGATGAGCGTTGCTATTTTAATACCAAACACAGGTCATGGCACAAAGAGTCTGCTTACACATGTGGCTGTCTGACAAGACTTGTGATCCGTGGGCAGGAAAAGGAGGGAAGGAAGAAAAAGAAAGTAATATGAAAGATGAAGAAGGAAGACAAAGAGTAATAGGAACACAAACGATATGAGGGCGTTAAGGGCTGAGGTTTTGAAAATTATATCTCGTTCATGTAATAATAATATATGTGGATTGAAGAAAAAAATAAATATACCCAGAACCCTCCTTACCCGAAGATATATTTGGTGTATTCCCTTCCAGGATTTTATATCTGTCTCATGTGTTCTAGAGATGCTTCATATGTTCTCCAGTCTGCACGTTCCACCAACACACGCCAGTTGCTCTCCTTGCTTCTTGCTCTGGACTGGCAGCTGCTCTGCACTTCTCTCTCAGCATCTCTTGTGAGCACTTTGCTAGGCTTCTTCTGGTCACTTATGCCTGCTTTGCTGCAAAGGGTGGGCACTAGCCCATCCTGTTATTCCCCGTAGCCTAGCTAGCATGAGGCAGTCGTGTTTAACAGACTTTACATGTCTTGAGGCTCCCACAAGGGAACTTCAGTGCAGGAAAGGAAACTGACAACGGAGTATCTGACATTGCTGTGTCCAGCATCCATTAACCACACATATCCCACTGGACATCTCTTTCCCAAATCCCTGATTTGTTGCTACTATTGAGAAAAAAAATATCAGTAGACAGCGTAATGATAATGACTGATCAGACTGTAAGCTCTGTGAAGGCAGGAACGGTGTCTCTTTTGCTTAATACTGTCTCCACTTCACCAAGCACAGTGCTTTGGCACATAGTGGAGGCTCCATAAGTACTTGTTATTTGAATTCATGGAGGTGCTCTGTACAGGCTCCCACTGCCTATCAAAGTGAAGGCAGACTTTGGATATATATATTTTTTTGGGGGGGGATTTCATCTTGTTTACTATGTTTGAGATTCATTAGGTTTCTTTTTTTAATTTTATTTATTTATGGAATTTTTGAATTTTATTTATTTTTTTATACAGCAGGTTCTTATTAGTTATCCACTTTATACATATTACCATATATATGTCAACCCCAATCTCCCAATTCATCACACCACCACCCCCGCCACTTTCTCCCCTTGGTGTCCGTACGTTTGTTCTCTACATCTGTGTCTCTATTTCTGCCCTGCAAACCGCTTCATCTGTACCATTTTTCTAGGTTCCACATATAGGCGTTAATATACAATATTTGTTTTTCTCTTTCTGCCTTACTTCACCCTGTATGACAGTCTCTAGATCCATCCACGTCTCTACAAATGACCCAATTTTGTTCCTTTTTATGGCTGAGTAATATTCTGTTGTATATATGTACCACATCTTCTTTATCCATTCTTCTGTCGATGGGCATTTAGATTGCTTCCATGACCTGACTATTGTAAATAGTGCTGCAATGAACATTGGGGTACATGTCTCTTTCTGAATTATGGTTTTCTCTGGGTATATGCACAGTAGTGGGATTGCTGGGTCATATGGTAGTTCTATTTTTAGTTTTTTAAGGAACCTCCTACTGTTCTCCATAGTGGCTGTATCAATTTACATTCCCACCATGAGTGCAAGAGGGTTCCCTTTTCTCCACATCCTCTCCAGCATTTGTTGTTTGTAGATTTTCTGATGATGCCCATTCTAACTGGTGTGAGGTGATACCTCATTGTAGTTTTGATTTGCAATTCTCTAATAATTAGTGATGTTCAGCAGCTTTTCACGTGCTTCTTGGCCATCTGTATGTCTTCTTTGGAGAAATGTCTACTTAGGTCTTCTGCCATTTTTGGATTGAGTTGTTTATTTTTTTAATATGGAGCTTCATGAGCTGTTTATATATTTTAGAGATTAATCCTTTGTCCATTGATTCATTTGCAAATATTTTCTCCCATTCTGAGGGTTGTCTTTTTGTCTTGTTTGTAGTTTCCTTTGCTTTGCAAAAGCTTTTAAGTTTCATTAGGTCCCATTTGTTTATTTTTGTTTTTATTTCCATTACTCTAGGAGGTGGATCAAAAAAGATCTTGCTGTGATTTATGTCAAAGAGTGTTCTTCCTATGTTTTCCTCTTAAGAGTTTTATAGTGTCTGGTCTTACATTTAGGTCTCTCACCCATTTTGAGCTTATTTTTGTGTATGGTGTTAGAGAGTGTTCTAATTTCATTCTTTTACATGTAGCTGTCCAGTTTTCCCAGCACCAATTATTGAAGAGGCTGTCTTTTCTCCATTGTATATCTTTGCCTCCTTGTCATAGATTAGTTGACCATAGGTGTGTGGGTTTATCTCTGGGCTTTCTATCTTGTTCCATTGATCTATATTTCTGTTTTTGTGCCAGTACCATATTGTCTTGATGACTGTAGCTTTGTACTATAGTCTGAAATCAGGGAGTCTGATCAGGCTGATCAGCTCCGTTTTTTTTACCCTCAAGATTGCTTTGGATATTCGGGGTCTTTTGTGTCTCCATACAAATTTAAGATTTTTTTGTTCTAGTTCTGTAAAAAATGCCATCAGTAATTTGATAGGGATTGCATTGAATCTCTACATTGCTTTGGGTAGTATAGTCATTTTCACAATATTGATTTTTCTATCCCAAGAACATGATATATCTCTCCATCTGTTTGTGTCATCTTTGATTTCTTTCAACAACATCTTATAGTTTTCTGAGTACAGGTCTTCTGACTCCTTAGGTAGATTTATTCCTAGGTATTTTATTCTTTTTGTTGCAGTGGTGAATGGGATTGTTTCCTTAATTTCTCTTTCTGATCTGTCGTTGTCAGTGTATAGGAATGCAAGAGACTCCTGTGCATTAATTTTGTACCCTGCAACCTTACCAAATGCATTGATTAGTTCTAGTAGTTTTCTGGTGGCATCTTTAGGATTCTGTATGTATACTATCATGTCATCTGCAAACAGTGACAGTTCTACTTCTTCTTTTCCAATTTGTATTCCTTTTATTTATTTTTCTTCTCTGATTGCCATGGCTAGGACTTCCAAAACTATGTTGAATAATAGTGGTGAGAGTGCACATCCTTGTCTTGAGGAAATGCTTTCAGTTTTTAACCATTGAAAATGATGTTTGCTGTGGGTTTGTTGTATATGGCCTTTATTATGTTGAGGTAGGTTCCCTCTATGCCATCTTCTGGAGAGTGTTTATCATAAATGGCTGTTGAATTTTGTCAAAAGCTTTTTCTGCATCTATTGAGATGATCATGTGGTTTTTATTCTTCATTTTGTTACTGTGGTGTATCACATTGATTGATTTGCGTATATTGAAGAATCCTTGCATCCCTGGGATCAATCCCACTTGATCATGGTGTATGATCCTTTTAATGTGTTGTTGGATTCTGTTTGCTAGTATTTTGTTGAGGATTTTTGCATCTATATTCATCAGTGATGTTGGTCTGTAATTTTCTTTTTTTGTAGTATCTTTGTCTGGTTTTCGTATCAGGGTGATGGTACCCTCATAGAATGAGTTTGGGAGTGTTCCTTCCTCTGCAATTTTTTGGAAGAGTTTGAGAAGGATGGGTGTTAGTTGTCTCTAAATGTTTGATAGAATTCACCTGTGAAGGCATCTGGTCCTGGACTTTTGTTTGTTGGAAGATTTTTTTTGTTTGTTTTTTTGTTTTTGCGGTATGTGGGCCTCTCACTGTTGTGGCCTCTCCCGTCGTGGAACACAGCTCTGCACACGCAGGCTCAGTGGCCATGGCTCACGGGCCTAGCCACTCCACGGCATGTGGGATCTTCACAGACCGGGGCACGAACCTGTGTCCCCTGCATCAGCAGGCGGACTCTCAACCACTGTGCCACCAGGGAAGCCTCTGTTGGAAGACTTGTAATCACAGTTCCAATTTCATTACTTCTGGTTGGTCTGTTTATATTTTCTGTTTCTTCTGGGTTCAGTCTTGGAAGGTTATACCTTTCTAAGAATTTGTACATTTCTTCCAGGTTGTCCATTTTATTGGCATATACTTGCTTGTAGTAGTCTCTTATGATGCTTTGTATTTCTGCGGTGTCTGTTGTAACTTCTCCTTTTTCATTTCTAATTTTATTGATCTGAGTCCTCTCCCTCTTTTTCTTGATGAGTCTGGCTAAAGGTTTATCAATTTTGTTTATCTTCTCAAAGAACCAGCATTTAGTTTTACTGATCTTTGCAATTGTTTTCTTTGTTTCTATTTCATTTATTTCTGCTCTGATCTTTATGATTTCTTTCCTTCTACTAACTTTGGATTTTGTTTGTTCTTCTTTCTCTAGTACCTTTAAGTGTAAGGTTAGATTCTTTATTTGAGATTTTTCTTGTTTCTTGAGGTGAGCTTGAATTGCTATGAAATTCTCTCTTAGAACTGCTTTTGCTGCATCCCATAGGTTTTGGATCATTGTGTTTTCATTGTCATTTGTCTCTAGGTATTTTTTGATTTCCTCTTTGATTTCTTCAGGGATCTCTTGGTTATTTAGTAACCTACTGTTTAGCCTCCATGTGTTTGTGTTTTTTACGTTTTTTTCCCTGTAATTGATTTCTAATCTCATAGCGTTGTGGTCATAAAAGATGCTTGATATGATTTCAATTTTCTCAAATTTACCAAGGCTTGATTTGTGACCCAATATGTGATCTGTCCTGGAGAATGTTCCATGTGCACTTGAGAAGAAAGTGTAACCTGCTGTTTTTGGATGGAATGTCCTATAAATATCAATTAAATCTATCTGGTCTATTGTGTCATTTAAAGCTTGTGTTTCCTTATTAATTTTCTGTCTGGATGGTCTGTCCATTGGTGTAAGTGAGGTGTTAAAGTCCCCCACTATTATTGTGTTACTGTCAATTTCCTCTTTTTTAGCTATTAGCAGTTGCCTTACTTATTGAGGTGCTCCTATGTTGGGTGCATATATATTTATAATTGTTATTACTTCTTCTTGGATTGATCCCTTGATCATTATGTAGTGTCCTTCCTTGTCTCTTGTAACCTTCTTTATTTTAAAGTCTATTTTATCTGATATGAGTATTGCTACTCCAGCTTTCTTTTGATTTCCATTTGCGTGGAATATCTTTTTCCATCCCTTCACTTTCAGTCTGTATGTGTCCCTAGGTCTAAAGTGGGTCTCTTGTAGACAGCATATATATGGGTCTTGTTTTTGTATCCATTCAGCGAGCCTGTGTCTTTTGGTTGGAGCTATTAATCCATTCACATTTAAGGTAATTATTGATATGTATGTTCCTATTACCATTTTCTTAAGTTTTATGGGTTTGTTTTTGTAGGCCCTTTTCTTCTCTTGTGTTTCCCACTTAGAGAAGTTCCTTTAGCATTTGTTGTAGAGCTGGTTTGGTGGTGCTGATTTCTCTTAGCTTTTGCTTGTCTGTAAAACTTGATTTCTCTGTTGAATCTGAATGAGATCCTTGCTGGGTAGAGTAATCTTGGCTGTAGGTTCTTCCCTTTCATCACTTTAAATATATCATGACAGTCCCATCTGCCTTGTAGAGTTTCTGCTGAGAAATCAGCTGTAAACCTTACAGGAGTTCCCTTGTATGTTATTTGTCGTTTTCCCCTTGTTTTTTTCAATAACTTTTCTTTGTCTTTAATTTTTGTCAATTTGATTACTATGTGTCTCGGCATGTTTCTCCTTGGATTTATCCTGCCTGGGACTCTCTGCATTTCCTGGACTTGGGTGGCTACTTCCTTTCCCATGTTAGGGAAGTTTTCAGCTATAATCTTTTCAAATATTTTTTCAGATCCTTTCTCTCTCCTTCTCCTTCTGGGACCCCTATAATGCAAACATTGTTGTGTTTAATGTTGTCCCAGAGGTCTCTTAGGCTGTCTTCATTTCTTTTCATTCTTTTTTGTTTATTCTGCTCTGCAGATGTGAATTCTACCATTCAGTCTTCCAGGTCACTTATCCGTTCTTCTGCCTCAGTTATTCTGCTATTGATTCCTTCTAGTTTATTTTTCATTTCAGTTATTGTATTATTCATCTCTGTTTGTTTGTTCTTTAATTCTTCTAGGTGTTTATTCTTTTATTCTTCTAGGTCTTTGTTAAACATTTCTTGTATCTTCTCGATCTTTACCTCCATTCTTTTTCTGAGGCCCTGAATCATCTTCACTATCATTATTCTGAATTCTTTTTCTGGAAGGTTGCCTATCTCCACTTCATTTAGTTGTTTTTCCTGGGTTTTATCTTGTTCCTTCATCTGGTACAAAGGCCTCTGCCTTTTCATTTTGTCTCTTTCTGTGAATGTGGTTTTCCTTCCACAGGCTGCAGAGTTGTAGTTCTTCTTGCTTCTGCCCTCTCCAGACTTTGATAATATTAAACAGAATATTTTTTGCAATTGGATTTGGATTATTCTGCTGGTTTAGAGCTTCCCCAAGGACAACGGCTTAGGCACTTCCCCTCCCCACCCTCCCAATCCCTAACTAATACACATTTCAGCTTCTATCTAGGAATTCAGAAATGGCTGAATTTTTAAACATAACATCATTTTGTTTGCAATGTGTGTTGGATATATTATTTTACATAGTTAAGATCATGGTGTATCCATTGTTCTGTATCCTATTTTCACTCCCCCTCTGCCTTTGAACGTGATTTTGTCAACATGATTTTTAATGACTGCATAACATCTCATAGAATGTGGTAGATGTACATAATTTGCTAATCATTCTTTTTTCATTGTACATTTGGCTATTATAAATAGTGTTGCAAGGAGCATTCTTACATTTAAATCTCTGTCCATGGTTTATACTATAAGATAGATGCCTGGGAATGAAATGATGGTATCAAAATATATGAATATTTTTATGGCCCTTGTACCTCTTGCCAAATTGCTGTCCAGAAAGATTGTCCCAAATTATATTCTCACCAAATTATATTTTCATAAGGCATGAAAGTGCTTATTTCATCAAATCCTCCTCCATATTGTCATCATTTAAGAATCTCTATTAATGTGATAGATGAATAATAGATTGTTAGTGTTATTTTACATTATGCTTCTTTGATTACTAGTGAGTTCAAAGGAATGTTTAGAAGCCAGGTTAGCATTTATAGTTTCCAGCACTAATACATACTACAACTATTAATGTATATAAGCTTTCTGTATATAGTTCCCTTTCAGACCAACACCTCCACTGCTGAACAGAAAGCTGTGATGGGTTATGCAGCCCAATCTCTGCCATATGCTTGGTGCTTATTATTAAGCCCAACTCCTGAGCAAAGAAAGACATAATTAGCCTTTGGGGAATTATTTTAAGCCTTCAGCAGTAAAAGGCCTAAAGTTGATTTATTTCCCAGAATCTATTTGTATCCGATGCCTCTTTCAGTCGAGTCAGACTAAATGACCAGCATGGTTTCAGCCTCCTGTGAAGGAGGTTCTTGACAAGTTCTAGGAGGTTAGTCAAAACTAATCGCCTTAGTATCTTTGTACACCTCCAAGGTACCATCTGGAGACAAAAGAGCGAGTCCTTTGAAAGGAGAGAGAACCACTGGGGCATTTAACAGAGACAGCATAAGTTGAATTTATCTCAGATTACCAGTGGTCAAGATTGAGGCACTGTGCTCTGGGTTGAGAGAGCCTTGAGCTCAGCTGAGGGGAACTTGGCCTTTGCATCTAAGGTGGGGATTAGGAGAAGGCACTGTCTGTAATAAAGACACATGTTCTTTCAGGCGACTGACTTAATCAAGAAAGCTGCTTCTGCCAGTGATTATCATAGGCCAGACTTGAATCTGTGCTTCCAAAACAAAAGCAAGTTGTCTGATTCTAAAGCCTTCTTACACATATTGTGCTTCCAAAGACTGTATTGTTTTGTAATGATAGCAAAGGATTTTTACCCCCAGAGCACCTGGAAACACATTGTAATTCCCAGCCTCACGTTTCACCCAAATTGTTGTCTGGGTGATTGTGCTTGTTTGGGCTGTTATTCATCGATGGCACATTTGGAAACAAAATCTCGAGGTTGTCATGGGTCTGCACGTATTGACGGAGTTCTCAAATGCCAAAATGATAAACACCGTGCAGATGTTCCATGGGACAGTAACCCAGCCTGTCTTTGACAGTTTCACATGCAAATGACTAAACACGTCAGCTCTGGAAATAGATGCTGCAGCACGGGTTCACTGACTTTTCTTCTCATGAAAAAGTTAGGGCCAAGATTAATTAAAGCCAAGAGCTGGTTACTTTTTTTTTTTTTTTTTTTGCGGTATGCAGGCCTCTCACTGTTGTGGCCTCTCCCGTTGCGGAGCACAGGCTCCGGACGCACAGGCTCATTGACCATGGCTCACGGGCCCAGCTGCTTCGCGGCACGTGGGATCTTCCCAGACCGGGACACGAACCTGTGTCCCCTGCATCGGCAGGCAGACTCTCAACCACTGCTCCACCAGGGAAGCCCGAGCTGGTTCCTTTTAAAGACCCCATAATGATAACCATACCAAAATGTTTCTTGCAATTGCAGAAACTCTCTGTGGGGAGCCAGAAAGTAAGAATATAAAAATGCTTAGATGGAATTCTGTAGCCAGAGGCCATGCCTACTGGCAGACCCTTGCAAATATTTATTGGACAGATATAGTATTTTTGAATGAATAACTGAATGAATGAACAAATGATTGAATGATTGGAATAACTTCTCTAGTTCTGTGTTGGCCCAGTTGGTGGTGCACCATGTGATGAACAGTAGTGCTAGCCCCCAAGTATTGGGGATTTACATAGGGTCTTAGTGCTCTGTAGAGTGCTTCCTACACCTCTCCTTCTCCTGAATTCCTCACAATGACACTACAGAGCAGGTAGTTCTATTTCTGTCTCAGAAACGTGGGGACTAAGGAAGATATGACATGTCAGGACCAGAACCCAAACCCAAGTCTGCTGGATTCCATAGCCCGTGTTCTTAACCCACATCCTAGAGTGCTGCTTACTTAACAAGAGGTCACGTTCAGCAAAAGGTCACTGTCTTTTCATGGTCTCAATTATAATTTCCTCAGCTACCGAATCCGATGTTACTAGATTTGGAAGGTTGCTGAGAGATCACTTGGCCCAAGATCCCTCCTGCTGTAGGTGGAGAATCTGAGGTTCTGCCCACGTCTGTGATCGTTTGGCCAACCTGTGCAAGTGAGAGGCAGGTCTGGAACAGGTCAGCTAACCCTTGATCTGACACTTTCCCACTTCACCTCACTGAGGGTAAGGTCAAAATGGGAACCATGTAAACTAAAATAATGAATGTGGATCCTGCATATTTTTAAAAAATCACTTAAACTGACACCACAGTAGAATCATCCTTGTGCACACAACTCCCTCAGTAAAAATAAACATTAAGAGGACAGATATATGAGAAGTACTTTCCTTTAAAAACATCATTAAAATGGTGAGAACATGACGAATGTGCAGATTGCACAATATCTTCAGTGAATATTGAATGTAGTCTTTTACAGAATCGATGTGTATGCTGCTTGTTGGTTCTTGACAGTGGGAGAAACTGACGATATGTCATTGGTTAAAGTTAAAAGCAGGAGTGAATTTAAATATGGAAAATACCAGCCACTAATTCCCTCTGATTTTTCACTCTGAACTGTGTAAACAGGTCTACTCTACCCTCTGTTCTTTCCGGCTCTTCTTCCACTACTCTAACTGAAACCCTCAATGGGACCAATGCAGCTGTTCCCCATCAGGCTACTTCCCTCTGGTCCTTCCACTCACGGTTTCTAAACCATGTGTTTGTCTAAAATGCAGCCTTTTTCTGCTCCTCTATGGGAGACAGTTGCTGGCTCCTCATTGATCTAAGATCTTTTGCATTGCTTCTCAAGTCATCTCCTTCCTCCTGCCTCTCTCCTTTATGCTCCAGAAACATAGTTGGTAAGGACTCCTCATCTATAAATGACCATGGGTGAAATTCTTGGGTGGTTTACCAAGTTACCCAAAGTTACAAATCACAAGAGGATCAGCCAGGACCTCCAGGCCCCCCTCCAGCTCTGGGATCCTGTGACTAGACAGAATGCACAGCTCACAGCCACCAAGATGCTTATGGAAGAGTCATGTTAGCTTTAAGAAAAGCCAAGAAAGAATAAGTACTATAACCAATGCCCTCCACACTTAATGCTGAGCCAGATTCCTGAGATGACAGCTGTTATCTGTCTGCTTGCGACTCTGCCCACTGGTATGAGCAAAATGGCAAAGGACACAAGGGCAGGTTCTTGAGGAAATAGTGGAGTAAACTGTGGTGGTTATTAATTTTGCCTGTTTAGAAAGCTCTCCCACCTAGGGTTGCCAGATTAAATATAGGACGTCTTTGTATTTGCTAAGTCTGGCAACACTGCTCCCCATCCACCCCATTTTTTCAGTTAATAGTTGCCATCTCCCTGGCCACAGGAATAAATATATGCCCAATTCCCATTCCAACAGAGGCCGGCCCAAGTCGTGTACACATAACCCAATTAGGGCCAGACTCATTTCTTGGGGTGGAAAGACACCCTTTGGCCATGGCTGCTAACGTGAGGTTTCTGGCAGCCATGCCCCCTGTTACAAAATAATGAGAGTAAAAACACAAAGAGAAGCAGCGATAAGCAGTGAAGGAAATAGACACAGAACACTGGTAGCTTTGAGTCCCAGTTACAGTTTCTGAGACCCTGGTTGCTGTAGCTTTTCCTTCCGTGCTGTGTGCTCCCTATTGCAGTTGTAGGAACTGGTAAATTCCTTTTTACTCCATTGACCTGATTTGAGTTGTGTTTCTATTACCTGTTCCTGAAAGAGCTTCTGACTCATACATAGAGAATTCTGATTCTTTTCCTTAAGTAACGCATAGAGAATAGAGAAGGGCGTACAGGATAGAGGTGTATGATACCATGAGCTAAGCTTCCCTCTTATGCATTTGTAGATTTAGGAACCGTTTGTGGCAAGTATTGAATCCCAGGCTCCTTTCTCTCTTTTGTATTGTCTTCTTTCCATTTCCCTGCATCATAAAACCAAAGACCTCATTTTACAGATGAAAAAACCTTAAACCAGATGAAGTTAAACAACTTGTCTTGGGGATCAAACGGTGAAAATCCAAGTTTCAAATCAATTATTGTGTATTGAGGTTATGGAAATTAATTTTAATATGAGCCTAACATAATCAAAAAGAGAAAGACAACTTGTATGTCTAAAAATCTAATGTAGTCAATAGGGAAATGTAAATGCTTGTGTTGCTTTTATGATTATTGATTGTAGCAAATCACAGATTAGAGGGACTGACTGTTAGTGAATCTCTTGGCAGTTATGTCTGTGACCACCCTCTTTCTTCTGCTATCAGATCCTGCTGCTTTGGCAACTGGACTGGGAACATGACCCAGGTCTGCTCAGTCATAGCATAGAACTCAATCCTCCTGGCTACAGGAATGGCTCTGGAGATGGGTCATTGCCTGAGAAAGAAATAACCAGTGACTAAAGGGTAGTATAATCAGACTCCTATCCTGAGATTTGGTTTTTATTAGAGCTGATGGGGAACACGTTTCCCTCTCTGGTTGATGAACTGTGGGAATGTGTGTCTGGAATGCTTTGCACCCATTTCTCCTACCATATGGGAAAAATCTGTCTGTAGTTGGAGGAAAAAAAACACAAAAAACCTCACAAAGAGAGAAGCAGAAACAAATGACCAACTTGGTCTTTATGACTTTTAAATCCCCAGATCCACCCATTCCTGAGGTCATATCCATCTCTGCCCTTTCTTGATTAATGCGAACCAAAAAAATGTCTTGTTTTACCAAAGTTAATTCGATGGAAATTTCTGACACTTGAAACTAAAAAAGGGACTTCCCTGGTGGCACAGTAGTTGAGAATCTGCCTACCAATGCAAGGGACACGGGTTCGAGCCCTGGCCCGGGAAGATCCCACATACTGCGGAGCAACTAAGCCCGTTCGCCACAACTACTGAGCCTGAGCTCTAGAGCCCACAAGCCACAACTACTGAGCCCACGTGCCACAACCACTGAAGCCTGCGTGCCTAGATCCCATGCTCCGCAACAAGAGAAGCCACCACGAGAAGCCCACGCACCACAACAAAGAGTAGCCCCTGCTCACCACGACTAAAGAATGACCACCCTCAGCAATGAAGACCCAACACAGCCATAAATAAATAAATTTATTAAAAAAAAAAAGAAACTAAAAAAGTAGTTTTATTTCATTTGTGACACTACTTTTCTTTGTTGGCATGGATTATTGAAAGTTGCGTGCTTGTAATTTTCTAAGTTAATAATGATCTGGTAAGAGCTAACAGAAAATCTAAGGGTAAGTTTAAATTCAATATGCATTTTGGGGGAAAATGTTATACCAACCACATGCAGTATTTAAAAATAAGTTTTAGGGCTTCCTTGTTGGTGCAGTGGTTGAGAGTCTGCCTGCCAATGCAGGGGACACAGGTTCGTGCCCCGGTCCGGGAAGATCCCACATGCCGCGGAGCGGGTGGGCCCGTGAGCCATGGCCGCTGAGCCTGCGCATCCGGAGCCTGTGCTCCACAACGGGAGAGGCCACAACAGTGAGAGGCCCGCGTACTGCAAAAATAAATAAATAAATAAATAAGTTTTGCTTTAGACTTTGTTGTTAAAAATAAAAAACCTTAAGATAGAGGAAAATATATGAGAAGTATTAGAATATGTCTTAGGGTAGGGAAGGGCTTCACAAGCAAATCTAAAACCCAGAAACCATAAAGGAAAGTATCAACAGATCTGACTGGGGAAATATTTAAACTGTTGGAATATAAAAGTTGCTATTAACAAAATTAAAAGACAAGTGACAGAATGGAAGAATATGTTTGCAAAATATATAATTTATAGTGAGTTAAGGTCCATAATATATAAAAGGTTCCTACAGGTCCATATGTGAACATAACCCAAGAGGAGAATAGACAAAAGTTATAAATACACAATTCCCAGAAGAAAAAAGAGAAATGCTCATTTCAACCCATTAGTGCAAGGAACACAGACAGGACATAGAAAATTTGAAAAAAATCAGAAGATACAGCATTTCCTTTGAGGAAAGCCCCCTTTGCCTACAATTCCCTTTCCTCCTTTGCCGGTCTGGAAACTCATTTGTATTTTCCCAGCTCAGGTCCAAGCAGAATCCATTGAGTTCTCCTTCATGCCTCCAGTATACCTTGTGCATGCATCTCTTATGACCCTCAGTCACTGCATTTGTTGTATGCTTACCTGTTTGCTTTCTCTCATTGCCCAAAGGCTGCATCCATCACTTGGTCTTAGTGATGAAAACAATCTCTTTGATTTCCTGATATCTTACCGAATATGTGTCCATAGAACAGATATTCCATAAATGTTTGGTAAATTAATAAATAACAAATAAATCTTGGATCTTCGTGGACACTGTTTGAATCAATACCTACATTTTATAGGAAAGTGTCTTACTTTCATTTTGACTCTAGATGTTGACACATCTTATTTTACTCATATGAGAAAGGGAAAAAAGTAACAGAAAATTCTGTATTTAATCGATTCTAATTTACCAATTTTGGGTGACATTGCCATGCATATGTCAACTGGATTATTATTCCTGGTGGTGTGACAACACAAAGGCAATTCCTTGATGTTTCCGTCAACAAGCAATTCAATTGTCATTTGAGAAAGAACAATCCATTCTGGCTGTTGAATGAAAACCTTCTCTTCTTGTCATTCCATGAGATCCAAGAAGCACCAGCATGAAAACTTGTAGAAAAAGTGTCAGTGGCTTAAGAGATGATCCGGCATCTCCAGCACTTTTGATGCTCAGAGGATATTGTGTAGGAAAAACATGGCCATCAGCAATTATGAGTCAAAAAGCAATTCAGGGAGTCAGACTCAGAATGTGAAGAAGCTTAGAAATATCTTAACCATTTTTTCACTCATCTCTCCCTTTCCATACATGCATAAGCGTTCTGTAAAACAAAATCTGTCTCCATCTTAAAAGCCTATCTCAATAAATGTAAAATAAAAATTCTAAGTAATGAAAAAGCAAAAGCATTACATCATAATTGTATAGTTGAACTGGTAGTGTTTTCTTTTTTTCTTTCATAGTGGTATACTCCATAATGGTACATCTTGCAGTCATTGACAGATTTGATAAAATATGGTAACAATAACACCTAATATGTATTGAGCCCTATTTTTCCAAGGCACTTTATGTGCAAAATCTCGTGTAATTGTTACAACAACTCTATAGGCAGACTATGATTATCCTCATTTTACAGCTAATGAAACTGAGAATTAGAGAGGTTAATTACTGGCAGAACTAGAATGTGTGAGTGGATCAGAGCTTAAGCTGTTAATCACTGCATGAAGAAGCAACAGCAATTTCTTAGGGCATGTACATTTTTATCATGCCTCAGATTTGGTGGAAAATTTCCCAGGTACACAATAATATATTTTAGTGCCTGTCCTGTTAAAATTATGAGAAAGTCAAATTAAGCACGTGCGAGCATGTAGTCATGTTTATAAATAATAAATATGAATGTCTGTTACAAACGTGATCTGTCAAATGCCAATATTTGTTGTACAATGGGAGATGTGTTTGTAGAGCTGTATGTACACCAACCAGTACAACTGCGACAAAGCACCTTCTGAGGTGACAGATTCAATCAAGTCTTGTCCCCTTGAGGGTGGCGGAGCAGAGCGCAGCCCTCTCTCCCCATCAGAGCACCTAAACACCAGCTGCCGTCTTACATTTCAATGGCAGCTCTACTGTATTTTAAAATCTGTACTTACAGTAGTAGCTCACAGAATCAGTTGAGTAGTAAATAAGTCGACTTAGAAGTGTCTCCTAATAATAAGTATAAAGTCAAGTTAAAAAATGCCGCAAATGGGAATCAGCTACTAAACCTGTATAAACATAAGCCATCTGGAAGGAATCAGCAATCTTAGCTAAAAGTGAATTAGCTCTTAAGATTTCTCTCCAACCTTCTAGGAGACTTGATCTTATTAGCACATCATTTGGAAAACTGCTTTATTAGCCATAGAACATCTTCCCAGATGGTAAAAGTCAATAGAGAAATAAGTTTTAAGACGTTTCATGGGTGTCAGGAAAAGCTGTTTGCTTAAACTCTTACTTACATAGTATTCTATTTATGAATATCTTTGTTGAATTGATATTAGAACGACAGCTTCATCTGAAAGTTAATTAGCTTGGAGGTGAACACATTTCTATGTAAAGGTATTATCTATCATGTTTTAAAAGAATATTGCTTACTTCTCATTTTATCCAGTCTGCGTCTCCTCCAATACCATCCATTTTAAGGTAGAAATGCGAGTTTGTATTTTTTTCTCTTCACATAACTGTCCTGCTGGTGGGTCTCTAGTGTCAGTTGCAGCTGTCTTCAAACTCGGAAGGTACAGTAAAATGAGTGGTTGCAACCCGGTGGCAGGGTTCTTAGTACTTTCTGCTTCAAATTCTGTTAATGCTTAACCATTTGTGTCACCTAGAGGTGGATATTTATTGTTTCTGCAGTTCTGGGAGAAATGTTAGGTCTTGGCCGTGGGCCTTTGAAACAAGGGCCTGGGGGTTTGCATCAGGAAGGACATGGCTCTGTGTGCTTTCTTGGTGCATTTGAACTTTGCCAACAGTACTCTGGAGGTGGGATTTCTGTTTCCTGGCACTCGTTCCCCTCCCCTCCCCTTTTTATTTTGAGGAAGGGGGAGGGCCAGGATATTCTGCTCTCTTGTTGCTAATCAAGAAGGAATTTTTCTCATCTCTTTTTCTGTAAATACAAATCTGTGCTAGTTACTAGGGTGTCAAACAGCCAGAGAATTTAATCTATAACAGGTTTAGGTATAATCCTATTAAATGGTCTTCTGTGTCCTTTGAAATTTTGATTAGCTGGGGAACGGCCCATGTTGAAAGCCATACAGTCTTGAATGAAGGGAATTTGGCTCCTAGCTACAGTTGGCCAGTAGGATCATGTTTTTTATTGTTGGTTTGGGGATTTTTTTTTTTTTTTTTTTTTTGCCTTACCCAGGATCATTTCTCTTCACCCACTATTCTTCTCTATTTGAGAGTTTAAAAATCTCTGTGTGTGGGCTTTCCTGGTGGCGCAGTGGCAGAGAATCTGCCTGCTAATTCAGGGGACACGGGTTCGAGCCCTGGTCTGGGAGGATCTCACATGCCGCGGAGCAACTAGGCCCGTGAGCCACAACTACTGAGTCTGCGCGTCTGGAGCCTGTGCTCCACAACAAGAGAGGCTGCAATAGTGAGAGGCCCACGCACCGCGATGAAGAGTGGCCCCTGCTTGCCACAACTAGAGAAAGCCCTCGCACAGAAACGAAGATCCAACACAGCAAAAATAAATTAATTAATTAATAATTAACTCCTACCCCCAACATCTTCTTAAAAAAACCAAAAAAAACTCTGTGAAAAGTGAAAAATCTTCGTCAGTAAATAAGAGAATAAATCAACTAGCATGTATCAGACTAAAAAAGCAGTCTCCTCATTGGTTTTCAGTGTAGCAAATACTTCATAGTCAGGGACTTCGTCTGTCTTGTTGATGACTAAATCTCTACTTCCTAGAGTAGCAGCTGGCACACTGCAGGCATTTAATAAATATTTGCTGAATGAATGAATGAACCAATGACAGTTATTTGGCTAAACCTGAGACATTGACTGTAATGTGCTAAGGATAATTGCCTAATTTCTTTATTATGATCATGTATGAACAGGACAGGCTAACATAAATGTCTTTCAAACCACAGAAGTGCTAGAATGACATTTCACTATCGTAAGCAAACAGGTTTCTCTCTGTGGGAATACCATATCCATGTTTGGTAAAGCCAAGCTACATGGTAAAGGCAAATGAATCCTCACACGAATCCATCTTTGCGGTTCTTCCAAGTTGACTAAAGGATGTTTGCACTGTCACACTGCTCTGCTATTTTATTACTTGAAAGGGGAAGCATCAAGACTCCTTTGTTTTCTGCAGGTGCATTAAGGGTACTTATCATGCCTGCTGCTCCCAGATAGTGGTTCATGGTGCACCCTCTTCACTGTGACTTCAAAATCAATGATAAAGAATCGGGTAGCATTTGATTGTGTGCTGGTTACTACCAGCCTTCTCGATGATGGAAAGGCTTTAGACAAAGATGGTAAACTAAGAACTCATGTCTATAAAGACAATTTGGTTTTTTGTTTTATTTATTTATTTTTGGCTGTGTTTGGTCTTTGTTGCTACATGCCGGCTTTCTCTAGTTGCGGCGAGCGGGGACTACTCTTCATTGCCGTGCGCGGGCTTCTTATTGCGATGGCTTCTCTTTGTTTTGGAGCATGGGCTCCAGACGCGCGGGCTTCAGTAGTTGTGGCACGTGGGCTGAGTAGTTGTGGCTCACAGGCTGTAGAGCGCAGGCTCAGTAGTTGTGGCGCACGGGCTTAGTTGCTCCGTAGCATGTGGGATCTTCCCGGCCCAGGGCTTAAACCCACGTCTCCTGAGTTGGCAGGCGGATTCTTAATCACTGCGCCACCAGGGAAATCCCTATAAAGGTAATTTGGAAGGAGGGGTGACAGGCTGGATCCTTTCCCCTTTTTATTATAACCTTTGCTCATTTTTATTTTCCTCTCCTTCTTTTACTCGTTTCCATTTTTGTCTCTGCAGCTTTTATTTCTTTGGTCTTCTTTTTTTTCTTCTCAGTTTCTTTTTTTTTAAAATTTAATTCTGAAAAGAACTGTATTAGCTTTATCTGAGTAGTCCTTCAGTCAGTTGTGTTTATATCTTTTTTTCTACCGACAAAGAATTAAAAAATGGTTTCTCTTCCTGAATACCATGTTTAAAGATTTTTTCTCTTTTTGTCTACTAAGTTTCCCTTAGGTAAACATTCCTTCCTTCCTCCTGACCCTTTAAAAATTCATCAAAGATATATAATCACCTCTCAGAGCTTCTGATTGGCATGACATAGTGAATGTTGTTATCAATATTCTGTTCAAAGTAAACAATCTTGAAAGTTGGTCTTTTAGGTAACTTATGAAGTAGAAATCTAGGTGACCTTGCTGACTAGTATACAAGCTATGACAAATTATTTTAATTAGATCTACCTTTACCCCATACAGACTGAACAAAAAGAAAGGAGATTGTGGTTTACACAACAAGATAGTCATGACTGAGTAGTTAAAGGAAGTAAAACATATATTTATATTACTATATTGAAGTTATTTAGCATAAGTAACTCATCTTATTGCAAATCTGATGCTACCTAGTGACTTTACATTGTTGATGTTAACAAAACAATGATGACATTTCCATCAGGGAATCAAAAATAAACGAACAAGGGCTTCCCTGGTGGCGCAGTGGTTGAGAGTCCGCCTGCCGATGCAGGGGACACGGGTTCATGCCCTGGTCCAGGAGGATCCCACATGCCGTGGAGTGGCTGGGCCCATTAGCCATGGCCGCTGAGCCTGCGCGTCCAGAGCCTGTGCTCCACAACGGGAGAGGCGACAGCAGTGAGAGGCCCGCGTACCGCAAAAAAGAAAGAAAGAAAAAAAAAAAACGAACAAAAATACACTCAATAACTTGTCCTATAGAGACCATATTAGAAAATTTTAGTAGCTTGTAGATGCTGAATTAAAGATTTGAGAATTATGAATTGCCTTTTCTTTATTAAGCTAATATATTAAAATGTTTACTAAAGTTTCATAATCATTAGAGGACTTTTCTGAATTCAGTTATAGGGCTAGAATATATTTCTGAGCAATTAAAAACATTCACTTATATATAAAATATGCTTACATAAACTTCTAGATGCGAACAATGTGTATTGAAAACAGGAGTCGAAAGTTACTTTTGTGTCTTTCATAATTTGCTGGCTCCATCACTGAGAGGCTAAGTGACCTTATAAAATGCCTTACATTTTCCACCAAATTGAGCAATTAATAGGCAAAAATTCATACCTGTCTTGCACAAATTGGGAGGTGGAGGTGGTATGTAGCACAAGAAGTAATTCCAAACAGAAATATATTAATTGAATAGATATGTTATTCCAGCTTAAGTCTAAAGGATAGTGGTAGGCAAGGCACTGGATATAACTGAATGAATTCTATTGGTATGTTGTATTCATTTGAGTCTTTAAGATTGGAAGAAAGAGACTGGCACCAATTACTCTTAGTAATGAGGATTCGTGGTAAGGAGACAAAGGAATAACTATCTTCTTAGCCACCCAGATACTCCTTGTTCCAAACGTTCCCAAACAGAAAAAAACACCAGACAAAAGGGGAGGCTCTTCTTCATTTGGAATGCAGATTGACCATGTGACCTACTTTGTAATCAGCATCTACATTTCTCCAAATTAAAGATATGATGGAGATGCTTTACCCCATCCTATACAGAACTGCCCTTTGGGCAAACTTTCAGGTCAAGCTGTTTCAGAGGCAGTTGTCCTCTCTAGGTAGAGCCCATGCACCAATCCATGGCTGTATTGTTGTGGCTAGAATGGCCAGAATGCGAAATGCAGGCAAATACCTCTTGATACTTTAATTTTTTCCCTAGCAAGAAAGAGTGACAACAGATGATCATTTGGAAACTTCATGGTTTATTCAATACATGTGTGGGCTGAAACGAGGCTGGATAATTTCCCTCAATTATCTGGATGAATCAGGCAAAGTTGTTGGTTCTTAACCTCCAAAGTGAAGATAATTATAGCTTAATAGACTGTCTCAGAAGGACAAAAGTCTTGGATTTTATTTTCAAAATGATAGACATCTATCGTGTTTGAATTGTAAATGCAGATTAAAATAAATCTCATTTAGTAAAAACCAAAAGAACTGTTAGGAATATACTTCCCTTATCAGCTTCCCTCAGTTTCCTTATCTGTAAAATGGGGATAATGAGAGAAGCTACTCAGATGGTTGTTGTGAGAACTAAAGGAGTTAATACAAATAAAGTACTTAAATTAGTCCCTGGCATGTGCTAAGCACTTAATAAATGTTGGATTATTATATTGTTATTAATAATTGCAAATACAGATAAACAATATTGTACACAAGAGAGAAAAATAAAAATTTCTGAAGAAGGTAGGTATTCTGAATCTGTTAGATAATCTATTAGAAGGGTACAGGTTTCTCGGTTTCTTTTTTTAAACTGAGACTGGAAAATACTTTGCTATTCAAAGTGTGTGGTCCATGAACCAATAGTATCAGCCTCACCCGGGAGCTCATTAGAAATGCAGAGTCTCAGGCCCCGCCCATACCTGCCCACTCAGGACCTGCCATCTAACAAGATGCCCAGGTGATTCCTATGTACATTAGTGCCCATTTATTTAAACATAAATCCTGTTTAGGAGCTACTTTTTTCAATTGGTCTTTGTTTTCAGGTTATAATATTGAATGGTATGCTGATATGTCTATTTTATATCGCCCATAAAAATTAGACTTTATGTTCTTTTCTCTTGACTGTCTTGGACATCCTTTGTAAAAGAGGCCACCTAGAAACACCGCAGAAAGAGGGAATGAGTGCCTCAGTTTGCACCATTACCCCTCACTGCCTTCAGCATGACGAAGGTCACCTGTCTCACTGTCTGCTGTCCAAGGTGCAGACCTGCTTCCCCCACTGCCCAATCACTACCTCTCTTGCTCTGTACCCTGAAAGAAGATGTGCTTATGCAAGCTTGGTCTGCTCTCTGCTTCGGAGACATCCTCTTCCTTATCCCTCCAGCCCTGGCATGTTCCTCTTGCAACGCCTGCCTTACCGCACTTCCTGATGGGGGCGAGGCAGTGGGCAGTCATCTCCACCTGCTGCTGCATCCTCTGTGACATCCTTGGTGGAGGGCTGTGAGTGCATGGAATCACTATGGAGCCAGCTTCTGGTCCTGAGGAAATCACTCCGTAGGAGAGAATCAGTGTGGTGTGACATGAACGCACGCACAAACACACACACACACACACACACACCCTCTCCCAAGGACAAATATTGATTCTCAGAGAAAGTACAATCTAAATCAATGTTTTTCAAAATGCCATCAATGAACCTATTCTCAAGTGTTCATGAGAACATTTTTTTGCCTTTAAAAACAAAAGAGGGAGTAAGTTTAGAAGCACTAGTGTAAACCCATAGGAAGAAGTAGAACCCTTTTTCTAATTATCCTGTAATTTCCAAACCTGCCTGTCTCGCAATAGCATTATTTTATATGCGTCACAGCCTCATCCCCTAAGCACTGCCCCACTTCATAACCCAAATGGACATGCATCTCCTAATGGCTGCTCCCCTGGCCACCCTGCAGCCGGGAAGGGGCTACTTAATCTCCCAGAGCTGGAGCCAAACTCCTCTCTCTGTGTCTCTCTTTGAACTTGCCTGATGGGAGGGTTGGCTGCCTGGGGCCCCTCACTGCAGCCCTGGTCTGGGGTCTAGCTTTTCTGGAAGCTCACAGGCACATGTCAGCCCCTTTCCTGTCTGCGGTTGAATTTGACTGAAGCACTCAGGAGTCCCTGAGGAATGAAAACGGAGTAGAGGGAAACCTTCTCTTTCTATGGAATCTACTTTGGGATGTTTGTATTGGGTTGGCCAAAAAGTTTGTTCGGTTTTTTCCATAAGAATGAACATTTTGGCCAACCCAATAGATATTTTTCCGAATTCCAGAAGAAAATCATCTTTTAGAATTTGTGATGTAGTGAAAGAAATACAGGACTGATATTCCCGAGACCTGGCCGTACCCCTCCTTTCTCAGTCTCAAGCCCCCTTAACTATAAAATGAACTAAAATCCCTCACAGTGCTGAGAAAACAGTATGTTATGCTTAAATATGTAGTACATGATTTATTTTATGTTCTTTCATACTACTTATTTTTTTTAATTTATACTCTACTTTGTCTCAGAATGGATTTAAGGGGCTTTGAGAGGATACATAAAAAATAGCGAGAGAGCATACATTAGAAATATGTGAAGAACAAAAGGGGAAAACAAAGAAAGGACAGAAACTGAGCCAGGCTATGGCTACCGCATCCAGGCATGCCTAGAAGCCTTGCCCTCTTGCTTCAAGAAAATGTTTCAGTTGTGTGTAAACCCAGATAAGGCGTATGAAAGGAAAGTTCCATAACTCTCCCTGTAGGCAAGGCAACCAGTTAGAGTGTCTGTAGCAAGCGTGGAAAATCTTCTTCTTCTAAGGACCACTGATCTCCAAAAATTTAATCAAGGACGTTAATTCAAAGACAACTATATTTTTTTGAGAGCGATATATATAATTGTTCTATACATTTATTTTTAAATTAAGAGCAGCCACCTTACATATAAAAATATTCAGTAAACTAGCACATGTAGGAAGCAACCTATTCCAATTCCATAGTGTAGTCAGTTAAAAGGGGAGCAGAATTCAGGAGGGTGAGGCCTGCAGGGAGCTGGAACATACTGTCACAGAGAGAAGGAACACAAAATTACTGCTCTGAGTTGCTAGGAGGCTCAAGATTTCAGATTCAAGATGAGTGAGTGGGTGGTCTGATTTTAAAGTCTGATTTTAAAACAAGGGCTAACAAGACAAACCGGAAAGTGTTCCCTGAAAAGGCTTTTGCTGTTTGAAGCCAGTTGTAATGCCTCATTTGTCCTCTGGGTAGGGGCGCTGGGGGGTGGGAAGCTTAATTAATTTATGGATGAAGAACTAAAATCACAGACATTACCAAATAGGTACCAGTAAGGTTCTCATCTCTCTAGCTTCACCTTTTGCCGGCGCCCGCCAGATACACCTTCAAACATGCTCACACACGCACACATATGCGCACACGTACACACACACTCACGTACCACTCACACATATACATTCACACACACTCTGAGCCTTTGCAGATTGCAGAAAGGGCCATGCTGTCTCTCACATCCGGTTTCAAGCACAAGCAGGACCCTCTTCCCCATCTGCAGAGTTCTTCCATTTTCCATCCCCATTGCTCTCGCTTTCCCCAGCAAACCCCACTTGTCCCTTATGATCCATTTTAAATATCCCTTCCTCCCAGCAGCTTCCTCTCCAAATCCTGGATGGGTAACTTCCCTTAAACAACAGCTTTCACAACAACTTTGCTCAAAATAGTACAAAAGAGATGCATTGCCCTAACATCCAACTTTGTCAGGGGAGATGGGCCAGGGTGCTCCAGACACACATTCAACCCCTGGACATGCCAGTACCCAGTGTGAGAAGGACACAGAGAAAGCACAAGAGATTAGAGAACTCGGATGGATGGAAACAGATGAGATATTTAGTTATTTTAAATGCTTTTTGCTGGGACTGCCACATGAGATGTGTATCTTATTTCCAGAGAAGTCTCAGGGGAAATAGCTGTCATGAGGTTTCATTGCAGAACTCTTTAGTACAGTACAAACAATATCGTGGAGGACAGAGAACCTAAATCGCAGACCATAACAATCAGGGCTGCCCCAATTGCAGTTCAGTTTACCCTCTAACTTCTTAACATGAAGTGAAATGTTTACTACAATAAAACAGTGCAGTGACCTTTGGGTATTAAATCAGGTTTCATGCTCCAGGACAGTGATCAAAATATTCTCATGCTATTTTTTTTCCCTTCCAAATGGAACCAAAGGGCTTTAAGAAAATTTACTGAATCCTTGAAAACCTAATGATCCCTTTACAGCCTCAGGTGAGTTACTGCAAAATTTAATTTCTGCTAAGCTACCTGAGTTTGCAAACAGCAAAATAAATGCATGGTGTGTACCTGTTTGCTGCGTTTCTGTTTTTCTCTCTGACCCACACTACAGATAGTGCCATGCTCTTGCAAAACACTTGGGGATGCCCAGCGTCTTGCAGTGACCTTAGGCATCTGTGACATTGACTTGTCCCTCCCGGCCCATGAGTAGAAAGAGTCATGGTTCGCCCTTTACAAGCCCATTCATCTTGTTATGAAATTCATTCAATAACGTTTTTTTTCTTAATCGGAGGAAAACCAACTTGTTTTTGAGAGTTTCAACGTTGGAAACAAAAGGATAGATACCCAGTATTATATATAATATTTTTAAAGTGTTGTGTATCTGTACATTTAATCATTTATGACATGTTATTTATTTACATTTTTGGCTACCTAGAATCTGCTCCTTTGTTGATGTCCTTTTGGTGAATTACCCTTCCTCCCTTTGTGGGCCCTTGGTAAGACCATCAATCAAGGTATGTTGCTGTCCCTAAGCAAAAGGACAGGCTCATGAACTAGGTTAGACCAATTTTGTGTTAACTGATTGGAAAATAAAATGGTTGCCACTGATTCATTCCCAGGCTGGGACCTCGGTGAATTAAGCTCTAATTAAGGGCTATAGACTAATTCCTGCTACCACGTCCTCCAGAGCTACCTTGATTGCTGTTCCCTTCTCAGCCTGGTTTTTCCCCAGGCTGGCTTTTCAACCTTCCCTTCAGTTCTGTGAGCTACTACTACCTTTCTAATTTTTTTTTTTTTTTTCCTGCTTAATAAACCAGAATAGGTTTCTGGTGCTTGGAACCAAAGAATCCTTGTTATGAAAGAATTTATAACCAGATGTGATATAGAGGATAAAGGTAATAAAGATTACAAAAAAGGGGGGTGGGAAAAAAAAACGGGGGGTGGGGATGAGATAATAACTCAGTGTACTAGTGAGAAACATTGGAAGGATAGTCAACGAGAACCATGGCCAAAATCCTGCCACAGACAGCCTAGGGAGAGGACACCACCGCTGCTGCCACTTTTCACTGAGTGCTCAGCAGGCTCTGGACTCTGAATGCTACTGCTGCCATCTGTTTTCTCTGAATAAAGGGCATGGCTGCTGCCCCCTCCACCCAATCAGAATTCTTCACTGTCCCAAGTTAGAGAGCAGTGGGTGCATATATCTGACTGAGTCAAGGTCACATGTGCATACCTCAGCCGTCCAGGAAAGGAAAGTGAATATCTGCCTTTTCAACTGCTCTAGTAGAAGGGGTGAGCTCTACAGTGAAGAATTCTGCATATTTGGTTGGGGCAGGGGGGTTCTGCTGCTGGGCAGCTTGTGTCTCTAATTTTCAGAAAAATTATTGGGTGGAGTCAGAAATGAGTCAAAAGTAAGGATTATGAGAAAGATTACAACAATACGATTGATGGTAGAATTTCAAGTTAATTAACTTGATTGAACAGTCAAAACTAGACCTGTATGGAATATATAGAATATAAAGCAAAATGATTGATTGATTAGTATTCTTTTTATAAAATCAAGAATTAGATATTTCTGTCCACATTAGAAGCCCTGAGACAGAGGCATCCAGCTAAGCTACACCTGCATTCCCAACGCACAGAAACTGTGAGATGATAAATGTTTGCTGTTTTAACAGGCTTAGTTTAAGAGTAATTTGTTACATATCAATTGGTAACTAATGTTTATGTACCTAATAACAGAGCTTCAACATATATAGAGCAAAAACAAATATAACTGCAAAGACAACTAGACACATCAAAATTATACTAGGAGATTTCAACACCCCTTTATCAATAATTGATAGAACAAATAGAAAATAAAAATGGTTATAGAAGACTTGAACAATACTAGCAACAAACTTGATCTAATTGATATTTATAGAACACTCCACCACTAACAGCCAAATACTGCTTTTCCAGTATATATAGAACATTTACTAAGATAGACATTCTGAACCATGAAATAAGTCTCAGTAGGTTAAAAAGTATCTTATATACAGTGGAATTAAATTTTAAATCAATAGTACAAAGTACTCTGGAAAATCCTGAAATATTTGGATTTCAAATAACACATTTCTTTAAAAAACTCATGGGTCAAAGAAGAAATCAAAAGGGAAATTAGAATGTATTTTGAACTAAATGAAAATGAAACCACAACATATCAAAATTGGTGAGATGCAGTTAAAAGTAGTACCTAGAGGGAAATTTATAGTGTTAAATGTCTATATTAAAGAAAAGGAAGGTTTCAAATCAATGAATAATACCAGTTCCACATAAAATCTTCCAGAAAATTGAGAGAGGAATACTCCCCAACTCATTCTATGAGGCCAGAATTATTCTGATACCAAAACCAGGCAAAGATATTATAAGAAAACTATAGACCAAATCCCTCATGAACATAGATGCAAAAATTTTTAACAAAACTTTGGCAATTTGAGTTCAACAATATATAATCAGTAATAATCAGTAATTCATCACGGCCAAGTATGGTTTATATGAAGAATGTAAGGTTGATTTGTAATTTGACGGTCATTCAATGTATTTTACCATATCAGTAGACTAAAGAAAAATCATATGACCATTTCAATAGATGCAAAGAAACCATTTGATGAAATCCAACATACATCTTAATAAAAACTCCCTGGAAAATACTAAGAATGGATGGAATCTACCTAAAAAGCCTATAATTAATATCATACCTAATGGTGAAAGACTGAATGTTTTGCCCCCAAGATCAGGAACAAGGCAAGGATATTCCCTCCCACCACTACTGTTCAACACTGTACTGGAGGTTCTAGCCAGGGCAGCCAGGTGAGTAAAAGAGAGGCAACCATATTGGAAAGGAAGGGGTAAAATAGTCTGAATTCTAAGATGACTCTAACCATCTTCAGAGAAAATCTGAAGGAACTGACAAAAAAAGTACTAGAACTAATACATTTCCGGATATAAGATCAATACACAAAAGTCAATTTTATTTTTATATACTAGCAATGAGCAATTGGAAATTGACAATTTAAAACGGTCAATTCTATTAGCATAAAAATATGACTTCAGGATAAATCTCATAAAAGATGTATAATACGTATAAACTGAAAACTAGAAAACATTTCTAAGAAAAATCAAAGAAGACCTAATTAAATAGAGATACATGCCATGTGCATGGATTGGAAGACTCAACATTGTTAGGATGTTAGTTCTTTCTAAGTTTATCTACAGATTTAGTACGATCCTGATGAAAAGCCCAGCAGCCTTTTTTTGTATACATTGACAAGCTAGTTCTAAAGTTCATGAAGAAATACAAAGGACCTGGAGGAGCCAAAACAACTTTGAAAAAGAAAAATAAAGCTAAAGGACTTACATTCTCAACTTCAAGACTTATTATAAAACTATGGGAGCAAGACAGCTGGCAAAGATGCACAAATGGACCAGGGGAACTGAAGAGAGAGACACACACACACACACACGGACCATTTTATGTTTCAGTAAAAGTATATTGTACATTTCAACAAAGGTGCAAAGGTAAAGGAAAATATTTTTCTCTCTTTTCAACAAAGGTGGAGAAAGGATGATTTTTTTCAATAAGTGGTGTTGGAACAATTGGATATCCATATGTAAAGACATGAATTTTGATATATAACTCACACCATGTACAAAACTTTCCTGAAAGTGAATCATAGATCTAAAAATAAAACCTAAAACTATAAAACTTTAAGCAGAAGATATAATAGGAAATCTTTGTGAGCCTGGGGTAGGCAAAGACTTCTTTGACATAGCACCTTGTAGGTTATTGTGAGGATGAAATAAAATAATACAAGTAAAGCTCTTAGAAGAATTCCCATGGAATACCCAATAAATGTAACCCCTTATTGTTAAATGTAAACATTATGCATGCTTTTCGATTTGAGCTTGTATTGGCGGTTGGATGTAGAGAGGGATTATGAGCCACACTGTAACTGAAGTTCATTTCTTTCTGAACGTTATGCAAAAAAGTTATTGTCTCCACAACAAGCATGCAGCCTGAGTCTCTGTGATCGCCCCACTTCAGTCACTTGTAACTGAAGTTCAAAGATGTTAAGTGACTTAAATTATTCAAGGTGATCGTATCAGACAAAAGTGAATTTGGCTTCAAGCACTGGCATACTTGGCCAACAGAAGCTTCAACAAGCATGGGTTCATTTTTCTCCCATAACAAAAAGTAGGGTGGGAGGCATTGTTGGCGATGGCCGGGTGGCTCCACGGTCAGGTCGGGACCCAAGATGCATGGCTCTGTGATTAAGCTGACTTCCTCTCAGGTGTGTGAGAAGGCTACAGCATCGCCATACGTCCACTCAGAGGAGGGGCAGGCTGGGGATCTCTCTTCACACCTTCCTCTTGTCAGGGAGGAGAAACCTCTTCTGGAGACCCCATAGACTGCCTCTTACATTTCATTGTCCAGAACTGAGTTATATTTTCCACCTCTGGGTTAGCAGCTGGGTCCACCTTCCTCGAGATGGAAGAATCTCTGCCACGCACCTGAACAAAATCGGGGTTTTGTTAGCAGGGAAAATGGAGGACCGACTCTGTTACCAGCGTCTGCAATGGCCACACCAATGACCGTGGAGATGCCTGCATTCAAACCGGGTCTTATGACTTCAGTTCACTTACCACTACATAAAACCACCTAGCACGGTGGCACTGTGTCAGCATTGGGATACAAGGACGAAAACTCACATTCTCTGAGAAGACAAAAAGCAGCTATAAGAACAAGCAAATAAAATACCATTTGAAATCTACCACAATGGACATCTATATCCATATCCATATCTATATCTATCTATATCTCATATATATTACATCGGATACATGGAAGAAGCCAGACTGCAGGAATTAAGTTGCCCAGAGGAGGCTTGAAAGCTGAGTGGGCATTTACCAATTAGTCTTGACCAACAGGGAGAACAGTAGGTTCAAAAGCAGGGAGGAGTGAACAAGCGAGGCATTTTCAGAGTTCAGTATTACTTTATAAATTTGAAACTTAAAATGCAGGAGGTAAATGATAGGACTGCCAAAAGTTGAGGCTAGACAGGTAGGCTGCATATGTTCTGTAGGTGATAGGAGTCAACAATGGAAAAGCCTATTTGATCAGAGAGTGTTACGATCAGATTGGTGAACGATAACTGGAAAGATCATGGTACGGTTTTTAGTTCAGTTTCATCCTTAGGTTGTTGATGGGCTATGGGAAGTTCATGCCTACCCGGAGATTTTGGCAAGTTTCCAGGAGCTATATTAGTTTCCTAGGGCTGTGGTAACAAAGTTCCAATCAACTGGGTGGCTTAAAACAACAGAATTTATTATCTCACAGTTCTACAGCCCAGAAGTCTGAAACCAAGGTGTCAGCAGTTCGCGCTGAAGGCTCCAGGGAAGAATCCTTTCTTGCCTCTCTAGTTTCCGCTGGCCCCAGGCATTCCTTGGTTTATAGGGGCATAACTCCAATCTCAGTCTCCATCTTCACGTTGCCCTCTTTTTTTCTGTGCTTCTATGTCCTCTCTTCTTATAAGGACACCAGTCATTAGATTTAGGGCCCACCCTAAATCTAGGAAGATTTCATCTGGAGATCCTTAATTATATATACAAAGACACTGTTTCCAAATACTGTTACATTCTGAGGTTTCTGGTGGACAAGAATTTTTTGGGGGGTGGGAGGGACCAAACCATAGCCTCATAGTTTGTTCTGGCTCTGAATTTCTGCTCATCTTAACATCTTAACCTCACATCTCATTTTCTATGGATATACAGTTTTCTTTGCTACACACCAGCCCAGATGTGGAGCTCAATCCCTTTCCTTCATGTGCCCTTAATCCATTCACCCAAGGTATTTAAGGGCATAGAAGACTTTACTGAAGTTTTGGAGTAATGGATGGTGCTCACCTTTCAGCAGCACACACATAAACTTAGACTATTAGGAATTCAAGTTTTTAAACATCCTTTGTTTAACCCACCCCTGGAAATTTCTCATTCACAACTTTTTATCAGAACCCAGAATCCTGCTTGCTGCCTGTTCTCCTTGCTCCTTCTTTCTACTTGCCCTGCTAGCTTTTCCTCTCCAGACTCCTCTCCCCGCTACAGTTCTGATTAATTTCTTACAAGGTTTGTTTGGATGGTGTGTTTCACTGTCCCTTCAAACCCTACCCCCAAAAAGGTCATACGCACATCAAGGACTTTTGCTGAAAACAAACAGTTCCGTCTAAAAGGCGCTCAGAGGGCCATCTGTTAAAACGTGAATTGTTTCACCTACTACAGGAAAAAAAGAATTATAAACAGCACAGAATCTGGAAACCTCTGTACACAGATTATAAAATCTTCTACTCTTTGAAGAGGTTGAATATTTTTATTTAAAAGAATTTCCACTGTAATACACTTGGGAGGCTCATTTAAGTAGTTCCGTAATGAGCTAAGGCACGGATGGAGATAGATGTATTTATTGCTGCCTCACTAACAAGAAGCAAACAGTAAATTCTATATTTATCTCTGCACATGTGTGAATGACATACGTATGAGATGTATATTTATCAATACATATGTACGCGTGTGTGTGTATAATGTAGTAAATACTTTGTCAAGTGATACACATCGAGTACCTCATTTAATCCTCACAAGTAGGAGGCAGCGAGTGTTATTTCCTCCACTTTACAGATAAGTAATTGAGGCTTAGAGATGTGAGATGCCTCCCCAAAGTTCAATAGTTAGAGATAGAGCCTGTCTCCAACATCATCCTTGCCTTAACCCATTGATCTATCGCTGCCCAAGGACATAGGCTAAAATGTGGGCGGGGGACTTATCTGTGAGGAGGATAAGAGCTGATTAAAATGTACCTTTCCGCATTTGCTAAATTTTCTACAATGGCTATATATCATATCTGTAATAGGAAGCCTGCTCCCCCAGCACCTATAAATGTTATAAAGAGACACCACACCAGTTTCATAACTGAGATGCAGTACTGTTATGAAAAAAGTCAAGGTTAAACTAGAATAATATAATATTAATGCCTAATTTTTGTTTGATGCTTTATAAAATACAAATTATGTTCACATGCATTATCTCATTTAATCCTTGCATAACCCTGTGGGTTGTAAGGGTAAATATGATGAAGTATTATTATCTCCTGCTTTTGTTTGTCAAATGAAGGTCAGAGAATAAATTGACTCTTTACTCTCATAAAGTCATGGAAAGGAGTAGCTGGACTGCAGCTTCCCTGAGGACCAGGGTCATATATGAAAGGTCCACATGGTTGTATCTCCAGCCTCTGGAGTATGAGACCTAGAACATAACACAGAGTATGTGCTGAACAAATATTTGTTGACGAATAAATGAAATTCAGTGCCTTGCACTTAGTCGTGTCTTCTGTCCATTGAACTATGTCTCTGGTCACTCGAGATGTAACTTTTTTTTTTTTTTTTTTTTGGTACGCGGGCCTCTCACTGTTGTGGCCTCTCCCATTGCAGAGCACAGGCTACGGACGCGCAGGCTCAGCAGCCATGGCTCACGGGCCTAGCCGCTCCGTGGCATGTGGGATCTTCCCTGACCAGGGCACGAACCCATGTCCCCTGCATCGGCAGGCGGACTCTCAACCACTGCGCCACCAGGGAAGCCCTGCAATCTTTTTATCGCAATGCCCAGTCAGGCCTTTAGAAGTCCACCATCTTCATCACTGCATTTAAAAGGGGTTGCACATAAAAATGGAAGGGCTTCAGAGAACTGTTTAAGCATTGTGTGTGTGTGTGTGTGTGTGTTAAAATATGCATAACATAAAATTCCTCATTTTTATCGTTTTAAAGTATACAGTTCAGTGGCATATGTACATTTCATACTGTTATGTAACCAACACCACCATCGAATTCTACAACAGTTTAATCACCCCAAAAGAAACCCATGCCCCATTAAGCAGTCCCTGCCCATTCCCCCTTGCCTCCAGCCACTGTCTCAATGGGTCTGCATGTTCTGGATACTTTATATAAATAGATTCATATAATATGTGACCTTTGCGGCTTATTTCACTTAGCGTGTTTTCAAGCTTCATCCACATGGAGTTTCATCAGCACTCTATTCCTTTTTATGGCTGAATAATAGTCCATTGCATGGCTATGCCATTTAAACATTTTTTAAAGGTAGAAAGTGAGTCTAGTAGGACAAGAGATTGGGCTGAAGAAGCGGAAGCTAAAGCAGGACTTCACTTGGACTTATGGTTTAAGAGGACTTTATTTAGCAAGATGCTGAGAAATTATTCTCCAGGTTTGTGAAGGACAAAGTCAAAGGAAGCCAGGGAAGAAGGAGGACAACAGAGATTCTTGGCTGAGCTCAAGGGAGGCCTCCTCTTGATGGCCAGGGCAGTTAAAACGAGAAGCGCCGTGGAGGGGAGCTGTGGAATTGGAATCCCTGACCTTCAGAACAAGAAGAGTCATCCCATCACGCAGATGAATATCTGTGGGGCATTCACCACCCAAAAGCATGGGACTACGCCAGGTGATATTTCAAAATCACTGTCATGCTGCATGAGAAGGAAGACATAAAGAATAGAAAAGTAAATCCCAGAGGGTCTATGAAGATACAAAAGTGACCATTTAGGTACCTGCAAAAGTAGCTTCAAATTATGTAAATTGGCTATAATGTTAAAAAGGGGCAGGTGACATTTTGACAGAAAAAACAAATTAGTTAATGGCCTTGATTATAACTTATGGCACAAAGGAAAAGTCAGCTTATCTTCTGGATTTTATTTGGGTTAGAGATAATTATGTTTAGGTAAAAAGAAGTGAAACTCCTAACTGCAAGATACCATCAGTGGTTTACAGAATATCTTGGGCACCACCCCTACAAAAAAAGAAAAAGAGAAAAGAAAGCACAGTTATTATTTCCTTAATTTCCAACTCAAGTTGAATATAAATTACCTGGAAGGAAAAGTTATCTGGGAGAATTTAAAATATTGTAAATTCTCAAATCATTAGGTGCTTTAAAAAAAACACCCACCAGTGCTTTCACACCAGTTTTAAGTTCTAATCCTTGCATGCTTAAATAAACATTACACACACAGATGCAGTGTGTGAAGCAGGCTCGGCTTTAAGAGAGGAAGATTACGTTTCTGTGTTTACCCAAGAGCTGGCTAAAACACATTTCATTTGGTCCTGACACAGAGTTTTAGAAACTGGAAAGGGAACTTTATGTCTTTAAACACACAGACTGAACATGGTGTGTATTTTAGAGATATCATGAGAAGTTTCTCTCTTCCACCTTTTACTGAGCCATCAAAGAGGCGATTGTGTGAACAAAATAACACAGTGACATGACGCATTCCGTATACATCAAGGTATCAAATCCAGGAAGAAGCCTTCACGCTTACTGGACTAGTGATCAGCCCTGGACCAGCGTAAAAATCTGAGAAATGGAGAGTGTTCAAGGAAAATTCACATCGAAAATAAGCACACCAAAAATCTTTTTTTTTCTTTCTTTTTTTTTTTTGGTGCCTACTTTGACCTTGATTGACTTAGGCGCTGAAAAATTAGTCCAGGGCCTCACTATGACTTTCAGGGGTTCTAGGCACCTTTGCCTTCATGGGTCCCGAATTTTTAAAATATATTAAAAGTTCTATTTTACGACTGTGTTAGTAAAGAGATGAATACAATCCAGGCTGGACTCATTACTAGACAGTCATTATTATTAGAGTCAGTTTTTTTCTTCTGATTTTAAAAGAAATGAATATTAAACCATTTTCACAGCCCTCTAGAAGCTTGGGGGGCCATATGTCTGTGCCTGCTGTGCTCAGTGGATTCATCATCCCTGAGTCAGTCAGTCAACAAATATTTAGCCCATATGGTGAGCCAAGCTCTGGACTAGGTCCTGGAGGAATAGGAAGTGTAAGAAGTAATTTACAGTGTGGTTGGATTGAGGGAACTTACTCATAGATGCGTAAGAGACCAAGACTCAACACAAGGGAGTGGGAGGCGAGGGCTAGATGGGAAGGGAAGGGAGGAGGTGAGGGTGAAGAGTAAGGACGCAGCGTCTTAGGTAAGAGGGTATTATTGCCTCCAAATGATTGTTTCGAGGGCCCGCGTGAGTTTGATGACAGCAAAAATAGTAAGAAGGAAACAGACTTGAGAGAAGGACATAAAGATCAGAGAGGGTGGGAAGTCACTGAGGATTCTGTGGTGTCAGATGGCATCTGACACCACGATTCTTAAAGCTTTTGTGTCACGTTAGTATGATTTCCTTGTGTGTTGGCCTTCAGTACTTCATTGAGAATGTTCTCTCTTGATTTCCTCTTCCCACAAAAAGACAGAGCCCGACTTCTAATGAAAATGTGACTTCATTTGAGCTATGAGACCATGTCTCCATCTTGTTCTTAGCCGCCATCTCATTTTTTTTTGTTTCCTCAACCATGTGCCTTTGTAAAAAATGGAAGTGTCATTTAAAGGAAGATTGGTTTAAATACATGTTCTGACCCTTTTCAATTGCAGCAGGCTGCTCAGACTGTCCTTGCCACCCACCAGGCTCTGGGCGGTTCCCTAGTAACAGATACCGAATGAATGACCTATTGGAGTGGAAATTGAAGTCAGCATTTCAATACTATTTTAAGTCTGGTTTCAAAACCATGTGCTTCTTCCTCTAAAACCAGCACCAGTCACAGTGGTAGCTTGTAGCACTTTGGAATAACCTTCCAGATATTTTTAGTGTTTTCTCGGTGCAAATACCAATGCTCCAAAAAAGGAAGACAAGAGTGGAAAATCCAGGCCCGGGAGATGCTCAGAGATATGGTGCAATATGATCAATTATTTAGGGGCTAATTTCCCAGGCCCCATGCTAGTAGGAAATTCGTATATGATGGAGATGGTACCTGCCATCGGAGAGTTCACAGTTACTGGAGGAGAGAAACAAGCAAACCAGATGATGACAACGTGATGTAATAAGTATTGTTGCAGAGGCATGCCTGGGGTGCAAAAAACACACAGTAATTTGCCTCATAGCCGGGGGGGAACAAGAAAGCAACTCAGGAAAGCTTACAAGAGAAGGTGGTATTTAGGCAAAGACTGCTGATTGCTTACTCAATCTGCTCCCTTCCTTATTAACCGAGTGCCAGTTTTTATTCAGTGTGGCAATATGCTCACCTGAGAGATTACACTTCTTACTCTCGCTAATGATCATGTGACTAAGATCATGTGACTGAGATGTAAATGGACATTTTGATCAGTTTGTCAAGAAGACTTCTTAAAAGGGAAAACAGACAGCTAGAACTTGTCCTCTTTGCTTTCCCTCCTTCTTCCTTCTCATCTGAAATATCGACGTGTGTGTGACCTGGAGCTCCAGCAGCCATTTTGTACCATTAGGTAAACTTGAGAATAGGATCCAAGGGCTAAGGATGGCAGAGCAGAAGAATATAAAGAATCTTGAGTCCCTGATGATCATGGTACCCAACATACAGCTCTGAACTGCCTATCTCTGGATTCCCTTTATATGAAAAAATATAAATCCATATATCCTTGCTATTATTATTTTGAGTTTTCTTAATCCTAAGCTCTATTGTGCCCATTGAGCTAAGTTTTGAAGGAGTAGTAGAAGTCAGCAAGGTGGATAAGAGGCAGAAGGGTTTTCTAGCCAGAGAGAAAAACTTTGTCAAAGCCACAGGAGCATGAAGTTACATGGAGCACAAACAGCCTTGTAGGCAGTTCTGCTTGGCAGAAGTTATAAGCAATAAGGTTAGAGAGTAGGGCAGCTACTCTCTTTCAGGCCAGGTACCTCCACTAATACATCTAGTCCTGTAGTCATAAATGCACAGCCACCCCACAGGGTTGCTGTTTACTTAATGGCCCCAGAACATAGGTGGGAGCTTTGGTCTTAGTGAGGTAGAGAGAACAACTGTGAAGTAATAGGAGGAAAAGAGGAGGACAGGGCAGATGCCAGTAAAGGTATGTGTTCAGAGCCTTCTGTTCTGGGAAGGTTGATGGTGTCTGTTTTCTCCATGAAGGAGGAGAGAGCAAGCCTAGAAGAGAAAGGGTTTGAGGAGAGTGGGGGACGTTTGAAACCGTTTCTGCTCACTATGCCTTTGTGTCCCTGTTTATCTAATTTTCCCTAATTAAATGATTTCATGGTTCCATTCCTGCTTCTTTCCACATGATCCAGAACTTGCTTCAATTCCTTCCTATTGAGTCTCCACTGCAGAGACTTCCTGAGTGCTGGGACAGGCTTCTTTGGTCATCATATACAGCATCACTTTGTGTTGTGTCATAGCTGTAGTAGCCAATCCTATCTTCAAGCATAGTAATAAGAAAATAAAAATAAAAAGTAGAAAGAGTTTTAGAGAAACTCAACTTCTCTAAGAATTAGTTTCCCCAACTGCAAAATGAGGGGGAAATCACTATCTTGAAGATTCTGAGAATTCATATGAAGTGCTTAGCAGTGTGCCTGTGTATAATAGGCATTTAATAAGAGGTAGCTTTCAGCATTAATTCTGTAATACATAGTATATACTTAATAATCACTCTTGAGTAAGGTAAATCCAGTCCCCAGGTAAACCAGACCCAAGGTAGCCATCAGTTGGAAACTTCTTTCTGTGGGGACCCTGCCTCCTCAATGACCATATCACCTCCTGATCATGGAAGGATCCCACTGTTCATTCTGGTTTTGGACTAAGGGTCCTAAGGTCTGAGATGTAGAATGGAAGCTCCATGAGGGTAGGACTGAGCCTGTCCTTAATTTCAGGGCCCTGTAGAGTGAGGACATATAGGGGGCACTCCATGCATATTTATTTGTCGAATGAATGAATCTGAGGCAGTTGGCCTTCTCTTTGGGAAAAAGCAGTTCCCGCTCCCTTTATTTCCACTTGGGTTACTGAAATGCCCCTGTCCCCTGAAAAATTAGTACTTGCACATTCTTAAATCTTTATCTATGCCACTTTACCCCTCATTTATTTTTGTCCATTTAGTTTTGACGGAACAGGTAATAAAAAAACAAAGGAAGAGTCTTTGGGGAAAACAGGACTTTTAAGAGTCATGGACATATACACACTAACAAACGTTAAGGTAGATAGCTAGTGGGAAGCAGCCGCAGAGCACAGGATACCGCCTGGAGGGGTGGGATGGGGGGGTGGGAAGGAGGGAGACGCAAGAGGGAAGCGATATGGGAACATATGTATATGTATAACTGATTCACTTTGTTATAAAGCAGAAACTAACACACCATTGTAAAGCAATTATGCCCCAATAAAGATGTTAAAAAAATAAATAAATAAAAATAAAAAATAAAAAAATAAAACAAAGGAAGAGTCTTTGGGGAAAACAGGACTTTTAAGACCTTTTTGAAAAGGGCCCTGAGTGGGCCTAATGCACGTTCAGCTCCTACCTGTACTGAGGCAGGCACCAGCGACACAAAAGCTGGGTCTGTGTTATTGCTGCACAAAGCACCTGATTCATGAGACAGCTTTGCAGGAATTTAATTAGTGAAGGAATGTGCAAAGCTTAAGCGCTTCAGATGGCATTAACCATTGGGGAGGGGAGAAGGAGGGGAGGAAAGCCTAACAGATGTTTGATTCAGCCTTGTTCCTGCAACAGATCATTGCGCACACCGTTTTCCTATTTGGGTAGCTCTTGGGTAAATCTTGTTAATGATATTTCATTCTTTCGGAAGCCTGGTTTAACGTGTATCCAGTTTAAAGGGAATAGAAGCGCATCTATCTCATGAGGAGAAATAAGCTGATTTTTAAAAAATCTGGATATTTCAGGGTTGCTTTTGTAATGTCATTATTTCAACACATTGAGTGACTGTTGACCCACGCGTTGAATGAACGTGAATCTTTAGCCTCAGAAAGTTAAGTTGAGATCAGTCTGTGAAGAAACTGTATGTTTTGGTTTTAACGGCTGCAAGTGTTTGTTTGATAGTACTTTGCTGCTTTGAGTCAGATCGCTGTTCTGTGTACAGGAGAGGGCTGTGTGAGGCTGTTAGCTTACGTGGCCAGCCATCCGGGCAGCTACCGGTCCTGGGCTGGCACTGAGGGCCTTGGCAGGCCTCGGAGGCAAAGTCCTGCTAGTGTGGACCTGGGCTGGACTCCAGCTCATGGAAATGGACAGCATTTGCTGCTTTTTTCACCAAAACTAAAATTGCCTTTTTACACACTGGAACAGGCTACTAGATCCAATGGTGTCATAGAAATAAGAAATGCAAGAGTCTCGAGGCTATCTGATTTATATCTCTCCCAGCTCCTGTTTACAGCCTATTTGTCAGTGTCTATTCCAAGTTCTTTCTGTTGTTAACATCTTGGGAGACTCAATTTTGGGTGATAGAATTAGAAAAGGAAGGAAAAGATGCATACCAACTAGACCTGCTTTAAATCCCATGTGTAGGCTCCAACCGACTCTTGAGAAATTCTGAAGAGCAAGTTCTTAGAACTTTTTTCTCTAGAAATGTTAGCATAATGGTGTTCTGCAACTGATTGCTGCCACGCCTAAATTATACTCTTTCAAAGCATAATACTAGCCACTCACAAGATGAAAAAAGAAAATCAGCAAGGCAGACTTCTTATCTTGGTCTCCTTGATTTCTGGCCCTCTACACTCCAAACCCTTAGAAATTAACACATAATGATCTGCCTCTGTCTTCAAGGTCATTTTATACTCTCTTCTAAATGATCTGCCTCTATCTTCAAAGTCATTTTATACTCTCTTCTAAATCTTCTAATCTCTTCTAAATTCCAGTAGAGCAGTGTATTGTCATGTAGTGTAATTGATCCCAAGAATAAAAAGGTTTTCTAATGTTTGAATGTGACACGGAATGTTTTGGACAGTTAGCTATGTTTCTCCCATAGCCCTTCCCTTTTCACCTTTTTAAAGAATTGCATTAAGTATTTTTTAATTTACTCACTCTTTCAACCAAAAACTATTTGTTGAGTGAGTGCCTGTTCTGTGTCAGGTTCCCAAGATACAGTGGAGAATGAGACACAATCTCTGCCTTCACAGTAAGGTCTGCAAACAGCAACACTCAGAGAAAAAGCTGAAGCAGGGCTGGAGCTAGTTGCACAGAAGTCATAGAGTTGTCAGCATCAGGGTCACCATGTACGACTATGTTGGTTGCGCCTGGGTAAAGGGGTCAGTGGGGCTTTGTACCAGTCTAAAAATGTCCCCAGCTGGAAGAAGGGAGCCTTTTCCTGAATCTCACAAAGGAATTATACTTGTTAGCAGTGAAGCACTCAGGATATACACACCTTATACTAACCCTAGTTTGGGGTTTTTTATTTATTTATTTATTTTATTTATTTTTGGCTGTGTTTGGTCTTCGTTGCTGTGCGCGGGCTTTCTCTAGTTGCGGCGAGCGGGCCTACTCTTCGTTGCAGTGTGTGGGCTTCTTATTGCAGTGGCTTCTCTTGTTGTGGAGCACAGGGTCTAGGCACGCAGGCTCAGTAGTTGTGGCGCACAGGCTTAGTTGCTCCGCGTCCTGTGGAATCGTCCCAGGCCACGGCTCGAACCCATGTCCCCTGCATTGGCAGGCAGATTCTTAACCACTGCGCCACCAGGGAAGCCTTAACCCTAGTTTTTATTTCATAGTTCTGCACTAAAATTTTAAAATCTTCAAATTTTTATATTATGCTCATTCAGTTCAATATCCTAAAAACAAAAGAATACAACTCTCGTACAGTTTGTAGACAGGTCTGTTGGATGATTCAGTTAGCACATAAAAAGGAAATTGTATTTGTTCTATCCTTTTAATATGAAGGGATGTGAGACACCTCTGTCCCCCACCTTCAACAGGGGTCAGAAAAAGCCAGTTGGTGAGTTACGTGGGCAATTTGCTGAGTCTTTCAAAAAGAAAACAAAGCCAAAGCGAGTTAAAAACACATTACATCTTAACTCAGTAGAGGCAGGTTTTAACCTTTAAAAATAATACAGACTTTCAAGAATAAAACTTCTGACAAACTCTCAGGAGACATATTTTTACATCAATATTTCCTGAACAATTGAAAAAGAGGATTCAAGATAAGAGTAACTTATCTTGTTTTAAATATCAACAAAAGAGGAATTTTGCTTCGTTTTCAGTTAAAAATTTAGCACCAATTTTTTTTTTCTATGAATTCTTCTATTTTCTAGGAGATGTTACAGATCCTCCAGTTTGCCAGAGAATGTTTCAGGAATGGAGCCCCCATGGTTAGCAAGGGATTAGTGTATTCAAATGTTAAGCCCAGAGGGGTTCCCATGCCCTGCTGGGTTTGACTGCCTTTTATCGCTCTGTCTAAATGATTTCAATTAATTGTTGGAGTGTTATCTGGAAGGCAAATCATGTGTCTGTGGACATGGAAAGAAATGCTCGGGGTCTACTCTGCTGAAGTAGGTGGGATCAGTTTGGGCAACATTAGCCCAGTCAACTGGGAAAAGCCCACAAAGACAGGACACGAGGGAGGTTTCCACAGTCTGGTCCACCATTACCGGGCACCCCGTCTCCCAGAGCAGTCAGTGCTAGACCACCAAGCAGATGAGGGGTTGGAGTCCTTGTGTCTCGCTGACTTTTCTTTCTGTGACTCTTGCATCTCTAAGGTCTGTCGAAAGCTTAATTCATTGCTCATTCATTTTCAATATGACTTAGTAGAGAAACCAGAATTCAAAACCCTTGAAGGAACTCATGGTCTCTCTTTCATAACTAAAGGGCTTTTGTGATGGGATTTATGGGGCAACCTTTGGGAGTTTCCATTCAACCCGTTGTGCTTTAATACTATTGCCCCTGAGTAGAGGGAGCAGTTTCTTTTAACCCTCTAATTCTCTCTAATGGGAGTTACGGAGGAGCTTATCTTGTCCTTCTTTATCTTTTCTGGATCTGACTCTAGAAATGTATGCACAGAAGCTCTAACTACACTTCCATGAAAGGGACAGAGACTTGTCTCATTCTCCCTTGGGACTGATGGCTGCCCTGCCACTGGTCAGTACCATCCTTTGACCCGGGAAAACGGCCCGCTCCACTCCAAGCCTCAGAGGACAATGCACTTCAGCAAACCTTCCTCAGAAGAAGCCCACCTTAATGCAGGGGACTGACTAGGAACAGGCAGCACCATCTGAATGGAACACCGTGAGGCTATCCCCATTTTTCCCCATCAGGTGCTCCCAACTCATTGCATGGGATCGACCAGTTGCCCTGAGCAGTTTTGTGATTCTTGTCCATAAGAGTGCCCCAGCCCATGGTCAGTGGGGTTCTGGGAGAACCACCTGGCCAGCAGATCACAGCCACTGGACCGAAGGGTATTTCTTGTACAAAATCATGCAAGGTGGGGTCACCGGAATGGGGCTGACTTGCTAATTTGCGGTGACTCTTACTGATGTTGGAGACAGGACAAAATTAGGGCACTGAGTGCTGGAGGGTCTACTGCCCAACTTCAGGCTTGTGCTGCACTGTGGGCTCCGGTTGGCTCTCACCCCTCCGTGTTCTGACCATGGTGCCACCTGGTCCACAGCACCATGCAGGAGAGAGGTGGCAATGGTGTCCTTTTCTGTTTGTCACCCTCTGCTGTGGACACCTAGGACAGTCATCCTATCCTCTCCGCAGGCTCTGTGCCACCTGTTGGACAGGCCCACAAGGGTGACTACATCTATGTTCCAAGAGCTTTTGAGACTGTTGCTCCAGAGTCCTTACAGGCCTTCTGAGTGATGCATTCTCTTGCCTTCAGTGGATATGATGACGTTTTGATCTTCAGGGCCAGTCTTAATGAGGGACCAGTATTTCTGAAGGAATAGGACTGCTCTTCTCACTCAGCCCAGAGGCTCCTTGCCTCTCTCCCTCTCTGGTGATGGTGTGCAGGGCTGCATTCTAGATCACATTCTAGAAATGCAGTGATTACCACGTGAGAGAAATATACTATCCTTATGCTATAAAATTCCAAAAGGAAAACTTTATATGACCAGAAAATTAATTATTGTTCACATTTTTCTGTATACCCGGGTAAGACTTGCATGTTTGGTCATCATCAATGAAGCACAGAAACAACCTTCAAAAGAGCCATTAAAACGTATTCATGGGCTGCAGGCTGTAGCATCACGAGTAATTCTGTGACAAGCATTAAATGTTTGGTGTTAGGGAACCCCAGAGGCCCTAAGATCTATATTGTTTCAATACAAACTGGCTCTACAGAGCCATGTCATTGTGAGTAATAACAGCATTGCTATGCCTTACTTGTGGTGAGAGATATAAAAGTCAGCCAGGACCTGGGCATTTGATGATAAAGAACATGATGAGATGATTCTTGGACTTAACAAGAAAAGACACTATGAAAAATTTTCACATGCACTGGTATGACTGTAAAGAAATACACAGAGTGCCTTTTCACCATTCATTATTCAAAATCCTCATCACGAAATTACTATAACTCACATGTGCCCGTGATTTTGTTCCATTTTTGTAATCAAATTGTTGATATAGACAAAAATATTTACCTGGACCCCACATAGTCTCAGGGCAGCCCTACCCCTGGTTCATACGGCCGGGGGCACATTTCTTGCCCTTAATCCACCCACGTTGCTCGGTGTGCTGAGTGTTAGGACTCCCCATAAGGCCCCCAAAGATGGGAACCAAGCCCCTGCCCTTGTAGAGCAGCAGGTTCACCATTCACCTGTACTTTGTCCCCAGCAAATGGCCGGCTACCATCCTCACAGGATTGGACTTGAGGCTCACAACTCGTTACATGGACTTGATTTGGGCTTTGAGGATTTTAAAATTATTTAACAATTCATTCAACAAAGGTATCTATTCAGTTCTTGCTGTGTGCCAGGAAATGGATCAGTAGAGAACTTACAGAGATGAATAAGACCTGGTTTGCAGCCTCTAGGACTCACAGTGTAGTGGAAGGCAGATCAGTAAGCAGAAAGGTACAATAAGCCGATAGGAGCTATTAGTAGACAGATGCAGAGGACAGATGGGGCAGAGAGGACCGGGGGCTCTGCACAGAGCGAGACCGGAGGCGGCTTCACGGAGGTCTCTTTAAACAAATCTGTTTGAATTAAGTGTGAAAGATGACCGGGTCGGGGATGGTGTTTACCGGACCAGAGAGTGGGACGGGAGGAAGGGAATCGGGTGTAGGGAAGCAGCTGGACCAGCATGAGGCATAGCACCCGTAAGGGGGCCTGTAAGCAGGTTCTGCGTGGCTAGGGTGCAGGGAGCGGCCCAGTAAGATGAAGCCGGAGTGGTGGGAAGGACTGAGTTTAAGGGGCCTTAATATGCTACACTGAGGAATCTGGGCTTTGGACCACAGACAGTGGAGAACCACGGACGGTGCTAATTTACAGAGGTACGTAGTCTTAATTTTGTTTTAGAAGTATATCCGGAAGTGGTATAGATTGTAATTTAGGGAGGGATTGAGGGCAGGGGAAAGTTAGGAGCATGTCATTGTCATGGTCTGCTGTTCAGAGGGGACGGAGAGCCTAAGGTTGCAGCCTCAGGGGAGGTAAAGGCCAGGTTCGTGACTGGGAAGTCACTCCGCAGCCATGTGGATAGCTCATGTGATGGTGAGTGTTAGGGTAGCATGTCTGGTAGAAAGGTTTTGGCTGTAAGATAACCCAGCTAACAGTGGGATTTTTTCTCCCCTCCAAGGAGTCTAGATCTCGAGGGCTGCTGCCATTGGTTGAGAATCACGACACTTTCAGGGCTGGGTTTTCTGTTCTTGGCATTGTTTAAGCATTCAAGTGGGAAGAAAGGGGAAGGGGCAGCATAGGGAGTGTCTGTCCCGGTTGTCTGTCCCAGCTGGGCTAACACCCCAGCTGTTGGCTGACATCCACCCTTCATCCAGAAAAGGCTGGCAGCAGGAAGCAGTGTCTGCATTGTCGGGGGGCACAGGAGGGGGCAAAGCAGGCCACCACCACGTGTGACTCGTGCCCAAGTCAATTCACCCCAGGCTTTGTTGATGTCCTGTCGGCACTTTGCTCCAGTTGGTTCCCCCTAGAAGTCGAAGCAGGGAGAACAAGGGGCGTGTTTGTATAAGACGCTTTTTAAAAATTTATTGAGGTAACACTGGTTTATCACTTTTACATGTTTCACATGTACAACATTATATTTCAGCTTCTGTGTACTCGGCAGGGTGCTCACCAGCAGAAGTCTAGGGTCTTCCCTCATCATCCAGTCCACCCTCCCCATCCCTTCCCCTCTGGTAACCACTACTCTGTTCTCTGTATGTATGTGTTCATTTCTGTCTAGTTTGGTTTGTTCATTTATTTCTTTGTTGTTGTTGTTGTCCGTTTGTTTATTATATTCCACATATGAGTAGAATCATATAGTATTTGTCTTTCTCTGTTTGACTTATTTCACGTAACCTAATACCCTCAAGGTCAATCCATGTCGTTGCAAATGGCAAGATTTCATCTATTTTATGGCCGACTAATCTTCCATTGTATATAGACACCACATCTTCTTTATTGTTTCCATATCTTAGCTACATGGTAAATAAAGCCATGATGAACCTAGGGCTGCATCTATCTTTTTGAACTAGTGTTTTCATATTCTTCAGATAAAGGCTCAGAAGTGGAACAGCTGGATCACATGGTAGTTCTATTTTTAATTTTTTGAGGAATCTCCATCCTTGCCATATGTGGCCGCACCAATTTACATTCCCACCAACAGAGCATGAGGGTTCGAGGGGATGTTTTTGAGGGGCCTCATTTCCAGTTTAAGCAACAGAAGCTATAAGCAAGGAGGCTGAGCCACTTTTCTCAGGGAGCCTCCACGAGGAGGGTAAAATGACAGAATGATAAAAAAGAGCCACTATTTATTGAGCAGTTTTCATTGGCCGTGTGTCAGGCACCACACAAAATGGTTTATACACTTCTCAGCTCATCACAGGTTTGAGGTAGATATTACCACTCCATTTCTTATTTTAAATAAGAAAATTGAGGCCCAAGGTGCTTCTTTTGCCCAAGACCACACAGCTGGCAAGTGGTGAGCCAAGAATTGAACTGAGGCAGGTCACCTGTGTGAGTCCCTGTATGTGGTCAGCTCCTTGGCACTGCTTGACCCAGGAAAACCAGAGCTTGAAAGTTACCATGAGCTGAGGCTTCAATATTCAGGAAAATGCTGCTAACCAGGCATCCTCTTAACAACCTGTGCTCACAGTTCAACAGCTGAGTGCAGCAGGCCCTCTGTGTTGTTTAAGGCACAATGTTTTCCCTTCTTCCTTTACCTAAATCATCTGAATTATTACCTCCTCTGCATCCTGATCACCAGCTCCTTTTCACTTCCTGTGGACCAACCTGACATGGGCTAAGTGCTGCTGAGCCACTGGGGTGAAGAAGTCTTGAACTAGACTCTCCCACATCCCCTATCGCCTACTAGAGAATTATTCTTCTGTCTGTTTTTTTCTGTTAAAGTCATGGCATTAACATTCAATCACTCCTGACAGTACCTCTATAACATTTTTAATATGCTTAAAACCAGTGTAAACGTTTTCTATTATAATGATAGGAAGCCTGGAATAATAAGCTTCTTTTTCTTCTTTAGAAAAAATTGTAAAGAGGGAGAGAAGAGATTTTTGATTTTATTGGGTGGGTCCTGGGTACTTTGATAGAGTGTTTAGCGGAATGAAAGATAGCAAAGATGGAGCATGACAGTTTTGGAGGATAAGAAGGTGCACGAGGCAAGGTCTGTCCTGGCAACGCTGGAGAGCTTGCTCCTGGGTTCGGCCTGGACCAGGGGAATCATCTCAGGTGCCCAGGCATTGCTCAAATCAGCCGCTAACTGCCCTTAAAAAGTAACAGCTGAGGGGCTTCCCTGGTGGCACAGTGGTTGAGAGTCCGCCTGCCGATGCATGAGACACGGGTTCGTGCCCGGGTCCGGGAAGATCCCACATGCTGCAGAGCAGCTGGGCTCATGAGCCATGGCCGCTGAGCCTGCGCGTCCGGAGCCGGGAGAGGCCACAACAGTGAGAGACCCGTGCACCGAAAAAAAAAAAAAGTAATAGCTGAATGCCTTTTCAAAGGCGATCATGGAATCCGCTCTGGCTCTTTTTAAATAAAGGATTTTCGCTTATCTCCAGATTTTGTTTCACTGGCTCTTCTGGAAGTGGGCCTATGATTTAGTGACCTCGTAAATTCCTCTGCAGCCCCTGGATTCCATAATTCTGTTTCCTCCTTAGCTGGTGAAAAGCAACTGTAGCAAACCTCTTTGCCTTCTTTCTACTTTTCTACACTGTCATCCTTCTCGGCTTTAGAGTGTATTGGTTCCCATGGAAACGGCTATGTCCTTGCTGTGGACAGAACTTAATCACAGCCAAAAGGGTGAAATAAAGTACATTTTTATCTTGGATTGAAATTTGTATCATGATTCATGAAATGGAAGAGAGAAAGGAGAAGAAAAGCTAGAGGATAAGAAGGATAGGGGAGGGGGGAGAAAAGAGGGAGGGGGCGGGAATTGAAAGTGATTCCCTGTGCATCTGCCTGAAGAAAACTGTTGGAGGAGAGGCTGGTGGCTAAAATGCACTGTGTCCCTCACTGCATGCCAGGCTGGGTCTGTTCCAGCTCTCACAATCGGAGAGATCATGGAATCGGAGCTGTGGCTGGCCCTGGAGGCTGCTAGCCTGATGTGATTTGAGAGCTGCCTGCCCCACAGTATCTCCCCCATCCACAGGTCACCACGAGAGGGCAAGTCCCTTAGGAACATCTTTCAGTTGTGACACAGTTCCCACTAAATGAGGTAACAGTTTAAGCCATGATCAACTCATATTTTTAGAGGATATTTTGCTAGATCTCTTTCAAGTCCTAGCAATTTGTTGAGGGTCAGACGTTCTGGCACTTAGCAGACGCTTAATAAAGTTACAGGGCTCCAGAGAGACTTCCACCTCCTCTTCCAGGTCCCCTGTCAGGTCCCTGACCTTATCAGCTGCTTCCCACCATCCTAGCACCTATCCTGTACATCTGCCTAGGAGCAGACCCAGGTTTGTAGAGTTTGAGCTTATAGGACTTTGCACCCTCTTTAAGAAAAAGGATGCAAAATTATAAAGTCAGGTACAAGGTCTTGATGAGGGGCTTAAACTTTATCAGCTTTGTGGGAATTCACCTCTGCATCTATTATCTAATTTAATCTTAAAACAACCCCATGAGGTATAAAATTATCTCTTTTAACAGATGAGAAAACAAGCTCTATGAGAGTCATCAAAATTTATAAAATTTACTAAAACCACGGGTTCAATTGTGCCTTTTTGGGACTCATAATTATGAATGGATCATCAGAGAATGTCTCCATGACTGGTTTGGTTTTTTTCTTTTCTTCTTCTTCTTTTTTTTTTTTTTTTTTTGGCATAAGCATCAGTTGTAACATGCAGAATCAATCCCACTTTTCCAAAATGTGACTTTCATTTCCCCTCCAAATCCAAGCCAGCTGATAGAATGGGATTTCAGCTGTGGTTGGAGTGCTGGAGATGATATCGTATATCCCATATGCAAATAATTGTTTGGCTTTCTGCAATGCATTGTGTATACTTGCAACAGAACAGAGATGGAAACTCAGACTGTCAATTGGATGGCTGGTTAATATCCACAGGCAATGTGTGTCCGATGTTCCAGGACTGGAAATCTGGATCAGCCTGCAAAGCAACTGGGCAGGGAAGTTTCTGGAGACCTCCTGGTTGCATTGTGTCGTATGGATCCTTTCACATTAACAGTGGAACCAGCCTTCCTTTTCTTTTCTTTATTCATATCAGCAATATTATCCAGTCTTCCATTTAAATCTAATCAATAGATTTAAAATAGATATGTGCACAAACATCTTTACATGCAAAGTTCCTAAGTGTAGCTCCTCTGTTGGTACCTTCAAAATGGCAGAAACTCAAATAGGTCAGAAAAATTGAATACTCTCCCACTTCATCCTCCCCAGAAAACCACAGTGAGCACATCAGGGAAGGGCTATTTGACAACATGCTTTATAGCAGGCCAGCTGCCATCCAGTATGAGCACGAGCAAGATCCATCCTGGACAGAGTCACAGAGTGCAGGGTGGGAAGAGGAGGTGCCTTCCCCGAGGAGGGAGCAGGGTTGTGAGGGAGAGCTGGGACACCCCCGTCCGGAATCCAGATTCACATATGTGGGAAGTGTTTGCCTCTGAGGCTCAAAACCTCCAATTCAGATCTTCCCTAAGGGCTTTTGTAGACAAAGCACTGTTCTTGGGCCCCATGATAACAGCACAAGTTTATTAAGAGATTGCTAAGTATTTTTACATCTGTGATCAAATTTAATCTGTCATCTAACTTAACCTTACAACTCCATGAGGAAGGAACAATGATAAGTAACCCTTTTTACAGATGAGAAAATGGAGGTTCCATCAGAGCAAGTAATTCTCAAGGTCACCAGGCTAGTCAGTGGTGGAATCAAGGTTCAAATCTAGTTCCATTTGACTCTAGAGTCATGCTCTGAATCTTGATGCCATTTGTGGGGTTCTTACCATGTGCCAGTCTCCAGGCTAGCAATTTACAGAGTCTCTTATTTGATCTCCATGCTGATCTCTAAAGTATTTTAATCCTGTCTTCAATGACTCTATAATCTAGTCTGGGGAAGAGAGTGAGGTAAATGAGAATAAGAGTATTTTTGAAACTCTAATACAAATCAGAGTAACGTAAGTGCAAAAGAAAGATGAAGAGTTCACCAAGTGAATGGTTCTGGGATAGATTTTTTAAGGATAGTTTGGATTTTCAACCCATTGAATTGGAGAAACAAGAAATTCCTCATGGAAGGACACATGGGAACAAAGACAGGGGCATGTCTGAGAAATGCTCTGTCTAGTTCTTGTGGTTTGACAGAGCAGAGGTTGTGTGTGAGGGATATTTGGCTGGGGAGTTGGACTGGCATTTACCACCAGGTTGAAAAATTCTCAAGTTATCTGGTAGACAATGGGAGAAAGATGATCAGGTCCAAGCCTAACTTTAAAAAAGAAAATGCCACAGCATTTTTAGACCAGATCAATGCAATTGTTTAAACAAGAGGTAGCAAAGGTCTGAACCTGGCTGGGAACGGGGAAGTTGAAGGGAGGATTATGCAAGAAACACGTATGAAACATTAGATCTTGTGTTCCCACCTGTGGGGAAAAGACTTACACCAGAACTCTAGCCACTCTGCCCAGGGTCTTTAATTGTACCAGGATCCCCACAGGGAGCCAGAAAGTGTCTCTTGGGGGAGAATGTTTCTTCCAAAGATGTTGACTCCGAGGAGAGCCTGAAGCCTGCATAATACCACAGGGGTGGCCCATCTGCAGTTTTTGTTTTTGTTTTTAATATTTATTTATTTATTTTGTTGCACTGGGTCTTAATTGCGGCTCGCCAGGCTCCTTAGTTGTGGCACGCATATGGGATCTAGTTCCCTGACCAGGGATTGAACCCGGGCCCCCTGTGCCACCAGGGAAGTCCCCCCCAACTGCAGTATTGACTATACTGTTTTCCCCACATCTGTAAGCCTGGAATCTCAAGGGGCAGGGGAGAGAAGGGGAGAGCAAAGAGCTTAAGAAATGGTTTGTGGGTCTGACAGGAATGTTGGCTGTCATGGGACAAAAAATGTCTGTATTTTGTAAGCATAATTATTTTACAGCTTTCTGTATTTTCTTTGTTGTTTTCCCTTTCATTCTCCCTTTGTGTTTTCTGTGGTGGTGCTTTTTCAAATGAAGTTCCTTCTGAAAATTGCTGCCTGTCTCAGCTGCCCTGAAAGGAAATAAGAAAAAGGGCTTCTTTACCACTTGGATCTGAATGTTAAAGGTGTAGGAGCAGGAAGCCTTAGGATCGGCGGGGAGAGGGTGGGAAAGCCCGGGAGCATTTAGGAAAGAGGTAGGATGGGCTTGAGCAGCTGTTCCTTCCGGCCCAGAGTCTCCTTCCAGCCTCTTCTCCTGGTGTGTTTGGATTTTGCTTGATTCCCAGAGGGGGTCCCCTTACTTCTGGATATACCACTGACTTTTGTTGATTCCTCTGTAGAAGGACTAAGATTGAAGTGACCCTGAAGCACAAGAAGAGTGTGATTCCTCTGTCTTCCAGGACTACCGAGTCCATCATCCACGAAGCTGGAGTGATCAATCTAAAAAGCAAACATTATCCATCATCCCAGAATCAATTCTCTCCATACTAACCAACTTGATCTGATTCCCATTTACCTTCTGGGCTCATTTGTCCTATGTTTTAATCTCCTAGCAGTGCTGAACTGCTTCTGTTTTATCCTTCTTCTTCCTGGATCTCCAAAACACAGGCATGCACATACACATGCACACACACGTACACTGTGGCATTTCTAGACTGGAGTCCCCCTCCCGCCTAGAATGACGAAATCTTTCTCATGTTTTAAGGTTTAGGAAGCCTCCCCTGACTTAATTCTAGCTGACTCAAAAGCCCAACTTCTGGGCTCCCATAATATCTGTAACACATTGCTGCCATTACTCTTACCAACTTGTATCATAATAATTTGTTTGTAAGTCTGTTTTTGGAACCAGACCGTGGGCCACGGGCTCCGTGAATACAAAACTGAGGCTTCTTCGTGTTGGTATCACTGTGTCCAGTCACTTGGAGATGCTCAATGAATGCTTGAAGAATGAACCCTGAAAACTGTCTGAGGTGATGCTGTGACTGCATGGTCCCAACTTTTCTTTAATGTAGAGACGTGGTAAACATCTGCAAAAGGAGAAAGCATTCATGTGGAGGGACTCTATACTCATTCTTAAATAAATATGAAAAGCACATTGATTGGTTACGTGCAGGCTTCATTCAGAATCTCCAGGTTTGGAGCTCACAGCCCGCTGGTATTTTATGTTTATTTACACATGGCAAAATCTAGCTTCCTGTTTTGAGAGAAAATGTTTCTCACAAAGCTTTATTAAAATGTTCAAACAGTCTCACAGACATCAAATTGCTCTCACAACACAACTCTTTAGTGTAAACAACCAGAAATGCAAGGATTAAATTCCCCTTCAAGTATGTGGGCTTAAAAAGAAAGAGCAGCCATGCTTGGCAAAGTAAAGCTCCGAGCTTTATTGAGCCTCTTTTTAGATGGGAGGTCAGGACTGTCAGTCAACCAGAGACACATCTGGGGCCCCCCATGCTGACTGTGAGGAACTAGAGAAAGGGATGAGTCGGGACAAACTTTGAAGGCAAATATGTTCGTCTCCTTTACAATAAGAGAAAAAAGCATTAGTAGGTCCATTAGCACACCAGCTGGGCGGGGGACCCATTCTTACTTTTCAAATAGGCCTAAAAGGCCAGACCCCCTGGTTACCAGTATGTAATTCCCGTTGACATGGGAAAGGGTAAGCAGTTATTTTGTTTGTTGTTGTTTTACTTTAAATAAACGATAGTCTGGGAGTCTGAAATCCGGCACAGCAGGGAGAAAACAACTACACATGCTTTCTCAGAATTGCAGCAGCTCACGCATACCAAGGGCACCGGTTGTTACCATTGTGGTGTTGTTTTCACTGCTTTTCCTAACGTGAACAACTGGGAAATTAGAAGACGGCTTTCTTGCGATTCTCCCCTTCTGAGGGTCTAGACTGCTTTTGCTTTTGTGCACAATAGACTCACTAACAAAGAAAATTTTTGAAAGCACAGCACATATGCTCATATGTACATTTTGAAAACCACATGGGATTTTTCTCCATTTTAGCTTACACTCAGAAGCTGAAGCTGTCATTAAGTAAAGGGAAAAGGCTGCTTTCAAGCATGAATCATTTTTCACAGACTTCATTAAAATAAAATAAACTTCTTTGCTAGTTAGTGAAAGGCAGTGGGGGAGGGTGGGGAAGGAAATTCTAACTCTCCTCTGTGCTGAAGATAAGGAAAGATGCTGCCATTCTGGCCATTTGAAAGAGGTGGAAACAGCACATCCGTTCTAAAGATAAACAAAATGAAGCATGAGGATGTCACTGGAGACAGACTAGCCCAGAAACTCAAAATGAATCAACAGCAGAAGCGTGAAGAAAATTTAGGTTTTCTGATTCCAAGGCCAGCGCTTTGTCCCCTAAGTTTAGGGATGCTTCCAGAAAATGTTACCAAAATTGGAGGTGTGATAATTAAACTTATACATTTTAAGGGAGGTTCTCTTTCCAGTTATCTTTCACAATAGCAGTCTCTAATTATAACGTCTTTTTCCTCAAAGTTTGACAATATATTTGAAGTGGTTTGTGCATCCTTTTTTAAATTTTGAAATATTTTTGACCCATCAAAAAATAATGTAAAAACACCATCCAGCTTAAGAAATAAGATACTTGAAGTTGAAGCCCCCATGATACCGCTATCCTCCCATACCACTGACCACTCCAGAATTTGATGTTTATCATTTGTATGTATTTAACAGATACAGACACTCTGACAGGCACAGTTCTAAATACTTTACAAATATTGACTCATTAATCCTCCTCGTAACCTCCCAATGAGTTGAATACTACAGTTATCCTTGTCTAACAAATGACAGAACTGTAACACAGAGAACTTAAGTAACTCTCCCAGAGTCACACAGCAACCAAATTACAGAGGTAGGATAGGACACAAATCCAGGATCCTGGATCTAGAGTTGCTGCTATCAATTACTATGCTATGCTTCCTCCTGCCATCTATCTATCTATCTATCTATCTACCAACCCAACATAGGGGTATGTGCCTATGAGTAGAACTGCCAGATTAAAGGGTATACTTAACTTCAGGTATCCCACATATTGCCAGATTATCCTCTAAGGAGTTGTACTAATTCACACTCCTCCAGCAGATGAGTTTCCATTTTCCACCTTATTTCTAAAACCAGGTATTGATTTAAAACTAGGTATTTAGGTGTTGGGTATTTTAGACTTTTAAAATTCTTGCCATCTTGTTTTAATTTGCATTCCCTTGATTACCAGTTAGGTAGAAAAGCCTTTTCAGTAGGGTCTTCTGACCACTGCTGGTTCATATTTTTTACCATTTTTTTCTTGAGTTGTCTTTTTTTTTTTAATTTATAGGAGGCCTTTGTGTATTCTGCCTAATAACCTGTGTCCATTATACTTGTTAGAAATAGTTTCCCCGTGGTTTTTAATTAATGTAATGGACATGGGTGCTAAAGAGACTATTCAAAAAAGACAGAAAAATACCTAGAAGTAAAAATTTCTAGGTCATATAGTAGGTTTATGTTTAACTTAGTGAGAAACTTCCAGACAGATTTCTAAATTGGTTGTGATATTTTAAAATCCTGCCAGAAAGGTACAAGAATACTAGTTGTCTCATACTCTTATCAAGATTTGGTGTGGTCAGTCTTATTTATTTATGTCAGGCTTTCTAGTGGGCATGTGGTGATATTCATTGTACTTTTCATTTGAATTTCCCTGATTTATGATGTTGAGCATTTTTCATTTGCTTCTTGGCTACTGTGTATCTTCCTTGCAAAATGCCTGTTCAGATCTTTTGCCCATTTTAAAAAAGTAGGTTTGTGTTTTTATTATTGAGTCATGGGAGTAGTAGTTATCTGTATATTCTAGATACAAGTCCTTTGTAAGATACATATATTGCAAACATTTTATCCCAGTATAGAGCTTGCCTATTCATATTTTAACAATGTCTTTTGAAATGTAGAATGCTTTAGTTACTTCATTTCTTTTTTTTTTTTGGTCAGTGATTTCTAGAGGTTCTAAGAAATCTTTCCTTATTTCTAAGGTGTATATATTATCATATGTATTCTTCTGGAAGCTTTAAATTTTTAGCTTTTATGTTTAAGTTAAATGATCCATTTCAAATTAATTTTTGTGTAAGGTGTGAAGTATGTCAAAAAATTTTTCTTTTTTATATCCAGTTATTCCTGCATCACTTGTTGAAAAGATACTTCTTTCCTAAAGGTGTTAAGGTGCTTTGGCACCTTGGTCAAAAGTTAACAAGTTAGATAAACATGGATCAATTTGTGGTCTCTCTACTGGTTCCGTTAATCTTTTTGGCTACCTTTTCAGCAATATCATACAATCTTAATAACTTCAACTTTATATCAAGTCTTAGTTTCATTGATCTTCTCCATTGTTTTTTTAATAAATTTATTTATTTTATTTATTTTTGGCTGTGTTGGGTCTTTGTTGCTATGTGCGGGCTTTCTCTAGTTGTGGCGAGCAGGGGCTACTCTTCGTTGCGGTGCGCAGGCTTCTCATTGCAGTGGCTTCTCTTATTGCAGAGCACCGGCTCTAGGCGCGGGCTTCAGTATTTGTGGCACGCGGGCTCAGTAGTTGTGGCTCACAGGCTCCAGAGAGCAGGCTCAGTAGTTGTGGCACATGGGCTTAGTTACTCCGTGGCATGTGGGATCTTCCCGGACCAGGGCTCAAACCCACGTCCCCTGCATTGGCAGGCGGATTCTTAACCACTGTACCACCAGGGAAGCCCCTTCTCCATTGTTTTTTAGTCTCTATTTTATTTATTTCTGCTCTGATCTTTATGCTGTCTTTCCTTTCACTGTCTTCAGGTTTTCCTTGTTCGTCTTCTTCTAGTTCCTTTAGTGTAAGGTTATAGATTGTTATTTGAGATATTTCCTGTTTCCTGAGGTAGGTTTGGATCACTATAAACTTCCCTCTTAGAACTGTTTTTGCTGCATCCCTTGATTTTGGATCATTGTGTTTTTGTTTTCATTTGTCTCCAGATATTTTTTGACTTCCTCTTTGAAGTAACCCATTGGTTGTTTAGTAGCATGTTGTTTAGCTTCCACGTGTTTGTTTTTTGCAGTTTTTTTCCTGTAGTTGATTTCTAGTCTCATAGCCCTGTGGGGAGTCTAGTCTCAAAGATGTTTGCTATGATTTCAGTCTTCTTAAATTTACTGAGACTTGTTTTGTAGACTAGCATGTGATCTATCCTGGAAAATGCTCCATGTACACTTGAAAAGAATGTGTATTCTGCTGCTTTTGGATAGAATGTTTTATACATATTGATTAAGTCCATCTGGTCTAATGTTTCATTTAAGGCCAGTGTTTTCTTATTGATTTTCTGTCTGGATGATCTGTCCATTAATGTAAGTGGGGTGTTAAAGTGGCCTACTATTACTGTGTCACTGTTAATTTCTTTCTTTATGTCTGTTAATATTTGCTTTATGTATTTAGGTGCTCCTGAGTTGGGTGCATATATATTTACAATCATTATATCTTCTTATTGAATTGACCCCTTTATCATTGTTCCTTCTTTGCCTCTTGTTACGGTCTTTGTAAAGTCTATTTTTTCTGACCTAAGTATTGCCACCCAGCTTTCTTTTTGTTTCCATTTGTATGGAATACCTTTCTCCTTCCCCTCACTTACAGTCTGTGTGTGTCTTTAGATCTGAAATGAGTCTCTTGTAGGCAACGTATGTATGGGTCTTGCTTTTGTATCCATTCAGCCACTCTATGTCTTTTGATTGGAACATTTACGTTTAAAGTAATTATTGATAGGTGTGTACTTATTGCCACTTTGTTCATTGTTTGGGCTTTTTTTTTTTTTAGTTCTTTTTTATTCCTTTCTTCTTTTGTTCTCCTCCCTTGTTATTTTATGACTATCTTTAGTGTTATGTCTAGATTCCTTTCTCTTTTTTTGTATATGTATCTATGGTATCAAATGCATTTTAACAATCCTGCATTTTTACTCCCCCCTTCACATTTACTCTTTGTGACATCTTATTTTACATCTATTTGTTTTGTGTATCTCTTAATCACTCACTGTTGATATAGATGATTTTACTTTTTGTCTTTTAGCCTTCCTACAAGCTTTATAATTGGGGCCACCTCAGGAACCCTGAGTTCTGGTCTTTACCTCCTTGATTCAGCAAGACTGCTGTGCTGTTTGAATTTGCTCTTCCTATGCCACAGTCTTCAAGGTGCCTCCAGGCAGATGCCAGGTGGTTGTGGGCTCATCTCATTTCATTCTCTTCTCTCAGGGACTTTTACTTTTGTTTTGTGTTACTTTTGTCCAACATCTGAAAACAGTAATTAATATATTTCACCTAGTCTGTACTGAAGGAGCTAATTTGATACTAATTACTTCATCATGACCCAAGAGTTTTCACTTTTTAATCATAAAATGTGTTTTAAATTTTATTAAATGCATTTCTTCACCTGTCAAGATTTTCTTCAATTTGTTATGGTGGTGAATTACTTTAATAACTTTCCTAATGATAAAACATTCTCATATGCCAAGGACAAACCCAAGTTGACGATGATGTTTTATTTTTTTAGTACTTGCTAGATTTGTTTTGCCAATGTTTTGTTCAGGATGTTTACACCTAAATTCAAAAATGCAATCGGGCTGTATATTTTCTTTCTCATGCTGTCTTGGATTTTGGTATCAAGATTTTGCTAATCTTTTAAAATATACAGGGGTGTGTTAGTTTCTTATTGCTGCTTAACAATTTTCTACAACCTCAGTGACTTAAAATGATACAAATTTATTATCTTACAGTTCTGGAGGTGCGAAGTCCAAAATGAGTTTCACTGGGCCAAGATTAAGGTGTCAGTAGGGCTGCAATCACTCCAGAGACCCTAGGAGAGAATTGGTTTTATTGCCTTTTCCATCTTCTAGAGGCTACCTGCATTCCTTGACTCATGGTCCCCTTCCAGCCAGCAATCACACCACTCTGAACTCTGCTCTGTCATCACAACTTCTTCTCTCACTCTGACTTTTCTACTTTCCTCTTTCACCTATAAGGACACTCAAGACTGCATTGGATTTACCTACAGAATCCAAGATAATCTCCCTATTTAAGACATTTAATTTAACATCTGCAAATATCCACAAGTTTCAGGAGTTATGATATGAATATCTTTGGGGGGATTTGTCTGTCTAGCAAAAAAGGAGAAAATATTCTCCAATTCTCTTTTCTTTGAAAGATCTTATATAAGATTGGATTTATCTATTCTTTGAATATTTGATAAAATTTGCCAAATTGTATGGGACATTTTTGTGAGTAGCTTAAAAAAAAATAGCCAAAGTGGTGTGTGTGTGTGTGTGTGTGTGTGTGTGTGTGTTTTAAAATAACCATAACAATACTGTTACTAAGAATAAGATTATTATTTTCCAGTAGTTTTTGACCATAGGATATAGCTCTCTATGGTATATGGATATACCCTATACCACCAAAATACTGGGTTTTTTAGTCTCTTTAAACAATTCTTTTTTATGGAATTATGTCGCCAACTAGCGATATAGTTGGGTCCTTTTGTTTTTTATATTTCAGAATTCCTTTTTCCTTTTTGATTTAGTTTTGCTTTATGATTATGTAAACATTTGCATACTTCCAATGTCAAAACTATAAAACAAGGTTTATTCAGAGAAGCCTAGCCTCCAGAATATCCATTCCTTCTCAGTTGTCCAAATTCTCACTTTTTTCTTACTAACCATATATTCTGGAGATCACTCCATCGCTACACGCAGAGACCTCCCTTAATACTTTTTATAACTTCATAGTACTCATTGTTGCATGTACCATGGTTTTTTTGGAACAAGTTCTCGTTTTTGGACATTCGGGTTGTTTTTAGTCTTTGTCTAATACCAAGAGTGTTTCAATGAATAGCTTTATGCATAAGATATTTCATATTTTTGTGAGTGTATTTTTAATATAGTTTTCTAGAAGTGGGACTGCTGGTTCAAAGAGTAAATACTTTCCTTGTCATCCACAATCTCATCACAGAAAATCTTGTCAATCTTTTGGATTATTGGCAATATCATAGGTGAGAAATATTACTTTTAATTTGTACCTTTAATATTATGAGTGAAACTGAGCATCTTTTCCTATGTTTAAAGGCCATTAACATTTCTTTCTTTGTGAATTATCTAACATAGATAAAAGTGTGGTATCTACACTTTTCTATAGGGCTATTGACATTTTTTCCTTATTTTTCCTTATTTTTAGATAGAAGATATCCACCACTTGTGTGACACAAATTAAAATATTTGAAAATTTGTTGCCTTTGAGTTTGCTTATGATGTGGGGTTTTTTCATTAATGGTTTTATTTTGTCATGAAAAGTATTTTTGCTTTTTATTTATATGGAATCAAATTTATTGGGTTTTTCCCTTTTGGATTCTTTGAGTCATACTTGGGAAAAGTTTTCTTCATTTCCAACTTATAAAGAAATTTATGCATGTTTCCTCTAGTACTTTAATGGTTTTATCGTTTCGACAAATCTCTGATCCACTTGTTATTTATGCTAACTTTAATGTGAGGAATGGATCCAATTTTACATATTTCAGTATAGTTATTTAGTTGTCACAACACCTCTTATTAAGAATTCTCTATTTTCTTCACTGATTTTAGATGTTGCCTTTATCATATACTAAATTTCTGTATGTACTTGAGTCTACTGTATTTTCTATCTGTTCATTGATGTACTTATAGACTCATGAGCAAATATCACACAATTTTAAGCATAAAGACATTGCAGCCTATTGTAATGTTATATATTTATTTAGCAGAGATAACTCTCTCCTGTCATTGCTTTTCTTTCTGAAGGTTTTTCTGGGTCATCTCCTTTCTTTTTTTTTTTGCGGTACGCGGGCCTCTCACTGTTGTGGCCTCTCCTGTTGCGGAGCACAGGCTCCGGACGCGCAGGCTCAGCAGCCATGGCTCACGGGCCTAGACACTGCGGCATGTGGGATCTTCCCGGACCGGGGCACGAACCCGTGTCCCCTGCATCGGTAGGCAGACTCTCAACCACTGCACCACCAGGGAAGCCTCATCTCCTTTCTTGTGTGTCTAAATGCACATTATAATCAACCGGTCCCAGCTTCAGGAAAAAAACAAAAACCAAAAAACTCATGGCATTGGTATTTTTACATGCAGTGCATTAAATATAATTCAATGAAACAATTACATCTTCATGATGTTGAGTCTCTTTATCCAAAAATATGGTGCATTTTGCTATTTTTTATGTTTATATTTCAGTCTCTAAAGAATATTTTATAGATATCCTCAAATATGCTTTGGACATTTCTTGTCATCTATGCTTATAGTTGTTTTCATTTCATTTTATTTTGTTTTGCTATTGTAAAATGGAGTCTTCTCTCTCATTATACCCTCTAAGTTGTTATTGTTTGTATATATAACGTCATTGATTTCTGAATGCTGTTTTTTATAATTTGTGACTTTACTAAATTCCCTTATTATTTGTAATAGTTTTTCCGTTGATTCTTTCAAGTTTTCTGGAGGGATAATCATACTGTCAACAGATACAGCTTTAGCCTCCTTTCCAATTCTTACGCTATTGTCTAATTGCATTGTTTGTACACGTTATTTAATTTTATTCTTTTACATTACCTATGAATGTAGACTCAAATGGCTTATCCAATAAATTTCCAAATGAGATTATAGACTTTAATTTAAAATATCTATCTTTATCTCAGTTCTGTTAGATAGAATAGATTCCTGCTCTTATCATTAGTATCAACATTTTCATGCCTACATTTCCTCTCATTTTTATAAAATAATAAGTGCAAATGTGATAAGTTATTCCAACAATACCACAGTCACTGCTAAGAAGACAAATAGGGCAAATGCAGTAAATGTACCAATATTGGGCAGCAGTTAGCAAACCCATTAGGTGGTCTCCTCTATGATCTTGTACACAAATATAGATTCTCAAGTAGGAAAGGAATTTAAGAATATTAAAAATAATGCAGATAAGTGCAAGTGGTACAATAGTTAGAATTTTCAATGTTGAAGACTAGTTTCATCTTCTTTTACACCTGAAAGGTATGTGGGGTGACTGTCTCCTTTAAGATGCAGACTGATAAAGTGGATATTCCATTTCTTTCCCCTATTAAATGCTTCACATTTGGTACATGCACATCTTCTCTCTCTAAGCCTTCTTTTTTCTCCCCCTACTAGAAGAGAGAGGAGAGGGCAGCAAAAATATCTTTTTCTCTCAAAATACCAATTCTCATTTTTCTACCTAATGTCTTTTAATTCTTTAGCTGGACTCTCTTTTGCCATCTACTGACAATCATCAAGGTAAATTTTTCCATTAGCTTTCAGTTCTCCTACTTAAACAGAAGCTCTTGAAAATTATTGTTTCATTATAAAGCAATGTACACCTATCGTAAAAAAAAATACAGATAGACATAATATTCTTCTGCAATTCTGTTATCCAAATGCAAATATAAACACTTTTATTTCTATTTTTGAAATATATTATTTTACAGTGGTGGATACATGTCATTATACTATATATTGGTCAAAATCCATAGACTATACAACACTAAGAATGAACCCTAATGAACACTATGGACTTTGGGAGATAATGGGGTGCCATGTAGGTTCATAGACTGTTACAAATGTACCACAGTGGTTCTGGATGTCGGAAGTGGGGAGGCTGTGTATATGTGGGAGCAGAGGGGTGTCTAGGAACTCTCTGTATTTCCTTCTCAATTTTGCTATGAACCTAAAACTCCTCTTAAAAATAAAGTGTATTGGGGGCTTCCCTGGTGGCGCAGTGGTTGAGAGTCCGCCTGCCGCTGCAGGGGACACGGGTTTGTGCCCCGGTCGGGCAAGATCCCACATGCCACGGAGCGGCTAGGCCCGTGAGCCTTGGGCGCTGAGCCTGCGCGTCCGGAGCCTGTGCTCGCAACGGGAGAGGCCACAACGGTGAGAGGCCCGCGTACCGAAAAAAACAAAAAAAAAATGTATTAAATTTATAATGTAATGCTCATATACTCATATACCATTATGGGCAATATGCCATTTTCATTTAGTATTCTGTTTTGTTGATATTTTTTCCCTTAAGTTTTTAAATCTTTTACATTACAATTAAACGTCCTTATAACCAAATCCGTGACTGTTTCCTAGTAAAAATTCATAGAAATAAAATAATGTCTCAAAGGAAATGCACATTTTAAGTGCTTTTGATATATGTTATCATTACTCATAAGGGCATAATAAATATTTGTGGACTGAATGAATAAAAACTGGTAGCTCTTTGTGGGGAGGGTAAGAATAAAGAGTCAGGGAAGCTGGTCTTCACTTGTGAGGACACCTGATATTTGAAAGAAAGGATGAAATTCCAAATATTTTTCAAACCACACTCTACCATCCCGTCTCCCAAAGACACGTGGCGTCTCTCCAAGAGGAGAATCTCAAATGTTAGGCAGCTGTAGAAACGCTTGTGTTATACCTCCCTGCCCCATCGAGCCCCACTGCCCTCTGGGACTTGTGATTCTGTGACAGCGAATGTCATCAAGAAGCAAGGCGAGCATACTCAACTTTCTGAGGCAGAAAAGTCGAATGACAAATTTCAGATTTTCAAATGAGGGCCAAATTAGCAGGGGCTTAGTTACCTGTGGGCCCGCATGGGGCCGTCAGAGGAGCTAGGGCTTTAGTCTGTGTCTGGGCTCACTTCTTGGCTCTGCTCCTCACTGTTTCTGTGGGCGTGGCCCCTGAACTCTTCTGAGTCTCAGGAGTGTCAGCAGTTCTAATCAGCCTGGCAGACAAAGTGGGTATGTGTGTCCAGTGCTGAGCATGGCTGTCGCACAGAAAATGTTCACTAAATGTGTGATTCCTCACCCTTTCTGTAACCAGAATGCCCCGATAGTATGGATTAACTAAAATGTGATGTTCTTTTTCACAGTAAACACTATTGCAGTTTCCTGCCTATAAAAAACCTACTCAGGAATAATCTGTTGGTGGAAATGACAATGACACCCTTTTTGCCCCCCTCCCCCATCTCTGCCCCAAACCACTTGCTGCCTCCTCTGTGGGAATCTCCTCCCCGCCCGACCAAGCCCCTGCGGGATAGGGCACTGCAGACATGCTGCCCCTTCTTGGCTGTCTCCCATACCCTCTACCCTGCACCCCCAGCCAGCCAGTATTGCCAGATGCTCCCTTCCCCTCTGCCCGGGAGAGCTCCACCCCACACCCTCTCAAAGGGCTGCTCTCTGGCATGGCCACTCAGAGTGCCCACAATTTCCTCACAGCCATCTATCTACAAATAGTGGAGAAGTGGATCGCACTGTCCCCTGAGTTATTTTGTGATGAGTATGTTGAGATGGTAGGAAGAAATCTGGACGGTGAACTCAAGATACCTGGTTTCTAGTTCCTCTTCTGCCACAGTCTATTCACAGTCTTGCCTCTAGGGCTTTCCAGGGTTACAGAAATTCCAGTGTATGGAACCCCTTAGCCCTTAAGGGGACCCAGGAAAGCCTCAATTCCTTTTCAATGCCAGATCAAGGTTTCCTTGATATAATACCATGTGGTGATGGGAACAAGAAGCAACTCAGCTTTTACACATGGCATAGTATCATCTCATTTAATCCTCATGACAAGCCTGTGAGGTTGGTATTATTCTGTCTGATACACAAGGAGAATGAGGCCTGGTGCGATTAAATACGCCATAAGGTTACCTAGTCAGTAAATATGGTGTCCTTTCAGAGTCCACCTCTGAATGACTGTACTCTCTGCCCTAGTACCCTATACTGGACAATCTCTAAGCTCCCCTCCATCCTTATGACACCACACAGGCTTTATTTGGGCTAGTCTGGGAAGCTCTTCTAGTGCTGTTTTGATGGGAGAGCATGTTTAGATGTTCCAACAATTGACGCTTAAATGAAGAGCTTTTTTTTTAAAAAAAAAAAGCAATCCAACTAAAAAATAACCTGTGTGTGTATTTGGTATAAAAAACTCAGCAAACCAAGCCCTTTTTATTTTTAGCTACACTCTCAGCTACCCTCATTTCTGCTTTCCTGTCTTGTTCACTTGCCCATTCTCAACAAAATCATCTCAGCTACTCTTGACCCCCTCCACCCCACCCACTCTGCACACATTGTCAGTCATCAAAACCAAGTGACTCTTCCTTTAAAATGTCTCCAAAACCTGACCCTTCCTTCAAAGTTTCACTGCTTCCCCTCATGCCGGCCCGTCCCTCCTGGTAGCAGCCTCCTAAGTCCTGCCCTCTCCTTCCAGCTGGCTGGGGAGTATGATTCAAGCACATCGAATGGGACAGCAAGGACCAGGTCAAGAGGAAAGGACAGGTTTCCCGGTACCTGAAGCCCTAGCAACCCGCGTGAGTGTGAAGAGAGAGGTCAGTGCAGAAAAGCCCTGAAGTCCAGGGTGTCAGTGCTGCAAGCAACTTCCTCACCCTGAACAAGGACAAGAGGACTTTCCAGAGCAGCCTGAGAACAGAGGAAATGATCTCTTGCTCATCCTGGAGTGAAGAGAGAAATGTGCTGGGAGGGGCTGAGTCACTCCCTACAACTGAAATCAGTGCCGAAAACCCCATCTCAGGGTAGAAGTCAGAATTGGACTGGCAGGCTTCGTCCCACACAGATTTGAGGAAGGAAAGTGCGGGAGGAGGGTATACTTGCTTATCCTTCAAATGCTAGACTCTGAGAGGCCCAGTTCTCTTTCAGTTTCCACCTTGAGCTCTGCAAGATTGCATATTGCCTGTCTGTTAATCCCTGCCCTCTCCCGGGCATGACCTTGAGTGAGTCTGGCCGAATTGATTACTGATAAACCGCTGTGAGGAGCCCTTCACCTCCCAGCACTGGAACCAATACTACAGCCCTTTGGGGCTGTTGATTTGTGGAGGACGGATCCCCAAACAGCTGTGGGGCAGCCTCTTAGCAGCCTGCTTGGCACATAGAAAATTTGTTGAACTAAGTTACTAAAACAAGACAGGCAGAAGGATCACATTTAAAACACCCTGGAGCATATGTTCACATGAGGTATGGGAACACCAGGCTTCCAGCAAACAGCAGCGACGTCTCAACCTCATAATCCAAAAAGATAAGATATTGAGGGGCCCCGGAGGTCACAAAAGAGAGTCACGTCTCTTTCCTGTAAACTGCAGGCTTGTGAGTCAGAACTAAGCCTTTTCAGACATACAAGTCAGTCTTTTCAGACATGCCCCCAAGTCCCAGTTTCAGTGACAAGTACCTGGAATGCATGCAACCATTTGCCATCCTGTGCACTTGAGGCAAAGGGTTCTGATCCTGCGCAAGTCTTTTCCACTCAGCCCATACTCAACATCAGAATCCTTCTCAACAGTGTTCCATGAAGCTACTCCAGATGAAAAGGTTGGCACGTAAGATAGATCTTACGTGCCATCCTGATGGAACCCATTCCCCTCATTTCAATGGTGAGGAAACTGAGACTCAATGAGGTTTACTAGATTTTTCATGTTTTATTTGGCAAAAGTGCTCAAAGCAGCACTTAGATCTTTGGACTCCTTGCCCAGTGCTCTTTCTAGTAACTATCTCTGAATCCTAACATGTTCATTTTCAATAATATTGTCTTGGAAACTTAAGAGCCACCCTAACATTTATGATTCAGGTGACTTATGAAACAGCATCTACCCTAAAATGGAGGAAACGGAGGCTCGTAATATCTCACAATTCCTGAATGGATTTAAAGTCAAGGGTAACCACTGCAGGTGAGGTATGACTTTGGCATAATTCTCTTTTTTGTCCCTATTTCCTGTGTTTGCCTCTCTCATCATTTCTCTAGAGGAGTCTAGTGACTGAACCCAATGGCCGTATAAATGGCAAATGACTAGGAGAGATAAACGCTGAGGCAAACAGCAATGATTTTTTGGTATTTTATGATTGATTTCTGTTTTCTTGAGCTTTTTACTCTGTAACAAGAACTCCTTTTGCATGTCATTTTGCTCTCTTTGATGGTTCATCTTTCCATAAGGGAAAAAAAACTTAATAACTCTTTTGTCTGTTTTGAACCCCATATATTAAATTTTTACCATGCTAACATACTACATTGCTGAAAGAAGATAATTACGTGGTAAAATTAAGACATTCTGCAATTAAATCTTGTAATATCATTAATTTCCAGATGCACACAAATTATATTTACCTCAAGAAGAATAGTAATTTCCTTTGTTTCACTCACAAAAGCAGGTAATAACAATCTTTCTCCTGCAATTATTTTAGACAAATTTTCCAATTTGTTATCTTAGACCTCTCAGAGCAGTAATGATACATTATCTCAAGCTTCAAGTGTTACTTTTATCATTGTATCACTAATGATCTTTTAGATTGAAAATGTTGTTTTCCTTTTGAAAAAGCATTGACACATATTGTCATATCTCTCCAGTCTCTCCATAATCTTAGGAGAGAAATCATTAGTGATAATAAATGAATGGGCTTATTAAAAAAATTGTGTCATAGATAGCAAGCCCCCATCTACGTGAACACAAGGACTATTTCATGCAAGACATATATAGAAAAAGTTAACGGCACAGAACAAAAAAGCTTAAAGAAGCATACCCAGGAGCAGCTTATAAAGTTATTTCAATCTTCATTAGAATTTTGTATTCACACCAAATCAACAAATATTATTGAGCATTTATTGCATGTCAGGAAGTAAAAATGTCATTGGACCCACAGTCTAGCTGTGGAGACAAGAATGAAAGAATCAATATAGGAGAATGAGTAGCAATGGAAAGCAAGAGCTGCATTAGTAATACCAGACTAATTACCAGGTGACTCTTAAAGAAAGGAATTCTGTGGGCTCAGAAGGAAGAGAGCTAATGGGGCTTGGGAGGTGTGGGAGGAGTTCCTGGAGCAGGAAAGGCATAAACTGAATGACGTATAAGAGAAAAGACCCCATGGCCTAATTGAACTTGATCAAGTAGGCCTTCTCCATGAATCCATTTCTCATTCTCATCCCCGTCTTTCCACACCTCACCAATCCTTTCCTAGACTCACTTTATTTCTCATTTCTGTTTCCTCTTTGCAATGTCACTAACTCTCATGGGTTCAGTTACAATATGTATTAAATCTGAGTCTCCAGCAAATATGTGTGTCTCCATTTGCACTTCGACTCTGACGGTGCTTGCTGCCTGCACTGATGCCTTTTTTCTCCATCCCAATATGAACAAATCTTTTCTATCCATCCAGGCCATGAAATGCCACGTCCAGGAAGATTTCTTTTTACCCCCTTGTTGGAAGTCCTATGTCCCCACTTTGAAGTCCTGCCACACCTTTCCTTACCTCTACCATGAACAACCCTAAAATTTGCATATTTGCCATCATGCCTTCACCTCTAAGCATTTGTGCATCTATGCCTCCCCTGAGAACCAGTTCCACCACTAACAGAGTTGGACCCAGCAGCCTTATTTGTACTACATGAGCCCACCCTCCTGGCTACGGCTGATGGGCCAACTGGACATCTGCTTCCAGTTGGGCAAAATCCATCTTCTTCCTCAGCAATCAGAATTGGGACCTGGAGAACAAATTAAGTGCCTGCTGGTTCTTGAGAAGATATTTAGAATCAAAGGACATTATCAAGAGAGTGAAAAGACAGCCCACAGAATGGAAGAAAATAGTTGCAAACCATATATCTTATAAAGGTTTAGTGTAAATAATATATAAAGAACTCTTACAACTCAACAGTAGAAAGACGAACAGCCCAATATAAAAATGGGCAAAGGATTTGAATAGACATTTCTCCAAAGAAGATATAAAAATTGCTAACAAATACTTGAGTAGAGGCTTAACATCACTAGTCATCAAGGAAATACAAATCAAAACCACAATGAGATACCACTTCACACCCACTAGCATGACCATAATAAATAAATGGAAAATAACAAGTGTTGACAAGGATGTGCAGCAATTGGAATCCTCGTACATTGCTGATTGATTGGAGTGTAAAATGGAGCAGCTGTTGTGGAAAAAAATGTTTGGTAGTTCTTCAAAATGTTAAACATAGAATTACAAAATGAACCAGCAATTCCACCCCTGGGTACATGTCCCAGAGAAATGAAACCAGGTGCTTAAACAAAAATTGCACAAGAATATTTACAACAGCATTGTTAATAATAGGCAAAAAATGGAGACAATCCAATATCCATCAACAGATTGATAAACAAAATGTGGTATATCCATACAATGGAATATTATTCAGCTGTAAAAAGGAATGAAGTACTACAACAAGGATGAACATTGACAACATTATGCTAAGTGAAACAAGCCACACACAAAAGGCTACATATTATATGATTCTATTTATATAAAATATCTATAATAGACAAATCCATACAGACAGAATGTAGATTTGTGGTTGCCAGGGGCTGAGGGGAGAGGGGAAGGTGGAGTGACTGCTTAATAGGTATGGGGGTTCTGTTTGGGTGATAACAAAGTTCAGGATCTAAATAATGATGATGCTTGCATTACACTGTGAATACAGTTAATGCCTCCAAATGGTACACTTTAACATGATTGAAACGATGATTTTATGCTTATGAGTATTTTACCACAATAATAAAAACAGACATTTAGAGCACTTAGGTGACTTTTTCCATTATATCCATGGAGAATGAGAAAAAGCCAGCCCACAAAGAGTGAATGATGAAGCAATTGAGCAGAGAGAAATCTGAATCCTGAGAACAGAAAAGGGAGGTTTCTCCTTTTCTTCAAGGTCTGGCTTCAGCCCTCATGAGGTTCACATGCATTTCCAGCCTTGGACTTCTACACGCATATTAAATTCCCTCTCACCAATTCAGCAATTTGAGTGGGTTACTGCCCCCCAAGATCCCTAAGACACATACAGACACTCCTTTGCTCTTTAAGGACATGGTCTGTAGAAGAATTCACCTCCACTTTTTGTCCAGAGGACCCACCTAGCCTGGTACCTGATGTTTAATTGGCACCCAGTATACGTGCGTTAAAAAGAAAGAGGGGAAAATAGATTCAAAACCAACACAGGCAAACAAAACAAAACAAAACTTTCTGACCTAAGTAAAAACAGACCTAATGGAAGAATTTCCTCCCATTTCTCATGATAATTTAAATCAGGTTGCTCAGTAACCATCTTCCTTAAAATGGTACATTTATAAAAAATAGTGTTTTTATAAGAAGCTGTGGATTTTCAGGCCAGGTTTTATAACCTCACGCAGGCCCTATGTCTTTTTTCCAGGCCACATTCCAAATGGCTTGAAGAGGAACATGCACGCTGAAAGGCAACACTGAGAGCATTGAGGTCAGGTCGACAGGGGAGGAAAGATTTCAGCGTTACAGCAATATCAAAAGGGTGCCTTAAAATGAAAAAAGATCTTAGTTTACTTTTCTGGAAAGAAAGCCATTGGATACTATTGACAAGGAGTGTCATGCCCATGACTACATGGTGTGCTGTTCCTGTCAAGTCAAATGAAGAGGTGTCCAAAGAAGGGAGAGAGAAACTTTTAATCATTTGGATCTACCCTAAAACCTCCAAAGCCCTGAACAAAATGTAACCTAGGAGATGCAATTATTTTGTTATTTTTTTTCATGTAATGCCATTTTGGTATCCATTCTCAATTATATATCATAACAAACATTCCTATTATTTAATATTATATTATTCCTACATTTGTATGGTTCTTATCAGTTTTTACTGATCATCTCCTAGAACAGGATGCCTTGAATGAAAGAATGAAAAAGTGTAATGGTGTTTGTTAAAAAAAAAAAATTTATCCATACCAATTTTTTGGTACCCTCAGGGCAAAATATATCTCATTGCATCATTTCTTTGCTTGATTCAGGACAGAGGCAGAGGCTGGAAGGGAAAACACTCCATCTGAAAACATTCTAAATCAAGGAACTCAAAAAAGTCAAGTAGGCACTATTCAATTGGAGTAATTAGCAGAATAGTCCATCTAATGTTGAAGTGTCAGCAGGTAACCAGAGCATCTTGATTATCACACTGTTTAAATGCATGCAGAGCAGAATATTCTACTACAACCAAAGGGCCCCTGGCATTTTCTAGGTCTGCTTCCCCCTAAGATTCCTATTCAGTCATTTTCCCTGGGGTTAAGATGGCTGGACAATATCTCTTTGGAAACAATGTGAATTTCAATAAGACCATAAAGGAACACATTTGAAGAGCTCAGCTGTGTTTGAGTTTCTCAGTTAAATAATTTACAAAGCTTCTTCTTTCTGGCTGAGATCCTCCTAATTGTGTGACAAGGTGGATATGTCATAGAAGCTGAAAGGTAGCATTCTGAGTCCCAGTGTCCTGCTGAGGTGTGTTTTCCTTTTGTGTCATCACAATCCTGAGTGTCTGTGTGTTTTGACAGTGAACCATGAGGTCACCTGCACAGAAGAGTTACACCAGGACTCCCCAGCTCAGGCACCATCTTGACCAGGGGAGTTCAGGACAGCCCCTCCCTAGCGCCACTGTACCTAGCTCTGGCTCTTAGCAGTGGCGGCAGTGGACTCCAGAGATGGGCAGGAAAATTTGATGGCCCGGGGCCCCAGGAAACACTCCCAGGAGCTATGGCAGCCTGGCCCAGGGCTTCCAGCCCAGCCTTCAGACAAATGCTTTCAGAACAACAGTGACCATTCAGCAGGGAACTAGGTACTCTGGGAGATTCAGAGCCAGGCAGTGTATGACTCCTGTTCTCACACGGCTCATCAGTAGTGTCCACACCCAGACGTAAAAAGTTTGCCAGATCTCTCTGAATTCTTTTGCCTGTACATTGTATTATTCCCGATTAAAACCACTCTTCCCCACTAATTGACATTTACCACTTTTGAGTTGAAAAAGATGTACTTACAGGATGGGGTAGGCAATCTCAGCTTCATCTAGCTGTGTGTCACGCTCAAGTCAGCTTCTCCGGGCCTCCAGTTCCTTACTTGTAAAATGACACATGCTCACCACGTGATGTCTAAGTTCCCTCCAGGCTCAAAATTCAGTGTGAATGGGGAGTTGAACTGACTAATGTTTCAGTGGTGCTAGAAAGTGATAAAGAGATATACTTCGTTTTTTTAGGGCTTAGGTTTTTCAACAATTTACAGTACATTTTCATTTCAGTTGAAACTCAACTTCAGTCCCACTCAGAATTTAAACACTTGCGTATTCTATGGGTCACTCAAGTAGTGACATTGAACAAATAATTATTCAGTGTCCACTGTGAGCTAGATCCTGTGGTGTGAGCTGGAGATAAATGAAGAATGAGGCATGGCCCTTGCCCTCAGAGAGCTCACAGTCTCGTGTAGGAGAAAGAATTAAATCAGCAATTGCCACTCACTGTGATGTGGGTTAATCTCTAGGTGCCACGGGGGCACCTGTGAGAAGGGGCGCAAAGGTACACAATGCCCAGGAGAAGATCTGACTGCGAGAAGGTGAGCCAGACAGAGGGAGACAGATTCAGGAGAGTAATTTGTGCAAAAGCCCCAGGGTTAGAGAAAGCACACAGCTTGGGAACTGTAAGTAGGGGCTGGAGCCTAGGGACTGAGGACAGCAGAGTATAAGTCTGAAGAGGTTTGGAATAATCACTATTTAATAAAAGAAATTAGAAATCAGAAAATGCAAATTAGAACCACAGTGAGATAACATTATATACGCAACATGTTGGCAAAAAAATTTTAAGTTTGACAATACCAGGTGTAGTTACGAAAGAGGAACAATTGAATCCCCCCTACGCTGTGTGTGGTGAGAATATACACCAGTACAACCACTTTGTAAAACAGTTTTGAGATAATCTCCTGTGACCCAACAATTCTGGTCCATTCATCACAACATTGTTTGTCATACCCAAAATTGATAACAACTCAAATGTCCTTTCATGGTAGGATAGATATGTAAATTGTGGTAGGGTCATACAATGGAATACGATACAACAATTAAAAACCCATCTCTAACGATGTGCAACAATGTGATTACGGATCACCAACTTCATGCTGGGGGAAAAAGGCCAAAATGCATATGTATTATTCCATTTATATAAAGTTAAAAAGCAGGGGAAACTAAACTTTACGCTTTAGGGATGCATAACATACGTGGTAAATCTACTTTTAAAAATAAAATTATTCAAAAGATCAGGGTAAGTTTTCCTGTAGGGGAGGAGAGGGGTCTGTGATTTGGAAAGGGCTAATTGAGAGGTTTTTTTTGCAGGGGGGGTGGAATGACAGAGTTCTATCCACTTAGATGGTTTACACAGTGTTTTCTCTGGAATCCTGTGTTAAACTGGATGTATATGTTACACACTTTTCACAATGCATGTTGTATTGCACAATGTAAATCTTAAATAAAAAATAAAACATTAGAGTCAGATGTGACAAAGGAAGAGGCAGAGGAGGAAGGGAAAAAAGAGAAGATTCACATGTACACTTGATAACCCTGTTATGCCTGGGGCTATAGCAGGAGCGCCTTAACCAAATGGCTGTGTCCACCTGAAAAAAAGCTCATTCTCTTATCCCACATTTTAAGTATTAAGTGCCATATTTCTCCTTGGAAACTGTGGCCAAGGACAGAGGAGAGTGGCAGATGAAGAGACAGAGCCAGCCCCTCGTTATCACTTGTGACTCGTGGGTTTCCTCCACTTCTCCTGGGAGCCCCGCCGCTGTGTTCCTGTGTGTCCTCTCACCCAGCCTCGTGGGTATTAGGCTCTGGGGGCTGCCGACAGGAACACATTCTCAGCCTTCCTTCCACTGCATTCTCTGGCATCCGAGGCAGACCAACCATGGGACCCCATACCCTTAATCACATGCTCCCACTTTTTCTGCTGTATTGTTGAAAGCCCTTTCATGTGTTTTCCCATTTGACGCTTCAGACAGCATCCAGATACAGGTGGAGGAGGGATTGTTATAGTCATGGGAAAATAGAGACGCAAAGGAATAGTCCAGGGTCACACGGCATGGACACCCCAAGTTTAAGTGGCTCTGTACATTTGTGAGACCCACTAAAAGTCCAGAGGTGCAGTGGGGGAAGTTATGTTAACCCACATATTAAAGCACTAAATGACAAAAAGATGAAATTCATCCTAAATTTCAACCCGCCCCCCAACTTTTGAGTTGAATCTAAGTATCTCATTAGAGCTTGTTCTATCTGATGTGAACCTCACAGGCTTTCTTCATTTCACAAAGCACTGAAGAAACAAAGGATTCTGTGACTCACCAAAGGTTTTAGCCCTTCATTGTTTTATCTCAGAGGAAGGCGGAGAGAGATTCTCCTGTGTTTCAAAGATCTAATTTTTGATGTGAAAGAGTAAATGGCTCACAGCTGACCCTATTGAAGCATGTGATAAAGAACGAAAAAGGAATGGAAAGTGAAAATCAATACTTCTTTGCTATTATCTATCTACCCAGGGAACCCAGTCCCAAATGTTCAATTTATTTTACTGCTTCAGTTGCTTATAAACATCATACACTAATAGCAAGATTTGGGGACAAGTTTTTGTGTGTCGTAACATCATCTAGGAAACATTTTAATACTTAAAATTTCTTTGCTGTTGTGCTTGTTTCAAGAAAATGTACTGTGTTAAAATTGTACGTGATAAACTAGATGTGTTGTTGGATGATCATTTATGTTTCAAAATGATTCTTTGTTTTACAAAAGGATTCACTGATCACACACCATCTTTCTCATACCTCTCAGACTGCATTGTGAAATTGGATTTAGTGCCACCCTAAAAAAGATGTAATGACAACCTCTTAAGACCCATCTATTGCATAAAGTATAAACCATTTATATATTCCTTTGATTACAAATTCAACGAAACCTTTTTTAAAAAACACTCTAGAAATGATTCCATTGCTGCCCTTTCTTTAAAATCTAAAACCAGCTTGTACTGTCATCAAAGAAAAAGAAGTAAGAGCATGGCAAATCCACTGGTGAAAAAAATGTCCCAAGTCATTTCAAGAGGTAAAAAACTAGAATTCTTTTTTATTTTTTAAATTTTTTATATTAACTGAAAGATTCTTTAAATTCTATAGTGCTTTACAATTTTCAAAAGTTTCACACACATGATTTCGTACAATCCCATAATAACCCTTTTTTCCCACCTACCCCTATATTGCCCCTCCTTCCTCCCCTCTCCCCACTGGTAACCACTAGTTTGTTCTCTCTATCTGTAAATCTGCTTCTTTTTTGTTTTATTCACTAGTTTGTTGTATTTTTTTAGATTCCACATATAAATTATACCATGCAGTGTTTGTCTTTTTCTGTCTGACTTATTTCACTTAGCATAATGCCCTCCCAGTTGCCATCCATGTTGCTGCAAATGGCAAAATTTCTTTGTTTTTTATGGCTGATTAATATTCCATTGTGTATATGTACCACATCTTCTTTATCCATTCATCTGTTGATGGACACTTAGGTTGCTTCCATAGCTTGGCTATTGTAAATAGTGCTGCTATAAATATCGGGCTGCATGTATCTTTTCAAATTAGTGGTTTTTTTCAGATATATACCCATGAGTGGAATTGCTAGGTCATATGGTAGTTCTATGTTTAGTTTTGAGAAACTCCCATACTGTTTTCCACAGTGGCTGCACCTATTTACATTCCCACCAGCAGTGTACCAGGGTTCCCTTTTCTCCACATCCTTGGCCATATTTGTTATATGTGAAGAGGTAAAAAAATGAGAATTCTTAATTGCAATCCAAAACAGAGCAGAGGCTATACTAACAGATTAAAAGGCTCATTTTTCTAAATCATAGTAGATGTACCCATTTAAGTTTATAATCTACTTAAAATTTCAGGCAGATTTCGGGTATTTTATAGCTCCTACAGTTGATCTGAACAAAGATAGCAATGTTACTGAATTTTTCTGATCTGAGCAAATGTTCCATCTCGTTTTCTGTATGAGAAGAAAGCCTGCTATTTGGCTTAATCTGGCCTCTTCAAAGCCGTCCTATCAAACCAGCAACAAAGCCACCTAGCACCCATTCCTATATACGTAGTTGAGGAAACATGGAGTGGAAGAGATAGAAGTTAAAGCCTTTGTCAATAGACCTCACCACTGAGCCACCTTAGGCAACTTCCTTCACATTCCTGAATTTCAGCTTGCCTGTCTATAAAATGGAGATAATAATCAGGACCTACCTCCTAGGGCTGTTGTGAGAATTAAATAAAATAATATGCAGAAAGGTTTTAGCACACTGTGCGAGCACAGAACAAGTGGCAGCTGTTGTTATTTTGAGCTGGGAGTTAGGGAACATAGGCTCTGTCACTAACTCAGCCACAGCTGACTACTTGGCCTTGGTAAGGTTGGCTCTCAACTCCCACAGCCCTTGATTCCCTCATTGCAATATAGAGCTCTTTCGGGGTCACTAACTCAAATGCCTTCAGAGATCAGGAATATAAATGAAGTTTGCCAGGTATAAGACAATCAAATGGGCTGGAAACTGTCATGAACTCAGGAGCTCTTCCCAGCCTAAAGTCATTCGAATTCTCAATTTGGATTTGGCAAACCAAACAAAGACAGGTCTAATTCTGTCAATGAGTTGTCAAATTGCAACATCTGGGGGATATTCTGTAATAGTCTTTTCAGCTCTCGAATTCTCTCACTCTTCTGTGTTCATCCTCTTCCTAAATCTACCCTGGATGGATTCACAGGGGGCCAACCAAAGGGGCTGATAATATTTGGCGTTATCCCTGGAAGGCACATTTTCCATCTCTACAAACTCATATGCCACCTTCCCCCGCACATATACCATTTCCTGAAACTACCTCTTTGAGTGTATATTTTACATGAACTATGTACACATATAGCTCTCTGCTAAACTGCCTTTCTCTTTGTGAGTGTTTGAGGAGAAATAGGACAAGCTTTATATATTTTGTTCAGTGCTCAGCACTGTGGACATTTAAGTCATGCTGATGAAAAAAAAGAGTGCCAGAATAAGTTCCCATTTAAATGTATCCTATTTCAGGCTTCTAGATTTTTCTCGGTTCCCTAAGCAAACAGCACAATCATATTACCTCATAATTCTATAGCAAATAAAGCATGTTCCAAAATGCTGGATTCTTTTCCCTCTTTTTGCTTCCCATTCAAGGCCAAGTTGATACAGAAAAATTCCTTAAAACCATCTTCTTTTCTCATGGGTTATCCACAAACTACAAACAACATATGGTAGCAACATTCTGGGACTCAGAATATACCAGGAACATCCTATGCCTACAGAAAGGACTTGAGACACAAAGACTGAAGAGAGCTACCTACTTCCTTCAGATCTCGTTCCTGGAGAAAAATCCTTTTCACATTCCTTTCATTACCTCAGGAACGGAGGCAAATGCTTTAAGAAGGGTTGTATAATACCTTGAAAGGTTTCTTGCCACACTGTGGTTATTAAGCCCTTGGGAAACAATGGGCTTCTCTTAAAGTATATGGAACAATTGTGCCCCCTGAGAATCGTCTTAGATTGGAATGAAACAAAAACTGGTGACTCTACAGAGCAAAACATGATTGATTAAGGCTTAGAACCCGTGGTGTTCGGGTCTCTCACCTCTGGCTCTTTCTGCCTTATTCTGTGTTATGACAGAATTCAGGTTGAGTCTTTCAAAAGCTCTCTGGCTTCTAGCTATAATGTGACATATGGTAAAATGAGCTCAGCACAGAGTTATGTTTTTCTTTTCTTAATCCTCCCAGTAAGACTAAATTTCAAGAGTGGGATTGAAAAAGGGAGGCGGATAGCAGAGAAATACTAGCAGGCTGTGGAACAGAAAACTACAACAAGGCTTCGAGACTGAAGAATCACGAAAAATGCATATCAGTAATGAAGAAACTGAAAGCCACGGACGGTCCCCTGCCAAGCTGTTTGCGCTCATTTGCCCAGCCCTGAGAAGTTAGGGCAACCTAAAGTATTTGCTTACATGCATGCAAATGCACTCAGCTTGTATAGGGGGTGGGGGAGGAGTTCTAACATGGCTATCCTCATCCAATACAGGAAAATATCTGAAACTTGAATCCGCTCTATTTTTTCCAACTTACTCTTCAACGCCATTTTCTTTTCTGTAAGACATTTCTACAAGTCAAGCCAAGTCTGTAATATGGAAGGGCTTTGAAATAATTCTTTCTCCCTTTTTCCCTGTGGTACTGAAAGTTCACCATCAATTCTGCAGGCTATTTAGTTAGTGGGGTTCTCAACAGGCTCTGGCCAACACATCAAGGTTTTCCCTCTCTCATTGCAGGAGGGGACACTGGAGATCTGGCTGGACAGCACAAGAGGGAAGAATAAACAAATATACAATATACAAGAGCCACCTCTATTTGGGGTAAAGAGAGCAGTAGAACAAAGGAAGGAGAAAATTAGACATTCTTGACCGGTGAAGGAGAGGAGTAGCGTGTCCAGCCACAGTGCTCCCAGCCACACGAAGCTACACCACTTCCTACGGGTCCGTCCTGTGTACATGGCCTGAAAATGGAGCCCCGTTGCCCTCAATTTTGAGCTTAAGAAGTAAAGCCAGTAACCATTGTGTAAGGATTGAGCATTTTTAAAGTCTACAGAAGAAAGGCACTTGAACCTATACATTTATTGGTCTTTAAATCAGAATACACGTTTGTTGATGTCCACCAACTGCAGTTAGTTATAATGTTTTAATAAAGAACTTTGTTTTGACTTTTAAAAATCAATATTAACTGCCTCATGTCTTCAGGATAAATTCTCTGGGATGAGATAATTGGACTAACAGATGAGAATGCTTTTATGCTTCTTTGGGTTCTTATTGCCAAACTACGTTCCATGAAGACAATAGCAATGGACAGGCCAGCAGCCAGGTGTGAGTGGATGAGTTTCGCTAGGACTTTGTCAGCAGTGGATTTTTGTTTCACTTTAAGTATAAAAAGGAATTTCTAAGTTACTCTACTTTCTTTGCATCTTACAGTAGTTTTAAAGTAGTTTTATCTCATTAATTTATACCAATAGGAAGAAATTGGACTCCCCCATAACGGAATAGTTTCCTTTCAAGATCTAATTTTCTGTACTTGTGTAGTCAGTACTAAATTAGGCTCTGGATTTTAAAATGAAGCATAGTGTTGAGGCAATTATCCCTCTACTCTGTGCTCTATTTTAGGAACAACAACAAAAAAAAATAGTGTTGCTAGAAGCAGTGATAACTCTACTGCCACCAGGAGAACTGGCTGTGAATTCTAGATATTTCACCAACCAGGTGGATGAGCTTGGACAAGAACTTAACCTCTTAGTTTCATCTTCTGTAAAATAAATATTGTTTTAAGTACTGAATGAGATAATAATTGTAAGAGTGCTTTGAAAAGTAATATTACGACAAGTAACAGTATAACAAGTAATAAATAACAATAATCTGGAAGTTTGTCAATATTAAGTAACTATCTGGAAAAGTAAGGAGGCTCAGAATTCAAGAGGGAGAGCTTAAAATTCCTAGTAGGAAAAGGAAAACAATAAACAAAGCCACAGTTCCATTATTTCCTGCTCTTTTTGAATTTTTCTGAAAAGACATGCAGTTTTCAACTAGATTTACATATGGTGTCAATAACCCTGAAGAAGGTCAAATAAATATGAATCATATTTAATGTTTATCAATAAAATAATCAAAAATTAACATAGTTATACATGATGCATTGACAGGTGAGGGCCACAAATCCTCCCACATAGAGGTTTCCTGGGAGAGCAGCATATGCTGAAGTAGCTCTTATAATAAATCACAGGTATTGGATTTTCTGATGCTATTGTGAATTATATATTTATTTCATTTTTCAGCTGTTGCTAAGAACTAAAAAACATTGAGAAGAAAAATTAAAGAAGACAAATAAGTGGAAAGATATTCCAAGTTTATCGTTTGGCCAACTCAAGTGTGTTGAGGTATCAGTTCTCCCCTGAACCAATCTATAGTTTCAATGCAATCACAGTCAAAATCTCATCAGTTTGTGTGTGTGCATTTATATGTGAGTTTAAATTGACAAGTTGAATCAAAAATGTATATGGAAATGCATAAAGCCTAGAAAAGACAAGACAATTTGAAGAAGAAAAAGTTGGAAGACTTACACTCCCAGATTTCAAGACTTACTGTAAAGCTACAGTAATTAAGACATGATGGTATTGGTACAAAGATAGGCAAAAGGGCCAATGAAACAGAATAAACAGTTCAGAAATAAACCCACACGTGTACAGTAACCTGATAAAGGACAAAGGCAACACTACGATTCAGTGAAGAAAAAAAGGTCGTTTGAATAAATGGTGGTGGAGAAATTAGACATCCATATGGAAAAAAGTGAACTTGAACCTCTACTTCACAGTATATGCTAAAATTAATTCAAGGTGGATCATAAACCTAAATATGTAAACTAAAATAATCAAGCTTTTGGAAGAAAGGTAGGAGAAATATCTTTATGAATTTTGTATAGGCAAAGATTTCTCAAATAGGACACAGAAAAACACTAATGATTAAAAAAGAAATGATAAGCTGGACTTCAGTAAAATTAATAACTATTAATACTATCAATGATATGTGTAATATATAAAAGCATATAACAATAATATGTTATATTGATATACATATATAGTTACATATATATATACATATATAATACATATATACAATTCTATATAGTTAATATAAGTGAATATATATAGAAATGACAAAGATTCACATCCAGAATATATAAAACAACATCTACAAATCTATTAAAAAAACCAAACACTCAATTAAAAATGGGTTGAATGGGCATTTCTTGTCACTCCTCCCAAAAGAATGTCCAAATGGCCAATAATCATGAGAAAATATCATTATAATTTGTATCAGGGAATTACAAATCAAATCCACATTGGGGGACCATCACACACACTATAGAATGGCTAAAATTAAAAAAGACTGACAATAATAACTTTTGAAAAGGATGTGGAGCAATTGGACCTCTCATACTTCACTTATAGGAATGTAAATTGGCAGAACCACTTTGGAAAATGTTTGGCAGTACATAGTCCAAAGCTAAACATCTGTCTACCCTGTGAATCAACAATTCCACTCCTAGGTGCAAGCCCGAGGGTAAAAAATACGTGAATATGTCCAATGAAAGCCATGCACAAGAATGTCCATGGCAACTTTACTTATAATAGCTAAAAACTCAACAACCTGTATGTTCTTCAGCAGGAGAGTGGATAAATGAATTGTGATATATTCATATAATGGAATACTACTTAGTGTAAAACAAGGCCTACAGATACATGCAGCAACATGAATGAATCTCAAGATATTATGCTGGAAAAAACATCTAGACACAGCACATACTATATGGGTCCATTTAAATGAAGTTTGAGGACAGACAAAACTAATCTGTTTATAGAAGTCAAAGTAGTGGTTTACCTTGGGGAGTTATTGATTGAGAAGAGGCATGAGGGAACTTTCTAGGGTAATGAGGGAACTTTCTAGGGTAAAGGAAATGCTCTATATTTTGATCTGAGTTGTTATTACAAGGGTGCATGTATACATAAAAATTTATTGAGTTGAACACTTAAGATTGTGAACATGACTGCATATGAGTTATAGTTCATCTGAGAAATAAAGAAGAAAAAGGAAAGAAATGACCCTTCACCATAAAGATATTAAAAGGTAATCTCCTTTCTGATATGGAATTCTAGACTCTTATGTTAGAGGACTCCATAAAGACCAACCACCCCTTTTCATAGATGAACCTAAGACCTGGAAGTTACAGAATCTTGCTCAAGGCCAGTAACAAATTAACGACCAAGTAAAGATCAGACTCCAAGATTCCTGATGACTGTGTCCAGTGGTCTTTTCTCTCCCTCGCTCCACTTCCTTAAAGCACTATTGAGAATGATACTGGCATCTAAACAAGCGTTTCAGTAAATCCCTATGTCTTGGTAAAATGTCTGTGGAACTTTGTCCATGCAACTCCTCTGCTAGAATTCTTAGTTTGGTTTTTTCTACCACACCCCTATCACTAACTTATCTTTCAAGACCTTGCTCAAGCCACCCCATTTTTTAGAGGGCTTTCTTAATACTTTTTCTCAGTAGAATTGATCCCTCTCTATATCTATGATCATAACATCCATTCTTTCTACCAATATTTATTGGGCATCTACTATGTACTAGGTGCTGTTGTAGATGCTTGGGATTCAGCAGTGAAGACACACAAGTTCCTGTCTCTGTGGAACTTACAGTCTGGTGGGAGATAAATAAAATTGGGAAATGACAAGAGAGGCCATAAAATATAGGGTCAGGAGACAGTGACAGGAAGTGATCTTTAGATCAGCTGGTCAGAAAAGGTGTCTTTGAGGAAGTGACATTTGAGCAAAGACCTGAATGAACCAGATGATGAGTCTCTCTGGAGACTGAGACTCCTCAATGTATCTGTTTACATGTCTGTTTTCTTCATGCAAGAATCTGATTGACTGGAGGGCAGAAATGGTATCTTGACCTATCTTTGAATTTTGGGTCAGTGTAGGTACTCCAAAAAGTTGGTATAAATGTATAGCACAAGCACCAAAAGGAAATATAGATAAATTTGACTTCATCAAAATTTTGAACTTCTGTGTTTCAAATGACAATCAAGAAAATGAAGAGAGGGCTTCCCTGGTGGTGCAGTGGTTGAGAGTCCGCCTGCCGATGCAGGGGACACGGGTTCGCGCCCCGGTCCGGGAAGATCCCACATGCCACGGAGCGGCTGGGCCCGTGAGCCATGGCCGCTGAGCCTGCACGTCCGGAGCCTGTGCTCCGCAACGGGAGAGGCCACAACAGTGAGAGGCCTGCGTACCGCAAAAAAAAAAGAAAATGAAAAGAAAATGCACAGAATGGGAAAAAGTTGCAAGTCATATATTTGGTAAGGTATCTTGAACATATCTAGGATGTTTAAAGAATTCCTACAACTTTAAAATAAAAAGAAAAGCAGCCCAATCAAAAAAACACAGAAGGATATGAATAGACAGTTCTCCAAAGAAGGTATACAAATGGCCAGTAAGCACATGAAAAGATGCTTGCCATCATTAATCATTAAGGAAACATAATCAAAGCCATAATGAAATACTACTTTCCACTCACTAGAATGGTTACAATAAAGAAGATAGACAATAACAAGTGCTGACAAGGATGTGGAGAAATTGGGGTGTGACTGCCAATGGGTGTGTGTTTCTTATTGGGGTGATGAAAATATCTGGAATTAGATAGTGGTGTAGGTTATACAACTTTGTGCATAAACTAAAAACCACTGACTTGTATACTTTAAAAGAGGGAATTTTTTAGTATGTGAATAATATCAATTTTTTAAATGAATGAATGAATACCTAGAAGACCACTCAGGCTTTGTGAAATTGTAACAAATATGAGTTCCCCAGACGCTGTATCCACCATGAAATGGCAAAATACCACCATTTAGTTCCCACAGTTTTTCTTGCACTTGGTCAAGAGGCTGCCAGCTGCAGCATCACCGAAGACAGTCTCCAGCCCATCAATAATTGAAGCAATGAGTCCAAACCAGGGCTCTGGCCACAAAGTCGGTACCCAGTGCCAAGAACTCATGAGAACATCTGGACGATGTCATAGCCAATTCAGACTTCACCCACACATCAACGGATCATCTGATTACAGTTCGTTATAGCCCTAAAATTCTACAGGGGAAAAATTCGCTCAGAACAAAAGATGTCTGAGTGAGTTCATTCTATAATCAGCCAATCAAAGGGAAGTAAAGCAAAGGAGGGCATAATAATAAAAGAAAGAGAAAGAGACCTTGAACAAAAACAGCAAGCTTTTTTGATCTAGTTGTTTATGTCAGAAATCAATAGAGATGTTTTCTTTCACTTAGGAGAGTGAGAATTGGAATTTGCTGAAATTGGATCTTGAGGCACTTAGATTTTTTTTTTCTTGGTACTGGGACAATGACATACATTCTGTTTACCAGGAATCTCTGACCACTGGGGCAGAAATTATAGCAATTGTAGTAATTCTATACTCAGCTTTCTGTTTTCAGGGTTGTATAGAATAGACTCAGAGATATTAATGGTCCCTTAAGATACTTTTGGAAATATGTAAAATACTTCCCTTTACTGAATGCTTATTTCTAGAAAAATTATCAGACTGTGATGTAGACTGGTAGGTTGAAGAGAGAACATTATAAACCTCTCTGAGTGGAAATCGCACCTCAGAAACAGGAAATGATTATGATAAAGGAATGATCTCAAGATAAAACAGTTTTATACAACAAAGCAAAATGAGGGTGACAGTGCATGTTAGCTAGCTTCATATGACTTTGTTTTAATTAAGGTCTGATTACCACAGCTGCTCCTCGTTTACCTAATAACAGAGCTTTGGTGTATCAAAAGTAGAGAACCCCAGGGCTGGGAGTGTGGTGCCTGAATATGGGAGGGAGCATGTCATGGTAACCTTCAGTGCGCAGGCTATGAATTGCTGTAGGATTTCATCTAAAGCCCCATGGAATTCATGGCAAAGAGTGCATTGTATTGAGCTACGGAATAAAAAGCACCTGTCAAATAATGGCTCCAAATAGGCCAGCGTGAGCCTTCTGCATACCCCTCTTGTGACGCAGTAAATTCTTCACCAAAATCCCTTCTAGCTTACTAGGTCTCTAGAATATATTCCCCAGAGCAAACACTGTGATCCAGTTGAAATGAGGGCGTTCAAAATTATGTTTCTTCCTATACAGGGAGTTTATTTCCACATCCTTTCATTTGAGTGGACATATCTGTAATATGTTTCTCTGGGCTGATTGGCCTTTTAGCTGATCTGCAAGACCGTGCTAGATTGGACTAGTGCTGTAAATACAGAAAGAATAATTTACCGGTTGTAGAATGTGAAAAGTTCTGTCTAATGGAACTATTCATGCCAGCCAATCTCCAACATGTCAACGTTTTCTCTCCCCAAATCCTATCCTATCCATCCTTCACTCATGGCCATTCTGAGTTGATGTCTAAAACCCAAACTATGCACAGGTGTGTTCTCCCATATCAAGCAAGGCTTGATATTTGGATGATAAATGAAAAGTTTCAAGAGGAATCCTTCTGGTTTTCGATGATGTTGGACTAGGATAGCGCTTGCAGTTGAAAATGTTTTTACCTGTCCTGCCCTCTCCAAGGCAGCTCTTTCTCCCTGAGTTGTCATGATGCGTGTCATTTGATACTGACTTATTGTCTAAAGTTGGTTGGTCCAGAGGCCACCATCTTAGCTAAAATCAACCATCAATAATGGGTACCTGGGGAAGACAACCTCAATTTTTTTTAACCTGGAAAACTGCTATTTGGGTTATCTTTATTCAACTTTTGCATCTAGCAGAGCAGATTTTGAATGATGAGGTACCATTTAATTTCTCAATGAGACAGTCTCCATGGCTATTTATTTTCCTGGATTTCTTAAACTTTTCCTGCATCTTTACAATAAACCCATAGTATATTTAGAAACCTGATTTTTTTTTTTTTTTTCGGTATGTGGGCCTCTCACTGTTGTGGCCTCTCCCGTTGCGGAGCACAGGCTCCGGATGCGCAGGCTCAGCGGCCATGGCTCACGGGCCCAGCCGCTCCGCGGCATGTGGGATCCTCCCGGACCGGGGCACGAACCTGTGTCCCCTGCATCGGCAGGCAGACTCTCAACCACTGCGCCACCAGGGACGCCCCTAGAAACCTGATTTTTATGTCAAGAAACCTATCTTTGTTCCTTGTAACCTGATGAGGCCTAACAAACCCAGGAGCTTGATAAATGCCACGAGGGCAGGGATCACATCTATTTGTTCACCGCTGTAGACACAAGGCCTAGAGTAGAGTAAGGGGCTCAGTAAATACATATTAAATGCATGGAAAGCAACCCCATCATTTCTACTTTTCATCATGGATTTAAGATGTGGGAATACACATTAATCTAGGTGAAGGTTCTTAAACTCTGAATATTGTCAATATTGTTAAATTAGCCTGTCTGAAAAGGATAATTTCAAGTCAAAAGGAAAAGCTATTCAACTGAAGTTCAGCTGATAATTGGTAAGAATTAAGTGTTGTTAGTAAAGGAGAATTCTTACTTAATGAGTTCCATCAATATGGTATAGTGTTTTACTTGCTTTATTAATTGCTGTAGATAAGAAGCTGGATGGTCTCATTTAGGGAACATTTAGGCCTCCTGCAAATGCACTGATAGGTCTGGGGCTCAGAGTTCTCCAGCACTGGGGTGAGGGTCCTGAGGCCTATAGGGCAGTGGCTCTCAAACTTAGCTTGCATCAGAATCACCTGGAAAGCTTTTAAAAACTCAGATTTCTCCAGAATTTCTGCATCAGAAGGTGTACAAGTCAGGGTTCTTCAGAGAAACAAACAAAGAGGATATATATATATGGAGGCTGAGAAGTCCCATGATCTGCTCTCTGCAAGCTGGAGACCTAGAAAAGCTTGGATGGCATAGTTCCAGTCCAAGTGCAAAGGCCTGAGAGCTTTAGGAGAATGGATGGTTAAGTTCTGGGCCAAGTCTGAAAGCCTGAGAACTGGAGGGCCAATGGTGTAAGTCCCAGTCCAAGGGCAGGAGACTCACGTCCCAACTCAAGAAACGGAGAATTCTCGATTCCTCTGTCTCTCTGTCTCTCTCTCCCTCCCTCTCTCTTTTTTTACTTTTGTTCCATTCAGGTCCTCAGTGGGTTGGATGAGGCACACCTACACTGGGGAGAACAGTATGCTTTACCTAGATTACCAATTCAAATGCTAAGCTCTTTTGGAAACACACACACAGACATACCCAGAAATAATGTTTAGCCAGATATCTGGGCACTGCATGACTCAGTGAAGTCAACACATAAAGTCAACCATCACAAGTGTATCCCTTGTCAAGCTGGCAACCATAAGCATCTTCTTAAATCATATTTAATCTCCAAATAAAGACAATGTTGTAATTCTACCTAACATAAAACAACTATCTTGTCTATAACTAAAAGTGCACTGGTCCCCTCCCTAAAAGAGGAGGTAAAAACCATGAGTGGTGTTTACTCTTCTTCTTGATATACATAACTTAAACACCATGATGTAAAATTAACACTATTTAAATACTATGATATAAAGTCAATGCATCTTATGTTACATGATAAGGGAAGAAGAGAGGAAAGAAGACAAAGATACATGCACACACAAACATGAAACAAAATATGGAGGAAATATTCATGACAATCACATGGAATTACAGTCCTCATTCTTCTGTTGGTTGTGTGGTTATAGCTGCTACTTATAACTGCCTGTCCCCACTATCCATTCTGTGTTCTCTCTGCCTTAAGCAAGCACCTCAGCTTGCCATGGTTCTTTACCTGGTGGGATGACCCAAACCTTCATTCCTGAAGGGTCTGGGCCATTAGGAGCCCAGCCTGGATTGGGTTTTTGTAGTTTTTCCCTTGACCTTAATCACAGGGCATGGCGATACTAAGAGATGCCCTAACAATTGCCTGTATTCCAGCCATACTCTTCCTTACCTTCACGTGGAGTAAGAGGTCACCTTCCCCTTGTAGTCAGTATAAATCACTCCAACCAATACTTTAACTCCACTTTGTCCATGAGCCCATTGGGTGATGACAGGGGTGGCTGGGGAAAGAGGTTGACTGGTATCCACAGTCAACCCACAGTCTCAGTGGGTCCCTGAACCCATCCTGTGGTTATTTCCCCGGTTCTGGAATGCATACTTGGAATAGATTCTTTGGATTTTGGAGGAAACATATTCCTCATTTGGCTACGTCACTCTGGTCCATTTCCCTGGTCCATTTCCCACTCTGGTCCAGAACACCCTGGTTTCTCTGCACCCACCTCATACCCTTCCTACACATGCGCGTGCACACATTCACACACGCAAATACCCTGCCCAAAGGGTGGATCTGAGGCCTCCCAGAGGGTCTACTATTAACTAGTATTAGGTGGCACAGACATGGGCCCTGCTTCCATTGACCTTACAGTCTAATAGATTGTATGGAGCCCAGCAGCCCTATAAGATATTGGGGTCCATGGGGCTTGTGCTCTCTAGACAGTTGTTATGGACTGAATGTCTGTGCCCTGGCTCCGGCAGTTTCTGTGTTGAAATCTAATCTCCAATGTGATGGTTTTTGGGGGTGGGGTCTTTGGTAGGTAATTAGGTCATGAGGGTGGGTTTCATGAATATAATTCATGCCCTTATAAGAAGACGTCAGAGAGCGCTTTGTCGCCCTCTTTCTGCCAGGTGAGAACACAGGAAGTCTGCAGTCTGCAACCCAGAAGAGGGCTCTCACCAGGACCCAAACATGCCAGCACCTTCATGGTAGACTTTCAGCCCTCATAACTGTGAGAAATAAATGTCTACTGTTGATAAACCGCTCAGTCTATGGTATTTCACTATAGCAGTCCAAACCAACTAAGACAAGAAGTGTTTAAGTAAGTTGATTGTGTCATTTCATAAAGATATAAAAAACAAATGTATCTGTAAGAGGAGCTGAGCTTAAAAATTATTGAAATTGTAATGCAATACATTTTTGCTAGTCTGTTTAGGAAGAAAATTATAGAAATATATGTTTTTCTTATCTTGCGCCAATAACCATACTTTGTATAAAATTAATGTTTTGTAATGGAAAAGCTCTGGAAGTGGCAGTGATTATCTTTTTTTTGGGGGGGGGCGGTTTTGCGGTACGCGGGCCTCTCACTGTTGTGGCCTCTCCCGTTGCGGAGCACAGGCTCCGGACGCGCAGGCTCAGCGGCCATGGCTCACGGGCCTAGCCGCTCCGCGGCATGTGGAATTTTCCCGGACCGGGGCACGAACACGTGTCCCCTGCATCGGCAGGCGGACTCTCAACCACTGCGCCACCAGGGAAGCCCAGTGATTATCTTTTGAATTTTGAATACTGTTACTATCATATGCTATATTAAGATGAATAGGACCTGAGGATATGTATTGAGGAGAAAGGAATGGATCCCTCACTAAGCTGTTGTTTTGGAGCCGCAGTTGAGCTGAGAAATGGGATTTTAGGTACGATGCATAATCAAGCGTGAATTAATAACATGGTAGAGTGGGGTCTACAATAAAAACTCATGGCTGTCTTTCACAGCTCAAGTGCTCTGCTCTGCTCGACATCCTAGAATTAAGCACTTAAATCAGATAGCTTTAAGTTCTTGACAAAAAAACCCTTATATTTCTCTTCTAAGCCTGAATTTTTTTTTTTTTTTTTTTTGGAGCGGGAGTGGGTGGGTGGCAGTATTACAGAACTGTTCTTTTGCATGTTGTTCATATGGAATGCATTTGAACGACATTGACATTTGGGGGAAAAGATTCTGTGAGGATATGAGATAACTGTAGAACTGTTTGCTGGCTGTAGTCATATGGTAATGATATCAGCTTCGCCTGAGAAAAATGACAGCATCAAATTCCACTGATTTGCCTTGACAAAATTACATGAAATTGCGAGTATTTGTCTAGCCCATTCTGATAATAAGCATTATAGGGATAGATTTTTGTTTTTTGGAGAGCAAATAATTTGGAAGCATAGTTCATCCCCGGTATATCATTGTAGCAATAAACAAGTGTTAGAGAACACCTTGTCTTTCTTTAGGATTAGATGTTACTGAGTAGCTGACTTAACATGATGGCATATTTTCTTCACAATCTCAAATTTTAAGTGGACTATTTTATACCTCTTACTTTCAGGTCATCGACTGAGTTTCTATTGTCTTTGGGAAAATAATAAAGTACTGTATATTAGTAGAAGAACATTTTATTTTTCTCCTGACGGGATTGAGGCAGTGCTTTGCCTGAACAGATGTGCCTCACATGACAAAATAAATGTGTTCCTAAAAGGTTGTGTATAAACTGAGTCATTCTCCTATTGGCTTATGGTATCTTGGCAAAGATGTTATATCGTTCTTCCAGATTGAACTTTAATTAACTTCTAACACTTTAACTTTCAGTTTCTCTTTATTCCTCCACCCTTTCCAAAAAGTGTTTCATATTAATCTTGGTAATCATAAAAGCACAAAAATACACAGGAAACTTCACAACTTGGAGAATCCTTTTATGCAGCTAAATAACTGCCCCTTTTTTTGTTTGTTTTTGAAGGAGGGCATTCCCATAAATGATAAACATGTTTACCTTTACTGGCAAAATTAAATTCTGTGAATGTGCATTGAACATACAATGTTCGCTGTGCTGGTGGCAGCTGGGTTGTCAAGGGTCCCCCATTCTGCCCCAAAATAACAAGATGGAATCTTGGGCATTTCTTGACGACCATCACTCTGGAAGAATCGCTCCTTCAGGCTGCTAAGAAAAGCTCAATATTCTGATACTTCATGTTTCTGCTTCCTTTCTTTCTGGAAAAATTATGAGGAACTGCAATATGGTACACACTTGTGAGCAAAATCTTTTATTCCCTGTTCCCATGTATTGGATGATCGAATACTGAAAGCACCTATCTGATCTGAAGCATGCTGTTCAATTCTTAGCATCAAGTCACATTAATTTCCGTTTTCCCTCATCTTCCATTGCACTTAGATGGTTTTCTACTAAACAGCCTATCATATGACAGAAAGACTTCAGATTATGGAGTCCTACAAATGTAGGTTTGAATTCCATCTCTCACATCTACTAGCCATATGACCTGTCTGCCTCAGTTTTCCTCATCTTTAAAATGGATTTAGTAAGCACTCTCTTTAGGGCTGTTGTAAAGATTAGTAATAATATATATTAATATACCTAGCACAGCTCATGTCACATAACTGATACACAACAAATGACAGTTTTCAGCATGGTCTTCTTGCTGGTTATCATCATAATCATCATTAGAGTGAGTTATTAATATCTCTTTATTACCACTTGATTTGGAGACATGTAACTTCAGAAGCCAGTACAGTGCCTGGCATAGCAGGTGCTCAATAATGATGTGTTGAAAGAATTCATAGGTAATGGACTTCTCTGGTGGTGCAGTGGTTAAGAATCAGCCTGCCAATGCAGGGGACACCGGCTCGAACCCTGGTTTGGGGAGATCCCACATGCTGCGGAGCAACTAAGCGCGTGCGCCACAACTACCAGGCCTGCGCTCTAGAGCCTGTGAACCACAACTACTGAACCCACGAGCCACAACTACTGAGCCCTTGTGCCAGAACTACAGAAGCCCGTGGGCCTAGAGCCCATGCTTCACAACAAGAGAAGCAGCCATTGCAGTGAGAAGCCCGCACACCGCAACGAAGAGTAGCCCTGCTCGCCGCAACTAGAGAAAGACCAAGCGCAGCAACGAAGACCCAACACAGCCAAAAATAAATTAATTAATTTTATAAAAAGAATTCATAGGTAAAATTGAGCGTGTTAATTATACATCTGTGAACTCCTGATTCCTCATGTACCACCAGGATATGGCCACAAAATAATCCAGATTTGCTGACTCACATACCTATTCATAGCTCCCGAGTCTCCTAAGATGCTTCTTGAACAATTCTGTGAGTCTCCAGGCTTGTGTCATACACGCAGAAGGAAGCTTGGTCCCAGAGGACTCCTCCTCCATTGCCATCAGGCGACGCACCAGAGCTCTGAAGCACCACACTGCATGGGAATTGACAGCAAGCAATGGGCGGGTGTCTTTCTCCATTTGGTATTAAATCCATTCGAGAGGTTCCCAAGCAGTATCCCTGCACCATGTTCAAATCAGCCCTCCTGTGGCCGAGGCACTGTGCGTCAGATCCTGATAATTCCTTAGGGGGAATTCTCTTCAGGAGGCAGCTCAGTCCTCATGAAAATAGGTGTGGCTCAGGTCCGCCCAGTGGCTCACCAGACATGCTGGGGTTCATCTGAACTCCTGGAGTAGATACAGCGTTGGTCCAGGTCAAACTCCTGCTATAGAGCTATGTGCTGGTTGGAAAATCAACATGTTACCTTAGTCTGCAATGACAACTTGTACTCCCAGCAAAGTGTTCATTTATTGTTTTCTTCCAACATTAGTGGGTGTCTAATGGGAGAGCTGTGGTTTCCTTTTAGGACGCTATCTGTGGAGGGCTTAGCTCCGCTGTTGAGAGGGCCTAGCACAGCTCAGCGACAACAGTTAAGTCCAAAACACATCTATCGCACTTACCACAGGGCTCAGGGACTAGGACAGCCCCAGTTTCAAGAACCCCTTCTAGGAGTTTGTAGGCAAAGCAGAGACAGCTCCTGGGCAAATGTGGCACCAGGAACTTCAGGGTTAACCCTCGGTCACCACCAGGTATTGGGAGCCAGGTGGCAGGACCTGCACAAATCAGGACTTGCCTCTTTATCAATCAAGGATCAGCTAATTACTAGAGCTCTCAGAATCCTGGAGAACCTCTAAGCCCTTGGGAGGATTTGCAGCTGCTGCTGGGAACAGGCCAGGAAGACCAGCGGCCCAGTGCAGGCCCTGCTCAAAGGGGGGAATCTGGGTCAGTGGCTAGAAGGAGAGCCTAGGAGAGGATCTGCTTTGAGGAAGCGCATTTACCAACAAATGACTGCTAAGCACTTTGGGCTGGGTCATCAAGTTCCCAGACACTGAATAATGATGAGAGAGGGCTTGGAGAGGCTAATGACTAATGGCCCCTCAACTTCCTGCTGATGCTGGCGGTTTTGCGTCATTTTGTTTTTATGTTAATTTATGCACACAGGATTAGAATGTAGCGTTATGTGGTCATTTAATTTAATTGAAGCATGGAACTTCACAGCCTGATTTTATATTTCCCTTATAGATTTCAATGATTTTATCTTCAGCGTTTAATCTTCCCCCCCAGATCACCATCCCTAATGGCAATAATAATACATTTACACTTGCGTCACACTTCTCTTTTCTAGGAGCTCAAAGCATGTCATGGCCCATTAGCCCACAAGGGCTCTGCAAGGCAAATGCCAGGGAGGATTTTAAGCACTTTCCTTAGGTTTAACGTACATAAAAATGTGCAGCCTTTATCACAGAGGTAAGTTTCCAGCCATTTACATTACTTTTGAATGCAATGAGAAGCTTTGCTTATGCATGAGGCTTCCACTGGGCTCTGCGTTTTTCATACCTCAAAAATACGTGACCTTTAAGCCTGACAGCACCGCTCAGAGTGCATGCAACTTGTTACGGAGTTTTCATTGATCATCCACCTCCTTCTCTTGAAGAATGTAGTGTTTGTGTCACATTGCCTGGAAAAATTGCCAAAGGGCACAGGGAAGTGCCCACTGAGGAGCGGAGGAGGGAACACAGGGTTATCGAACTCCCCTTATAAAGCCACTAGCTTTTCTCTGGCGAATACAGATGCACCCGAGCAGCGCTCTGAGCCTGAGACTCACTGGATCTATTCATGCTCTTTCTGAAGAGCCACGCAAGCATCCACTTGGAGGCATTGGCATTCAGCACTCTTCTTTTCTAAAGGCCAAAAGAATAAGGGGAAGGCGGCAGCGAATTCTGTGGAGGCATTAACAGAGAAAGAGCAGATCACGAGCCTGATGGAGGAAGCTCTCCCCTGTGTCTGAAATAAAAGACCATGGGAAGGGGGAAAAAAGAGGGGTGGCCATGTCACATTTGCATTTCCCTGAGGGGCCAGTGGAGTAGCCAGAGTAATGGAGTAGCTCTAGCTTCTACTAGAGCATCAGAGAAAACACTGCGTGGCTCAGATCCTCAGGGGGTTGCAAGATGCTGTGCGGACATCCTGGCAGTGTCTGTGGTGGCAGAGGAAGAAGCACAGGAGCGGTGGGTCTGGGGCCATAGCCAGGGACCCACCCACAGGGCTGACGGAGAGGATTCTGTTTCAAGCCCAACTGGTAGATTGCAATTCACTTCTGCACTAACCACCCAGAAGTTAGCACAGGTGCCGTGAGTAAAGTGCTCAGGCTATCAAGACTGACTCACTTCAGATGCCAGCCACATGTGGGGTCCCCAGGGCCCAGGAACTTCTGACCAGCCAGCAGCAAATCTGGGGGTGCGGTGGCCATCGGGTTCCCAAGACCCTCCTTGGGTTCAAGAATTCATTGAAATGACTTATGGAACTCAAGAAAGTGCTATACTTATAATTACAGTTTTATTATAAAGAGTACAAATCAGACCAGCCAAATGAAGAGACATATAGGACGAGGTGGGGAGAGTCCCAAAGGCAGAGGTCTGTGCTGCCTCTCCAAGGAATCAAGTCGCGTAACCCTCCTGGCATATCGATGCCTTCAGCAGCCAGGAAGCTCTAGTGAGCTTCCAGTCCAGAGTTTTTATTGGCATTTTGTTACCAAACCCAGGTTCGGCTGCTCACCACTCAAGCCAATAATTCGAGAGGCAAGTGTCAGTAGTAAGGAAAGGTGCTTTAATCAGAAAAGCCGGCAATCTGGGGAGATAGTGGATTCGTGTCCCGAGACCAGCTCTGAAGATTCCGCTCAGCCATGACAGCTTTTTAAAGGGAAAAACGGAGCGGGGAAGAATCTCAGTGAATCATTGAGGGAGGTTGGATTCTGCGTCATTCTCCACTGAGTGCAGACTGGCTGACACTCTTCAGATGTTATCTTGCCTGCGTGGTCTGCTTGCAGGATTGCTAAGGGGACTTTTGCGGGTAGAGAGCTAGTCTTTTTTTTTTGCGGTACGCGGGCCTCTCACTGCTGTGGCCTCTCCCGTTGCGGAGCACAGGCTCCGGACGCGCAGGCTCAGCGGCCATGGCTCACGGGCCCAGCCACTCTGCAGCACGTGGGATCTTCCCGGACCGGGGCATGGACCCGTGTCCCCTGCATCGGCAGGCAGACTCTCAACCACTGCGCCACCAGGGAAGCCCGCTAGTCATTTTTTTAACTGCTTCATTCTTCTTTTTATCTAGGAAAAAAATCAACAGGTTAGACAAGGCGTGGTGTGCATTCAGGAGAGCACAAGTCAGGAGTTAGTTTCGATTGCTTAGGGATCTTATTCCTATAATTTGGGTCTTTTAAGTTAGAGGGGAACAGAAATGGGCAAACAGGAAAGGGGCAAAAGAGCTGCTTTCAATTTCACTACGTAACCATGAATGATAGAACATTGGCCGTGTGATTTAGCCCAATCACCAGCTTCCCTCTCCCTCCACATCTCCCACCACCTCCAGGTTGGACTGGCTCAAAGTTCCAACCCTCTAAACATGTTGTGGTTCTTTCGGGTGACCAGCTCCCATCCTGAAGCTACTTATGGGCCCACCATGAGTCACCCCGTTAGCATAAACTCAGATGTAATCCAAGGGGTTCATGAAGAACAAAGACATTTCTATCACTCAGCAAATTCCAAGGGTTTTAGAAACTCCACACCAGGAATCTGGGATAAAGACCAGACAAATTATTTATTATAAGATAAGAAGTCTTCTGGATTGGGAAGTGGGGAATGTGACAGATATATTCTCACACTGAAGACTCACAGAGCCCCAGGGGAGGATGGTGAGAGTGAATCCTTGAAAATAAAGCTTTAGGTAATACTTACAGTTAGGGGCCAAGCAAAGAAAGACATTTGGCTTACTTGCGAAAATACTTGGATTCTAGTATCTTTTAGTCCTAGCACCTTTGAGACTGACTTCTGTACCACTCAGCAACTGATAAGTAGCCTTTAATTCATTCAACACTGACTAATTAACACCTGGGCCTAGATTCTCACTGTCTTTATTTGCTTAGTTTACAGTTTTTTCCATTGTTCTAAGTCCAAAGGTATATTGTGTGTCCAATCAGAATTCTGGTGCGTACCTATGCTAGTGATTATGTGAATGCTTCAAATCATCCTTTTGAAGCACTTTGCTGAGTTTTTATAATCAAGGGATACTAATGCAATTGGGCATGTGATATACCACAAGGTAAGGTGTACAAAATTATGGATATATGGATTTGAGATACCTATAAGTCACATGAAGTGGGTGTGAATTTCCACCACAACTGGGTTTGCAAGAACTGTCACTTTATTTTATTTAAATTGTATTAAATTTGACTCAGAAACCCGATCTGCTGACTTGTAGAGAGTTTCATTCTTGGTCATTTTTTTCTTCACTCCTTTTTTCTCACTCCTCAACCCCAGAGTCATTACAATAAAATATCTGGGGAGTCATTCCACCTCTGTTCCGTACTAGTCAGTGCTGATTAAGCCCACTGTCAGAGGCCATGTGAACCCTTAAATCCAGGGCCTTTATGAGGGAACTGCCAATTACAACCAACCACTGCACACTATTACAATGGACATAATAAAAATACTGACAATATCTAGTGCTGATGAAGATGTAGAACAACTGGAACTCTCACACATTGTTGGTGGAAATGTCAAATGGTACAGTTACTCTGGGAAACAATGTCGCAGTTTCTTATAAAGCTAAGTATACTCTTCTGTATGACCCATAAATCCCGCTCCTGGGTATTTACCCTAGAGAAAGGAAACATTATGCTGATACAAAAATCTGAACATGAATGTTCATAGCAGCTTTATTGGTGATAGCCAAAAGCCAAAAATAACCCAAATGTCCTTTACCAGGTGAAAGGATCCATCCATGCTGTGGAATACTACTCAGCAATAAAGCAAAATAAACTACTGACACACACACACACAAACATGGATGAATCCCAGAGATACTATGTTCAGTGAGAGGAACCAGTCTGAGAAGGATACGTACTATGTGGTTCCCTTTATTTGACAATATTGCAAAGACAAAACTCTAATAATGGAAAACGAATCAGGGGTTACCAGGGGTTTTGAATGAGGACAGGTGTGACTCTAACGGGACAGCACAGTGGAGTTTTGGGGGTGATGGAGCTGTTCTACACCTCATTACATGAATCTTTATATGTGTTAAACTTCATGGATCTGTACACCAAAAGATAAAAGTTAATTTTACCGTGGGATAATTTTAAAAGTACAATGTAAAAAAAAAAAAAAAAAAAAAATCAAGCCAAGGGCTTTGCTCCTTCCATACCAGGTTTGGGTACAATATTCTACAGAAACTGGGGCTTCAGTGCCTGGGGTCCAGTCTCCTTAGGCACAGAGGACATGCCCCTTAAAGAACTTGCCACCTCCTCCGGGGAACTGTAACAGAGACCGAGGACCCATCCTGCTTTACAGAGGGTTCATCCTCTCTGACATTTTTTGACCTCCTCCTCTCCATTCTCTTCCCTGTCAGGGGACATTCTTGTTTAGTATTCCCAAGACTTTCAGGAAAGCCAGAAAGAAAGGTTGTTTCAAGCACTGTCTGCTTTCAGCTCTTCAAATACCCCGGAGGCAAGAAGTACAAAAGGCCTTGACCCCTTCTAGGAAAGAGAGAGACAGGAAAACAGAGAGAATAAAACACAAAGGGTCCTCATTCTTGCTGAATTTTTTTGAACCAAAAACAAAATCCAAGTTAATACCTCAGTACATTACTCTGGCACTCAGGCAACAGGGAGAAAATGTTGCCTCAGCCCCTGTTGTTCTGGTCACTGTAATCAACAAATTCACAAAGTTTGGAAGAGATCACAACTCATAAGTGTGTGCATGAGTTTGTGTGAATTAACAAAGGGAACAAGAGGCAAGCATAGGTGAGACAGGCAGGGATGGTGACCCAAGAGCCCCATCCTGGCTGTGAAGGTGGCAGCCCAGCTAGTGGGGATGACAGGCATCAGAACATCAGGCCTGGAAGCAAAGCCTAAATCCACAACTCTGGCCTGGTGGCAGGAAGGGGGCCAGAGATTGCTCCGTGCAGACTGAGGCCAAGAACTGTCCGGAAAACAGTCCCAGAGATTCAGAGGAGGATTGAGCCAGGGCCATGGCTTAGGCTGTGCCCAAACTAGATGTCAGATGAGAAGCACAAATGAGACTGAAATCCAGCCCACACTCTGCTTGCCAAGCCACGAGTCCTATGATACTGAAATATATCAATGGCAGGACAAGTCAATGTAAAATTTTAAAGCACTTTGGAAAATTATATATACTCTTATTGAATTAGAATATTTAAGCACTAAACTTAGTCCTGAACTCTCTAAAAAACCAAAGAGAATAGAAAAATTTCATAGAGACTTTCACTCCCTAATTATTCAATGAAAGGGAATCTTTATTTTATAGGGGTAAGCTTTATACTAGAAATAAATATCACTAGATCCTATTAAGGGGAAGGGTTGAAAACATGATAGATAATGTTGTCAATTACAGCTCTGCAAAATTTGCAAAGGTGTTCTTCAAACATTTCCTGCATCAACCCTCTAAAAAAGCCAACATGAGGAACTAAGATAACATGTTCTGGATATATCACTTTCTGATTTTTTTCTGAATTAATAATAAGGTAAGATACAGAAGATTCAACACTCAAAGGGCCACTAACATGTGGAAATTTCAAAGTGTTCACAAATCTATATGCACACTAAGCCCTGCCTATGCCTCAAGTAAATAAAAGAAAAACTCAGATCATGTGGGAATCAGCAAATTATCTTTCTGCTTTAAAAAAAATACCAACACAATATCATCTACATAGTATTCCTATCCAGCCAAGAATGCACAACCTGAATCTAGTTAGACAACTCAAAATAAGGAACATTCTATTAAAAATGGAGAAGAGACTCTATTTTTCAAAAAATGTTAATATCATAAAGTACAAAGAAAGGCTGTGAAAGGTCCCAAATTAAAGGAGGCTAAAGGGACATGACAACTAAATGCCACACCTGACCCTAGCTTGGATCCTTTACAGGAATGGGGAAATGTGCTATAAATGGCATTACTGGGTCAATTGAATATGGATGTAAACAAAACTTGGATATGGATATAGATTAGATAAAAATATTGTATTGATGTTAAATTTACTGAAGTTGATCATTGTACTGTGGTTATGTAAGAGAATCTCCACCATTCTTAAGAAATACACACTAAACATTTAAAGATTAAGGATTATGATGTATAGATCAATAATTTCTCTTTGGTTCATAAAAGTACAATATTGAAAAATAGCAAAAAAGAGAACAAATGACAAAGTAAGTGAGCAAAAATGTTCATAAAAACAAAACAAATCTGGGTAACTCGTCCTTCATTTTCTTCTTATTCTGTAAATTTTCTGTGTTTAAAAATGTTTTCAAGTAAAATTTTTTTTTAACAAAATATTCTTTTTAAAAAGGAGTCCTCTCCGTATGATACTATAGTGGTGGATACCTGTCATTATAAACTTGTTTGAATGTACAATACCAGGAGTGAACCCTATTTAAACTATGGGCTTTGGACAATAATGATGCGTCAATATTGGTTCATCAATTATAACAAATGTGTCACTTTGGTGGGCGATATTGATAATGCGAGAGGCTAGACATGTGCAGGGGCAGAGTTATATGGGAAATCTCTGTTCCTTCTGCTCAGAATTGTTGTGAACTTAAAACTGATCTAAAAAATAATCTATTAAAAAAAGAGTCCTAATGCTCAAAAATGTTGGGAACCACAAACTTTTGTTGATTAGAAAATGACCCACACCACTCAGCTACCAGACAGTATAGTGGCATTCAATTATGAAACTGTGGAGCCTTCCATTCTCAGATCACCAACCCACTTTTTAAAATTTTATTTTATTTTTTTGGTTGTACCATGCGGCATGTGGGATCTTAGTTCCCCAACCAGGGATCAAACCCGTGCCCCCTGCATTGGGAGCACAGAGCCTTAACCACTGGACCACCAGGGAAGCCCCACCATCCCACTTTTTTAAGGAGGTGGGTTGCTAGAATGCCTAGGGACATGGTGCCTCGGCCACAGTATTTAGAAAGATCTTTTTAGGTTCTCCATTCTTCAGAGGAAAATCTAAGCTGCTTATAAGTGTAGACTGACAGATGAAATCAGTCTTCCTTCCATGCTTTTTTCTTAAGCAATAACTCTGGGCTGACTCTTCAAAGAGTCCATGATCAATTCTGTTGAACAAAGAATATTAATGCAAGTGTCAAGAAGGTAGGTCTTGCATTTGACAATTTGATGGATTGAGAATGGCACCAGCAGGGCATCAAACTCAGATCAAACTGGAGATCATTAAACTTGGGGTGTTGGTTACCTACGTAGCAGTGACACCAGACATCTAGATACTCACTCATCAGTGCTGTCTCCTTGGCCCTTAAACACCAAGGGAACATCCAAATTGGTTTAAGAAATGTCAAACGGTATGTCCAGAGGTGAGCCCCTTACACTGTAATAGCATTGTAACCTATGACTTGCCTTTCATCACACCTTCAGAATCGTATATCTTGTCCCAAGCTAAATCTGGATCTCCCCAAAGGAGAAGTAGGTGGGGGAGAGGAAGAGGTTCTGTATTATGTTACTTCCTGAGAATTCTCTTTCATTAGTCTTTGCTCCGAAGGTGCCTTTGAATGGCTCTTGGTGCAGTGAATAATGTTCACACACAATCTTTCCTGTCATACATTTTACTCACTCCAAAGTCTGACGATAGTTTGGGAGCCGTGTCTTTTGCTATTACGGTTTCCAATTGCCTTTCTATTGTCACTTCAAAAAGTGTGGAAGCACCTGATTTATGAGAGCCTGGCTTAAAAAGTGTCATTTCCATTGCTTCCTTAGAGACAGCCTCAAGTAAGCAGAGGAGGACAATTCGGCTCGAACTTGCTTTGAGAAGATTTAAGTGTAATTTATACACTGAGTAGAGCTCTCCGCCTCATTGAAATTCTGCTTAATGCATCCTCAGAAAACACCTGCAAGATGAGAAAAACAAAGCTACTCTACGCATGACCCTATAGTTAAGGCACCAGCTGTGTGCACATGAATGCAGTCGCAAGGTAGATTCGTGTTTCTTCTTTCCCTACCCTGTCAGAACATTTGAAAATCACAAATTCAATGAACTCAGAAACAATACCACAGTTAATAATTAGGCCTGTCTCTCAAAGGTGTTTTAATCTTATTTCCTCAAGTACCTGTCTATAGTTTGTCTATGTTACACCTGATATATTTTCTCCAGTAATCTCATTTAGGGGGTATGGCTTGAAAGTCAGCAGCAAAGGACTGACAGTTTGTGAAAAAAGTAGGTTTAATTTAATATGTGCAGGCACTGGAGTCTCTCAGAAGATGATTGGTGCCAAGAAATTTGGAAGGTCATTATGTAGAATATGGCAGCTCGGTATCTTTTTTTTTTTTTTTTTTTTTGCGCCACGCGGGCCTCTCACTGCCGTGGCCCCTCCCGTTGCGGAGCACAGGCTCCGGATGCGCAGGCTCAGCGGCCATGGCTCACGGGCCCAGCCTCTCCGCGGCATGTGGGATCCTCCCGGACCGGGGCACGAACCTGCGTCCCCTACATCGGCAGGCGGACTCCCAACCACCGCGCCACCAGGGGAGCCCAGCTCAGTATCTTTTGAATCTTTTTAATGGGTAAGGAGGAACATTTACGCATAATGATACGGGACTTGCTGTAGCCATGTCCTCAAAGCTGTCAGTCACCTGCATGACTCTAAGACTGGTTTTGCAAATGCAGGATCACACCAAGCTGAACAAGCAGTTTGGAAGCTCCTCAAGTGGTGAGAGTTTCTTAGAGATGGTTTCTCAACCTTTAATATGCATGCAAATCACTTGGGGAGATGGTTAAAATGCAGGTTCTGATTCAGAAGCTCTGGGGTAGGACCTGAAACTCTGCATTTCTAACAAGCCCCTGGTGATGCTGATGCTTCTGGTCCATTTTCCACACTTTGAGTCGCAAGGACTTAGAAATCAGTGTTTCCCAAATTTCCTCTCCTATGTGGAAACAAGGGCTCGAACCTTGGGGTGTGTACAGTTTTCCTGGTGGAGATGTTGGTGGATGCTTGCCTTCCATATTCATTCTTACTCTTTTCTCTCAGCTACAGAGGCTTCCTTGTAAAATGTGAAGAAACTGAAGCAAGAATTCAAAGGGTTTATTTGAATCACTGGGACTATGGTCTCATGGTTTTCCTTGGTCTCAGAAATCTGATTTTTTTTGGAGGGGGGTTCTAGCTTTTAATTGAAATACGACGACAGGCAAAAAGTAATTTGGAGATGTAAACGCATCAAAACGTACATCAAGGATGACTTTTCTGTGCTCTATGATTTTGTTCTCAAATGAATAATGAGGCCAATGTGGGATTGCCAGGTTTTGCCATAATTTGGACAATTGTTTCCATGTGTGGAAGTTGAGTGAGGATCACTATTTGCTGCCTTTGTCATTCCCTTTTCATTTTTTCATTAGGGCAATGCATATTTTCAAAAGTCCAGGATTATACCACGTGGACATGTTAGGGATACTAAATTTGAAAACAACTCAGACTTTTTAGATTTTTTAAGGAATGTTTTTGCAGTTCTGGGTGTTCCTTTCTAGCCTTCTCAAGCATTTTTCATTCACTCCATTTGGAGTATAGATGTTTTCTGATAATTTCCACCAGCCAAACAGCTCATACTAAGTGGGTATGTGTACTAGCAGTGGGGTTGGGAGAGGGCACGGGTGGTCAAAGTCTGGGACAGTGGAACTCTGAAGGGTCAACAGCAAAGTCACAATGTCTTGGCAACAAACCAACACTGACATATCTGCACAATACTTTGCCATTTGTAAAGTTCCTTATTGTGTATTTTGATCCTGAGAGTAAAATACAAAGGTTAAAAATGGCAGCCCCCGTCTCTTTACTGGTTCAATTCTAGTATAACAAAGGATGTTGAGTGTTACCAGAGACTATAAAGTCCTGCAACTTCAGAAAATACCCATTAGAGCTAAGCCAGCTAATCTTACTCTCATAAAGATGAGTTTATTAAACTTGTCTGTGTAGCACTGATTTACCTTGGGCCAGTACAAAAGCCTCCTCTTCTCCCTGGATATTAATTAATAGGAATAACAGCTAACATTCACTGAAAGTTTTCCATGAACCAGAAGCTGTTCGTGTTTGATATAACCCATTCCTCACACCACCATATGTGCTGAATGTTGCTAACAGCCCCATCTCACCCATGAGGAATTTGAGACCTAAATAAGCTACCCACTTGGCTAGTAACTAGTGAAATCAAGGTTTAAATATAGGCAGACTCACTGCAGAGGCTGTGTTCTTAACCAGGAGGCTAAATTATCTTCACTTTGGAAGGAAAGTTGAGACTTCCTGGCAACAAACAAAGGGTATGACTGACTCTTGCTTAAGACTTTGTGATTTTCACCATAGCCTATCCTCCTGGAGGCTCTGATCCCTTAGAGTATCACTGTGTCTAGAGCTCAGCTTGACAACATCTGAATGCACTCAGCTGATGCTTTGGCTACCTCAGAGTACTTTTGGGGTTTTGAGGGGGTTTTATTCCTTCTTGGTTTCTGGAAGGAAAATATCCCAGATTCTTTAAAAGGAAAAGTACCCACGTAAAACCTGTTGGCCAGTATTCATTCATTCATTCATTCATTTTCCATCACAACTTCCACTGTCACCCATGACTCCAACATTGCAAGAGCTAATGGTTCCTTCCCAGGTCTCATCTTGCTTGATCTCATCATTTGTGTTGCAGATCACCCCCTCCTCCTTGAAACACTTCTTTAATTGCCTTCCAGGAAACCACACTTCTTTCCTGGTCTTCCTTCTATCTTGGGCTGCTCTGTTTCAGTTTCTGCTACTGGTTCTTTTTATCTCCCTGACCCCTAAAATCAGAGTGCCCCAGGGCTTAGTCTACAGACCTCTTCTTTCTTCAATTATGCCCTTGGAGAGCTCAGCCAATCTCAAGGCTGAGTACACTTAGATTTATGTCTCCAGCCTATACCCCTCCCTTGGCTGCCTAACCTGTCCATCAACAGCCCGCATGATTTTCCCTCTGAGTCTCTCTTAACATTTTCCTATCTCCTAAATGGCAACTCTATATTCTTCTAGTTCTTTAGGTAAATCTTTGTAATCATTCTCTTTTCTTCACTCCTTTCATATCTATCACAGGACCTCTACGTTCAATATATATCTTAAATACCTGTTGACTCTACCTTCAAAATATGTGCAAATGCCACCACTCCTTACCATTTCCATGGTTACCGTCCTGGTCCAAGTCTCTCTCCTTTATCAGAAGAATGTCCCCTCCACCCTTGCCCCACCACAGTCAATTCTGAACATAGCAGTTGGAATGATCTTCTGTAAATGTAAGTCAGATCATTCTGCTATCTCCTCAAAACCTGCCAGTAGCTTCCCGTTTCAATCAGAGGAAAGGCCCAAACTCTTTCAATGGCCTCCAAGGACCTACACAGTTGCACTCCTCCAGTACATTTCTGAAGTCATTTTCCACCACTTTCCCCCTTACTTGCTGGTGCCTTAGCCACAGCAGCCCCCTAACTGTTCCTGGCACATGCCAGGCGCTCTCCCATAGGGTCTTGAATAATCTTCCACTAGATATCGTCAATGCTCACTTACCTCCTTTAGGCTTTTGCTTAAATGTTACTTTCTCAATGTGGCCTTCTATTTCAGTTACTTTTATGGCATAACAAACAACCTCAAAACTTGGTGATTAAATAACCACTGTTTTATTATGCTCAAGGATTCTGTGCACCAGGAATTCAGAACGAGCACAGTGAAGATGGCCTTTCTCGGTCCACAGTGACTGGACCTTCAAGTCTGAGTGTGACATGACAGCTGGGAGTTGAAGGCTCACCCACTCACATGTCTGGCAGTTAATGTTGCCCGTCAGCTAGTACCTCATTCAGAACACCTGTGAATGGTATATCTGTGTGGCTCACTGGGCTTCCTTATAGTTTGCTGACTGAGTTCCAAGAGTGGGTATCCCAAAGAGATGCCGTATCACCTTTTATGATCTAGTCTCAGAAGTAACACAGTATCCCTTTCAAAATAGTCACAGACACACCTAGGTTCAAGAGGAGGAACACAGACTCCCACTTTTCTGATGGAAGGACTAACAAAGTTACATTGGAAGGAAAGCATATGGGATGGGAGATACTGTGTTACCCATCTTTAGAAAATGCAAGCTGGCACACTCGCCCTGTTCACTCTGTTTTAAATTGCAACCATTCTCTGGCCCCTGGCTCCTCCGCCTGGAAATTTTCTATCCCCCTCCCTTTTTTTTTCCCATTCCATTGGTATTAGTTTCCTATTGTTGCTGTAATAAATTACCCCGGATTTAGTGGCTTAAAACAACACAAGTTTATTCTCTTACAGTTCTGGAGGTCAGAAGTCTGAAGTCAGTTTCACAGAGCTGCAAATTAAGGTAGGCGGAGCTGCATTCCTTCTGGAAGCTCTAGGGAAGAATTTCTGCCCTAACCTTTCCCAGCTTCTACTGGCTGCCTGCATTCCTTGGCTTGTTGCCCCACATCACCTTGACCTCTGCTTCCATCACCACATCTCCTTCTCTCTGATTCTCCTGCTTCTTTCCTTTTTTTTTTTACATCTTTATTGGAGTATAATTGCTTTACAATGGTGTGTTAGTTTCTGCTTTATAACAAAGTGAATCAGTTATACATATACATATGTCCCCATATCTCTTCCCTCTTGCGTCTCCCTCCCTCCCACCCTCCCTATCCCACCCCTCCAGGCGGTCACAAAGCACCGAGCTGATCTCCCTGTGCTATGAGGCTGCTTCCCACTAGCTATCTATTTTACATTTGGTAGTGTATATATGTCCATGCCTCTCTCTCACTTTGTCACAGCTCACCCTTCCCCCTCCCCACATCCTCAAGTCCATTCTCTAGTAGGTCTGTGTCTTTATTCCTGTCCTGCCCCTACTGCTTCTTTCTTATGAGGAAACCTGTGGTTACACTGGGCCCACTTGGATAATCCAGGATACTTTCCCACTTCAAGATCCTTAATTTAGTTATATCTGCAAAGTTTCTTTTGCCATATAAGGTAACTGTCCACAGGTTCCAGAGATAAGGATGTGGACATCTTTGGGGTCTATTGTTCGGCCTACCAGAACACTTATCACCATTTAACTCACTATATAGTCTATGTATTTATTTATGTACTGTTTACTAGAATATAGTCTTCATTGCCTCAGAGAAAAGATTTTTCCATTTTGTTTTCTGCTGTATCCCATGAGACTAGAACAGTCCCTGGCACATGTTAGGAACTCAGTATACATTTGTGAAATGAGTTATTTGCTTGTCAAATGGATGGTTCCCCAAATTTTATTGAGTGCTTACATTATGCCAGATAAAAAGCCTAAAGTGAAGCCTGTTGACACTTTTGTTTTCTGAGAGTTCTCAATACCTTGTGTCCACAAAGAAAGCCTCATGTATGGTTGATCAAGGTAAAAAGTCAGGGGTCTAGCACAAAACCACAATAAAATGATAATTTTTTCATTTCTTTCTGAACGTTATGCAAAAAAGTTATTGTCTCCACAACAAGCATGCAGCCTGAGTCTCTGTGATCGCCCCACTTCAGTCACTTGTCCTATATAAAAAGGGAAGACCTGGGGGGTAGAGGGAGATTCAGACCCTTGGTCTTAATTACCATTCACAGGGTTTGGGCCCTGCTATTCATTTAGCTTTTAATTGGACTGTCTGTCCCACGGCCATGCTTAGAGTTTTGTTTCCATAACATTCCATGATATTTCTTCAGACAGTACACAAATAAAAAGGGTTTGTATTTTAACTTTGAATTTCCTGATTCTTTCTGGATCAAGCCAGATGTGTGGAAATGTCTGTGTTTGTGTGTGTATGTGTGTGTGTGTGTGTGTGTGTGTGTATTTAAACACTGATCCATATGCTTGCACGGATGTGAATTCTATGACCTTCTGTTCTTTCTTTTGCTTGATGACTTGTACACACAACCTCATAAGGCAAATCTCATAATTAAGTTGAATCTGGTTCAATCATGAATTTTTCAAAAGATTATAATCATCATGGTTTCCATGTCCGTTTAAGAAACAATGTAGTCACATATGTCCACAAAGGAACCTCATAGAATACTGCCCTTATCAATTTGGTTTCGGAACATGTGCCAAATTGGACTTATTTGTATTCATTTCAGATGTAATAACTTAGCCTGTTACTAAACATCACATAGAACACAGAATCTCAAAACAAAATAAAATAAAAAGAAACAGATACTCTTTTCTGTGGTAATTAGAGTTGGAGAACCTGGGAGCAAGGGAGTAAAGAGTAATTAAGAGCCTCAGTTTTCTCAGTTGTGAAACGGGAACACCTAAAGCTTCCTGAACAGCTTACCTCACCTCTATAAACTTGAATTCCTTATCTATAAAATCGAGATGATAATACTATCTACCTCACAGGGAGTGGGGAGGATGAAATTAATTTCAGCTGTAAAGTGCTTCTTTAAATGCCTGGTGGTTAGTAAACATTCAATAAATTTTAACCCGTTATTATTATCTACTCACAGCATTAGTAAAGTCTAGACATTTGATTTACGTTAACTAATTGGTAGCTATGACTTTTGCGAGCAGAAAGGACTCCTCTGGCTGAAAGCCTAAAGAACCACCTATATCGTGAGATTTCAGAAGCACTAAGAATGTTCTGCTCTTAGAAGGTTCTCTTCCTCCTTGAAATAAAGCCTGTTGTTTCTCCAATAAAGCATAATTTATCTGACTTAAATGTTAAAATGAAAATACTCCTAGGAGAAATATTACTTTAAGCATCATTAGCTATTTACACTTTAGAATGAGTGAGTTTTGGGTCTTATTCTGAGAAACTTCCCCAGAGGTAGAGAGAAACAACATGAGACAATTGGCAGCTGGGAAAACAACTTCACCTGCTCCACAATTACAAATAACTTATACGGACATCAAATTTAATGACGTACATAAGGTTTTAGTCTCAGCACATATCCCACGACTGCCTTGGAACACCCTAATTTGGTCATTAGACCTCAGAGATATTACAAATATAGACAAAAATCCTTTTTATTGAACTTGATTATGTAAGGAACGGCACCAAAAACGGAGGAGAGCTTAAACAAGCTTTATTTGGAAACGCTCCCGGGCGAGGTTCACTGGTCCGAGAGAAAGGGGCCAGAGAAGTCGCGCCCGGGTGTGGGCACGAACAAAATGTATAGGGGTGGACGCAGGGGAGGCGCTTGCTGTGTGAGGCAGCCCTTTTTTTGGTAAATCTCTCGGGTGTTGTGGCAACGTCAGGTGTCGGTTGCATCAGCCTCAGAGCCGTTGGTTCCGCCCCTCGGGGAGCGGGAAGACCGGGGCCGAGTGGGAAGTCCCGGGCCTGCAATGTCAGGTGTCGGTTGCATCAGCCACTTTGGCGGGGGTTCCGTCTGGCTCCCTGGGCCCTTCCCCGGACTGCTGGCCTTACAGATTAGACATCAAAATTATTTTGGAAATGTTAAACGCTTTTCGAAGGAGAGTTACCACTGTTTCTGGAGGGCATTTATTTGTTGTAAACTTCATGGTCAGGACTAAAACTTAGGAAAAACTATAGCTGCTGTCCCTCGTTCCTGTCTTCCCCCCTCTCCTGACCTTGTCAGGCGCTCCAGATCCACCATGTCCCCCACAAGGCACCCGAGCCAGGCCTCGGTCTGCCAATGGCTTTACTGGCAGAAGCAGAAACATGGCCTAGAAGCTGCATGGTACAGTTAGGTAGATAATCTATTGAGGAGGCAGTGAATATTTTCACTCAGCTGGTAAGGACTGAGGCTCTCATCACGGCTCTTTCACAAATGATCTAATCCTAGCAAATCGTTTCCATTCTTTTGGCCTTGGTTTCCCTATCAGTGAAGTGAGGATTGGATAAGATAATTTGTAACACAAATCCGCTAGTTCTAAGTTCTATGATTAGTCCTTGACAGTTTTGTGCTTAACTAAATGCCAGATGTCATTAGCTCCTAGGATTTCATGCCCAACTGAAATGCAAGCTCCTTTAAATCAGGCCACCAGTGCCCCCAAGCCCTTGGGACAACCTGTCTCTCGTTGCCTACACAGCAAAGAAGTTGGTCCCCAATGAGTCCATACTCTCCTTTTCTCCCCCAGGATCATCCAGGTAGACAACTCTGGAATCTCAAGCTTCATTTAAATAAGTTAGATAAATTTTCTGAGCATTAATTTCTTCTTTCACAAAATGAGAACTGTAATACCCATCTTATTGGGCTTGTGGTGAGAATTAGTTTATGTAATGTATATAAGCTACCTAACACAGTGCATGGCATCTATTGGGAACTGTCTCTTCCTTTCAACCTCACTGCCCTGTGCTTTTAAAATTCTGATTCTTCCTCCACATTACATGAAAGGAAATAATTTGGTGAGACTGAAACTCATTTATAGTGGATAATGGTTCCCCCAGGCTCCTGTGGGGGTCAGTCTTTTATCTCTGACTGTGGAAGGCTTTGACTATTCTAAAAAGGGTCCCAAGCATCTGGGGTGCAGGTGGGAATTAGGGTTCACTTGCTAGTCTGGGACCTCTCTCTGATTCTGAGCTCAGACTTCCTCAAAATCAGCTACTGAGAGATCAGCCAGGATGGCGGAGTAGAAAGACCCTGAGCTCACCTCCCCTCAAGGGTACACCAAAATCACAACTATCTGCAGAAGAAGACCAGAACCTACCAGAAAAGATCTTCTACAACTAAAGACATAAAGAAAATCAGTTCCTAAGTCCACTTGAGTTTTTTCCTAGGAAGCCAGAGAGCTGAGTAAGCCAGAGTCGGAAGGAATAGCAAATCTCCACCAGTTCCACGTGCCAAAAACGACAACTGTCTGGGCTCCCTGGGGAAGCAGTGGCAACTGCTGGAGATTCTGGCCTGGGAACCGGTGGTATGAAGGATGACACGCTGGCACGGACGGTTGTTTGCATGGATTCCTCCACCCCCTCCAGCTGGCCACACAAGTTCGAGTGAGGAACAGGTGGAAAGAAGAGGATGAAGAGCCAGGAGCAGCTGGACTCTTGCACGGATCCCACAGAAGAGGCTGCTCCAAGATCTGGCCACATGGGCCCAATTCGGGGAACCTAGCCCCAGACCATTAGCATGGGACTCACGCCCCATTGCCTGTTGCCTTCAAAGCGCGGTCCAAACCCTTTTCAAGGTGTCCAGGGCCCTTCCCAGCATAGTAGCTGTCCAGCTTCATCTCCCACATCTTCCCCCACACCAGCTCCCCACTGCCTCCTGGGTGGCCTTCGTGTCTCCGTGCCCCCTCAGTCAGGGTGGGAGGCCCTTCTTTCCTTTTCTTTTTTTTTTAAAATAAATTTATTTTATTCATTGATTTTTGGCTGCATGGGCTCTTCATTGCTGCACGTGGGCTTCAGTAGTTGTGGCATGTGGGCTCAGTAGCTTTGGCTCACAGGCTCTAGAGCGCAGGCTCAGTGGTTGTGGCGCACGGGCTTAGTTGCCCCGCGGCATGTGGGATCTTCCCGGACCAGGGCTCAAACCCCTGTCCCCTGCATCGGCAGGAAGATTCTTAACCACTGCACCACCAGGGAAGTCCCCCTTCTTTCCTTTTCTATATTGAAAACCCTGACACCAAGTTCCCTCCTGGTCTTACCTTCTTTGCATAGGTCTTCCAACCTCTGCCCTGTGTCCCCACAGCATTCACACCTCCACTGTGACTCTTCACAGGTAGGTCGCAGCTGTCTCCTTACGTGGCTTGTTCTTCCATTAGGATGCGGCCTACTTGAGAACAATGACCTTGCTTGACTCACCCTTATCTCCAGCCCCAACCCTGTGCTGGCACAGGGCAGATGCTCAACAAATGTGTCTTAAATGGCTTTGGAGCCCCAGTTGCAAGAGAACTACAAAAAAAGAGACCACGGTTTTCCCACTGTGTGGTCCTGAATATGGCTACAGGGACCAAGTGACTCACAGCATCAAGAATTCAATCAGCACCAACACAGAGCAGAGTTTAGGAGAAGATGAACCAAACAAAGATAAAAACTAGAAATTTGACTCATCTGTTTAAAAATTATACTCATTTTAATCACTTTCTCCCATACTGCAAGTAGTTTTTCTTTGCCTCTTCTGAAAATCCTCCTATTGTGATAGCAGAACCGTGTGCTCAGCTTCCAAGGAGCCTTATGGTGCCTTTCACCCCCTTCCTCCTTACCTCTCTAATCCTAGAGAAGCAGCTGAGAGAAAAAAAATTACTGATCATGCGCTGATGGATCTAGAACTCTGTCACAAAATGGACATCAGAGCAGCTAGCTGAGGGTAATTTTTCTTTAAGAAAAAAGCTCTGTAATATATGAAACATGCAATAGCATTTTCTAGATTCTCTATCCATTTCCTCCACCCAAGGAGGAATTCCAAATCTAATTATAGGCATTTATGGGAACTGCTTTCATTTATGCGTAATTACCATGTAGGACAATAACTATTATGTATACCACTATATGTGTCAGACTAACTTTGCTATAAGTTTTATTGGATTATCACATTAAGCTCTACAGAAGCACACTCAGAGCGGTTAAGCCAGTTTGTCCACTCTGCATGGCTGACCATATGTAGAAGATACTTATCTACCCACATCTTAGAAAAACTGGTCAGAGATTTGGTGAGAGTTGTTTCTGAGACCTCTTTTGCACTCTTCACAACTCCTAGCCATGTGCCGCATGACTGCCTTAGAAGATTTCATAAATATCTGTGAGAACAGTCTACTGACTGAGAGAATGTGGAACTTAGTAGAAAACACTGGGAGTGTGCAGAACACGCAGGGGCCAAGAAGTCTTTGGAAGACTCCCCAGGACTTCTAATCTGGCAGGAAGATCCAATGTATTTTTAAAGGGGTCTTTGGAATAATTATTTAAAGAGAAGTGTGACTTTTAATTTTTTGTTACCATTGGACCTTTCAGACACTGCTAAAATAACAACTCCGCCACTAGCACCTTAGGTCTTAAGTGGGAGTGAATTTCCTAATATGAGGAGAGGAGGGGCAGAGCAGGGCAATGGAAAAGGGCTGGAATGAGAGTCGGTCCCAGTTCTGTCACTAGCTGGGGATTTGGGGCACATTCCCTCTGGGCTCCCTGCTCTGTAAGATGCACTTGATTAGCCTTAAGCTGATTGTCTCCGGGGAGCACAAGAGCAGGGAAGGGGACCACGGCTGTGCATGTCATGGGATCGGCACTATGAAGGACTGGGTGATTAGCTGGTGCTGGCATTACCGTTCATGCATCGCCCACTCCACAGCTATGTGTGGAGCAGAGGTTTGCTGAGGGATGGAGAGATGGGACAGAGTCCTAAAAGCCACAAGGAAGATTCACTGATCTGAAAGGTACCCCACGTTTGCCAAGTTCTGTGTCACCTGTCCTGCCCCCACCCCGCCCCACCCCAAAACACACGCGCGCACACACACACACACACACACACACACACACACAGCCCTTCCAGGCCTTTGGGGGCTTCTGTCTCAGAGATATCCCTTCTTGATTTGTGCTGTAAATTATTGTCCAGTCTGACATCAAAGAAAACCAAGGAAGGAGAACTTGTAAAATCACTCTGTTTGGATAGACTTGGAAGAGGGCATAGAAGCAATACAGTGTGGCTGATGGACTAACTGGATAGTCCTGAAATGGGAACTGACCCCACCCTCACCCCCCCACCCGCCAGTTACATGGAGGACGCATTCCTGAAGAGCACTGTGTTAACTGGAAACTAAGAACCAGAGGAACTAAATCTGTGGAAGCTGAGGAAGGATGGTGGCAACCACAGAGCACAAGCTCAGATCTCCCTTCCCAGGAGAACCTGCCCAAGGCCAGGAGCTGACTGATGGCCTCCAAGGATGTGCAGTGCCGGCTGCTCACTTCCTAGGCATCTCCCAGCCAGTGACCAATCAGGGCAGGGAGACCAGGTCTGGCTGTTACCGCCAATGCCAACACGAGAGGCAACCTTTGCTCTGGATGGAGCTCCCCACTGGATGAGCCCAAATTTCTCAGTGTTGCCCTGCTGCTAAGAATATTCCTGCCCAACCTCCCTCCACCCCCTGCCCCTGCATGGACATCAGACGTGCCTCGTGGTCTGAAGGCCCTCCCTGCCTGCTCTAGTTCCCTCTCCCCTGCACCTTCAACGCTTCTAATTCTGTTTTGATGTCTGCTTCCCAGAGGACCCAAACTGACAGCAGGTATATGCCCAAGAGAGGAGAAATTTATTGTGTCTTTAAAAGCTTATTTTGACTCAAAATACAGGTTCATAATATTTTACTCACAATTTAAAATCCAAAAATCTCTGAAAACGCCAAAACTTGATCTGACCTTCTCTGAGGCTATCTGTAGCCTGTAGTTACTCCACTTGAGTCATACATTTTATTACAGAACTATTAAGGTGCTTGGTTATGGGGTGCTGCCTCAGACTCTCCTGGGCATGTGATAAAATACACAGCATATGCTTCATAGTTCTTCTCTAAAATCTAAAAAAATCTGAATTATGAAAAATATCTGACTCCAAGAATCTTGAAAAAGAGGCTATAGACCTGTGCTCTACAAAAAGTAAAGTCTTCTTGAAGTAGCTGGTCTCTCAAAGAGGCTTTCATTAACCTTGCTTCCCAGTCTTGGAATTTTGTGTGAACATTCCAAGTCCTCTCGTCTTGAATCTGGGTGCTTTACCAATAGCATGGGGCTGTTCTGAGTCTAAGCCTGACAAAATCCTAGCAGCTTCCACTTTTGTATTTAAAAAAAACCTGATCCACCAAGAAATTTGGCGCCCTGATGAACAGACCGCATGGAGAAGCTAAGTGAAGGGGAGGAGTCCTGAGATCACTTGAGGAGGAGAGATCTGGCCATCGCAGTGTCCCATCTGCGTCCATCCTTCTGGCTCTCACCCCGGAGCCTCGAATGTTCCAGCTCCTGTCCGCTGATAGTGGCAGGAGAGACCCTAAGTGGGACCAGCAGGAGAACCATCTAGCTGAGCTCCAGTCAGCTCACAGACTTGTGAGAAACAGTAAGTCATTGTTGTTTCGAGTCCCTAAGTTTTGTGGCAATTGTCACAAGGCAGATGACATACGCTGTACTAAAAGCTTTGCTCACATATGAGTGAGAGGTCACAGAATGAGAAGGGACTGAGAAAAGCTAGAATGGCACCAAAGTTATGTTAACAAAAATTATTATTAACCAAAGCTAATGTCAACAGTTTCTACTAACTAAATGCCTAGCATCTGCCTGCTACTGTAATTATGTTACCCCAGAACAGTAGGCTTTATTACCTCCATTTTACAGAGAAGGAAACTGATGTGAAGAGGGGCTCTGCAATGCGTCAAAGGTTTTTCAGCTAGTATGTGGTAGAGCTAAGCTTCACACCCAGAAATTTCCTGCAAGACTGACCCTGGCCACCTCCTAGCTATTTTGGCCCCAGTGGAAATTAATCTCCTTAATGGTGGACACAGGTCATCTCTGCCATCCTGCGTCCAATCATCCTGGAACTGCACCCCCAAATTCCCTCTGCATGTGCTTTGGGTGGAGCTCTGCCCCATGATCTTGGCCTCAGCCCATTAGCACATCCCATTCCCCAGAGCGCTGTTCAGGCTGGAGCAGGGACAATGAAATTTACTGGGGAAAATACTCTCCCCTCTCCACACTGGACACTGGAATGCAACATGTCCACTATACCTGCTCTTCAGCCTCATCAAGGTCTCCACAGGCTTTTTACTCCCAAACCTATTGCACCCTTGCTATTTCCCTGAGCACAGCCTTAGCCCCTTGCCTTACACCCTCCCCCGACCTTCTCTTTTTTTTTTTGCGGTACGCGGGCCTCTCACTGTTGTGGCCTCTCCCGTTGCGGAGCACAGGCTCCGGACGCGCAGGCACAGCGGCCATGGCTCACGGGCCTAGCCGCTCCGCGGCATGTGGGATCTTCCCGGACCAGGGCACGAACCCGTGTCCCCTGCATCGGCAGGCGGACTCTCAACCACTGCGTCACCAAGGAAGCCCCCGACCTTCTCTGTTTGTCCAATTATTTTTCATCTTCAGGATTCAGTTCATGTCTCCTCCTGATCTGGCCTGACCTTGTCCCACCCCAACCCCTCACCCAAGGGCCTGAGTTTGTGCTTCTGTGGTCCCTGTACATACTCATGTTACATCACTGATCTTATCACAGTATCACCTCTGCTACCTGCCTGTCTTCCCCACTATTCTACAAATTCCTCAGGGCAGGCAGCACGCCCTAACCATCTTCATATCCTAATCACCTGGCATGATCCTCAGTTTGTAGATGGTAACATAAATTAGATGAATGGGTGAATGACTGCATGGCTATCACGACCTTCTTAGTGTAATTGTCCTGTGGCATTTAATCGCAGCAAATAACTGATGAAAACCTCAAGTTCTGCTTTTGGCTTTCCAGGGGCTCCAGGTTGTTGGGAGTTGGCATTGGTACATGTGAGAGTTGAAATATTGGTTATTTTGAGGGACTGGGAGATAATAAATAACACCTTCCAGTCAACTGAGAGCTAAGATTTAAGAACATTAAGAGTCAAATGTTAGTCTTATTACAATTAAAACCAATTGGAGAACATGCCTTTAATCTGATGGCCAAGCTGGGCTTTCAAACACTCCCTCCCAAAGAGAGAGTTTGGGTCTGCAGAGCAAACCATTCAATGAGGATTGCTGCATCCCTTCATGACAGAGAGAGAAGGACCCTTCAGTGTTTGCAGTGTTTTAGTAACTTCTATCCACACATTCGGGGAGCATGACCAATAGGTGTTAATTCCTTGCAAACTCACTCAATCACATAACTACCCCTCCTCTCATGTGGAAGAGTGAAAAGGGGCCCAGGGGAGAGACCAGGAGTATTACTTAGAGGAAGTAATACTTCCTCTGGAAACACAGAGACAGGGACAGGTGGAAGGACTTTATGTGGAAGGACATGCAGAGATCCAGAACTTTGGAGCCCAGGAAGCTGGTGGGATAGCCCTGGAGAAATATTGGGTTGGCCAAAAAGTGCGTTCGGGTTTTTCAAAAACCCGAACGCACTTTTTGGCCAACCCAATACAAAGGTGCAGGTTTCTTTGATAGCTGGAAGGAACAACCAGAACAGCCAGTGAAACTGCGATCGTGAAGTGCCAATAGGAGCGCTTGAAAACACTGCTTAGGAATTTTAAAACCCTGCATTTTACTCACTCAAACAATAATATTTGTGACATGTAGAATAACAAGCCTCTTTGCTAACGTATCCAATGACATTTCTGAAACATGAACAATTACAGCGTTCTCTAGTTTACTTGGATATGTGGTAATTTCTCGGTTTTAATGGAAAATGCTGAAATGTTATATTACAATGTTCAGGCTAAAATAGATGAGGTTTTTTTTTACGTTGTTTAGAAAACTTGAGGGAAAAGTGCACCCCTGGCTCCCTTCCTATTATGGATTCAAAGGCACGTAGTTGACTGATTTTTCATATTTCAGGCTCAATTTTGTTCTTAGGTTATAAACGGGAGACAAAGTTGAGCTATATTTAAGTGGCTCTGGAGATCTGGATTTAAGTGTCCATGTGGCCAAGTCATCCAATCTCCTTCGAACTCAGTACCCTCACCCCCATCCGTAAGATGGGGATATTATCATGTCTACATCCCTGGGTTGAAATAAGAATTAAATGGGACAAAGTGCACAGAAATCTGCAGTTCCATGCCAGGCGTTGAACTAGGTGCTGATAAATGTTTTTAAAAGTAGTCAGCAGGTCATCCCATGATGAGTGTAATGTTACCACACCCCCGGCTGCCAGAGGACACTGGGGAAATTGGATTTTCATGCTGCTGAAATTTGCGCCCTTGTGCAGCTTGTCCCATAAACACAGAACAACTGCTAGGGTTGGATTACAGAAACACCAAGGTTGACTCTTGGAAAGAATAGGGAAAAAAATAAAATATTTCAAAGGACTTTCTCTAGGTCCCATGCTAAGGGCATGGAGATGGGCATTGTAGGGGGACTCAGGCCATAGGAATGGGGGGAAGGGAAGGGAAGTCTTTTCCTGTAGTGTATATGTATTGATAGTTAGCAAGTAGCTTCACGATGTAAGAAGTCATTCATTCCAGCCCGAACACTCAGCATTTTCCATTCAATATTCAAGTATGCCTATTCAAGTATGGCAAGAGCTACAAGTATGATTTAGGCTGCCGGATCTGTGCTGCACAGACCAAGTGACAAGAACACCAGCTCAGAAGAAAAGATGTGAAGGAATGGTCACTGCCCTTCTGAAAGTTTTCTGTAACCGTTTGTTTACAATTCAGTCTTTCCCCAGTTGGAATTTTGGACAACGAACAGAGAGAAAACTAGATCACATGACAGAGGCACGTTTCCCTAGCAAGCTATTGTAATTCTTGTATCAAAGTGCAATCAACATGATGCAGGCAAGGTTTTATTTAAAGAAAGGATGCTGATATATACCTATCTTCAAATTGACACTCGAATTTTTAATTTCCTAATATGACTATGCAAAATGGGACTTGCAGAATTAACCTGGTCACGAATATTATTAAAACTATGTACAAGATTTTAAGCTCCTTGAGAGCAAGACATATTTTTTAACCATTACACCCTCCTTAACAACTATCTACAATGACCTAATAGAATCTCAATACATATTGAATTAATATAAGCAAATTAAATAGGGTTTTAAATATAATACTTCAGGATTTAAATATTAAATATATTTAACTTGCAAATATAATATTTTCCATATTTTTCTGCATCCAGTGAGAGAAAATGAGATGTGATAACACACGTGGCATTAGGAGCAGCTTAGTTCCCTTTTGAAGAAGTATAATTTTTAAACAGTAAATGCTGTCTTCCTATATGGCTGCTTCCTGAGAATGAGTCTGACACAACCAGTGTGGGTGGTTAACTGATTCAGGTCTCTGGAGTATTGTTCCGTGGGTTGTAGGAGTGCTCTGAATTTCACAATACTGCATCCAGCATCTCAGCCCTGCTCTTTATTGCCCATTCCCCTTGCCTTTCCCTGGCTTTCCTAAATATGGCAAGGATTTTACTATTGTGTAGATAAATGGTTTCTGATTAGAAAGGACAATGCAGCTCATAAAAGGTGATCAAAATATTACTTCAAATAAAACAGTTTTAGATGAAAAAAGAAAGCACCAATAACTTCTCCTCTTCACTTGCCTTCAAAAGTGTCAGAAAGAAAGACAGTTACTCTAACAGGAAAAATGCTCCATTCCGCCAATAGTACAGGGTTTACTGTCTAATGTCACAAAAGAGAATAATTATACTCTACCACCTTGTTTTTCTTCCAGATAGACTGGGACCAGAGCTACACAGCTCAGCTCAGGAAAACTGAAATGAAGGGTATGGGACGTGGGTCACCTGGGATCAGAACCGGGCTGAGATGTTTTACTAAAAAGTTATGTCTCCTTCTGTTTAATTTCCTCCCAGGATTTATGACGGCAGAGCCACTATAAAGTTTTATCTCCCGGGGCATTCTCTGAAACAGTCCAGGCACCAGTGTACAGAGAATTGCCTCTAGGTTTTGTTTGCCACAGCTTCAACTTGAACTCTCTGCTTTTGCTGTGGTTCACTGCTAGTGCCTCGCCCTTTTGTCACAATGACCCAAAGTCGGAGATTGATAGCCTGAACTTCACTGAGCCAACACAGTTTCCCAAGGAAATTTAACTAAAGAAAAATGAATACCTTCTTCTAAGCATGTGTCTCGGAAAGCCTCTGAATGATTTCTGTAAGACACAGACAATAGGAGAAAATCCAAGAAGCCAGTAGGAGACAAGTAGATGGGATCAACGCAGAACAGCTAAAATGAGACTGAGAACAATACGGTGCTTTGATTGATAAGGTGATTTAAAAATTAAAAGGGGGGAGTCTATCTGTGAGCTGAATGCCAGTTACCAGAGATTGATGGATGGCATGAGTTTTCCTTTCTTTGTGGCATTTTTCAGATAGAGATGTGTTTTCTTTTAAAGCAGATCTTTATAAGACAATCGCTTGACTAGAAGGAGGATGCGTGTGTGTGTGTGTGCACATGTGTGCATGCATGCATGCAGCATTTTAGAGCAGGGCTCTATGCCTAGAATGCAAGACTGCTCCATAGCTCTGCAAACTGTCTGTACTTTCCATAGCTGTGCATAGAAACGTACTTTAAAAACATCCCTCCTGGATGAGCCTTCATTTCCAATTGTGTCTATGCACCGTGTGGTAGCCGGCGTGATTAAGGAAAAAGTGATTGTGTGAACCTCCAAATCCATCTGTCAAGTCATTGGCATTGAAGAGCCTCGCTGAAAAATTAGCCTTCTCCTTCCCCCAGCTTGTGTTTTCCCATCCTCAAGACAATACAGGAAGCTCTTAGCTGGGAGAGAAGGGAACAAAGGGGCAAGGAATTCAATAAAATAGAGATTCTAGGCGAAATGAAATATTGTTTCCCCGTCTGTATTGCTTTCTTTCTCTCCAATCCGCCAGAGCATTAACCACTTGTCTGCTGTGTTATAAGGCAGGATTATTTCTAGGATTTGCCTGCAGAAAACTAAAGTCTCTGAAGCATCAGGGATGTCCAGAGTAACTAGTAGTCTGAACACAGGAGGCTAAACTGGACATAAAAATGACAACCAACTGTGAAAAAATACTCTTATTTCCTACTCCTTTGGAATTTTTCTAGTACATTTGCTTCTTTAACTGTAGGCTCAAAGACTTATTGGACTTTTATACTCTCTGCACACATTTGAAGACTTACTAAAATTGCATACAAACTTTTATTTACTTGCACATGTGTGCGTTTTTCTGGGGAGAAGACCCATAGCAATCTTCGGTTTTTTTAAAGGACTCTGAATCTCAAGGTGAAATTCACCACAATAAGGTATTTGTTGTCCTGTTTATTTTCTCAGTCATAGAGGGTACATTTCCCATCATTGGGGATTAAGAGTCAGGAGACAGATTAAGAGTCAAGACAGATTAAGAGTCAAGAACAGACCACAAAGAAGCACAGGTAAACTAGACAACAGATGCTAAATTAGAAGATGAAAGACGATGAGGTGAAGGACATTAGATTTATAAGGACATTTTTCTCATTTCATTATTGCAATTCAGACTCAGCCCAAGCATTTAAAATGCACAGTGTGTGGATTTTTATTGTTTTTTAAGACTAATTTTTAAAGGAACTTTCTTTTTAACTTCTTATTTCAGTTGTTGAGAGGAAAAGATGTTGAGTATTTGGATTAATGAACTCATTTAAAATTTCCTCAGTTGATATAAGATTTAAAGAGAGTTAATTAAAATGGGGAAATTGCAGAGTAGCAAACTTGTTTCAGGTTAGGGGCTTTTGATGGAAAGAATTGTTAAGATAGCCTGCCGTGAGCAGGCTGGCTTACAATCAATGAAATTTTTAGTCTGTGTACATTCACCTTAACTTGAATATTTCCTAAAAGTTAAAAAAGTGTCAGGGTTCAGAGATGTATTTTAGAATGGAGTACTTTAGCTACAACAAATTGAAAAGCTATTTTAGGCAAGAGAGATACTCCCAATATTGGGGAAAAAAGGGGCGAATATCTCTCATCAAGAACTGAACGCTGACACTGATTACTCATTTATCGGAGTATGTAAAGTAACCTTAAAGAGACCAAAACATCCCTTCATGGTCAAAACAATCAACAAACTAAACAGACCGGAACTTCCTCAAACTGGTAATGGGTATCTGTGAAAACCAAAGCTAACCTCATACTTAATGTGAAAGACTAAAAGCTTCAATGTTGAAGGTCAGTAAGTTAACCAGAGAAGTCTATTGACTAGCCATCTGTGGTAGATTGGATCATTGTTCCAATTCTCCATTCCCTTGGATAATAATAATGTAAGATCAAACTATGTATAACTGACATTTTTGGTTTAGTGAAAAATGATCAAATATCAGCGTGATTTAACCTAATGCACCCTTACCTTCTGCCATGTCACTTTGCAGTGCTCAACCAATGAGGTGGTGTATTCTCCCTCAGCCTGTTGATGCTGGGCTTAGCCACATGACTCGCTTTGGATGGTGAATGTTTGTGAGCAGAAACTTGAAATGTGCATGTGTGGTTTGGCTTGTACACCAACTGTTCATCATGAGAAGAACAATCCCTGTGTTGTCACTAGTCCAAGGAGGATGAAATACATGTGGAGTCCACCACAGCCTAGAGCTGAGACCAACAGACTTGGTCTGCAGGCTGAAGCAGAGCCTCCCAGCCTAGAGCAACTGAACCCCAAGCCACCTGCAGACTCATGTGAGTGTAAGAATAATGATTTTTTTGAAGACCTCGAGGTTTTGAAGTTGTTTGTTACACAGCTGTAGCTGTAGCTACAGCTAACTAATATATCGCATAAACAATGAACAAATGAGAGCAACTCAAACAAAAGAGACATTGTATGTGCAGGCAATGTTCAAAGGAAATGGAGTCTTGTTAAACAGACTTCAACTGATGAGTTTCCTGGACCCTGAAAAGAGGAGCGACAGATGGGCAGAGTGCAGCGGGGGCAGCCGGCACCCGAAGCAGCCAACCACAGCTTGGAGACAGGCCTTGGATAGTTGATTGAGTATCACACTAGAGGGAAAAAAATGACAAATACCGACTTTTTTTTTTTTTTTTTACAAATACCGATTTTTAACACCTCTCAATTTTGACCAAGGTCTGCATTGCAGCGTGACTTTAATCTGAATTCTCATAAATAGGGGAGAAAAAATCAAGAAAAGAAAGGTTGATTCCAAGCAAGGACATTATATTGTTTATGATTGTAACGTGCTGAGGAACTAACACTTGGATTCTATATTGCTTTCATTTACTCTGCGTTTTATGCTAATTATTTTTCACTTGTGGAGGTCCTAGAGTTGAGAACAGTTTGAGAAATGAAACCACAATTAACTGAAGTTGTTGGAAAATGTATAACCAAGGGCTCATGCATTTATTTATGTCAACAATTCCAAAGAAAATTGCTATTAAGTCTTACCAACTGTCATCCACTTGTCCTCTTTCATATCCTGGGTTAAGCTATTACAATAATATCCTCCAGTTTGCCTCATCATAACAGGGGCTGCTGTTTATTAAATGCTTATTACCATGTACCAGACTTCTAGGCACTTTTCAGATGTGGTGTCTAATTCTCACCAAACATTGAAAGACAAGGATTATTATCCCATTATAGAGGTGAGGTAGTAACTGTGGCTTATGAAGTTACTCACTTCACCAACAGTATCACACAGCTTATAAGAGGGAGAGCTGGAATTTGAATGCTGGTCTAACTCTAATTCTATTTATTGTTGAGTAAACATCAGTTTAAGCTGGAGGTTTAGTTGTTGAAATAAAAATGTTCTATCCATGGAGATTAAGCTACTGGTACAGAAGAAGAACCTTCTAATAAGCTGGTCTCAGTTATCTTATTTATCCGTCTGTTGAAATCTATCAAAAGTTAACGGAAGCGCCAGTTGGATCTAGATTTTATGTATCTTCCCTTGTCTGAACATTTCATTAATTTTTACTTCGCTTGTTTCCTGTGTCCTTATAACGTGTTCATCATGGACTTTTGGCTCAGGCCAGAATGGAGTTGTTTTTGAGGAAACAATAGTCCAAATCAGAATTCCAATCTTCACCAATATTTCTGAAAAATATAGTATGGGATATGAGCACAAAATCCTTAACAGTTTTTAAAAATCCTATATCTCCTGGCAGTCTCTTCCTCTCAACCCCAAAATTCCACTTGCATCTCTCTCTCTCTCTCTCTCTCTCTCTCTCTCTCTCCTCTCTCTCTCTCTCTCTTCTCCCTTCTTCCCTCCTGCCCCTCTCCTTCCAGCTTATCAGGCCTGGGCCCTGCCACTCCCTAGACAAGCTCTACCCCCTCCACATTCCTACAGTGCCCCCAGGCACTTGCTGGCGCGTTGCCTACCCAGCCCCATAGAGAACTTCGTGCCTCTTTTCTTTATAAGAGTGTTTTGGTCAAGAACCTCCTCTGAGGCTTTGGTGTATTCTAACCCTCCCTCTTTCCTCTCCTTTCACTCACTTCCTCCTCACAAAGGGCCAAAACCCGAACCGACCCAGAATGCTCTTCAGCAGGCAGGGGGTAGCTAAGTGAGCAATCCCAGAATATTCCATCTCTGGGAAATAGTCTGGGGAAGAAAAAATAAAAAGGCTGAGACCTTCCTAATCCCTTATCACATGGTGTGTTAGTTTCTAATTGCTGCTGTAACAAATACCACACACTTAGTGGTTTAAACCAGCAGTCCCCAACTTTTTGGCACCAGGGACCGGTTTCATGGAAGACAATTTTTCCACCGGGCGTGGGGGGCAGTGGCGGGGGATGGGTCAGGCAGTAATATGAGCGATGGGGAGCGATGGGGAGTGGCGGATTAAGCTTCGCTCTCTCAGGCCACCGCTCACCTCCTGCTGTGCGGCCCAGTTCCTAACAGGGAACACGGGGTGGGGACTCCTGGTTTAAACAACACAAATGTATTCTCTTACAGCTCTGTAGGTCAGAAGTCCAACAAGGGTTTTACTGAGTTAAAATCTAGGTGTCAGCAGGCTGACACCTCTTTCTGGAGGTTCTAGAGGAGAAACTAGTTCCTTGTTTATTGGTGTAGGCAGAACTCAGCAACAGGGACTAAGAAATGGGGATTGAGATCCCTGTTTTCTTGCTGGCTGTCAGCTAATGGCCATTCCCTGCTTCAAGGGGCCTCCCACGTTACTTGGATCCTGGCAGCCGTCTTCCATCTTCAAAGTCAGTAACTGGTAGTTCGAGTCCTTGTCATGCTCTGAATCCTTCCTTCTTCTTCCAACTCACCTCTCTATCTAACCCATCTGGGAAAGATTTTCTGTTTTTCTTTTTCATGTGATTAGATTGGATCTGCCCAGATAACCCAGGGTATTCTCTCCATCTCCAGGTCCATATCCTTAATCACATCTGTAAATTCCCCTTTGTCCTATAAGGTAAGATATACACAGGTTCCTGGGATTAGAGCATGGACATCTTTGGGAGGGCCATTATTCTACCTAATACACATGATAAGTGTTATTGTTATTTTATAGATGGAAAAGCTGAGGTCACAAGGTCATTGCACTGAACTGGATGTCCCACTATAATATGAGCTAAACCAAGGGTCGGGCTAACCTACGTCATTCACCTCTCAACCTAGACTGTACCCTCAGCCCATATATGATCCCTGTAGAAAAATCACAGGGCCACCTTTGAAAGTCACATGATAACTACATTTTTTGACCTGTCTCCCAAATGTTTTTATTAAGCTGCATATTTTCATAATGTTTTCACCTGTAGCATAAGAAAAGATACAAGTTAGAAAATATATGTTTTTAGAAAAAAAACAACTAAAATATAAGTGTATGTGGTCAAAAAAGAGAAAGCCCAGTTAATATTTTTATTAGGCCACCTTTCTATAAGATTTGGTAATTTTTTGCTGAAACTTCTCACAATGATTTTCCAAGAAAATCACATCCTTTCTAAACGTCCTGAGTTGGCTAGTTGAGGTAATTCAAAAGTCCCCAGTCCCCATCACAGCAGAACATTACATTTTGCTTTCTTTCTTGTACTGAAGATGAGACATTTTAATATATGCAGGCAAATGGAAGGCTTGTCAAGAGGAGGTGGGGTAGGGAATATTCGTGTTTGTTTTATTACTTTTCAGAGTAGCTACTGCTGATGCTTTATGCTCTCTAGGAAAATTAGAATCCCAGATCACATCAGGTAATTGCACCATGCAGAAACGAAGAAGGATACGGCACACGGAGGCTGCCAGAAGCAACTATGATGCAATTATCCATGATGAACAAGTCAAAAGGAAAAGCATAAAGCAAACTGGAACACCAGCGCTGAGCAAGATCTCGTCACACTTCAAAAGCTAATAAGGGGCTTCCCTGGTGGCGTAGTGGTTGAGAGTCCGCCTGCCGATGCAGGGGACACAGATTCGTGCCCCGATCCGGGAAGATCCCACATGCCGCTGGGCCCGTGAGCCATGGCCGCTGAGCCTGCGCGTCCGGAGCCTGTGCTCCGCAACGGGAGAGGCCACAGCAGTGAGAGGCCCGCGTACCGCAAAAAAAAAAAGCTAATAAGAAGGAAAGCGTGTGGGAGTGGGAGGTGTTGCTTGCAAATGAGACAAGAAGCTTTACCTGCTGTGGGAGGGTCTGCTGGGGTTCTCAAAGACCTTTATCAAAATAATGTGTTCGGCAGTAGAAACAAGTGTATCCCTTGTTGTGGGTTCACACGAGAGCGCTTTGGGCTGTGTTCTTTGTTGTGCATTTTTATGCCACCTGCCAGAACTTTCTATTTATGCTTTCTCCTTTTCTTCAGCAGAGAGCAAAGGAGTCATGATGGGCAGTTGATAAAAATGTGGGGCTGAATTTACATAGTCATTCAATGACTGTCATGCACCCTGATGCGTCTCTAATTTGAATAAAAGTCTGTTCTTTTAGTTTCATGTCATATACAATATCACTATGAGCTCATCTACATAGCCTATTATAATGCACATTTTTATACTACTATAGCCTTCACCTAATCAGTCCTCCACGAGCTAATCAGCTCAAATACTGTCACAAGTGGCATAATGCATGCAATTATCCTTAATTCAACTTCCAAACATGGAGGTGAAAGATCAGATTTAACCAAACAGGCTTATCAGGAATTCATGAATTGATAATCATGATTAATGGGAAATCACAGTGCAAAACTTGTTTTAATTTACCTGTTCATGTAACTTGTGTTACAGAGAAATGTGAACTTTCATCTGGAGCAAACAAAGAATGGCTAGACTTTCAAATGAATTTTAACCCCAGGGTAAGAAACGTGCGTTCACTATTTCAAGGATAATCTTAAATGACAGAAATCAGTGTGGCTAAGTCAGGATTATAGCTTTGAAAATATCCCGACCTTGACTCCCTGAAAGAGAAATAATTACTCAGAAATGGAATCTCTAGTTATCACCAATGAATGTTTGAAGGGGGGATTTACTTTGAATGGGATAAATTGAACTGTTTGTCTCCGTAGATCCTCAGATTTCTACAGAGCCAGGCTATTTTTTGTTTGTTTGTTTTTCTTTTGTTTTTTTTTTTGTGGTACGCGGGCCTCTCACTGTTGTGGTCTCTCCCGTTGCGGAGCACAGGCTCCGGACACGCAGAGCCAGGCTATTTTTGACAAGTGGTCTTTGAAGATAACTGCTTTAGGGTTTGTATTCCCTTAAATATTGACCACTTACTTACTAGACTCAGAGGCTCAGTATACTGACCTATAATTCATTCATTTATTGAAATAATATTTATTGAGCAAATATTATATGGCAGAACCTATGCTAAGTATTAGGGATGAAAATGATGAATAAAAGAAGTCTCATCCTTGAGCAACTGTCAGTCCAGTGGGGAAGATAATACAAGGAACCTGAAATAACTGATATAAGAGGGTGAGATGTTGAGAAAAATGCTGATGGTGTCTTATTTTGTTACTGTTTTGCTATGATGAGTTCACCAGGGAAGAGTAAAACATATGCTAGCACAGTGCCATTATTGTGTCTCTGAAAGGCTTGGATTTCCCTTCCAGAACTTCCACAGGGGCAGAAAACATCCTTTGTGTTCTTGGCAGGAACGAAAGGGGTGAAAACAGATGATGTCAGCGGTGGAAGAGTTGGGGCTGGTGTTCTGGGTTAGAGTGGGGGCCTGGCCCAAACCCAGGAGGGAGCTTCCTCAAAACTGAAAGAGGATAGTACTTGAGAGCTTCTCAAGAGAGGCAGAGATGCACCCTACTTATATGTAGGACCCAGGAGAGAGTGATGGACTGGATGGTGGGAGGCTATGGGATGTTTATGGAAACTGGAAATCTAAGTGCTATGACTAGGGCCTCTATCACTGAGTCGTCAGTCCCATGGAAAGGACCCCTGTGAGACAACATCTCTGAGCCTACCCCTCCCCCCCCCGGCATGGCAGCAGCACACCCAGACAGCAGGGGACCCACACTGGGCAAGAAATGATGACAATGTTGACCCCATTCTCTGGGAACCACTCCAGCACAGAAATCCTATGCATTCCTGTGCACTTTGGGGAACTCTACAAACATGACTGAGATTGAGTTTCTTGCCTGGGGAATCTACTGTTAGGGAGCAAATTCATACCAGGTGTTGCAAACTAGATGCCTACAGGTACTGCAGGCATCACAAAGGAATCTAGTGATGAAGTGGGCTTGGTATGATTAAGGTAAACTGGAAACTCCCCACTTTTTAGAGTGACTGTTACCCAACTCGAACTAGTTATGACCATGTGGGAATGCTGGTATAGTGTGAGATCTTGATTTTTCCAATTTGTTTTCAAGAGAAGCTGAATTGTTATGTAAACCTCCTGAATTTTAAAGGTTGGCAACTAATTCAAGTTTTAAAATATTGTGTAGACCAAACAAAACGTATGATCTGCCATATTTGATCCATAAACTGGTAATTTGCAAACTCTGGGCTACAAGGAGGATTAAAAAAAAATTAATTAAATTTAAAAGTGTAGAAAATTGTGGAGAGTTGGTAGAGAAGTTGGATTTTGAGATGGGAATAGGGGAATAGATGGGACTTCTGATAAGCTCTGAGATATCAGAGACAATTGAAAAGATGCAATACCAGAATTCTTACGTTTGTTTATTCATTTCTCAGGCAATCAATGGTTTTTGAGTACCTCCTATATATCAGGCACTGGTTTAAAAATTGGTACAGATGTGAGGGGGAGAAATGGTCTAGTGGTTAGACTCTCGAAGGATTATAAAAGTACATGCCAGAAAAAATTCATAGGGTAAAGGAGTGTGTTCAAGGCGGAAGGAACAGCACCCAGGGAAACCCAGAGGTAAGCGTGAACAAGGCGTCTCTGCAGAGCCCAAGAAAGTCTATACACCTGGATGGCAGAGGCCAAGGGGAAATTGGAGAGAGGAGGCTAGAGGAACTGTAAGGGGCCAGAGCCTGGAGGGCCCCAAGCAGAGGCCCTTTAGAGGAATTTGAACTCATCCTAAAGTCAATGAAAAATTAATGAAGGATTTTAAGCAACTCCCATGATCAAGTTTGAATATTCAAAGATCTCAAGGTTAGAGTATAGGACACAGAAGGGAAGACCAAGTATGAGGCAGTGTTGTAATTCAGGTGAGTAGAAAGGCCAGGTAAGGCAGAAAGAAGTGAATTGAGAGAAGTGAACGGATTCAAGAGACATCTAGGAGATGGAAGGAAGATAAAAGGTAATCGATAAGTAAAGAATGAAGGAGATGGAGGATTTAAAGTTAACTTCCTCAAATTTCTGATATGGGCACTGGGTGAATGATGGTGCCATTCCCTGAGATAATAAATTCTGATCTGGAAAAAAAAGAAAGAGAGAAAGTGGATTTAGGAGAAAAGTTGATCTGTTCTGTTTTGGTGTGTTAAATTTATGGCATTAGAGACATCCAAGCATCCAAACAGAGACATCTAACAGGCAATTGGGTGTATGGGCTATGAACTTAAGAGGAGAGTTTGCACTAGTGTTGTAGCTTTGGGGGCCATCAGCATGCAGCTGGTACCTAAAACTAAAGGGGGAGGACATTATCCATTGAGTTTGAAGGAAGAGGATCAGACAGTCAAGAGAAGATCCCTTGGGACGAGAGATATTGAAGGAATGAGTAGAAAGGGAAACATTGTGAAGACATGTAAGAAGAAGCAGTCAGTGAAGTAGAAGAAGAATCAGATGATTGTAGCTAGAAGGCAAGAGGAGGGAATTTTTGAAAGAAGAGAGCAAAACAACTACTGAAAAATTTCCTGAAGATCTCACGACATGTAGGACTTCGGGAATTTAGGCAAGAGAAGTTTCAGTGACGTGGAAGCCCAGAGATAAGGTACATCTTTATGGATAGTGGAACAGCAAAAGTTTGGTTATGAACAAGAAGGGTGTGGTTGCTTGGGTCTTGACTGAAGGGTAGTCAGAATTAAGAAAAGGGGTGTGTCTGTGTATGTGTAGTAAGAGACTTGAGCTTATCTAGATGTGGGTAGAAGAAACTCGTTGAGAAAGACATACTGAAAATATGGGGGAAAGAAGGGTGAGAGAGGGAGCGAGCCCTAGAAAGTGGTAGAGAGGGGCTGCAAAGCACACCGGAAGGAGAAGGGCATCTCTTCCAGTGTGAGTGAGGCCAGGGGGTCTGTAGATTTGGAGACAGAGGGGAATTTCATGCTCACATCTCTTTTCCTATGAAATGGGAACCAAGGTTATCAGTTGAGAGTGAATGAAGGAGACGGGGAGCTGGAGACTGGAAGGGACCGGTCAAGGTTTGATATAGTTCTTGTGGAAAATGAGGATGAGAGATAGAATTTCTGGGTGGTGTCAGGAGCCCCGTCGAGATTGGTGCCCATAACTGTGGTGACAGCAGTCTGCTGCACTGTGACGCTTTCTTTGGCAGAGGTTGGTAGCCCAGACTCCTGGCTATAGCGTCAGGAGTGGGGCAGCTAGGTTCCCCCAGTGTTGCCAGAGGTTTTGCCAGGGAAATACAGCAGAAGGAGACTGGGGCTGGGGGGTTGGGAATCTAAGAGAAAGAGTGATTGAAATGTTGGGGTCTGGAATCTAAGAGGTCACCATTAATAATATTATTATACTAACTTAAAAACTATTATTATTATTATTATTATTACCACTTATACAAGGCTTCCTATGTGCCAGGCAATGTTCTAAATACTTCACATAAATAACTCACAACAGCGGTATGAGGCCAGTGCTAGTATTTTCCCCATTTTACAGGTGAAGAAACTAAAGCACAGAAAAGTTAATTAACTTGCCTAAGGTCACACAGCTAATAACTGAAGAGTTAAGATTTGAACCCAGACAGTCTGGCTGTAGAATCCGTGATTGTAACTATATGCCATCTGTTTTCATCTGTCTCTCAGCATCTTTTTCTCTGACATCCGTGGACAGACATTCTTTTCTACTTAAAAGGAGAAACAAATGAGCCAGACTTGCTACGTTATGGTATATATACATTCAGACACAGCCTGGAAATAGGAAGCGGAGTTGGGAAGTTCTCAACTCCATTTTTCTTTATTCTAAAATACCTAGGTCAGACATAAGACTTGGTGTTCCATCCCAGAAGGACTGGGAAGCACACTTTTTTAAAAAAAACTACCACATATGACAATTGCAGCTTCACTCCACTCTTCCCACCATCGCCATTATCCCCACCCACATATGTGGGCCATGCTAGTTGGGTGTAGCATCTCTCAATCCCGTGAGTCTGCCAGATGGTGAGAAAGAATCAATGTCCCCTCATTTCCCTCCTCCTGCTTTCCTGACATCCTACATCCTGGGTGGAGATTTACTCCTTTGCATCCAGCTAAAGTGCACATACTCTGTGGAAGTCTAACTACCCAGTCATTTACATCTCATTGTGCAAGTTTTTTCTGAACTCAATTTTTAATAGAAAGACTTACAGTTGGAACTCAGCTGGTGGCGCAGTGGTTATGAATCCGCCTGCCTGGCTTCCCTGGTGGCACAGTGGTTAAGAATCCGCCTCCCAATGCAGGGGACACGGGTTCGCGCCCTGGTCCGGGAAGATCCCACATGCTGCGGAGCAACTAAGCCCGTATGCCACAACTATTGAAGCCCGCACACTCTAGGGCCCGTGCTCCACAACAAGAGAAGCCACTGCGATGAGAAGCCCGCGTACCACTATGAAGAGTAGTCCCTGCTTGCCACAACTAGAGAAAGCCCGCGCACAGCAATGAAGACCCAACACAGCCCAATAAATAAATATCCACCTGCCAATGCAGGGGACATGGGTTCCCTGGTCCAGGGAGATCCCATATGCTACAGAGCAGCATAAGTCTGTTTGCCACAACTACTGAGCAGCATAAGTCTGTGTGCCACACCTACTGAGCCTGAGTGCCACAATTATTGAAGCCCACGCGCCTAGAGTCCATGCTCCACAACAAGAGAAGCCATTGCAATGAGAAGCCTGCGTGCCTTAATGAAGAGTAGCCCCCGCTCACTGCAACTAGAGAAAGCCCCGTGCAGCAACGAAGACCCAATGCAACCAAAAAAAAAAAAAAAAATAGACTTACAGAAAACAAGGTCATAAAGGGGAAAGAAAAGAGGAGTGTGGAGTGGACAAAACACTGTGCATACATAAAATTTTATCTTCCAGCTGATGGTGACCATAAGGTTTGGTTATATTTACAAAACAGTTAGATTGAACTATTCAGAACCATACTAGGACTTCATCCAGACTGTGATTCACTCCTAAATTTGAAGATGTATTTTCAGTGTCTTTAAGATAATGGGATCTTGCTAGTTTTTATTTTTGTTTTAAGTACAGATATTGCATGTATAGCATTTTCATAAAGTGTGGTTTCTTTGAGATCTTTTAAAAGACTCCAGCTGTACAGAAATATCTCATTAGTGACAAAAAGAAAGCAAGTTTTTTCTGCTTTGTTTGATCTAACAATGAGGACTCATCACACACTGGTGCCTCCTGTGCTTACAATAGACTGTGTAAGTTAAGCATTTTGTTATCATTCTTTAAACTTTTCCCTCCTCCTAGCATTTGTCCAGGTGCTCAGATTTCCTTCCAAAGTCACAAAATACAATATGGGTTGAACATCTGACTTATAAAAGTCCTTTGAAGGCAAAGCAGAATGCCTCTCTGGTCAAAGAAAAGCTATACTGGAGGACTCCTACAAGATATGGCTTGTGGGCTCATCTTGTTCATTGAAAACTGGAAAGTTATTGTCCTTCCTGGCTACTTAGCTACCTAGTATTGTAGTCAAAGGGATTCACAGACCAAATATTCACCTAGAGAAGAGAAGGCTCCAACATCCTCATGCCCCAAGCATGAAGTCCAGAAAATATTTGATGCTGACTGATGCTGACTGTACAGCTGGGTTTCCCTGAAGTTGCTATTGATGCAGAAACCATTTAAAAGTTGAAAGTGCTTCATGGCAAAAGTATAAAGCTCAGGAAGCAAGAAGGGACATGTTGAAGCCTCTCATATGGAAGAATATTGAAAAAACTGTATTTGATCAACCCTCTATGACCTGTTGAACTTGAGGGTAAGATATAGTAAAAGACTTTGTTATTCACTTCACATGACACGTAGGGGCAATGAATTTTGCTCAGCGATGCATGTGCAGCCGGCATACAATCCCTTTGAGGGCAGGAATCTTGTCTATCTTGGCCAACACTGGGTCTCTTTTGCCTGGTATGATGCCTTGCACCAAATGGGCCCTAGATAATGTGTTGAATGCTTTAAAGACCGAATTACCTAGGCTAAACCATTCTATAAATTGCCTATGAAACGGTTGTCAAAAACACATATTTGAAGTATGTTATTACTAAGATTTGACCTCCAAACAGACGGCTTATTAAATGGATTTTGTTTTCTTCAGCTTTGTCCATGTTTTAATGGACACACCCAATTTACCTGACAGATCTTCTGTTCCAACAGGAAAGAAACAAAAAGATCTCTTCTCTTAGGTAAGGCCTTCCAGAAGGATGCATCGCCTCCAGGATTATTTAGTAAATCTCTACTCTGTTGGGTTCAAATCCTGGACATCCAATTTAGCCAGAAAAGAAAAACTATTGTCTCAATAATTAAAAGGGCAAAAAACTAAACCCAGGACCCTACTGACCAATAAACCTCTAAGTTGTGTGACAAACAGGTATCGAACAAGCACAGAGCCTGAGAGAAATCCAATAGCATCCACCTCCAGAACAAGCTGATTTGGGGGAGGACAATTATCAAGCGACCAGCACTTACCACTCCATTGTTTACTGCAATCAAGTCTACAAGCACCTCTAAGACACCCTGACACTTCCGCAGGGGCTCTTCCATAGCTTTTACTCTGCCCTTTGAAATTGTCCAAGGCACTGACATTCCCAGTTGTCTCTTACTTTAGCAACTTCACAAAGACACCACAAATCACAGATTTCTCCCTCCTTCCTTCCCTCCTTCCTTCCTTCCTTCCTCCTTTCCTTTCTGTTTATTTTGATGGTTCAAGGGTTAAAACTGTGCAAGAAGCAGAGGACAGAAGCAAAAAGAAATAGATAATTTGAGGAGAGTTTAAGAAAGGGGCTACTAACGGGAGTAGCAAAAGCACAAGGGATGGTGCCTCATTAGTACCCAGGCTAGCATCTTTGGGAGTCACCACGCCTAGGCCTGAAGAGGCAGGGGAGCAAAGGATGAGTGAGACAGGGTGGGCTGTGTGGAGAGGGCCTCCTGACAGGAGCTTAGACCTCCCATCAGTTTGTGGGACCCCACAAAGAGAGAACTAGGGAATCAATATCTCCTTCCGGTGCTTCCCATTGACCTCACCTGAATGGAAGCCAGAGGCAAAGGAAGCTGTTAATCTGTTCAAAGCAGGTCAGACTCCTGGGGCACAGAGCAGGGCAGAAAGGGATAGAGTGGATCTGGAGGGGTGAACAGAAGATAGCAGCATAGCACCACATCCCCAGCTCCCACATTTAATTTCTAGCTTAATGACATACTTATGATGTCTTTGAGCCCAATTTTTCCCTCCCTCAATTAGATTTCAAGGAAACTTTATGCTTCTATCTGCTGACTATATGGCCTATTTTGTTTTAATTTCATAGACTTTGATTGCCTACTTTCCAAATTCCATGATTATTTCAAAAGTCACAAACCAAAGTGATTATTTAGAAAACCGGTCTGGTACTTATTATCAGCAGAGAGTGATGGGTATTCAAATATTCAATATTAGGATTTTAAATATCTAGGGTTACATTAACACACAATACACACACACACACACACACACACACACACACACACACACACTTTTCCTGGCACCTACACTAAAAGAGTAAAAACTAAAATCCCTCAGTCAGAAGCTAGACTAAAATGCTAGGTCTCTTAAAGTTAACCACATAATCAATTTTGTGCTAAAATTCATCTAGAGTAGCTTATATTCTTTATGGAACAGGGACTTGAATCTGGCTTGATACATGGAATTCAAACTTGGAAACCATAAAGAACATTTTACTTGCAAAGTTATTACGTTGGCCACCACTCTTTCTGCTCCAACACCATAACACGGGCAGAGATTCTTCTCCCCTCCACCCCATCTCCCCCTCATACGACCATAACAAAATTACCCCCACTTTGGGTCTCCTAGGAGAGCCATCAGTTGATGATATCCAGCCAGAGAATCATAAGAACTGGTTTTAAGCACAGAATAACTTCAGGTCACACACGGGTCGTTTTTCAAGCACGCATCGGTTTCGATGAGTGGATTTTCAATCAAAACACCACGTCCCTCAGGCTGACTCTTTTGGATACCGTATTTTCCAAGTGGAAAACCAATTGTGGTAGATCAAACCACCTGGCCAGGCGCACCTCTCCAGCACTCCACATCCAAAGCGGCCCACTGCCATGATTGAAGGCAGATGCCTGCGGATGCCTCCAGACGCCTCCGGACGCCTCCAGACGAGTGAACATAAATACACGGAGACACTTGAAGAGCAGACGTTTGACATTATCTCTTAATTTGTTCCACATATCTGTACTCAAACCAGAGTTTCTTGAAAGTAATTTAAGAACTATCTAGTCCACAATAATACCAGGAACGAGGAGTTGCTGGTTCTTTAACACAGATATACCTGCATCTGTGTCACTGCAAACTCCAGTTATGTTGTACTTAGAGTTAAAGCTACTTTAGATATCTCCATGTTGGGTCAAGAATACTTTTACAATAATGATTCTAAATGTCTCTTATGATTATACTTTGTTGTTGTTAAATCCTATATGTTGTGTTAAATATTCCTTGACATCTACTCTTGCCCTATAAGTCATGCAGCAAACTTTGATCAAAAGCAATACAATTTTGACCTGCTAGTACACTGGCTTAATTCTCAAGGCATCTTTTTCTTTGTCTATTCATTTGATCCTTTCATTAGGTAATCAGATAATAAGCATTTCTAGGTCCCGCCATGTGCTGCACAATGTGATAAACAGAAAATGAACCTTGGGGAAGGTGCCTGACAGGAACCCTTTGGCCCAGAGAAGCAGCGAGGCTTGGAGACACCCCACACAGAGGGAACTGGAGAGATAAATACCTGACCTCACTCCCCTCCATCCCTCTACTTGACTTGAATCCCATTTTCTCCACTGATCAGTTATGTGGTCATGGGTAAATTTATTAGCCTCACTTAACCTTGAAGTTTTTTTTTCAAATTTGGGATGATGATAAAAACCTAATCCACTAGGCTGCTGTAATGACTAAACAAAAATGTAAATCCCTTAGGAAGTTACTTATAATACTTATTCGGTAAACAATAGCTCCCATCCCTCTTCCCATCCTTCTCCACTTCATTGAGCCAGTTAAAAGCAGTACTTACAGGGGCTTCCCTGGTGGCGCAGTGGTTGAGAGTCCGCCTGCCGATGCAGGGGACGCGGGTTCATGCCCCGGTCCGGGAAGATCCCACATGCCGCGGAGCGGCTGGGCCCGTGAGCCACGGCCACTGAGCCTTCGCGTCCGGAGCCTGTGCTCCGCAACAGGAGAGGCCACAACAGTGAGAGGCCTGCGTACCACAAAAGAACAGCAACAACAGCAGCACTTACAAACAAGCTGGGAATGACAGAATTTCATCCTTCAAAGGGATGCTAGAGGTCTCATCTCCTCTCTTCCAAACAGGACCACCCTCCATCATCCTATCTTTGCTTCTAATGTGCAGAACTCATTTTTAAAATGAAGCCGCTCATTTGCCTTTATATAACTTTTATTGTTAAAGTTATTTCTCATTTGAGCAGAGGTCTATCTTTTGGAAACTTCTATCCATTGGCTATACACACAATGTCTAACTCTGCTATGGTATAGAAATCTTTCTGGGTTCATAGTGAGAAGATGTGGGCTTTAAGCCTCATTTGGACACTGGACAGCTTTGTGACCTTGACAAAATCAGTTTCCCTGAACCTCAATTGCTCTAGGAATTGGCGACAGTAACAAAAAGAGCTCCTTCCAAGGGTTCTGTTGGACACTCCCTGACAGCTCCATCATGCTCCACCTCGCTGGCCACCCTTCAACATTTCCCCACATGACGGCACCCTCACTTACTTCCTTTAGAAGTTTTTCATTTGAAAAATTTAAAGGACCAGGAATATGTTATAATATGAACTGATTGAAGCAAAATGTCCAAGAAGTAATAATAGTGAGCAAGGGCCTCCCGGACAATGGGCAGCATTGGAAAAAGTTGTGAATGTGAGAATAAGTACTCAGGACAAAGAGGAGATGGTCCAATATGACTAAGGAAATGCCCTACTGAGAGTGTGGCTGATGTAAGGAAGGTATTGGGGTCCAGCCAAGGAGTTTAAATGAGGTACAATAGAAAATAGGGAAGTCTTGAAGGGTTGGAAGCCAGAGAAGGAACATAATAAAAGTGTCATTTAAGAAGACAAATCTAGCCCAAGAGTGAAGTGTGGATGGGAAATGTGAACGCTTAGCCTTAGAGATGCTAAATATAAATTGTGCAGTAACACACGTGCAAGCTGTTAAGAGCCTGCACTGGGATGGTCCTAAGTACATAAACACACACCAGAGACAGTCTGAGAGAACGTGTGATAGGATGCGAGAACTTCCTAGATGGAGGAGAAAGCGAGAGGAAAGGTGAAAGTCAAATCCGAGAGTTCACATCCACACACCCGGGAGAATGTTGGGAGTTCGCCCACAGGCAGCGAAGTTGCAAGAGAAAGATTTGTGTGGAGTCCAGAGCAGAGATACCAATTTAAGGGTCATCTATGCGCTGGTAATAGAGTGGAAGCGAATGCATGGTTGGTGGTGCTCTCAAGGAAACACAGACACGTGGGAGCAGATGGCTGAGTCTGGCTCCTCTGCTACCACCAAGTTGGTTTATTTGTCATCTTTCAGTCATAGGACTTTTCCTGTAACTCCATCATTTTACTCATACAGTTTAGGAGTCTACATGCTATCATAGTTATTTATGTACATCTTGTCCTCCCTACCAGACTATAAGCTCTTTGAGAGCAGGGATCATGTCTAACTTTTCCTGGTATCCTCTAGTGTGTCTAGAAAAGTGCTTACACACAGTAGGTGCTAACTAACCTTTGGAATAAATGAATGAGCTAAGTATGACTGTGATCCAGGATCTTGAATTGGATACACGTTTGATGAGATCTTTTACTAAAAGTGCAAACCAGGCAAGACAGCATTGTAAGTTTGGATTGAAACCTGGCACCGCTACTCCAGGCATACAGCAAAGAGAGAAAAGAATATATTTAAAAGACATGGCTCAAACCAAAACCAAAAATTTTCTTGGATGAGAAATGAAACATCAATTCAAAACAGTGAGCCAGGAGCCACGATCCCCGTACACATGCAGCCAGAGGCAGCGGGGGCCTGGGGGGCGGGGAGGGGGGGGTGGTCAACCCCTCCCCTGTCATGGGACTAAAAGGGTCCCACACCAGGAAAGATGAGCCAGTGTTCCTTATATGTACTACAGCGTAACAAGCCACCCCAAAACTTAACGGTGTGAAGCAGCAACCATTTTATTCTGCTCATGGGTTCTATGCGTTGGGAATTCAGAAAGGGCAAAGGAGAGACAGCTCTTCCCTGCTCCACAGTATCTGGGGCCTCAGCTGGGCCAGCTCGTTCGACAGGGAGTGACTAGAACGGCTGGTGGCTGGAGCAGCTCGGAATCCATTTCCAAGGTGGCTTCCTGACTCACCTGTCTGGAGCCTGAGCTGGGATGACAGAAGAACAGGCTCAGCTGGGACTGTAAACCTCCCTAGAAAGTAGGGAAATGCAGAAAGAAATGAAAAAGATACACAAAATAACCAGTGCTAGTAAGAAGGTAGGAAAATAGGATATACCACTGGTTCACCAGTGTAAATTAGTCTAATCCCTTGGAATTTAAGAACATCTAGTGCAATTGAAAATTCACTATAAAGCAGAAACTAGCACACCATTGTAAAGCAATTATACTCCAATAAAGATGTTAAAAAAAGAAAAAGAAAATTCACATCCCTTGTAACTGAGCAATTCCATGTCTAAGTAAAATCTTGGAACTTTTCTTTCAGTTACAAGGATATTTATCATATTCGTTAGATATTGTAGCATAAGAAACAACCACAGCATTTCAGTGGCGTTCAGGAAGAAACATTTCTTGAGCTCGTGGATCTATAGGTTGGCCGGATGTTAGCTGAGCTAGGTGGCTCTATCTGTGTTAGCTGGGGTGGTACCCACCCATCCGGGGGTCAGCTGCTATAGGCTGGCCTCAGCCAGGAAGCCCAGCTCTGACCCACGTGGATCCGCCTCCTGGGCCTCGTGAGTAATTGAGGCATGTTATTCTCACGGTTACGGCAGAGACCCAAGAGCACCAACCCAGTCACATAGGTACCTCCCAAGCCTCTGGTCACTTGTGCCTGCTAACATTCCACTGGCCAGTGCAAGTCACATGACCAAACAGAAAAACACATCCTGGGGGAGTAACTGCAAAGTCACCTGACAAAGGATTCGGTTGCAGGGATCAGTGAAGAATTGGTCTATTAATGGGATCTATCACGTTCACTGCAAAAGTGTTTGTTACCAGACAAAAAGAACCTAAGTGTTCATCTAAAAGGGAATGGGTAAATAGATTGTGGTGTTTCCATCCATCAGAGGACTGTATAGTAATGAAAATGAATAAACCAGGGCTACCGGTATCAATGTGTAATAAACATCACAAATGAAATGTTGACTTACAAAAAGAAAATTGCACAACGAAATGTAGAGCATAAAACTATTTATGACACGTTTTCATATGCTCCAGACAATAGTACATGTTTTTTATAGATATGTACATATATAGTAAACATGTAAAACATGGATGAGAAAGATATACTTAAGCCTCAGGACAGTGATTTACCTCTGGAGAAAAAACAGACCAAATGGGACCACGCAGGGAGACAAAGTGGGCTTCAGCTGTATCTCTGATATTCTATTTTTAATATAAAAGATATGAAGCAAATGTGGGAAGATATTAACACCTGCTAAATCTGAATGCTGAATGAGATAGATGTTTCTCATATTAGTCTGGAGGTTTGGTGAGGAAAGGGTTACAAAGAGCCAAGCAAATAGTTTTGGGGCCCCTGGAATAGAAAGGATTGTCCGTTACAAAACACCAGGAGATTCCAGCCATCCACTCTCTCTGCCTGCCCCACTCCCTGTCAACATTTGGAAACTGCTCCAGATATGAATGCAAAGTAAATTAAACCAAAAATGATTACCAGGCATGAGCAAACTCCATTCATCTTATTCTGATCACTTGTGGGCTTTGATTTTAAATCCCAGACACACAAACTACTGCTTGTTTTTCTAACGTGTTTGGCTGCTTTATGAGTCAGCAAATCAAGTTACTAGGATGCAGAATCAAGGACAGAGAGGACGGAGCTTGGAGGGAGTTATTTCACTCACTTTTTTTTTTTCTTTTTAAACTGTTATCAGAACATCTCAGAGTCTCTTTCCATTCCTAGGGAAATGAAAAGGACTGTTACGGAAAGAAAATGACACCCAAATTTTGTTAGAAAATATTAGGAAAATTTTCAACCCTGGCAAGGAAAAACTGCCGGATGGCCTGAAAGTACATGGTAGTGTCTATGTAGGGGATGGGAGCTAGGATCACTGCAAATGTCTTCACTTGAAACATGAATAAAGCAAGAGACAGAAAAAGAACTTTGATTTTTAAGTAATCTAAGGTTTGATACCTTTTTCCCCCAGCAGAGTTAAATTTACTGTCATTTTATTTTCACTGTGATATGTCACTCAGAAGATGTTGCTTTGGAATTGAAACATACCTGCATCTGAAAAGCATATACAAATTGTACAAGTATAATGTAGCTTTTCTAGATGGGCTTGGCTATTGATCCATGGATGGCTGTATTCGTATGTATTAACAGTAAGCAGATGACATGTCTTTGAAATAGCCACTTAGTTGAAGAAAATGGGATCGTTGGATGCAAGGCCACGATGGGGCTTGCCGGCATAGTTTCCAGAGGCACTCAGGCTGAAATGAATGTCCTTGCCAATCTGCAACATTACGTTCAACGTTAATCTGAATGGATTTTCTGTGGAATAATTTTAGAGTTATTACCTGTGATTTTGAAGTTGCTTGCTTACAGTTATGCCCCCATTTGAAGAGATGTCACAGAGCACCCCGTCACCCCAGCTTCCACTTCCCCAAGGCAAATGCTTGCAATAATTTCAGTTGATTCTCTGGGATTTTGTCCCCATATCTCTAAATACCATGCTTTTTTGGCCGCGTTGGGTCTTCATTGCTGTAGCTGGGCTTTCTCTAGTTCTGCTGAGCGGGGGGCTTCTCTTTGTTGCGGTGCACGGGCTTCTCATCGCGGTGGCTTCTCTTGTTGTGGAGCACGGGCTCTAGGCGCACGAGCTTCAGTAGTTGTGGCATGCAAGCTTCAGTAGTTGTGGCACGCAAGCTCAGTAGTTGTGGCACGCAGGCTCAGTAGTTGTGGTGCATGGGCTTAGTTGCTCCGCGGCACGTGGGATCTTCCCAGGCCAGGGCTCAAATCCACGTCCCCTTCATTGGCAGGCGGATTCTTAACCACTGCTCCACCAGGGAAGCCCTAAATACCATGCTTTTAAGGCTACTTTTTATTTTTGTTTTTAACATATCCTGTTGAGTTCTTACTATGGAAGATGAGAATTCGTTCTCTTACCCTCCCCTCCAGACCCTCCCTCGACACCACCCTCCCCATTGCTTGTCTTTCCAACGTAGTTACTTGATCACTGTGGCTAGATCAGTACCCTGTGTTTACATTATTTGGGCTATGTAAACATTTTTGCTAAGCCATATAGTATCAAAGATTACTCTTCCTTTCCTGAATAACTTTTACTTTTCCTAGATAACTGTCTTTTTTTTCTCCATTGACTTGACTTTCTTATCACTACATCAACCCTAAACTCCCCCTGAGGTGTGTGAACATCTCCATACTTCCAAACAATGAAATGCATGTCAATTTTTATCTTCTTAAAGACATTTCCCTTCACTTGCCCAGACTTCTACATCTGGTGAGCAGCTGTCATGCTGGGATGTCCCTTTATTATCATTTAGTGGAATCTCAGGAGCAAGCAAAGTAAGTGCGTGTGTCACATTTGCGATATTTACCCACATTTCCTGGCTTTGTTTCAGATCCTTTATCACGTGCCACAGGGCCTTCACACATGCTGTTTTCTCTTCCTCAAATCTCTTTTCTGTTTTCTCTTCTTATCCCTTAGATTTGAGTTTAAAAGTCACTTCTTCAGAGGCATTCCTTGATTCCCCACTGCATCATCCTCATTATACTTCTTCATAATAGTCACTACTTTTCCTGCACAGCACTTATCATAAGTGTCAGTGCAGTACAGTAATAACTTGAAATGTGTTTTCTTCCCTCCACAACTTATATATGACCTTTTCCCTAATCAGACACATCCACTTACTCAAGGGCAAGTAGAATATTTATAAAGGGAGTGACAAGAGCAAGAAACATTTAATGTTCAGTTTTTCGACTTCCAGTAGAGGCTTGTGTGAATTAAAAGGGCAGGTTGTGAGGATGGGGGTGGAGAGCAGAGGTGATGCTGTCACCTGAGGAGAGATGCTGGGGACCAAGTAAAGAAAAAATATGGAGTCAACATCAGGAGGTGACTAAGTACCATACTTGGCTAGCACCAGGGAGTCCTGGGAGGGAGCAGTAACATACAGACAGGGGTGGTACAACAAATATTTGACAATCGATGCTAATATTCACTAGTATATAAACTGATATATAAGTCAAAAATTAAGAACAAAAGATTCTCTTTTATTGCCTACATTATCTAAACTGGAGTATAAAACTATTTACCATGAAACCTAAGTTGTAGCAAAACCCGTTTGTTAAAACATTCTAACAATTCCCAAAGCATTTGTTGGGTTACAGCAAGTGATGGCCTGCATTTGTGTTTGCTGCAGCTGTCGCTATCTAAGGAAGATTCTCTGTGCTCCCCATGCCACCTCCCCTGGGCCCCTCTCTGATTTCAGCTGCAGCTGAGGTGTTTGCTTCCCATGCACACTGCCAGCATCCCAACACAAGAGCCTGCTCATCTCTTCCTTTGGTCTGCCTCAGAGCACTCCCTGAAGCCACAAGGGTTCACCCAGCCCTTGCCCTGGAAGTGCCCAGGAGTGAGCACCCCAGAGACAAACTCAGACAATGGTTAAACAGGTGTCAGTGGTAATCAGTGCTCCAGATGCCCATCCTTAGGGAAGACAACTCTGAGGTGTGTTCTATGTGGTTTCTCAAAGGGTCCCCCAGCAGGATCAGGTCTCAGTTGTCCAGAGTGAAAACCAGCACAATAACATCCCATTTGCTGGCTTCTCTTCCTTCCCCATCTCATTCTTCCCGCTCCTTCCTTCCTGCTTTCTGGGATCACCTTCCAAACAGCCTACCTGTACCCAAGTCCTTGTCATAGGCTCTGCTTTGGAGAGAAACCCAAACTAAGATGCTCTCTGAATTATATCCTGGAATGAGTCATGGTTTGACATTGGTAATTGCATCAAACTCTTTGAGTGACTTCCCCATTGCAGTGGTAAGCATTAGGTGACTAGAGAGCCTGTGAGGACCTGAGTGATGGTTTGTGCAGCTGCCCCCATCTCAGCTTAGCTGTGTCCATTGCTCTCCAGGCCTCTTTCCAGCCACTCTCATGCTACCAGAGGTAGACAAGCCAGATGGAGGGATAGGTAGGAGGAGGAGAGGAAGAGGGGAGCGGTTAGAAGATGCAACACACAGAGAAAGGAGAACAAATTGAATAGAAGAGATAAACGAAAAGAACACACAAATGGCAGTTAATTGACAAGTAGGCAAAAGCTTGCCACTCACACTACCCAGAGGTGGGTAGGGCTTATGCTGGGGCTGGCTCTGCATGTCTGCCCTGGTGCATGAGAGAGTGGCATCCATAGAGGGAATAAGGGAATGGGCTGGTTCCTCTGCTCAGAGACCAGGTGCAGGGAAGAGGAGGTGACAGAGATGACTCACACTGTCACTTATTGGGGCACACAGTTTCCTGGCCATTAAATAGGGTTCTACGCAGACCTGTTCAGGGGTAGCTGCCCCCAACCAAAGGATATGATGCCAAAGAAAACAAAGGTTATGAAAACCACCAGAGGGCTTGCCCACACAAATTCCAGTCTGTGCAACCACCCCCAGAAGCCTCTTCAACCTCTACCTGAACCTGGACCCTGCTTTTCCCCTTGGGCAGAGTTAGGCATTCCTTTGGGGGCTTGCAGAATAGGTCCTCCTCAGCTCAGCTCTGCGGTGCTGCCTCCCCCATCGAGACTTTAGGAACTGGGCTTCCCTGGTGGCACAGTTGTTGAGAGTCCGCCTGCCGATGCAGGGGATATGGGTTCGTGCCCCGGTCTGGGAAGATCCCACATGCCGCGGAGCGGTTAGGCCCGTGAGCCATGGCCACTGAGCCTGCACGTCCGGAGCCTGTGCTCCGCAACGGGAGGGACCACAACAGTTAGAGGCCCACATACCGCAAAAAAAAAAAGACTTTAGGAACTGGAATGAGGGATGTGTTCATTAACTAGATGGGGGGAATCCTTTCACAATATATGTGTATATCAAATCATCACAATGTACATTGTAAGTATCTTACAGTTTTGTATTTCAATTACACATCAATAAAGCTAACATAAAATCAGCAACAACAACTTTAGAAACCGGAGGCAACCTTTCAACACCTGAAATAAATAACCTAAAGTGCGTAGCAAGTTCCACTGATCTGCATTCTGAGTGCCAAACCCAGAAAAACAAGTCTCATTTCTACAGTGCATGGGATTTCAATGATTAAACCACACGTGCTGAGACGCATAGCATTTACTTAGTTTTACTGTATATTGCAATTACTCATATTATTTCCCAACTGGTATGAAAATATTTCCATATTTTAATAACTAGTGCAGTCAAACCAGTGAACCTACTGATGATCAGTCTCACCTGCAGACTTTTATCTCCATTCCAGGATAGGCCTGTGTAGCCCAGAGGATAAGCCAGAAGATCACCTGTCCATCCCTAAGGCTTTGTCAAGTCCCATCTAAATATCAACACGTGGAATTCACCCACCTCGCCCCTTCCAATGTCCCGTCAGAAATAAAGGTCAGTGCCTTGTTTCTGCTGCTGTGTAACAAGTCATCCCCAAACTTATGACTTAAAACAAATTTATTATTACCTCCAATGGTTCTCAGGGTTGATGGGTCTCAGCAGGATAGTTCTCATTTGGGGCCCTTCATGGGGTTGCAGTAGAATGTCAGCTGGGGCTGATCATCGAAGACTTGACTGGGTGGGACATCCAAAAGGGCTGCTTCACCCACATGTCTATTTCCTGGCTGGAGATGCCTGGATCACTGGAGGTTGTCCAGGCATTTCTCTCCCCACATGGCCTCTACACATGGCTAGCTCAGGCTTCCTACAGAATGATGGACTCAGGTCAATGGCTGGTTTATCTCAGAATGAGCCTTCCAAGAGACAAGGCGTAAGGCTTCTTTGGACCTAGTTTAGAAGCCACATGGTGTAACTTCTGCCATATCCTCCCGGTTACAGGCAAGTTACAGGTTAGCCAGGTTTAAGGTGAGAGGATGATACAAGACTGAATCCTGGGAAGCACAGTTCATTGAGGGACAACTTTTGGAGACTATGTACCATGGGCCTTGATATTCAAGGAGTGAATGGTAGTGAGAAAAAGTACCTGGGTAAGACCAGACATTAGCAAAACCTACCCACTTTGCTTAAATATATATTTACTTGTGTGATCATGTGTTTGGTTAATTCTCTCCAGACCAGGGGTTGGCAAACTTTTTGTGTAATAGTAAATATTTTGCGCCAGATAGTAAATATTTTAGGCTTTGCAATCCAAGCAGTCTCTATTGAGTTCTGCCCTTCTAGAGTGAAAGCAACCTGAAACAATATTTAAATGAATGGGTATGACTGTCAAAATAAGACTTTATTTATGAACACTAAAATTAGAATTTCTTGTAATTTCCGTGTATCACAAATTACTGCACTTCTTTTGATTTTTTTTTTTTAACCCTTGAGAAATGCAAAAACCATTCTTAGCTTGCAAGCAGAACAGAAACGGGCAGCAGGCCAGATTTGGCCCATGGGCTATATTTCGCCAACCTTTGATCTAGACTAAGGCAGGGACCGTGTCTGCCTTAACCACCCTTATAAACCCTGCATTTAGTATGTCATAGCAGTGCTCAGTAAATATGTATTGAATGAATGGTTGATTTATAAACAAATTCAAAACCCCTGAAATAAGAATTTCTCCGAAAAGCCTTTAGTGTTCACCTCGACATCAATCTCCTCCACTTAAAACCTAGGTCAAAAATTACATTTGAGGCTTTACTGACATTTTTCTGGAAATATAGCAGTATCAGTACACCCAAGTCTCATATACCCATGAGAAATGTGTCCAGAGTCCCTGGAATAATTGGAGATTTCAATACTAAAGAGTGATGGAGGTTTATTGCCTTCTTAGCCTCCCAGAGCGACGCAAGAACAGGCTATGAATCAGTGGCATCATAACTCCTTGGCCACACTTTGCTATTTAAGTGCCGGCGATGTGACACTGTAGATCCTAGAATCACCAAGAGTTGTCCTGGAGGCTCTCGGTCACATCTTTTCATTTTCCAGCTATCCCACTGGACAACCCTGAATGGATGCCCTAACCACAGGACATGGTGCCAAAGCAATGGTCTTCCCCTTTTGCATTCCAACCAGCTCTTCCTCCTGACTTCCTTGTTTCTATTAAGGACACCATCAGTCCTCAATCCCTGAGGCTCAAAACTTTGGAATTGCCTTTTTCCTCTCCCTCTCCCTCTGTTATCCCCTCTTCTCATTGCTGCAGGCCCAACTCTGATGCTATTAATTTTTTTAAATAAATTTATTTATTTTATTTTTATTTATTTTTGGCTGTGTTGGGTCTTCGTTGCTGTTCGCGGGCTTTCTCTAGTTGTGGCTCGCAGGCTCTAGGCACGTGGGCTTCAGTAGTTGTGGCACATGGGCTTAGTTGCTCTGAGGTATGTGGGATCTTCCCAGACCAGGGTTCAAACCCGTGTCCCCTGCGTTGCCAGAGTCATCCAAACACCCTGAACTCTCAACCTCTGGACTCCTTTATATGAGAGAAAAATAAACTTCTATCTTGCTTAAGCCACAGTTATTTTGTTGTCTGTTCTTTTGCTTTGTTTTATCATTTGCAGGCACACCTAACCATGAGGATTACCAGGGGTTACCTCTTGTTCTCTCAGAACATGGCACTCCTGCCTCCAGGCCTCTCTGTTCCCAGTGTTCCCTCTGCTCATTGTACCCACCTGTTTTTGTTCCCATCGCCCTCTGCTACGCATATCTCTGCCTTTGCAGTCTACCCATGTCCAGGCCCATCTCCATCTCTAGGAGCACTTTTCTAAACCTCCAGTCATTAGATTCTCCCACTCCTTAGATTCCTCCAGCACTTTTTTTTTTTTTTTAAGAAGGATATTTATTTATTTTTGCTGTGTTGGGTCTTCCTTTCTGTGCGAGGGCTTTCTCTAGTTGTGGCAAGCGGGGGCCACTTTTCATCGTGGTGCGCGGGCGTCTCACTATCGCGGCCTCTCTTGTTGTGGAGCACAGGCTCCAGACGCTCAGGCTCAGTAGTTGTGGCTCATGGGCCTAGTTGTTCCGTGGCATATGGGATCCTCCCAGACCAGGGCTTGAACCCGTGTCCCCTGCATTAGCAGGCAGATTCTCAACCACTGCGCCACCAGGGAAGACCTCCTCCAGCACTTTTAATTCCCGTCTGCAGTGCCTTCCCTCACAGTGGTCATCTCTAAACTAATCTTACCCCAGCACCCTCCTCTTCTACGTGAGGGCAGATAGCCACATACGCAGACTAGGTGTTTGTCGAGACATATTTTGGGTGTTGCTCCAGCTCACAGAGACTCTCCCTCCTTTGAGAACTGCCATTGCCCCACACCCACTCCCATGGCCACCACCATCTTGTCTTACTCTGTGACTGCCCACGGCTCCTGCTGATGGACACCCTTCTCCTAGCTGACCTAGTCAGAGTCTCTCTTCTGAGAAATGAAAGTAGAATTCCAAGGCAGCATGTAACCTTGGGAGCTGTGGGCAGCCATATTTTACCGCAAATCCTGGAGAAGTGGTAAATGTCAGTCTGCAGTATGATAAAAAGATGGATGAGAGACGGAGAGAGGTTGTGATGACCTTCCAGCTGCTTGGCCCAACCCTTCCAGAGGTCAGGATGCTTTCTGGCACTTGAATTCTATGAGACACCTTTGATTTTTATAACTTGACCACTTTTAATTTAAGCTAATTCTAGCTAGATTGTGTTCCTTAAAATAAAAAGGTCAATATATATCTGTGGAATTTTATTTCACTGACCTGATAGATGGTCACAGATTGTTTACTGACAAAGTGAGGGAGCTCTTCCACTATAGCAATTTGATGGAACAATGACATGGGTTAAGAATTTCACACACTCTTTTTCTTTCGCCCTTGTCCCAAATTGTGTCCTCTTTTGGCTTTCTGTGATATTTGTTGTCTGGGGCACTCACTTGACATTTAGCATTTTCTGCCATATTTGGTCAGTCTTCACGTATAAATCTAGCTCATAAACCGTAGTGGGGCATGGCTCTACCTTACTTATCCTCCTTCCCAAAAAGTTGAATGAATCCATTGGTACGTTAGCTTTTCTATATTTGCATTGGGAATAGCCTGAACTATCACAGACCAGGTTTTGTTGTACTAATTAGGTTAATACCATGATTGAGTTTATTTATAATTCAATGTAGTAGAAAACTGAAGTCCACAGATGGCAAATAAAGAGAGAAAATGTTATACTTTCTTTACCACCTAAAAATCCTGACCTGAGAAAGAAGGAAACACTAGAAGTGAGAATGTTGAAGAAAAATAAATTTCAATAACTGATTAACTTTAGGCCTTAATGTGAAATTCTCTCTCAAGTGTGCTGTGCAATGGAACACGTATTCTTCTGTTTTCTGTGTTCAGCAGACAGCTGGAAACCCACACAGGATGCCAAAACTATGTGACCTACATTTGCAGCTAGACGGCCTTTGCTAAAATGAAATCTAAGATTTAGAATCTTTTAGTTTATATTTCTTTGGGAGTATTATGTGTCCTGGATAATGGGGTAACGGATGCATTCCTTTTTTTTTTGCTTCCAGATTTTTAAAACCATGTTAATCTGTCTCTGCATTATTTAAAAACAAAACACAAAAACTCTCACAGCGGCTTTTTCAGGTACCAAATATTAATCTACTAAAACTTTAACCATATTTCTGCCTTTTGGGAATTAAGGTAAAATCTGAAATAAACCAAACTTTTGGCATTCTGATTCACATTGGCTTCTTGTTAGTGTGGACGAAATAAATAAAGCTAAATCATTAACATCACAGTCAGATTCATTTTCTGCTCATGCAAAAGGTTTGTGAGTACACTTTCAGAAGTTAAAAGCAAATGTTTTAAGGAATACACTACATTCCCATGGGATTCCCTAAATGAACCAACACAGATCTGGCAACTAACTCCTCAAAGTGGGCATAGAGTTCGTTTTGATAATTGTGGTCATGTTGGAGGTTGACAGAAGGTATTTTTCTCTGAGGCTTGGTCCTTGAGAGATTTCTCTTAAAAGTCAAGATCTGTTCTGAACCAAAGTGTTTACATCCTCTGACTCTCAATCCACAAATTGAACAAATTTAGCCTAAACCTGAAGTGACCACATAACCTTGCAGCCTTTGGTGTCAGCTCACTGTAAAATTTTTATTTTCTCAAAGTTTTAGATGAAATTAACAAGCCATTTCCACATTTCCATGGCTGTCACTTCTGTCTGGAATGTCTTTTCCACTCCTCTTTATTATTCCTTCCCTGCTCCCCCCATTCAACTGATCTGCTGAAATCTGTCTCAAAGGTCATTTATTTGGGAAGTCTTCACCAACCCACCCAAATTAATTATTCTCCCCTTAGCGACACCCACAGCTCTGCTTTCATGTCTGCAGCTCTTACAAATCATACTGGTAAATGATTCTGTTCCTTTTCCCAGTGGGCTGCCCCTCCCTAACCCCCTCTTCCAATATATGACCTCCTTTTGGGATGTGGTCCTATTTTACTCATCTTTGCATCCTTAGTACCCAGCCTAGTCTAACAGAGTTGCAGAATAAAAGTGAATTAGTTACTTTGCTACATCAATCATGCACTCTCTCTCCTATATCTCCCCTGGCTCTTTTTCCTATGCCTATAAACAGCATGTGTCTTTAAAAACAAACCGTAGTAAATTATTTTAACTCTTTGAATGAATAAGAATCCACGGGTCCACAGTGACATGAATGAATAAGAAATTTAAAAAATGGAGAAGGGAAAGTTCTTACTTAGACCATGAAGCCAGTTAATGAATGTAGAAGGAATGATGAATTTAGAAAATTAGCATCTTGCAACCAATATAACAATAATTGAGTCAGGAAATCACCAACAGATGCTATAGCTGGGGTAAAAAAATTGAAGAAAAATGAGACATTTACATAGTCTCAAAATATCGCCCAGAAGATTCTTATTAATTACAAGAATTACAGGAGAAAAACAGTATGTTTACAGTGAAGAAATCTAGCAAATACCATCACATTGACCAAATGATTGAATTGGCCAAATGATTGAAAAGTACTAGGACCAATCAACAACATACACCTCCAGATACGACGCACTGAGAAAGACACGGCATCATTTCTACAGAATTCCTGCCATAAACGCATTACCAGGATATATGCAGGAGGAAACATAGACTGAGCCAGATCAAGAGACATCCTACAAAATAACTGGCCTATTCTCTCCCAAAATGCAAATTCTTCATGAAGTATGAAGAAAGACTGATGAACTATTCCAGATTAAAGGAGACTAAGAGACGTGACAACTCAATGCAACACATGAGCTGTGATTTTCTTTTGCAGTAGAGGACATTATTAGAACAATTGTCGAAATCTAAATAAGGTCTATAGGTTAGGCAATAATACTGCATCCACATTAATTTCCTGATTCTGATCATTGTGTTGTAGTCAGGTAAAAGGGTATCCTTGTTTTTTAGTAAATACACTGAAGAATGAGATGTAAAGTAGCACCATGTCTGTGATTCACTCCCAAGCAGTTCAATAAAAACTATAATGAGAGGGAGGAAGAGACAGAGAGAGAGCAAATGTGTAAAATGTGATAAAATATTAGCATTTAGGAAACATAGGTGAGGAGTATACAGGAATTGTTTGCACTATTGGAAATTCTCTGAAGTCTAAAATTCTGTCCAATATAAAGTTAACAACAAAAAAAAAAGCAACAAACTAACAACCACAACAAGCCAACCAAACTTCGTTTCATTTCTGGTCCTCCAATCAAGGTTCTAGAAGGAGGTATCTGGCAGTGTCTGCACTTCTCATTGATTCTTGCCCGTGGCAATCCATTAACCTTATCCATTATCCAACTGAAATGACCTTGATTTACTCTCCAATGATCTCGGTGCTACCAAATCCAATAACATTTTTGTCCTCTTCCACTTTTCTTCTTCTCTGCAGCGTTTTATTCTCTACACTTTATTTCCAGAAGTTTAAGTCCTTGACCTTAAACACAGCTTATGATCTCTTCCTCACCTAACTTTGTAGCTTCCTTCCTACCATTCCCCACAAGGATTCTTCTTTATCATTATTTGAAGTGTAATATCATTTATGTGTGCCTCTTTTTGTATATTTTAGTTTTAGTTTACTCTCGTCTTCAATTAGCAAAATCAAACTCATCTACCAATTGTCAGTGCACATAACACCTCCTTCGAGAAGTCTTCTCTGAATGCCATGTTGAATTTTTTTTTCATGTTGAATTTTGATGGTACTTATACCCTGTGATTCCTCTCCATAACACTTTGCATCATGTAATATAGTTGTCAATTTACTTATCTTTCTCCCCACTGTAAAATCCTGAAGGACAGAGACCACAGCTCATTCATCTTAATAATCTCAATACCTAGTACAGTTCCTGACACAAAGTAAGCACTCAGTGTGCAGAGGATGAATAACTGATTGACAGAAGTGACATGCTGAGTCTGAAAAGAGAATCTGGGTTTTTATTCCTAGACTTCAAAGAACAAAATTCATTCTAAATCAGAATGTAGTAGGAAGAAAGCATTAGTTGTGTGTGTGTGTTTTAAGTAGGCATGTTTTATAGTTATGGCTGTTTAGTACACTGAGACTGTAATGCCATTTGTGGAGCTACTGTCGGGCTCCTCTAATAACAGACCAAAATGGGAGAGTAAAAGCTTTCTAAACAGACTTTGCTTGATTTGCAGGCCTTCTCAAGCTTAATGCCAGATATATTTCTTTTTACACTCTAGTTTTCTAGAGTTTTCCATTTTGTAGAGAAAATGAAGTTTGGCAGAGGACATAAAATTTGTTCATTAATCTTATAGCAGTTTCAAAATGATGCTTAAATAGTGGCTTTATTCTTCCGATATAATATTTGGTCAAATTGTTGAAACAAAATGAAACTCTGGATGAGTTTCACAGAGAAACTACTTATTTTTGTCCCCCATAAGGATTCATCCCAGAGACCAGCATTCATAATATCTTCTCCCAAGTATAAAATAATTTTTAAAAATCCTAAACTATAGCTTAACTCTAAAACCATGAAGTCGAAGTAAAGATAACACTTTAAGCCCTTGATGGAGGTTATACCAGGTGATATCTTACAGAATAACAAATTTGATGTTCCCGTTCTTTTTTAACAGTAACAAAATCGTTACTTTTTTTTTTTTTTTCTGGTTATGAGGAAAGGCACATTCAGAGCTAAAATCGGCCTGGAGCCTAGTTTCTTTGGGTTGGAGTTAGTATCCTTCTGTACTTTTGCTTCCTCAGTTACCTTAAGGAAAACATGGCTTCAGCCTAGTGTGGTTTTGTGTTGTGTGGATTTGGATAGGCATTCTGGATGAGCAATAAACTACAAAAGCACATAAAAATCTCGGCACACTGGGAGGGAAGAGAATTGCTAAGAATTCAAGGGTTTTTCTCAAAGAAGAGAAAAATTTAAACTCACACCCAAAATTTAAAGTCAAATGTCACTCTTGCGCAACACTCTACACATAGAGATTCAATATTTAGTGATGGTGTCGATTTAGAATACACACAGATTCCAAGCTTATAAAACTGGAAGTGTAATAGAGCCATCTTTCTTGCACCACAAGAGTACAAGAAGGAGAAAAGGTGACAACAGGACCAGTGTGGAAAATTAAGTATTTGAAAACTAACTTTAAAAGGAGAGTACAAAAAACATAGGAGAACACTTTGTGTCCTTGGAGTAGGCAAAATTTCTTAAACAGGACACAAAAATTGTGCTGAGCATAAAAGAAAGATGGATAAGTTAGACTTTATTAAAATATAGAACTTCTGTTTATAGAACAAGATAAAGAACTTCTGAAAATATCATTCACATAAAGAACTTGAATCTAGAACATTTAAAAAAACAAAGAAAAAACAACCTCCTACAAATCAAGAAGAAAGAAAACAGAAAACTCAGTATAAACACTGGTTATTGACTTCACAAAGATATCCAAATGGCCAATAGACATATGAAATGGTGTGCAACCTCACAAGTCATCAGGAATTAAAATTGTTAGTTCAACTTCAAAGATAAGTATTTCTGTGTTTGCTCATGTGTATAACTAAGCCTCTGAAGATGTGGTAGTAGATCCTTTTACTGTTTCTATTTTATTTCATTCGTAACTTCATAGAGAAGAATAAAATGGATTCCAAGGTACTAAGGCTCTATCCCGAGTAACAATGAATGAGTCTTGAGAACAGATCTAAGATGGTCATCAACGGACATGGATTTCACTGAGGAAATAGTCCTCTGGTCTCTCTTTCACATGCATTAGTTTCAAAATAACCATATCTCAATCACATCAAACATCTAGATGAATATACTGTCTCAAACCATTCTCTTTAAAGTGAAAAGCAAAAAAATAAACAAATAAAAGCAAATCTTTAAAGTCTAAAAAGACAAATGATTTATCCAAATTCCAATAACAAATAAGAAACTTTAGAATTTAATGATTCAATTATAATTTGATCTTTCGTTCAAATAAATAATCATTCCTTGAGCATCTACTACCTACCAGGCACCATGCCAAGGGTATAAACTTGTATGGCAGATGTGATATTTTCAAGTCACTCACTTGGATGAGAACAAATGCAATTTATTTTTGGCTAACTGGATTCAGCTTCTGTCTGTCTGATGGCATGTTCCTTAATTTAGTCATCTCCAGATAAAATCAGTTGTTTCAAGCTCTACTTCCAGATTTTCCCTTTCCCTCTTTTTCTTCTCCAGGTCATGAGGTTCTGATTTCTCATGAACTAACATAGCTGGTATAGTGGGAGGAGGAAGAAGGATCTGATTGGCAGCCACTCTCTACTCTGTGCTAGCATCTGCCAAGGTGACTAATCAATTGCTTGGTTTCTCAGGCATGGCCACACTTCCATCTGGCATTAATAAGACAAGTTCTGTCTTCAGTCCACACTCTTTTGGGTCCTCCTCATCTGGGTGTTACAAGCCTGTCAATCACTTGCATGATCCTCTTGGAGCAGAAGAACTTTCAGAAGCTCTCTTATGCCTTTGGAGGCAGTCTTAAGCCTCTCAGTGAGCACATACTATGATGAACATTTCTACTTTATTGGTACTACACTGTGGTAAATTGGATTATTTTTCCCAGTTGCTCTTTCCCACCCCTTGGGTGTGGTGGGGCCATGTTTGGTGACTTGGCCAGAGGAAGATCAGTGTTCAGAAGAAGAAATTCAGTGAAGTCCATGGTGGGGGTGGAAACCCCTTCATTAGTAAATCAAAACAATGCCCCAGTGAGTTGTCTCAGAGAACTGTATTAGGTACATGTATGTAAGGAACTCATTGGAATCCAAAGGAGAATGGTAAAGTCTATCAGGAGAGAGGAGTAATTGAAAAGTTTCATGGAAAATATGATTCCAAAATAAAATTTAAAAGGTGAGCCTCAGTCCCCCGGTGATGAGTTAGGACAAAGACATTCTGGACAGAAGAAAAAATATGTGCAAAATCTGAGGGCTTTGTCCGAGACACATTCAATTTTGAAAGAAATGTATTAAAATCTCCTATTATAATTTTTATTGTTTTCATTGAATTCCCAATGGATTTTCCTTTATCTATTTTTTTAGGTTGTTTGGTGCATATGAGTTTATAAGTATTTTAAATTCTTCATAGATTGTGACTTTTATCATTGTATAATTTGCATCTTTGTCCTATTTAGCACTTTTTTTTTTTTTTTTTTTTTGCGGTACGCGGGCCTCTCACTGTTGTGGCCTCTCCCGTTGCGGAGCACAGGCTCCGGACGCGCAGGCTCAGCGGCCATGGCTCACGGGCCCAGCCGCTCCACGGCATGTGGGATCTTCCCGGACCGGGGCAAGAACCCGCAACCCCTGCATCAGCAGGCGGACTCTCAACCACTGCGCCACCAGGGGAGCCCCTATTTAGCACTTTTAACCTTAAATTTCAGCTTGTCTGATATTAATATTATACTTGTACTTTCTTGCTTTCCTTTTTATCTTTTCTGTTTTTTTTCTTTTCTTTTGCAATTGCCTGGTATTTCTTCCCCTAGTCCTTTATTTTTATCCTTCATTGTAAGTGATTCTCTTGTAATTAGTACATCACTGAGTTTTGTTCTAGCCCTAATTTAATAGTCTGTCTTTTATGGGAGAATTAGGTTTATTGCCCATGTACTGTCATCACTAATGTAATTGATTTTATTTCTTCTATCTTATATTTATTTTATATTATCTCTTTTCCTTTTTCTCCTATATTTCTGATTTGATCAAATTGCTTTTCATTACATTTTTTCCCTGGTGAGTTCACAATATTTTTCTACACCATTTAACTCCTACTTCTTTTATCCTTTTCTCATCATTACTCACCTAATTCTTTTATTATTTGAAAACAAAATACACTTTTCACCAACATGATACACTGTTTCCTCATTGATAAATTCTCTTTCCCTTCTGTTTCTCTTCTGCTTCAGTAGAATATGACTTTTAGAATATTTTTACTTCCCTCTTATGCCCTCCTATTCCCAGTTCCTAGGTTTTTATCAGACAACTTAGCACGTTAAATCTTGGACTGCATTTGAATTTCACCTGAAGTGTGTCATTGAAGAGTTTTAATCATGGGATTGAAATGGTCAAATTTGTATTTTTAAAAAAGCACTGTGGCTTCAGTGGAGAAGCTGAGATAAGAGAGAGATATATTTTATAGCTCACATTTTCAGATCATTCATATGCAGAGTATACACTCAATAATAAATGATGCAAGCATGAATGAGTTAAGTGCAAAAACATGGATATTGTTTCCAGTGGCAGGCATGTTTTTATATTTTGTGCTTTACAAATATTCTCTCATAAACTTCATAAAGAAGTGGTAGATAACCTAGAAGGAACTGGTAGAAATTCAGATGATGATGGGATCATGAACTGAGGAACTTAATTTTCTGACCCTTATCTTTAACTCTAGAACGCCATCAGCTTAGCTCTGGAGCAAAGAGAAATTAGAGTAGTCGGGGGAAAAGCACTAGCCTAGAAGTCTAAGGATACCAAAGAGATTTAAATGAAATGTCTGATTTTATTTCTATTTCCTGCAATTTTTGCTTTGTTTTCATGGGATATGTGCATATATATCCTATGCTATATTTAAAGGAACCATGAGATATATTTTCTTCTTAAAAAGAGTCACAACGTCTCAAGATAATTCTAATTATCTCAAAGGATAGTAATGATAGTAATAGTATCTAGTGTGTATTGGGTGATTACCATACGCCCAACGTTGTTCTAAGTGCTTTATATGGATGTCGTCAAATTGCTCGAGGAGCCTCAAAACACAAGCATTTCAATTCAGGCTAAGTAAAAAATACACTGTGGGGCTTCCCTGGTGGCGCAGTGGTTGAGAGTCCACCTGCCGATGCGGGGGACGCGGGTTCGTGCCCTGGTCGGGGAGGATCCCACATGCCGCGGGGTGGCTGGGCCCGTGAGCCATGGCTGCTGAGCCTGCGCGTCCGGAGCCTGTGCTCCGCAATGGGAGAGGCCACGGCAGTGAGAGGCCCGTGTACCGCAAAAAAAAAAAAAAAAAAAATACACTGTGCCTAATCTTTGTTGGAATTTAGCCTAATACAATGATGCAGAATATGGAAAATACTATTTACATTATTATGACATTGCTCAGAAAATGAAACAATAGGGAAATAAGTAAAATATGGCCTATCCACTTGATAAAATATTAGTTATACATGTTAAATGATCATACAACTCATCATACTTTTTTGCGATTCTCTCTTTAATGCCTAACTGCCCTTATAGAATGGAACCAACCTATAATGTCTGTTTTCTCCCCTACCATATTCTTGGTGGCTGCACAGTGTCTTTACATGATTGGTGCTCAATTAAGGATTGTTAAATTATTAGATGAGCCATATAGGTATATGAAAAGTGCTTGTAACCCAAAAGGTAATAAAACCTAGGGAAAAGGTCACAATACTGAGTTTACAACTACATAAAATAGGCCTGGAGTAGGAAAAAGAGTAGGAATAGAATACTTAAGATGATAATGTCCCTGTAGGGGCGAAATTATGGAATTTACTTTCTCCTATTTGCACAATACTAAGATTGTAACAGGAATCTAAATTCAGCTTTTCTAGTGTATAAATTGAGGCTGAGAGCAATAGCTGTTAAGTGCTCACATATCCTCATGAAGGTTCCAAACCATGTGTGTATGACTTCTAGGCTCTTCTGCCTCAGTCTCAAAGGTAAGAGTGAGGAGAAGGTTAGTGAAGAAGTATTTTAGGAGAGATTTGTCAGAGGGCTGTGCTTTCCCCAGCCACCTTCAAAGGAGAAGGGGATTTAAGAATACCTCTCAGGGGGCTTGATGTGGGTCCATGAGGTTTGAAGGGCATAGACCCACACCCCCTTTTCACTTAAATTTCAGTCTGCAGTGAGGACTCTGAGCACAGAGGGCTACAGTAGAAGTAGTCTACACTTCCAGAGTGTGTCAAGGCAAATATTCCTGGTGCTTCACATGGAGAAGAGTGGCCATCACAACAGGTAGCCCAGTATGGTCTGTCCTGGGATGACCTCATCCCCGAACCTGTGAGACGTGTACTGCCAGAAGCAGAAACTGTGAGTCACTGCACTGCGCCCCTCCATGTAAGACACGGTGGTTCTGGAGGGTAAGCCATGGGCAACCAGGAAGGGTATAGTGGAAGGCTCTGAGAGAGGAAGGTCACCAAAGAACCCCAAGACAGAAAAACATCACTTAGACCTCTGCCACACAGAGCCAGATAACTCAGACCGAAAAGAGAAAAGAGGACCCCTGTGTCCTCCATTCCTCTGCAAGGATTCAACCATGGATCAGGTGAAGATATTGGCAGCACAGGCAAAGCTTTAGATTGCATGAGACATGAGAGATTTTGATCTAGATGAAGCTGGCCTTTTTAATACCTGAGAATAGCACTGTTTATTAACATGTGGAAGTGACTGGAAAAAATGACGATGTCTGCCTTATGTATCTTTCAGTGGTGGAAAGAGGAGAGCAAGTAGAGCAGTTTTAGAATATTGTGGTGTAAGAAAATAAAGCTGTTTCACAAGGCCATTCCACAGACCCTACACATTCATTAAATTGGCTCTACTGAGCGAAAGAGAAAACTATGCTTTATGCCTTTTAATTGTGTGTGCGTGCACGCACGTGTACATGTACATATATACCTTGTGCGGAGTTGTGTTTCCTACAGAAAAACACAAAAGTAAGTAACGGGCATCTTGATTTAAGGAAAAGAAGGAGGAAGGAGGTGTATGGTAAATTATGGTATAAAAGTGAAGGGAATAAAGAAAACATTCCGGTCGCCAAGTATTTATTTATCTTCCTGTGCTAGGACTCTGTTTGCCTCTCCAGATCTACTGTCTACTATCTCTTCCCCGTTCTGAGTCCCAGGAGGCTGACTTCTTGAACAGTTTCACTCGGCCCCTGGTCTTGGTAGATTCATCCAATTAGAGGCAATAATAGTAGGTCAATGGGCAGGAGGAGACAGATGCTGGAGTATTTATTTCCTGCCCCACACTCCCAAGCCTCTGCCAGTCCAAGGGTGTAGGCAGTGGTTGCATTCCCCTAGGTTCCTCCAGGCTCCTTCCTTTATGTCCTCAGCTTCTCTTAGATGGTTCCTTCTCAAGGATTCGGTTTGCACTCTGTTCCAGTAATAGCACGCCCTTTCCTCTTCAGGCTTAGGGAGGATGTGGATTCCTGCTAATTCCTGGGTGCCTCACCATCTCCTGTTGGAGTTTTTTACCCTGCCCACATCTCTGTAAAGAGAATTTTGTTAAAATCTATCCTTAAGCCTCTTGAGTGGACCTTCTTGTTCTTTCTGGGAATCTAAATAAAATAGTACCTGTCCTCAAGATCTCTTACTATTATTCAAGAGAAGAAACAAGATAATTTCCTTTAAAGAACTAACTTGAAATAAATGAACAAGTTTACTGATGTGCCTGACATGATAGTAGGCACTAGGGTGGAGGGAGGCATGAGCAGCAGAGGTCCCTGTTATTATAACAATGAGCTTGTAATCAGAAGACCTGGGTTTGGGTCTCAGCTCCAACATTTACTGACAAAGCAATTACCAAGGAAAAAGAATTCCTACCCTAATTGTTTCATATGATTGCTAGAGGAAGAAAAGAACATGTTATACATGAGAGTTCTTTGCACATCAGGCATCAGCATCTTTTCAGAGCTTTATAAGGATATGACCACAGTTCATTGGCTTCCATTGTTCCCTAGCAGAGAGGGAAGCTAATTCTTAGTGGAGAGCACTCAAAATGTGGGTGAAATAATGGTCACGGGAAAATGTTCACATCACGGACGTTTGTCTAGGAAGGGTCAGGAAGGGATTAAAAAGAGCAGGAGAAAGAAATGTGACTTGGATTTCCTGAGGCTCCAGCCTTTAAGCAGACACTCCTACAACCTCACCCTGTAGAGACACTCACCCTCATTTCTAAAACCAACAGACTCTGCAGTAGCTCTGCCTTTGCCATCTTTCTTCCAGCATTTGAACGATTTCTTGCTTTTCCAGATTGCCCACCATTTCCAGACCTCATGTAAGCCACAAGATATAAAATTATCTGATGTAGATACCACGCATGTATGCATTTTGTGGACTGTAGGAAACCACTTAGACAGATGGTTCAGACAGAGAGACCTTCACAAGCATGCTGCCTGCTGGGGCTGTGCCACTGCCATTCACATGGTCTCCGCTCTCCTAAAGTTCCAAAGACACCGTCACCTGCCTCCTTCAACTATGAGGGATGGCAGAGACCAGATGAGGTGACGGTCTCTGAACATATTTATTATGAGAATTTTTAAAAATGTACATCATTTTAAACCACTCAGAAAATTTTAAATGCTTGTGGTTGAGAGGCTATTAATTTTCATCACGATAAACTCAATTGGTTTAATCGCATGCCTCAATATTTGAGGATCTTGGGGATTGATACATGCCAGCAAGGAGTGGACTTTTTTTTTTAGTAGATCTTTATTGGAGTATAACTGCGTCACAATACCGTGTTAGTTTCTGTTGCACAACAAAACAAACCAGCCATATGCATACACATGTCCCCATATCCCCTCCCTCTTGAGCCTCCCTCCCACCCTCCCTATCCCACCCCTCTAGGTCATCGCAAAGCACCGAGCCGATCTCCCTGTGCTATGCGGCTGCTTCCCACCAGCCAACTATTTTACATTTGGTAGTGTATATATGTTGATGCTACTCTCACTTCGCCCCAGCTTCGCCCTCCCACCCCATGTCATCAAGTCCATTCTCTACGTCTACCTCTTTTTTTTTTTTTTTAGATTCCATATATATGCGTTAGCATATGGTATTTGTTTTTCTCTTTCTGACTTACTTCACTCTGTATGACAGACTCTAGGTCCATCCACCTCACTACAAAGAACTCAATTTCGTTTCTTTTTATGGCTGAGTAATATTCCATTGTCTATATGTGCCACATCTTATTTATCCATTCATCTGTCGATGGACATTTAGGTTGGTTCCATGTCCTGGCTATTGTAAATAGTGCTGCAATGGACATTGTGGTGCATGTCTCCTTTTGAATTATGGTTTTCTCAGGGTATATGTCCAGTAGTGGGATTATAGTTTTGATTTGCATTTCTCTAATAATTAGTGATGTTGAGCATCTTTTCATGTGCCTCCTGGCCATCTGTATGTCTTCCTTGCTGAAATGTCTATTTAGGTCTACTACACATTTTTTAATTGGATTGTTTGCTTTTTTGATATTGAGCTCCATGAGCTGTTTGTATATTTTGGAGATTAATCCTTTGTCTGTTGTTTCATTTGCAAATATTTTCTCCCATTCTCAGTGTTGTCTTTTTGTCTCATTTATGGTTTCCTTTGCTGTGCAAAAGCTTTTAAGTTTAATTAAGTTCCATTTGTTTATTTTTGTTTTTATTTCTGTTACTCTAGGAGGTGGGTCAAAAAAGATCATTAATTTGCCCTTTAATTTTTAATCCATGTGGTTCTTAAGAAAGAAATTTAATATATTGATTTGAAATTTTGTTTCAGTGAAAAATTAGCTCTCTCTGGGCTAAAATTAATCATCAGTGAATTTACTGAGTCCCAGCGAAGGACCGAAATTTCCGTTATATGGGTGGTGGTGTGTCATTAAGAAGCCTCCTGCAAAGTGGAAAAAGATGCTCTTGCAATGCAGGGTGAGTGAAATGCTTCTAGAATGGAATGAACTTTATTGAAGGGCTGCATTGAGCATGCATACTTAAATAATGAGGAAAATAAATAATAAGGCTATTTTGTAAAATAAGAGTGACTGAAAAAGACAGGTAAAATACCGCCACCACCCTTTTCTTTTCATTTGGTACTTCTTTCCCTTCTAAGATCTCTCTAACAGCTCCAATTTTTAGGTCATAAGTCAAACCCAATTAAACTTTAGAGAACGTATCCAAATTATATGCCATTTCTTTAAGTGAAATCGTTCATTTATTTAACAAACATGTATCCACCACCTTCAACATAGTATTCAATGAGGTATCACATAAGAAAAATTGGGAAAGTAATTTTTACAGGATTGACTCTTGTGTACTGGTTTAAATCAATGAGTGTGAGGTTGCTTCCTTTGTTAAAATACCCTGGCTTTAAAAAAAAAGTATCACTTGAAACTGAATCTTCTAAGACATTTGTTTACACCTCTTAAGAATATCAGATAATTTACCCCTCTCTTCTTTAACTTGGGCTGCATATGCTTAGATCTGTGTTTGTTATCTTTATTTATCAGGGACAGAATGTAATCTTTAGAATTATCTTCTGAGAGGGAGGGACACGAGAATCACCCTCCCCCAGCAAAGAAACTGATATTAGAAATAACAAATACTGAATCAAATCTGTCACTCCAATTCCTTCCTAAGATTAGTCATTGGATTCATTTTTCCCTTTTTTTTTTTCTGAGCATAATCCAATTACTAAATGGTTTAGAAAAAAAAATCCTAATGAAGTAAGAGGAAGTTAAAGGGGAAGGAAAATTAGACTTTGAAGTACAACCACAAAGACTGATTTTATTTTTTCTGTTTCTTTGCAAGCATGATGTTTTTGCGTAATTTAATTGACTCATTTCTCATTTTTTGTCATCTCTTTCTTGTTGCCTAGCCGAGGGGCAGAACACTGTGCTTTACATCATTGTTTTAGCCTCTATCAAAGGCCTTATTATGCACACCCCATCATAAGTAATATCAAAATCCATAATCCTTACCTTCAACTGAGTTAAATATAATTGGACTTAAAACAACCAATTATGTCCTCAATTTGGCTGGTGTGTAAGGTGCAGAATGTAATTTCCCTGGAGGCAGTGGCAACACCCTGACTCTATAAAGTACTTTTAAAAGAATTTTATCATTGTTCCTGTTCCCTGCCACGCCTGTCTCCCACTGCACCTCCCCAGGCACAGATTCCATTCATGATGTTACCCACTGGTCCCCAGAACACCCCACCTCCTCCCCTACAGTGCTTTTGTTCCTTTCTTCCTCTGTAGACAGAACGTCTTTCTGCCCTCCCTGTAATTCTCCAGCTGAAATCCCACTCATCCTTCCAAGCCCAGCTCAGCTGCTACAACCGTCTTAAAATCTCCCCCATCCCCAGAATTATTCCTCCCTCTTTTTTTGCTCCTATAACACAAAGCATCTCACATCAGGCCTGATTTTAGAGATGTTCGTGGTCTCTTCTGTTTCATTTTCTAAATTGTAAATTCTTGAAGGGCAGGAATTTAGCAATTTATGTTTAGATCTCTTTAGCCCCTCTCATGTTGCCTTTGGCCTGGAACGCATTCCACAATTGATTTTAGTGAACAATCAACCCGTCTGCCTACTACATCCATCATGGTTCTCTTAAGTTCAGAATCCTTGCTGAATAGAATATGTTTTTCCTTCTCCCCTCAAAATTACTGATAAGACTTTTTTTTCCCTGCTCACGTTAATAGGAAAATATAAAGGCTGGTACAGAGGGAGAAGCTAATGTTGGCTTTTATTTCTTCCTGTAGCAAATGCATGTCTAGAAAACCATTTTCCTCTAATCATTGCAATGAACATGTAATGTACTCTGGTAAACACTGCTGTCTGATGTGAGCCTTTCCTGATGTAGTCAGCTCCAGCCGAGGTGTTCATTAAACTGTGCACCATGCTGGGAGCTGTATTTTGCATGTGCTATGACCAGGACGCTTTATCGGCACGTATAGGATGGTTTCAGAGTAGTGGTATTTTCCATCTCCTTAATTATTGAATGTGAAGGTAATTAACATATGTTTATTGGATTGGTAATTTCTTTTAATTCGGGATTCAAGTAGGAGTCTCTTAGAGGATGCCCAGCCCACGTGAACTCAGTCTCCAAAATGGAACCGTTGTAAACATCAAGGCATTAAATCAAAGAATGTGCCTCTCCCACCCTGATCTTTGGAAGAAACTATTAACGTGCACAGACTTGCATACACGCAGACACACCACACAAAATAACTGATTTTTAGAATGCTTTATCAGTTGAGCTAATCTAAAAACAGAGCAGAACATTTGGCTTTTACATGTATTGCACTGATCACCAAACTAGATTGCTCTAGAATGAAAGGCACATTTCTTTATGAACCAGTTTGAGAGATGTCCCAGTTATAAAACATTTGCAGTAAGCGCCAAGCTCCCAGCCACCATTTTCAGAGGCCTCAGACTCTCCTGTGGCAGTGGGCTGAGTTATCTCCAACTCTAGCTGTTAACTTTTCAGGTGAACTTCGGATCACACTCTCAAGAATGGATCCACTGACTCTTTTGGTTCTTCCCCAACAAGATGTGCCCCACGTGGAAGCCAGGTTGTGCTGCTCCCCACTCCTCAGAAGATGGTCTCTGGGTTGTGCTACAGTCACCCTGTGACACAGCAGAACACTGCAGACGTTTCCCTGCAAGCTTGAGACTCCACTGTGTCCAAAAATAACTAGACAGGCCAGGTTTGGATCTAGGAAACTTTTCAGCTCATAGACATATTTAATAATGGAAACACTGGTCTGAAATTTCCTACAGAGACCTCTGCTTTGGAAATGGTTTTATTTATACATAGTTACAAAAATACCATTTCTGAAATAGTTATGTGGGGCTGAGTATTGAATATTTTGGGGATTTCTGGAAAAGTTCTTTCAACTGGTAAAATCAAAAGCTCTTCTGTTTTTCCTCAACAGCTACCTCAGTAAGTGTAAACAAGGCTACAGAAAGCAAGTAAAACAGAGCCCATTCGTCTGCTTACGACTTGGCGCTTCATTGATAAGAACTTTTCTTCCCCAGAAAATCCGGGCGCATTTTGTTCTGTTTTACACCATCCTGTATTTAAACATGCAAAAATAGTTGTGGATTTTTTAATTTCATTTAATGCTTAACAATGCTGTGTATATTGTCATTATGTGGCTTAAAACAAATTTTGTAATTCCAAAGGAGTTTTGAATTCCCTGGAAAATCGTGCAAAATTGTTTAAATGTCATTAAATCCAAAAACTACTCTTTTTAATCAGCAAAATGTGCACCACTCCACTTTTTGCTTTCTAACACGACTTTAATTGACTCAGCTCTCAGGTCTGCTGTCAATGCCCCTTGTTGGATGTAAAAAAAAAAAAAAAAAAAGAGGCTTCTTCCTACTGCAAAGACAGGAGGTATTTGAGACCAAACCAGGGGAAGCAGTATGAGATCTTTATAACGTTCCAGGCTGGCGCTGGAAACAAACAAGACCCAGCCCTTTATGACCTCAGAGAAGAAAAGGATTTGGACTTTAAAATTGTGGCATTGAGGTGCTGGCTCCGCTACTCTTGGTACAAACCTTAAATTACTTAATTTCACAAAGTCTTTATTTTCTCATCTGTAAAATGGGGCAATTCATTCTTGCTTTCCTACTACCAGGATCGTTGACAGAATCAAGTGATGTATCTTATACATACAAGTGCTTTGTAAACTATGAAGGATCAAAGAAACAGAAAACATTACTTTAAAAAAAGACAAATGAAATGTTTTCAACTAAACCTACTATGATTTTCTTTAGATGATGGAATATATTATCTTTTATTTTCCTAATTATTTTTCTAATTGCTATTAAGAGGCTGTCTCATCAGAAGAAGGCTATTCTGTCTATCCTCTAACTTTCTGATGGCTAGACAGAGGAAACAAATCTGTGTCCAGAAAGTTTTGGTCAAAAGGGTTATGAAAACACAAAATGACTGAACACATATTCTATTAGGCCTTTGACAGACAGCATAAGGAAGATATACCAGTAATTCAGTACTTCCAGCCGCTGGATGTCTCTGGATTAGTGAGAGTAACATTCTCCTGACAAGCAGATGCTCAACATGTATAACGGCCCTCAAATCAATAGAATTTTATTCCTTGCTCATGTGAAGACTGAAACAGGTGTCCCTGAAAGGTAAGGGCTGTTCTCCAAGCAGTGTTTGAAGCACCAGGCTCCTTCCATCTTCTGGCTCCACCATCTTCATTCAACACAGCGTTCCCAAGGTTGATATGTTTGTGTTGAGCCAAAGCAGACAGGGAAGAAAAGCGTGAGAAAACTCACGGGCTCCTTCACCTTCAACCTGGAAGTGATGTATCATTCTGTTTACACTTCACTGGCAAGAACAAGTCGTGCGGTCTCACCTGGTTGGAACAGGAGCTAGGAATTATAGTCCCTGGGTGCAGAGCCACGACTTTGTGGTATGGAAGGGAGCATTAATTAGGGTTGACAATTTGTTTGCAATCCCTGCCACCCTATCACTTACACAACAAGCCTAAAGAATGTCAAGAATGTCAGAACTAGAGGGCACCCTGGAAGTTATCTCCCTCGGCATTTCTCAAACTTTTTTGACGGTGACATACAGAATAAAATAAATTTTACATCATAACCCAGTACACCACACGTGTGTGTGTATCTGAAACAAAAGTTACATAAAATAATACTTTTTCCTCCTATGCATGATGCAGATACTTTCTACTCTTTGATTTTAATGTTTTTTTATCACTACTTTTGACACATAACTTGATTTCTCAGCCTAATAGTGGATTGTGACCCACTAGATCTAGCTCATCACTTTAGAAATGACACACATGAAGTTCTGAGGAGTTAAGTGATATAGTGGAGGTCACAGGTAGTTGGCAGCCACTTTGTGCTACACTTGTGAGCACTAGTCATTAGCCCAGGGATTATTTTTTTAAAACAGTATACATTTACTGGTTTAAATTTTCGATACAAGTATCTTTGCTGGAAAATTTGAATGTATTTGAAGTAGACAAGTGCTTACCTTGTCTACTTATTGTTATTATTGACTAATATATTATTCAATATATTATTGAATTTTTGAATAATATATTATTCAAAGTTATTATTGAATAATTATATTGAATAATATATTATTCTCTAAATCTACATATTTTTAAAATTTGAAGATGCCTGCCTATAGAAATATCAGCTGTAGTTTATAAATATTTAGGTATTTTGAATCTTGAGTGAGTTGAAAAACAAGGATTCAATTTTGCTTTCTCTTTTATGCATCTGTCTTAATACTGAACTCAATTTTCTCTCAAAAATATTTAAATTCTAAAAACGTCTTGCCTCAGAAATTCTAAATTTACTTCTGAATCTCCACTCTTAAAAGAAAAAAAAACCTTTCTAAACACACAGGTATGCAAAACTTTAAAATGATATGTGTGCTTCTTTCTTGTTTCACAATGTTATTTTCTAATTATAGGGTCACTTGGAAAGTTGAACTAAAGAGTAACCTTTGGAGACAGATTAGGACTATCCTCATCAGACACACAGCCTCTTGATCTTGAAGGAAGAATGATCATTAAGAAGCAAAAACAATCTCTGAAATGAACACACCCTCTTTAAATTCTGTTGTATTTTTATTTTTCTTACATTCTGTGCAAGGCTTATGATGTTCTTATGATCTCTTGCCAACTCTTTTGATTAACAAGATTGTGTGGGGAAAAAATGCTTTTCTGAGCACACATCATACATTTTCCTCAAAGAATTGTACTGCACAGGGTAATTAATGTTATAAATAGCGAGTGTTTATTCCTATGAGGAAGCTGCTAGGTGTGGGATCCAGCTGGCTAGGTGAGTGTTTACTCAACTGAGAAATTCACACTGTAGGCACAATAGCATCGTAATGCTACATGGGTGGGACGGAAGGGGGAAACGAAAGGACTCTAGGAGAAGAGATTCCCATCACTTTCTCCAAGTTACCAGGAATTGGCTTATGATCCTGGAATTTGACATCATTTTCTGGTAGCATCAGTGTGGTATCAAGTGGATGTGTTCCAGTCCTGACTCTTCTCCTTACTATCTAGGTGACTTTGGGCAATTTGTTTAAGCTCTCCGAATCCTCCATTAATTCTGTAAACCAGGAGTACCTACGTTATAGGATTTTATGGAGATTAAATGAGAGAATGCATGTAAAGTACTTGGGGAAACGTCTGGTGTATGGAAAATGTACAGCGAATACTATTGTTAAGTTAAATTTTAGGACCCAAGAAGGAATTTAACAAATAACAAATAACTGTGAGGCTTTTTTTTAAATCACTCATGAGCAGATCCCTTTAGGTTAGAGAAGCATTATTATTCTTATAAAACTCCATATTTATTTAGAAAGGCCTCTATAGACTGAATTTGGCCCTCTCCAAAATTTAATGGAAAGACCGTTTACTGGCATCATGTGGCAAAATAATACAACAGATTAATAGATATTTAGAGAGGAAAAAGAGGCATCATCAGTGTGCTGTAGCAAGCTATAGATCATATTCCAGACTGTCATTCATTGAAAGGAGCCTGCCTGTTCTCTCTTGATCACTTGTCCACCCAGAATCCTTGACAAGGAATTCTTTGGGGATTTTGTAGATTTCAGCACGACATACTTCAACAAATTCACAACCCCTGGTTTGGTGATTTGATGCAGTTAACGGTAAATCTCCTTACATTGTTAGCAAATCCAGAGAACTAAATGACACTAAAGAAGTTTCACGTGATCTAGCTTATCTCTCAGGTCATCTTTCAAGGTTGAGAATTAAGACAATTATCTAGATAATCCACAAGTCACCTTGGTCTCCCGGAAGGAAATCAGGGCTTTTCTCGACATGATTTCCCTGTCGTCATCCGGCTGATGAAATCCAGGTTTTTTCCTGACTCCTAAGCTATTTAAATCTTAAAGACGTGGGAATTTCTGAACTTCAAAAATTATTTTCTATTTAAATGCATTACTTATTTTGAGAGAAGATTTCACCTGTATTAAAATGTGATCTTTTCTGCCTTGGGGGGAACTTTCTTTTTTACTCTAAGGACAAAATAATAGCGATCCTATATTTGTTGGTAACTTTCAATTCCTGCATTATATAGCATTGGATTGGCCCCATGAAAATACTTTTATTTCAAAGGCAATTTCACAGGAAATGCCAGCTTAACTCTTTGGCAATGACTCCACTACGGCTTTAACGGTTTTGTTCACTGCTGCATCCCAGCACCTAGAACTGTGCCCAGCACATACTTGGTACAAATAAATATTAGTTGAATATAATAATAATTCATTAAATCAATCTTAGACATATAATTATATCCCAAACCATAGTTTTAAAATAAAGTTTTTTATAAGGTCATATGGAATCAAAATAGAAATACTGATTATTACTCATTAAAATAAGACCATTGGAATACCTTTATTGAATGTCACGCATTTTTCAAGAGTCAGTAGTATATAATTGAACTGAAAAATCAGCCAAACTCTTTTACAAAAATAAATCTTTGATTCTTAAAGTTCAAAGTAAAAAGCATCAGACACTATAAATTCTTTTGATCAACTGAAACTATTCCTCTGCTCCAGGAACTGCTCCAGAGAACAGAATTTTCTTGTTTGCAATTTTCAGCTGGCAGATGAGAAACACATGAAGCTTTATCCAAATGGAAAACTCAGTCATTCTTGGTAAAGTAGAGGGAAAGAAAAAAAAAAACCTTTCAGCTCTTAGAATTTGTCACTGGGAACAATATTAGGTGATGCAACTTATTTCTTTGAGCAGGAAGAGGCACAGACCGACGGACTCCTAATTTTCACATTTAACTTCACTCTGATCACGATTATCCTTCCTCACCCTTCTCCCGGGTCTCCTACAGCGCAGAGCTACCCACACACACGCTCACATCTGGGGATTTTCGAGGGATTTCTTGATGAGATTGCAGGATTCTCTCCCACCTGTGACCTCAGCCAGACCTGTTCAGCCTAGGATTCATGGAGAGGTGAGGCAAAGGTAGCTTTTGTGACACTCCTTCTGGGTCAGTTTTCCCCTCACCCCCCTGCCTTCAAGTTACATGGGAAAGCTCATATTGCTGGTGATTGCAGAGGGCCTCCTGGGAGGAAAAGCAGTGTTTACACAATTATTACTGAGCTGGATTCCAAACTCTTTATTGTTTTAGTTGCCTGTTTTAAATCACACAGAGATGATTAGGAAGTACTTTGGAAAGCAACTGAAAAAGAAAAGTGACATGCACTATTGCAGTGGTTCCCAGACTCTGGGGTTTCATGGACCAGTAATATGTCAAAAATAAAGTTGGGAAACCAAGAGACAGTGGCCAACTTTTATTGCCCAAGTAAGACATTAAAACAATAATACAGTGTCTTATTATCCACAATCACTAGGTTTTCCTAAAAGGAGCAACACTAATAACAAAAAAGCAGGAAGAATGTAACCTTGGAATAAAGGACTATTCTTCCTAAGAAAGGATGGCTGGTAGCCTTAAACAACAAAGAGAGAGAGAGAGAGAGAGAGAACACTGTCAGGGACTCCCATGGTCATCGCAGATCTCCTCAGCCCCCTCTTTTTTGTTCTTTACCAACACCACCCCTTCTGTGCTTGGCTTCTGACCACATCTATCAGCAGCCTGCTTCAGAGGACTGCCCTTGGGCTTCTGGAGTTTCTTTGGGTTCACGTACAGAAAACCAGAAGTGCCTGGGCATGCCTGACTGCTGCTTGAGTGTGAAAGCCCAGATCCCTTCCTGAGAGGTGGACAACATCTGAGGGGTAATTTACATATGATCAGGCTGAGGCTGGGCTTGCCTCTGAAGCCATGGCCCTGCTTGGCTTCCCTCCCATCCCATCCTGCTTCCCCTGCTCCTTTCCCGCTTTCTCCTGGGAGCCATTCCTTAAAATTTCACTTGCATGTAAACCCTCAGGGTAGCTTCTGAGGAACTTGACACTTGGGTAAACATTTCTTCCCAGATCAGCGTCAGCATGTTCATGGCCTTTGAGGGAACCTCCAGAGACTAGACTTGGATGAGAGGAACTGGGTTCAAGTCCAAGCTTCACCACCAACCAGATGTTTGCTCTCGGCCAAGTCCCCCAACCCTCAGCTTTTCCAGTTTCCACTCGTGCTACATGATGGCTAGAGGGAGGATATGGAATGAGAGTGAAGTGGGACCAATTCCACAAACGCAAGTAAGGAAAAAATGTTTTTTTTATCGCCTAGAGCTGATTCAGTCTCTCTTATAAGGCCCTGTCCCACTGTATAAGGAGGACGACATGAAATTCCAGCCTAGTCAACACTGTCTCATCCAATCATTTAAATATTTAGACTCTTTAGATAAATCAATCTTTATTAGGCAACTGCTATTCTTTCAGATGTCCTACTCCTGGTCCGGGAGAACAGAAGGAGGGTGTGTTACCGCCGAGTGGCAGTAGAAAGGAGGACCTCAGAGCTGGGCATCAAGGGCTCAGACCTGTCTGCCTGCTGCCTGGTCTCTTAGCCCTTGTCCACTGGCTGCGGGGCACCCGGATGGCATTGGGTGTTGATCTAGAACTCAGGAATGGGCAGTGGCTGCCTTGGCTCAATCAGGGGATAACCCACTCCTCTGCTGTCTACACACCCCAAGTATCTCCCTGGCATTAAGACATCCTGAAGTTTGGCTGTGACTTCCATTTGATGGCCACCCTGGATGGCGCTCTGTATAGGTCACCATGTCCCTGCTGTGGTGACACCCTCTGGCAGGTTTCCCAGCCAAACTCTCAGTCCCCAGGTGCTCTGACAGACCATACAGACCATTCAGGTCTCTGCAACGCTGCTCAAAGGCAGAGCAATGCTAGTACAGTCTTCCTCTCTGCCCAGCCACACTGTGCCATCACTTTACAGTGAGTACAAGGTACGTGCTGCAAGGGGGTATCCTCCTAGAGTCCCAAATAGGAACAGGGGTAAATATCCCCTTCTTTGGGCTTTCCCTGAACTTATCCAAAATGCCTCACGCTCTGGGATTTCTCTCTGAAAAGGAATGATCAGGACTCATGGTTGATGCTTCTTTTACTTCTGTCTTTCTCCTCCCCACAACCCCCTAAGGACCAGAAGGATGAGCTATTTTTTTCCTTCTTCCAGTTTAGCAGAGTTTAGCCCTATGTTCCATCAGGGGCCACCATGGGCAGTCACACAGAATATGGCCTGTGCAAGAATGAGACAACGAGTGGGATTCGAAATCCAGGCTGTCCTCTGCTCACCCAGCAGGAGCCCTGGCACTGGGCTGTATCTAGAGCAAGAAGGTCCTTTTTCTACTTTTCACAAAAGCACTGTAAGTGCTATCAGCAGCTCTGGTCAGAAACATCTTTACTGAAGGCATTACCCATCCCTTCCCTGGAGCTTACCATGGCTGTCAGAGGACACAATTTACGAGGGAGAAAAATGACATGCACGTTGCTTAATACTTTCAAATATGATCCGCATTCCAGATGCTGAAGCACTTTGCCATGAATCAACACTGTGCAAAGACTGGGAGATGCAGGGGGATGGACCCCTCAAGAAAGGAAACTGGCGTGAACTTTAGGGAACAATGCAAAAAAGCAAGCAATTAGGCAGCAGCCATGCAGCATGGGCTTCTGTCCTGGGGGGCTTCAGGATGGACACAGGCCCATGAGATCAGAAGAGTCCAGGGAAGGCCCACACCCATGACTGGAACACTGGCAGGGGTGACCCTGCTGGTGTCTTAAACACAGCACAATCTGAGTTCTCTTTTCAGAAATCGTTATCAGTCTTGGACTTTTCTCTGTCATATCTATCTTTATTCAGTCCCTTAAAAAATGGAGACAGGGCTTCCCTGGTGGCGCAGTGGTTGAGAGTCCGCCTGCCGATGCAGGGGACACGGGTTCGTGCCCCGGTCCGGGAGGATCCCACGTGCCGCGGAGCGGCTGGGCCGTGAGCCATGGCCGCTGAGCTTGCGTGTCCGGAGCCTGTGCTCCGCAACGGGAGAGGCCACAACAGTGAGAGGCCCGCGTACCACAAAAAAAAACAAAAACAAAAACAAAATGGAGACAAACTCAGCTCCCTGAGGTGGCTGCTCTTCATAAACATATGTAGAACAGGAAGGTTGCTGGGCTTCTGTCATGAGGAAAGCAAACACTTCCACAGATGTCAAGCCTGATTTGTTTTTCCTGGTCCGAAAAAGAAACTCAGACCTGATTATTAAATTAAAACTTTAAGTGGAGAAAACAATGCCAAGCAACTGGGTGTTAAATCCCACCTCCTCAGTGTGACGCAGACCTGCCATTTAGTTTGTCCTTCCCCTACCCCCGCCCCGCCACCATCTCATAAGACACGGGATGTCTCTAGAAACCTTGATTGGCCAATGTTCATAGTATGGACATCTGAGCTGTTATGGCCAGGTCTCTTCCTTTTTCATCTCAGGTATATTCCTTGGGCTGTCAAGGGTCATGCCTTTAAGCACCCCCTATATGCACGTATTGTTGCCTGAAGATAATTTGTGTCAGTCAGAGCAATCAGTTGACCAAGAGGTGAGTTCTTAATCTGCATAATGGTCCCCCAAAACCTCACAGACCAAGGAAACGTCAGGTTATGTATCTGAACAGGCTGCAAACTTAGGAGAGTCACAGAGATCTATGAATGACTTGTTCTTTAGTGTACTAAGGTCCATATCTACTTATTTCTATAAATAAATCTAGTTATAAATCTATGTAATGTATATAAATATTACGGATTGTTTCTAATGAGGCGAGAGAGAGAAGAGAGAATAAAGAATGTTTTGCTAATAAGGATGATAAAAATGTATATTTATGGCTCTTCTCAGAATATGTTTTTGGGTGCTTTTTCTTTTTCTGTATCTATCAGAATACACGCACTACGGAAAAATAATGCACTACATAAATTCTAGTTATGTTAGCATAAAAATGAAAAGTAATCACAGGAAATGATTACAGTATAAGTGTCCTTATAAATTCAATATTTTTCTTTGTAAAAGATGCAGTGTGTGATTTCTAGTGGAAAAAAAGAGATGTTTACTTTATATCTGAATATAGACTTTTGTTAGTATAGAAATGGAAAAACTATCCGGGATGCTTAATGTGAGTTAATAAAATTACAGTTACTCTGAACAACTCTCCCTACTGCTTTGAAGCACTCACCAACATTTAACAGAAATGCCAAGCCTGGTGGGCTATTAAATGAGAATAGTAATATTCATACTTGCCCCTGCCCATCCCACAGGGTTGTCCTGGGAGATAAAATGAGCCAGTAGTATGTACAACAGGGGTCCAACCCTGCACCAGCACAAAGGCTTTTCTTCATTCTATCACACAGCTTCTGGTTGTCAATGCCTGACACCATCTGTATATAGGAGGAGGGGTCCAAGTGTCTTGGATCATTGAAAAGGATGAGCAAACACACAAGAGAGTTTGGATGGAGCTTGGCAAAGTCTCAGAGATGTGCCAGCTTTCTTCTGATGGGCAACCCAGGGCTACTGTGCAGGCAACTATGGATAAAAGAAACATACCTCACACCTCAATGTTCAGAGCAGCATTATTTATAATAGCCAAGATATAGAAGCAACCTAAGTGTCCATCAAAAGATGAGTGGATGAAGAGGATGTGGGGACACACACACACACACACACACACACACACACAGTGGACTATTACTGAGCCATAAAAAAGAATGAAATTCTGCCATTTGCAGCAACATGTACCATGGAGGGTTATTGTACTCAGTGAAATAAGTCAAACAGAGAAACACAAATACTTTATGTTCTTATTTACATGTGAAATCCAAAAAGTAAAACAAATGAGTGAATATAACAAAACAGAAACAAACTCACAAATATAGAGAACAAACTACTGGTTACCAGTGGGGAGAGGGAAGGGGGAGGGGTAAGATAGTGGTAGGGGATTAGCAGATACAAACTACTATGTATAAAATAGATAAGCAACAAGGATATATTGTATAACAGGGAAATGTAGCCATTATTTTGTAATAACTTTAAATGGAGTATAATCTATCAAAATATTGAATCACTATGTTGTACACCTGAAACTAATATAACATTGTAAGTCAACTATACTTCAATTAAAGAAGAAAAAGAAAAAAAGAAACATACCCAGAATCTTGAAGCGACAGCTAATATGGCTCTTATCCCTGGCTAACGTGAAGTGCTACCTCTAAGTGTGACAATGAGAAAATAAAGATCAGTATTTTAAGATTTCATCTTGAAAAAGACTTACATTTTTGTCCTCTCAACTTCTTCTTCTCCCCTACTTTACAAATAGTCTTCTTTCTTGGCCAGCCCAGGTTCCAAGTTCTAAGAGTCAGAATGGGGTAAATGAACAGGAGAAAAATAGGACCAGAAATGTACGAGGAAGTGGGGAGGAGACCAGGGCCACGGGGGCTGAGACACAGACAGAGAAGAGAGCTGGTGAGAACGTGAGGGGTAAGTTAAAAGAATGAGAATCTCCTCATTTCTTGGTGTTTGAGAAAACTGGAGAGGAAGAAAGACTCTCAGGAAGGTTTCTAAAGGTTGTGAACTAGATCATAAAGTAAAACCATTAAATAACTGGATGATAAAAGTTCTTTGAAAAACACAATTAAAGATGTGAATGGCTCTTTAATTACCTTTGGATGCTAGGCTGTGGGGTTTTCTGGATAATACACTAAGTAACATTGGGCCACGGGATGCTGTAGTTTTTATTAAGTCACTCTGGCCGTAGTATTTTTTTTTTAATTTATTTTTGCCAGCGTTGGGTCTTCGTTGCTGTGCGCAGGCTTTCTCTCGTTGTGGTGAGGTGGGTGGCACCACTCTTCACTGCGGTGCGTGGGCTTCTCATTGTAGTGGCTTCTCTTTTTGCGGAGCACAGGCTCTAGGCGCGCGGGCTTCAGTAGTTGTGGCGCCCGGGGCTTAGTTGCTACGCGGCATGTGGGATCTTCCCAGACCAGGGCTCGAACCTGTGTTCCCTGCATTGGCAGGTGGATTCTCAACCACTGCGCCACCAGGGACGCCCCATAGTATCTTTTGATGGCATATATATTGTCTGAATGATAACATATCACTGACAAAACTCAAATGAGAAATCTAGTGAGATTTTAGTAATGAGACCTACCTCACGGGCCTCAAAAATTCTCGAAATGACAACTAGAAACTCTTTCACATCTCCACAAAGATACAGAAAGCAAAAGATTCCGTTTTACATGAAAGTGAGTGTTTCTCAGGATGCAACATGGTTTAGTAGAAATTAACATGTGAGTCATGTGCCTTACCATCATCTATTTCCAGTTACAACCACAGATTTTTTTTGCTTTGGCGAAGTCATCCTCTCTGACTCTTTATAACACTCCCAAAGATGTAGTAAGAGAACAAATCAGATTATCATTTGTGTCTGTACCATTTGTGTCATACTGAACATTTCAACAAAATGAGCAATACTATCACAAGGCTGGTACGTTAGTCAGGGTTCTAGGCACCCCATGGCCCAGTCAAGATGACCCATAAAATTAACCACAGCTGGGTTTATAAAATTTTAAATAAAACGATATTTTTATTCGAAAGAGTGTAGTATGAGATGTGTCTCTGCCTGTTTGCCTGACAACCAACCAGGAATTCATCTTCTGGGGCCAGGACATGCCCAACGTTGAGGGATTCGCCTCACAGCTGTTTTCCTTCTTTCGGCATCTCTTCTGAAGGGCGCACCTTCCCACCAGTTGAAGTGAATGGATGGCAAATGCAGAATCAGCAGCAGGCTGAGAGCAGGGTGGGTAGGGGGCACGGTAAGAGCCTCTAGGGGCTCAGTGGGATGTCCGAAGAGGCTTCTACCTGGGTGCCTCACTAGAGCACGTCCACAGAGACCACTTCTTCCCGCATGAAATGTCCCAGACCTCACACCTCCACACCAGAGGTTCAAGAGCTGGACAACCTTTGTTGGACACACAGCTAAGGGAACAATGAGGTTGTTCAAAGACAAAGCAAAAGGGAGCTCATGGCTGGGCTCACGGGTCAGCCCTAGAGAGCCGATTTCTCTGCTTTGCTTGGTCCTTCACAGCTCATTTCATTTTGTTTTGCAGTCAGAAATACATTGCAGTCTAAAGGCATACCTGAGCCGCACCCTCCCTCTTACATCAGGGTGCACCAACTCTTCCCAAGGCTTAATCAGGAAATGGTGTGCCTTGCATCCAGGTGAGGAATCCTTCCTGAATATGATTCTGGAGTAATAGCTTCTTTATAATAATGACTTACAAGTAACTCACCAGCCAAAAATATGCACTTCTCTGGGGTATATCTACAGGACAGTAAGTAAATATGGAAGGAAAAAATTAACTGCTTTACATGGAAACGTGCATTAATTTCTCTTCATGCAAACCAGTTAGACAAACTGATAGTTCTACCCTGATCCCCCAACAGATAAGAGTTTTTGTTGGTTAATTCTCATAACAAACAAGACTCTGGCATACTAACTTGTTGCTCAGTCCTCCAGCTGGAACTAATTTCTTTTCTTTTTCCGTAGCATTCGTCTACACATCTCTTCTGGGTTATGGGCCTTGTGGGATAATTACTGAAGGTAAACTCTTCAATCTCATCTCATCTTTATGCTTTGCACAGTGCTCAGCACCCTACTTTGCTTCTGTTAAGTTCTTTATAAATATAAACAATATAATGAGAATGTGTATTTGCCATGCAAAAGCCAACTAACACTTACTAAGCAGCTACTAAGTAACCAGCACTGTGCTATCCCTCTGAAAGGACATGATCTCCAACAAGGAGGGATTTATTTAAACGTTAGAGAAATGAGAGTTACTTATACTGGGGCAACCAGATATTTTGCATAGAGGCCATTAGTGAGCTACCTTCAGCTTCTGTTAGTATCTTCTCCAGCTTAGTGCAAAGACAAATACTAGAAATTGTTCAAAATAAGGGATACAATATTATGTAATACATGGTTTTTATAAATATCACTGCAGTGTATTGAGAAATATTGTTTTATGTATAGGCAAGTAAGATAGTAAATATGAGTTAACTAGCAAAATACTTCTGTTTTAGTAAAAAACATATCTATTAAGTATGAGGGCTTTAAGCTGATTTTAAAGTTCATATGTAAAAAAACAAGCTAGAATAGCAGGGGAAAATCTTTTAAAAAGGATCAATTGTAGGGTAGCTGTAGTTGAATCAGTTATTAAAATATGTTACCAGGCCTCTATAATTAAAATTGTGTGGTATTGGCATATGAAAAGAGGGAAAGACACATGGAAAGGAATAGAAAATGCAGAACTGGACTCAATTGCATATGAGATTATAATGTATGATAAACTTGACATCTTAAATCAGTGAGGGGAAAATGTATGTTTTAGTCAATGGTTAGGAATAATTGGAGAATTACAAGGAATAATGTAAAATTGGATCCATTCCTCATACCAAACACCAGGATAAATTTCAGATGGATAGGAGACTTAAATGTAGAAAAGTAAAGAGAGTTCCTGGCAGTCCAGTGGTTAGGACTCGGCACTTTCACTGCCATGGCCCAGGTTCAGTCCCTAGTCGAGGAACTAAGATCCCTGCAAGCCGTGCCACACAGCCAAAATAAATCAATTTTTTAAAATGGTAAATTTTTTTAAAAAAAGTAAATCCATATAATAACTAGAAGAAAACAACATGAGTGAATTTAAAATCTGGGAATGGGGAAAACTTTCTCAACTAGAACTCAAATACCCAGAGCAGTAGGGGAAAGATTGATGTATTTGACTATATAAAGCAAAAATAACTTTTAAATGGCAAAAATACACTATAAGCAAAGTATGAAGACAAATAACAAAGTTGGAAAAAAATTTGATATCACAAAGGGTTAATATCCCTACTACATTTGATGACATAAAGGAATCATTGTCAAATCTCTAGGGGGTTATGTTTTTGAAAAATAGTCTTTATTGTTTAGAGATACTTATTCAAATATTTATGGATAAATTATAGGCTGTCTTGGATTTGCTTCAGAATAATCAAGAGGAAGGAGGAGAGGATAGATGAAATTAGCCTGGCCATGAATTGAAAATTGTTGAAGTTGGATGAAAAAGTACATAAAGTCTTATTCCATCATGATCTCTCCTCTTGTAGACATTTCAAATTTTCCATACTTAAAAGATAAGATATTTTCCAAAAAATATTTATCTAAAGCACACAGTTAGCTTCAAAAATCTCTTATCAGAGTCATGCTCGATTACATGTGTGTAAACACGTATAGAGTAAAAGAACAGGGTCTCGCACATTTGGCCTAATAAATCCTTGTCTATTGTATTTTTAAAACAAAGGTCATCACTTCCTTCACTATGGCTAACTAGATGCTCTGAGGGACTCTCTTGCTGCTAAATCCTCTTGAAGGCACACTGAGACATGACTGGCTTCACAAGAGACAGGGGATATGTTCAGAGATCTTTACCCCCCAAATCACCTGAGAGTAGAAGTAGCAGGAGCTGGGGCAGCTGGAAGGGACAGGGTTACTGAGGCTGGTTGGACAATAGCATGGCCCACTGCAGCAAGAGTAAAAGGAACTTGAGACTCCTTGTGCTAGCCAAGACCCCCAGGGAGGCTGAAGTGGTCCCCTGCACAGAGCCCGAGGCCACCAGCAGAAGCGAACCATATCTGGGGAGACACGGCCATGCCCATTTGTTTATATATTGCCTGTGGCTACTTTTTGCTGCAAGAGCAACTTTCAATAGTTACAACAGAGACCATTAAGCCCACAAAACCTTAAACATTTGTCATCTGGCCCTTCAAGAGAAAGTTTCCCAAGCTGCTTTAGATCCTTAAAAGTGACATCAATCTCTACTACCACTCCCAGAGAAGCAGTTTCAGAGGTCTTCACTTTGCCTTCCCCACAGGCAAAAGATCCAATATGGGAAGTATTGTAATTGCCATGCATAGGAATTCTAACTATACATTCCGAGACCAAAGAAATGACTATGGAGCAGGTGAGTCCATGAACCCAGGGGACCCGCTGTAAGTTGACTTTGGCTAGGGCTTCATTCATTACCTGGCCTTACTGTTCTCCACGCTAATAGGCCATGATGACACCTATCCAACAGTCCTAGGAATATTTAGGTACTGCCCTTTCCCAAATATACAGTTACCAGAGTAAATGGCCATAGGTCCCTGTGGGGAAGCTCTGGGCTAGTCATTACCACGTATATTCGCCATGGCATACTTAGTTCTTCCTCCTGGGGACCTGGTCTTCTCTTCACTTTCTAGGTTCTAAGTTTGAAAACTGGTGCATGTACAGAAATTAAGCAAAAGATTATGACTTTTTACTGGGGCTACTACCCTTAGTCTTTTGTTCCTTTATCTTTGTTCTTTTTCTGACAGTAAAAACTGAGTAGTACCCTTGTCAGCTGCCCATCTATTTCGTGCCTAAGAATGCCATGTTCTATTACCCTTCTCTGTAAGTCTTTGTAGGGTAGTCTCCTTTGGCTGTCCCTCCAATCTAGCCAGTCATTACAATAATTGTGTCCACCTGGCTTTTTTTATGAGTGCCCTTCCTCAGCTACCAGGGAAGCCCTTCTGTTTTCATACCAAGCTTTTCGAATTACTTGTTCATCACTTACAGCGTTTCATCATTTTTTTCTAGGGCATCAACAGTAGCAATAGCCATCCAACCTCATTGCCCTTAAAGTTACCATTTCCCCACATACTTCTCAGCTGCCTGTTATGTCACACCAGCTAATGTTCTACACCCACCAGTACAGCATCCCAATTCACCTCTGGTGAGAATGTTAACAATGGCTCGCCACCTTGGGCCAGGTACTGTATTTATTCCTCCTACCTCAGTGATGGGGACCTCATTGCCAGTAAGTAGGGTATGATCCAGCTTCAAAATCTCATCTTATCACCCATTTTCTCCAATCACTCCTGGTACCACAGCTGTCTCAGATTGGGTTACCTTTGCAGGAGAAATGGGGGCTATATAGGAAAGGAACAAACAGATATATGGAAATTATAGCTAGTGTTCCTGTTCTTGGGTGGGTGGCAGATTTCTGTTGTTTATTGTATTATCTGGTAATTTACATATATTTACATACAAACTTTTGGGTATATCTAACAACATTTTTTAATGGTAAGAAGGCAAAAAATACATTGTTTATTAATTGTTTATATTGCATAACATGTCATGCTACCATAATTAGAAAATTATGAAAAAACATTACTGTATTTAAAATTTTTCTTTTAGGCTTCCAAACACTTTAAAACAGTATATGTGTTATTCTGTTGTTGTTCAAAGTATATACGGTCTGTTGGAATTAACTAAGAATAGTGATAGTTCATTATCTTTGTCACTTTTTAATGTAATTTTGGTAATTAATTTGAATAGAAAAATGACTCAACTTTTAATAATATAGTCTGCTTAGCTTTTAACTTATTAATGTTTTAAGTCTCCATTTTGAGGTACAGATAGAGATTGATATATCTCTATAAGAAGTCATGATCTTAACAGGATTCTGATATAACTCTCTATGTAATAAAGGATAGTTTCCTAGGCTAAGTTCTAATAAATTGTGCTGATCTTGCTTCACTAAGTTTCACCTATCTATAAACTTTGTTGCAATATTAATGTAATGATTCTCAATTCTTTCTTAAATATTGAAAAGATTTTGCATGGACCAAAGTTATCAACAAAAATCTTGGATGACTATCTTTTGGTTTTTAGGCAAGGGGGTAAATGATTATATCTATGTTTTGTAAAAATAACATTTCTGTTCCATGGATAATAAATGGGAAAGAAGAGTGTAGGGAAGGAAGGAGAGAAGCCATGGTGAACTCTTACCAAAGTCAAAGTGAAAAACAGTTGTGTCTAAATCAGACGGTGACAGTGATAATGGAACCAAGAAACCATTTGGATATATCCTGGGGAAGTACTTGGTGATCAATTTGATATAGAGATAAGGGACAGGACTAGTCAAAGGTGACTCAAGCTTCTAGTCAGGTGGACTGGGTGGAAATAGTGCCATCAGCACAGTTTGGTAATCAATGATGAATTGATAGGTTTGGCAAGGAAAAGATTAACTCGAGTTTTAGCCATATTGATTGTGAGAACTCTATCAGGCGTAGAGGCAGAGCCAACAGGAATTATCAAGCAAGGACATTTGCCAAAGGAATGTAAGATTTTTTTAACCCTTTTGAAAACTTTTCACTGCCATTACCTGAGTTATGCCTTTCTCATTTCCCTAGAGGAAACCAGACAGATCTCTTAGACCTGTAGGAAGGAAGAATAGACAGCCATACAGATAACCTGAGCTAGAAGCAGCCCTAGGCCAATCCTAGTACCATGTGCAGGTCTATGGAGGTCTAATATGGGACTGAATTTTTTCCATACTATTTTAGACTTTATTCTTAAAATCATAGTACAAAATACTTTCAAAATTATGAAAATCCCAAACTTTTATAAGTTTTTATCACATAGCTCATACTAAAAATAAATGATTATGTACTGAAAACCTCACAACCCATAATTTCCAGTTGGGCTGATACAGAAATAATCAACATATAACAACAGGCCTACCAGTTATCAATATACAACATCATACCAACCAGTCCTTTTATAAATGGAATGTATAAAGCATTAGCAGCAGGCCTACACTGGGCTTAGTTTACCTTTAAATAGATTAGTTTACCTTTAAATAGATTTGCATTGTTTACCTTTAAATAGATTTGCATTGGGAGAAAGGTAAAACTTTCTCAAGTATAACAGTACTTAATTCAACACAAGTCATTAGTGGTGGGACGTTTCTCTGGAGAGACTTTTTATATTCCAATAACACATTAAAAAAAAAGTTTAATACTAAGCTATTTCTCTGAAATTTTCATATTCTAGTAAAGTTTTAAATGTGTCTTTGGGTTTAATAAAAATGTCACTGAATGGTGTTGCCTACTCAGAGCTGTTCTCACCTCTGGGGTTAGTTTTTTTCGTCGTCTACTCTCAGGTGATGGTGTTTCACTTTGATAGCTATCCTTGCAATTTTGTTATGATACCACCAGATGGCGATAAAAATAATATTGTGACCAAAGGTAGGGGCTGCACCCCAAGGATGCAAGATGGGCAGGAAATTAGTTGATTAAGGAACACATCCTCTCCATCAGTGATTTTAGATTTTGTAGTCACCACAACACAAATACATTGTTGTGGGCAAGTCTTAAGGGAATGAATTTTTTTTCTGGACCTTCAACTTTCTCATCCAACCTTTTACCACCCTAAGTACTTCTTCCATCTCCTGGCTCATCTATCAGTACCTGTTTCTGTTCCCTCAACAGCAACCACAATATCTGTCCATTTGTTAGGTACCAGATTTCTGAAATATTATTTCCATTATTCCACATATCAATCTGTGAGGTAGGTATGGTTGTTACCCTTTCACTGAGGATAATAATGAGGGGAAACTGAGGATCCAAGAGATTAAATAACTTGCCCAAGGTAGTCCAACTTACTGGAAATTTTATTAAAATTGGAAATTTTTTATTGAGGTATAATTGACATATCAGTTTCAGGTATATAACATAATTTGATTTGATATTTGTATATATTGCAAAATGATCACCATAATAAATCTAATTAACATCCATCACCATACATACTTAGAAAAATTTTTTCTTGTGATGAAAACTTTTAAGATCTATTCTCTCAGCAACTTCAAATATGCAGTACAGTGTTATTAACTATAGTCTCCATGCTGTACATTACATTCTCAGGATTTATTTTACTTTATAACTGGAAATTTGTACGTTTTGACCCCCTTTATCCTTTTTGCCCACCTCCCCACTCCCTACGTCTAACAACAACCAGCCTGTTCTCAGAATATATCTATGAGCTCAGTGCCTTTTATATTTTTTATTTTGTTTTAGATTCCACATATAAGTGCAATCATACAGTATTTGTCTCTCTCTCTGTCTGACTTATTTCACTTAGCATAATGCCCTCAAGGTCCATCCATGTTGTCACAAATGACAGGATTTCATTCTTTTTACAGCTGAATATATTCCATTGTGTGTACATACCACATTTTCTTTATCCATTCATCCATCGATGGACATTTAGGTTGTTTCCATGTGTTGGTTATTGGAAATAATGCTGCAATGAACATGGGGGGTGGGTGCAGATATCTCTTCAAACAAAATATCAAATTTTGTTTTCTTCAAATAAATATCAAAAAGTGTAATGCTGAGTCATAGGATAGTTCTATTTATAATGTTTTGAGAAACCTCTATACTCCAAGACATTGGAAATTTTAAAACCAGGTCTAACTCTAAAAATTCAGCTATTGCAATATGCTGACCTCATATGTTATCTGCTTAGGCTCTTCGAAGGTCTTCAGCAAAAGGGAATCTTTTTGAAAAAAATCAAATTTTTGATATGGAAGAGTTTGGGGGAACTAGAAGTTCTCAGAGGATGTAGGTTCTTTAGCTATTGGATCTATTAAACCCCCAGACAACATGTCTGCCTACTTGATTCAATTCAACAAACAGTGATCTGAGGCCTCTATGTGCTAGACACGGTGCTCATTGTTATGGGAGAAACAAAGATAAAATGAAACCAAGTTCTATCTCCCAAGAAACTCATATTTCTGTCCATCTTGGTCTATCAAACATCACTGGAGGGCTTCCCTGGTGGCGCAGTGGTTGAGAGTCCGCCAGCCGATGCAGGGGACACGGGTTCGTGCCCCGGTCCGGGAAGATCTCACATGCCGCGGAGCGGCTGGTCCCGTGAGCCATGGCCGCTGAGTCTGCGCGTTCGGAGCCTGTGCTCTGCAACGGGAGAAGCCACAGCAGTGACAGGTCCGCGTACTGCAAAAAAAAAGACATCACTGGATGACATGCTATCGTAACAGAGGAATTAGGTTTAATGAAAGTAGCAGCAACCTAAGGTTTATCTGTTTCTTGGACCCAAGAGTCCTGACTTTAAAAAGAAAAAAAAATCTGTAATATCCTTAAACCCTGCAGTTAGTGGCGCTGCAGCCTTAAATCTCTGAGGGTAACGAGATGCAAAAGAGAGGGCCTGGTGCATATGCCCTGCTCTTCATTTGCTGTGCCCAGAAGAACACCTCTCTTGGTTATGAGTTCACCGTGTTTCCCAGGTCTCTTCCAAAAAGACGTGGAGCAATCCCTGCCACTCTCCTTCAGTATCTAGGATGTTACTGAAAGCAGCATCTTGGAATCCTAAGCAACCAAGGCAGCCTTCACCTCCCTATTAGCAATTTGAATGGTTTGCCCTCAGGTCTTGGGACTTGACCATTTTTCTTTGCTCTGACTCCCTGCAGATGCTGAGCAATGAATTGAGATCACTGATCTAAGGTTTCTACCTCCACAAAAAGAAATATTTTCTCATTCCTCTCTGTGTTGAATAAATAGACTTCCAACTATGAATAATCTGAAAATCAGCATTTTACAGGCCCTCACTGACCATTGTTAAATTGGTAAGTCATTAATCAATTTCAGTTACCTGGCAAGATGGGAGGATGAGGTCTGGAAATCATCGTCATGGCTGATAGGCAGTCTGTGGTGCCCTGGTCTGGAATTCAGCTACTGAAAACACATGCAAAAAGTAGCTGAGGTTTCAGCCTCACAAGCTCTGATAATTTACCGCTAAAAATAAACATGTGCTCAAGAGACAAATACTATGTCAACACTCCCAGAAAGATTTTTCAGCATCTGCATACAGAAGCTGCCATCCAATACCCAGGGATGCTGAGGGCACAGCACACAAAGAATGCTTTATCTTTGGGGGGAGCCAGCATCTGCTGAGGTTGAAGGAAAGGCAGGACAAAGAGTTGCTTCTCTTGTTCAGGCAGGGAAATGAAACGTGATTCATTGTTCTGTCTTAAGCAGTCGCACGTTTACTCTTCCATAACCGCGCTAAATATTGTAGTTTGCCTTTCATTAGAAACATGTCCATCCTCAGCATTGGTGTCAGGCTGCAAAATACTTCTTGGAAGCAGAGTCATCAACACATCTCATTCTCACTGAGTGTGCCATGTCCAGCATATTACCTGACACTTAGTGTGTGCTTAATAATTTGTATTTTTCCCCCCAGTTTTCCGTTAATACCGTCTACTTTATGTAAATACGATTTGTGAAAATCAGAACCTCATAGGCTGCTAAATTAGGACACGAATACTGTAAAAGCAAAGGACTCTTTACTGCAGGATGATTTTAAACTGAAAGTTGCCTCTTTCGGGGTGCATTTAAAATGCACAGTTCACATACAACTTTTCAGTGATACTTTGAGGACGTAAGAAACAGCGCACACATTTGTGTGGGCCATTTTGCTTCCATTTGGATTTGTGAAGGAAGGGCTAGAAGGAAGAACTGACCAAAAGAACAGCCGTTTCTTGAAATAGGAAGTTGAAAACTTAAAAAACTTTTAACTTAAAATTAGGTTTGGGGATTATCTGAGGTCTTCAAATATTCATACAAATTGTATTCTTCATTATCACAGGTCATAGGAGAGAACGTGCAGTGCATAAGAATTTACTGCCCAGCGTTGTGACAGGAAAACCTCCAGAATCATCAATTCATAGATGTATGGGGTTTGAATATGAATTTTTGCCACAGGTCACACACTCATCGTGATGGGGAGTTCCTCTGGCTGAGCTGTGTGAGACACAAAGACCCCTGCCAACATGAGGAGGTCTGGGGAGTCCTATGTGGAAGGGAAAGGACTGTGTGCTACTTGATATCCTGCTTTCTTCACTTGTCTGGTAGTCTGGAAGCCTAAACTTGACCCTCAATGTAGATCAGCCTTCCTAGAATAGATCCAAGTTCCTTGCCAGCACACCCCTGCCCTAGGCCGTGGTTATTCCCATCTGTACTACACATCATCATGGTGAAATCCTCACTCCAGACCTAGACTTGTGTCTCTATGGGTGTCTTTCTAAATTTAGCAGATGGTTTAGTTTCTTTTCTCTTGCTTTGAGTTTGTTTATGATTCTGTGAATTTATACTGTTACACATAACATTATTTAAGGAAGACTGAGGTTTTTCATGGTTCCTGACGACCTGAGGTCTGATTCTTTCTTTCAGCAGTTACTGAGTAACTAACATTTCTGACTACCAGCTAGCTCCTTCCCATTCTTGCTTCCCACATCAGAATTAATGAAAAACCATCACCTAATTCTAGTGTTCAGTAAGTCTCTCATGGGGACTAAATGTCAGAAGCCCAGAATTTTAGAAACAATCCTGACTAATTAAATCCATAGGCTTGAGCAAGTCCTGGAGTCTAGGACTCTTGTGATGGTTAATTTTATGTATCAACTTGGCTGGGCCACAACGTCCAGATAGGTGGTCAAATGTTACTCTGGATGCTTCTGTGAAAGTGTTTTTGCACTTTGTACTTGTGGACTTTGTACTTGTGGACTTGTGGACTTTGTATAAAGCAGATTGCCCTCTGTAGTGTAGGTGGGCCTCATCCAATCAGTTGAAGGCCTGAATAGAACAAAAAGACTTACTCCCTGGAGCAAAAAAGAGCTCTGCAGCAGACAGACAGCCTTTAGACTTGAAATGCAGCATCAGCTCATATCTGGGTCTCCAGTCTGCTGGGACTTGCCTGCCTCTATACTCATGTCCTTAATCTCTCTCTCTCTCTCGTCCTCTCTCTCTCTCTCTCTCTTTTTAAGTTTATTGGTTCTGTTTCTCTGGAGAACACTGACTAATACAACCCTCTTTTTTTCCATTTTACATTATGGAAAAAATTGAATCCATTCTACAGACATCATGGTGCTATGATGAGCTAAAGAAATAATATGTACAAAAGAGATTTGAAATAAATAAAGCACTGAACAAACACAGGATTTTTTTCAGTACACCTTGAACTCAAGAATTTATAGTAAATCAGCAATTTACTTAAAGATGAGCACCAGAAATTTCTTCTGCAAACAGCCCTTGCATGAATTTCTAACCTTGGATCAGGTCTCCACCAGTGGGCTCAGACAAGTCTGACCCAAGTGTGGCCTCAAGGGTCTCATAAAAAGTGGTGCTGTTTTAAGGTGAATGTCAAGGTTGTTCTCCCTGTGTCATTAACCCAGTTCTTAGTGGGAGGGTGGTCCTAACTTGTCTCTAACAGGTCCCCATTCGCTTTACCAGGGTACACAGAAGTTTGCCACATGACCTCTGATTTCATGTACACTTTACTCACTAAGTCCAGACTGATGACACAGTGACCTCTTTGTTCATTCATTTTTTAAAAAAACCTATTCCTCCAACAAGGCTTTATAGAAAACCCATCATATGCCACACACTGAGCATCCAAAGATGATGAAGACAAGATCCCTGTCTAAAACAATGTCGGAGGGAGATGACCTGAGACATTCTCGTATTCCTAAAATCAGGAAAATGGAAATGCCTTTATAGCTTCGTATTTTTTTTTTTTTTTTTTGATCAGGGTCACATAGAACCTCCTAGTATTTTCACACCACAAGTAAACCACTTTTTCAACTTCAAGCTTAATATCTTTTATAAGGCAGTCACTCTTTCCTTATGCATGGAAACAATTGCTGTGTTTGTTATATGTTTGCTCCTTTTACCAGAGACATAACATAATCAGCGATGAGCAGAGGATTAGTATAATTAATGGGTCAGCAGTTTCATCCATTTACCTGATAACAAGCCTTGGACCTGAAATCCAAGCTCATAATTCAAACAATGGAGCTGATGCCTCAAATCTACATATTGACATTTTTCTGTCCCATAGTTGACAAAGTATGTGTTAAACGCTTGCATGTCATGAGTAGACCACAAAATACATCTTAGTTCTCCTGCCCAACTTGGCTCTCTGGGTGCTGATGCCTTTCTGTCCTCTGGGATCCCACACCTTGCCTGGTCATTCTTCGTGGTGACCTTTGCCCTCACCCACCACCACTGGTCTCCATTTATAGGTCCCTCTTCCCACCCACCCTGCCTCCACCCCCAACTGAGAAGCTTTACAGATTTGCCAGATTCTGCCGGCTTGTTCCCTGTGCTAGTCCACAATGTTCCATTTTGATTCAATTTCAAGCCCTGACAAGAAGCTAGGCCAACTGTTTTATTATATTTGAAGTAAATAGTTGATTTTCCAGCAAATTCTTTGCTTTTTTCTACTGTATTAAAATCTTCAATATTATTTTCCTTTCCAGCTTAGCGAGCAACCTTTTTATTTCATCCTTTGATGTTAATATGACACAACACAGAAAAATACCCAATCATAATTGTTAGCTCAGTGAATTTTCAAAAAGTGAACATATCTGGTGTGTAGCCAGCACCCAGATTAAAAGATAAAACATTATCAGCACCCCAGAAGAAGTCCCCCTTGTATCCCGTTCCAGACTCTACCTCTCCCTAAAAGTAACCACTATCTTGGCTTGTCTGTTTTTTAAATTGTATGTAAACAGACTCAAATAATATTATAATGGCCATGGATATGTGCCACTCAGATCTCCCTTTAGGAGAGAACGTGCAGGGAGGAGTGCAGTAAGCCGAATTTACACCAAGACCATGCTTTCCCTAGGCTGCACCCAGCCAATGACTTAGCAGGGTGGGAGTACCAGAGCCAAGCTATTTCTGCTCAAAGCAGGACCCTCTCATGGTAAGCTGTGCTCTAGGGAGCCCTATCGGCCTGGCAGTCCTACAGTCTGAGTCTCTTCTTACCAATACTCCTTCCTTCTCCTCTCCTTTCACAGGTGTCACAGGTGTCATTGTACCATGACAGCTCACCCTGCCTATATTTCCACCCCCTCTTCCCTTTATTTCACACATTGTATCTCTTGGACTTTGATTCCATTTTGGCATCTGCTTCCTAGAGGACCTGAACGGACACGTTTTTGTGTCTGGCTTCTTTCACTTAACATTATATATGCTAATTCACCCATGAGCAATCTTTTTTAAAAAACCTAACTATATACCAACAAGGCTATTAAAATTATATATATACATATCGTATAACTCGCTGTAGTCTCTTTCTCATCTTTGTGATTGAATCTACTCTCCCAACTGCCAGCCTCCTTGAAACTCAGTCAAATCTCACTGAAGCTCTAACACAGCCTGAAGTGCATCTCTGATAAGAACAAGTCCCAGATCAGCTCACAGATTACTAACGACTCATTCATTCATATAACAAATATACATTAATACCTACACTGTGCTAGACACCAGGAGAGGTACTCCTTGACAGGTCAAATAAATTTCAAGTTCAGTAGCCTGGCAGTTGAGGGCCCTACAGTGTGGTTCCAGCCTTCTTTTCAGGTGTGTCTTCACATACCACACACTCACCCTCAAAGACATTATTTTCCACGTTCCAAGGATTCCTTAGGACTTCTCACTTGTACCAGTCTCAACCTCCAGGCGGGTATGGGCAGGACTGGAATCCCTCCCTGTTTGCAACACCAAAGGGAGAGCCAAGCTTTGACTTCAGCCCTCAGGCAGCACTTGTGATGCAGATAATATTGGAAAAAGGCCTTGGGAAAGAATGGGCAAAGCTCTGGGCTGAGAACAGAGAGAGCAGAGTTCAAGACCCTATGTTTCCTATTATTGCCTTTGTGATTTGAACTAGTCACTTAATCTTTCTGAGCCTCATTTGTATAATAAAGAGATCAAACTAGATTGATCTAAAATCCCTTATGGCCCTAGAGAAGACTCCAACCTAAATGATTAAAGAGAGAAGATGACGAGACAGTACTGGTACGTTAGACTGCATAATGAACCACAGCATTTACTGAATGGTTCACTTACTTTCATTTTGTCACTTACTTGGATATAATCTTCTGCGTTGCCTTGCCCCAAATACTTGGTAACCCTGATCTCCATCTGGTACCTATTCTGTGGGCATTTCAGGAACTTTCATTTCCTGTATTCAAGTCTGGAATCTTTGAGAGCCCTAATTTCACTTTGGAAGGGAGTAAAACTGGCCCAACATTTCTGAACTTAGAAAAGCTGAACATTCTATGATCCATTTGTGTCATAAACATGTTCACACACAAACACCCATAAAGTCCAATTTCATTAATATGTAACAGCTGTTCTGCGTAATAATAACCGATTTTTTTAACTTGTAGGTTTATGCAATTGAAACTTTATACCATTTTGTATGAGTCTAACATTTTTAATTGGAAGAAACAAATATTCATAATTCCAAGACTGCAAGATTAATCATTTTAATAATATTCTTTTGGTTAGAATTTCTGCCAATGATCTAAAAATAGTTAAAGAAGTTCTTTTACTTTTATTTTAAATATGAATTCCTTTTGACTTAATCATCTGTCATCTGAGACTCCTAGCTTCCCTCTGAATTGAATTCTGTGCATGGATTTGCAATGCCTGAAAATAGTAGTAGTTAAAAATGTGAGTATCAACAACATACACACAACTATGTTCAAGTTAAAATGCCTACCATTAATGCATGTGATTATGTAATATTTTAAGCACTTAATAGCACTTAAAAGGTTTTGTCTTCATATAGCTCTAATTTTCCCTTGAGTTTTAATTCCGTTTTCCAAGCATATTTACTTGCTCTTTTAAAAATGGCTAGAGAAAGCCAAGATAAATATGTGACCAGAAATTTAATAAGTTTCTTTAAGTTTGTTATACAACAGGGAAAGAAAGGAAACAAACATTTATTATGTGTATATATGCTAACTTTTATGCTAGGTACTTTCATACATTTTCTCTCTTTTAATTATAGATAAAAAGCTTAGAGTAAAACAAAGGAAAAGTAATGAACTTTGAGGATATAACAGAAGTCTGATGATTCTTCATGAATTCATGAAGATTTTTTTAATGCCTTATTCACTTATTTATTTATAATTAAAGTATAGTTGTACAATATTATGTTAGTTTCAGGTGTATAACATAATGATTTGACACTTAAACATATTACAAAATGATCACCATAAGTCTAGTAGCCATTGGTCACCATACAAAGTTATTACAGTATTATCGACTGTATTCCTCATGCTCTAAACTACATCCCTGTGACCCATTCATTTTGTAACTGGAAGTTTGCACCTCTTAATCTTTCTCATCTATTTCTCCCCTCTCAAGTTCTCTCTGGCAAACACCAAATTACTCTCTTTACCTATAAGTCTGTTTCTGTTTTGTTTTGTTTGTGCATTTGTTTTGTTTTTTAGGTACCACATATAAGGGAAATCATATGGTATTTGTCTTTTTTCTGACTCTTTTCTCTTAACATAATACACTGTAGATCCATCCATGTTTTTGCAAATGACAAGATTTCATTCCTTTTTATGACTGAGTAATATTCCATTGTGTGTGTGTATACACACTATATATATATACACACACACACATTATATATATATATATATATTATATATATCAGATCTTCTTTATCTGTTCATCTGTCAATAGACACATTGCTTCCATATCTTGGTTATGATAAACAATATTTCAATGAACATAGGAATGCATAAATCTTTTCAAATTAGTGTTTTTATTTTCTTTGAGTAATACCCAGAAGTGGAATTGCTAGACTGTATGGTGGTTCTACTTTTAATTTTTTGAGGAATCTCCATACTACTTTCCACAGTGGCTGCACCAATTTACATTCCCACCAACAGTGTACAAGGTTCCTTTTCTCCACATCCTTGCCAACACTTGTTATTTGTTGTCTTTTTTAAAAAATTAATTAATTAATTAATTTTTGTCTGTGTTGGATCTTTGTTGCGGTGTGCAGGCTTCTCATTGTGGTGGCTTCTCTTGTTGCGGAGCACGGGCTCTAGGCACGCGGACTTCAGTAGTTGTGGCACGTGGGCTCAGTACTTGTGGCTTGCAGGCTCTAGAGCACAGGCTTAGTAGTTGTGGTGCATGGGCTTAGTTGCTCTGCAGCATGTGGGATCTTCGCGGACCAGGGCTCGAACTCGTGTCCCCTGCATTGGCAGGCAGATTCTTAACCACTGTGCCACAAGGGAAGCCCTGTTGTCTTTTTGATAATAGCAATTCTGACAGGTGTTAGGTGATATCTCATTGTGGTTTTGATTTGCATTTCCTTGATGATTAGTGAAGTTGAGCATCTTCTCAAGTGTCTGTTAGCTATCTTTATGTCTTCTTTGGAAAAAATCTATTCAGGTCGTCTACCCACTTTCTAATTGGAATTGTTTGGTTTTTTGATTCTATTGAGTTCTATGAGTTCCTTATATATTTTACATTTTAACCCTGTATGGAATATATAATTTGCAAATATCTTTTCCCATTCAGTAGGCTACCTTTTCATTTTGTTGGATGGTTTCCTTCCCCTTGCAGAAGGTTTTCAATGCCTACATAAAGGTCAAGTTGAATGATGAGTATTTATTTGAACTCCCTAAAAACATTACCTCTAGTGTATAATTAAAATAAAACCTCCTCGGCTACCCTGGATAACTAAAAATGTGTTCAGCATTTTGACTCTATTTCTCCTATTCTGTCATGTTCATTCAATATTAAAATTACATTTTATTTAGTCCTCCCTTTGTTCAGCTTATTTTCTAGGAAATCTGAGAACAGATTTACATTAGGTGTGATATGTTCTTTGAGTGTTGCAAAAGTGGATTTCATTTCATTGATATCTAATAGACTCCATTGACATAAAGTAAGACATTTTTAGAGAAATATAAATCAAAACTACAATGAGGTATCACCTCACACTGGTCAGAATGGCCATTATCAAAAAATCTACAAACAATAAATGCTGGAGAGGGTGTGGAGAAAAGGGAACCCTCTTGCACTGTTGGTGGGAATGTAAATTGATACAGCCACTATGGAGAACACTATGGAGGTTCCTTAAAAAAACTAAAAATAGAACTACCATATGACCCAGCTATCCCACTACTGGGCATATACCCTGAGAAAACCGAAATTCAAAAAGAGTCATGTACCAAAATGTTCATTGCAACTCTATTTACAATAGCCAGGACATGGAAGCAACCTAAGTGTCTGTCGACAGATGAATGGATAAAGAAGAGGTGGCACATATATACAATGGAATGTTACTCAGCCATAAAAAGCAACGAAATTGGGTCATTTGTAGAGATGTGGATGGACCTAGAGTCTGTCATACAGAATGAAGTAAGCCAGAAAGAGAAAAACAAATATCATATATTAATGCATATATATGGAATCTAGAAAAATGGTACAGATGAACCTATTTGCAGGGCAGGAATAGAAACATAGATGCAGAGAATGGACATGTGCACACAGCATGGGGGGGAAGGGGAGAATGGGACGAATTGGGAGATTAGGTTTGACATAAATATACTACCATGTGTAAAATAGATATCTAGTGAGAACCTGTTGTGTAGTACAGGGAGCTCAGCTCTGTGCTCTGTGATTACCTAGATGCGTGGGATGGGAGGGTAGGAGGGGGGTCCAAGAGGGAGGAGATATAGGTATACAAATAGCTGATTCACTTCATTGTACAGCAGAAACTAACACAACATTGTAAAGCAATTATACTCCAATAAAAAAAAATTGATCATCAGAATTTGAAACTCAAAAAAATAAAATAAAATAAAATAATCTGTGTAACTGATGTTCCTAAAAAAAAATAGAAAACACAGATAAGCCAGGAGGAGAAAGCAAAAATCATCTGTTAACCTCTTGGCAAATATCTTTTTTCTATGATTAGATACATAGAGAATACTTTTGTTTTATTAATAAAATGTTCTCTTACTGTAAAAAAAAAAAAGTAATAGCACTTAAGTAGATCCATTTGTACCTTAAAATTGTACTGAAATTGACCAAGCATGTGACCATAAAATAGAAATTATTAGTGGGGTAAAAGCTATTTTATCCTGATTGGCAATGAATAGTTACCAAGATAAAAGACTTTTAAAAATCCTTCCTTGTAAGGAAAAAACAAAACAAACCCTACCCCTTCTAGGAGCAATTTGTGGAAGGTATAGTATAAGAAGGTATTCTTTAATTATCCATAAATAGAAAAACATGGATAAAAGATGAATAAATATTTTCAAATATTAAAATTTACAATAGCAATGTCAGTGGCTTTTTTATTGATTGAAAGTTGGCATTATGAGAAATTGATGCATACCATTTAGTTTACTAAAGTGGAAATTTAATAAATGGGATTCAAGTGACTCAAAAGATTTATGTTATTAATAACTGTTATTGACATTTGGGAGGAAAGAACCATCACATTAGTTTCTCATTTGATTTCGCAAGAGCCCAGTAAGTTCTCTACCATCATCACCATTCCCTTTTTACAGTTGATACTGATGTTAGAGGCAGGCCAAGATAAGAGTGGCTGGTAACTGATTTTAAACTCCCTGTTGGCCCCATTTTCCAAGAGGTTTAATTGGGGGCATCAGATGGACACGATTATTTACTTTTGTTATATCTCACCTACATTCAACTCCTGTTAGCTTAACCAAACTCGAGAAATTTTGTGGATTATAGGCAAGTGCTTCTCAAACTTTAACCCATGTAAAAATCACCTAGAAAGCTTGCTAAAACACAGATTCTCAGGCCCAAACCCTAAGGATTCTGATTCAGTAGGTCTAGGTGAGACCTGAGAACCTACATTTTAACAGGTTCTCAGGTGACGCTCTTGCTGTCAGTCCATGGTCCACTATTTTTATTTTTTTTTGAAGTATAGTTGATTTACAATGTTGTGTTAGTTTCTGGTGTACAGCAAAGTGATTCAGTTATATATATATATATATATATATATATATATATATATATATATATATATATATATACTTTTTCTTATTCTTTTCCATTATGGTTTATTATAGGATATTGAATATAGTTCCCTGTGCTATACAGTAGGACCTTGTTGTTTATCTATTTTATATATAGTAGTTTGTATCTACTAATCCCAAACTCCTAATTTATCCCCCCTGACTCCCTTTCCCCTTTGGTAACCATAAGTTTATTTTCTATGTCTGTGAGTCTGTTTCTGTTTCGTAAATAAGTTAATTTGTGTCATACTTTAGATTCCACATGTAAGTGATATCACTGTATTTGTCTTTCTCTTTCTGACTTACTTCACTTAGTATGACAATCTTTAGGTCCAGCCATGTTGCTGCAAATGGCATTATTTCGTTCTTTTTTATGACTGAATAGTATTCCATTGTATATATGTACCACATCTTCTTTATTCATTCATCTACTGATGGACATTTAGGTTGCTTCCTTATCTTGGCTATTGTAAATAGTGCTGCTATGAACATTGTGGTGCATGTATCTTTTTGAATTATAGTTTTCTCCAGATATATGCCCAGAAATGGGATTGCTGGATCATATGGCAACTCTACTCTTAGTTTTTGAAGGAATGGCCATACTGTTTTTCATAGAGGCTGTACCAATTTATGTTCTCACCAACAGTGCAGGAGGGTTCCTTTTTCCCATGGTCCACTCTTTGAGTTATAATGTTATATGCTACTGGTTTTATTTAATGTAGTGCCTAATAAAGGAATAGATTGCTAGAGCCATAAGGAGATATCCAACAGGTCAGCAATAATGGCTTTAATGCTAACAGGGCCATTTGGTGTGAGTGTGAGCTGAACAACTACCACTTCAGTTTGCTACCAGGTTTGACACCTGATACAAACCCACAACTCTGAGTATGAAAGCATCAGATGAGCAGGTTTTGCTGAACTCAAACTCATTGACTTGTCGAAACCATCCTCTCTTCCTCCTCCAAGCTTTCATTCCTTGGCCCATAAAGTCCGCTGCTTTGAAGGTAATGGGAAGAGAGTGTCTGTCTTCATTTCACCTCAAGGAAGGAGGAGTGATGTATCTAACTGATGAATTTGGGGAAAGGAACAGAACTGTTCTTAGCTTAGTTCTTTCTGCTTTTGGTATGGTGAGTCAGCAGGAAAAACAAATTATCCTCTTCTGCCAGGAAGGGGCTTGCCTTCCATGGGGGAGAATCTTATACTTGCGTTGGGGAGCTGAGTAGGTAGTCTAGTTCAAAACCGTTTAGCTGCTGTTGCAAACCACATTCTCCCATTGGGGTCCCAAAACAAAAAAACAGATGGTGCACTCAAATGAGGATAATTTGAAGAGGGTATATTTACAAAAGGACAACGTACAAAGATGGGAGCAGAGTGTAGGAAAAGTGCAAGGGATTGTGCCAGCACAGAGCTCCCCAACGTGGGTGGCCATCCTCCAATCTGTTGAGGGGCTGAAGAGAACAATAAGACAAAATGTTGAATTTGCTCTCTGCATGAGCTGAACATTGGTCTTCTCTTGCCCTTGGTATTCCTGGTTCTCAGACCTTCAGAGCCAGACTGGAATCTACAACATTGGTTCTCCAGCCTCTCAGGCCTTAAAACGACACCGCTGGCTTTCCTGGTTCTCCAGCTTTGCAGACAGCAGATTGCGGGATTTCTCAGGCTCCATAATCACATGAGCCCATACCTTAAAATAAATCCCAGCCCCACCCCCATCTCTTGGTTTTGTCTCTTTAGAGAATTCCCACGGATACAAATATGCTAGGGGAGTCCCACTCACATTATCTTGCCATTTTGGCGCCGCCCATTTCAATGCGTGCTACTCAATGGCATCTAACTGCAAGCAACTGCAACTCTTTGTCTGATGGATTTCTCAGACCAATAGAATCTACTTGACTTGCATACTGAGTCGCTGAAAGTGCAGACAGAGAGTGGGTTCTGCTTGAACCCCTCAGTCAATGACTGAAAGGAGTTGAAGGACAACTATCTCAGCCCCTTGCTCCTCAGGAATAATTCCAAGGCATCTTCTACACTATCTTCCAGAGTTCCCCAGTAGGATTGAGTCCTAGGTGTCCACGTTGGCAATATGCTTGATAGTACACTCTTTATTAGGCTCCTTGCCCTTCCTTGTCTCATTTCCCCATTGTCCTACCTGTACTTCTAAGGATTACCTCCCCAATAAACTATTTTACTCAAGTCTTTGCTTCAGGTCTGCTCTGGGTGCACCCGAACTATACCAGTAGTACATACAGGGTGAAAAGAATCAATAAATAATTGACTATGGGAGTCTAAGCATATTATTTAGAAACATAGAGGACAGCACCAGAAGAAAGAAGTGAAACAATTCAAAGTGATTGCTCCGGGGAGGGGTTTTGGGAAAAGGCTTGGGAAACAGGTGGGTAAGAAACAGCTGGTGTCTGTTAAAACTCTGTAATATTATTTGACTATTTGGTACATGTACATGTATCTCTTTTGTGAAGATAAAAGATAATATTAAAACATGCTTTTGATTTACTTTCTGAATGGAGCAGCAGGGGAGTAAAAGAAAAATAAAGAAATATAGGCTGATTAAGCTGGAGGAGGAAAGAAATTTCCTTGGGAAAAATGGGATCTTAGTAATCAGGCTAGAAAGATATGAAGAGAAAAATAATATACTAGAGGCCAGACAATCTATAAAGTATGGAAAGTCTAACCTGTTATAAATATAGGAGTATAAAACAGGGTGATGTTTTAGTCATGGCTAGCCCTTGAGAGGCTGATGGGGCCCAGAAGAAATGTGAAAGAGGAAGACTCAAGATTTCAGGGAGCAAACTAGAATGGCATTCCTTGAGAGAATTCAGATGCAAGAAGTACCGAACAGCATTCCCTTAAAGCTATAAATAGGATGCCCATAAAAGTGCAAACTGGGAAGTACCCCTTGGAGAATGAAATGGCTCTACCAAGTGGTAACAGAAAACTTGGACAACTTGGAGAGAAAATGTGTGAAAAATCAACATAGAATATACAAAACATTGTTAGGTACGTGAATTTCACAGTGATCCAGTTATCGTAGCATGAATCCAGAAACTGCCTGTTTTATGAGAGAACACATTCCAAAAATTCAAGAAGTAAGACATTCTGCTTCTAGAAATAGGTGAGTAAGCTCCTATGAGACCATAGATGATAATTATAAACTCCAGGAAAAATATAATAAATAACAATCTGAAGGTTAGAGAGTGAATAAAAGAAGATAGATTTTGGAAGGGAGAAGATGCTTGGAAGAAGAGAATGGCATACGGTGAATTTTCCATTGTTATGGCTTTCAGCCCAGGGATAGGCTGCAGTTGGCACCAGGCAGAGCAGCTAGAACTCTGATAGGAAACTCAGTTATTCTGCCCTAAAGAACCAGAAGACAGAGTGTAGAGAAATACAGCTGCAAGAAAATAAGAGAATTATCCCAGAAAGTGTTTAGATAGATGGAGTTAATAGTCTACACACATCTCTGCCAGACCCCTCAAGTCTAGATAACAATCAAAGAACTGAACAGAGATTTGAACTGCCACCTAAGGAATGGAGTTTGAACTTTGAGTCTGGCCAAGTCAATTGCCTGATAAACCAAACCCAGATGAGAAAAAGTGAAAAAGTCGACACTCTTCAGAAGAATTTATTACAATCTAGTCTCTACAATGTAATACAATGTCTAGGATACAGCCAAATACACCCAACATATAAAAACCAGGAAACTGTGACTCAGCCTCAAGAGAAACAACAATCAATACAGACCAAACCCAAAATGATTCAGAAATTAGAATTAGGAGACAAGAGTTTTAAAGCAGCGATTAAACTAGTTACAGATTGAAGAAGCTCAGCCAGGTCAAGCAAAATAAATATAAGGAAAACCATACCCAGATGAGAAAACCCACACCCAGCACATGATAATCAAACTGCGAAAAAGAAGAAAATAAAAGTCTCGAAAGCAGCCTGAGATAATCACCACATTTCATCTAGGTTATTGCTAACTTTGTATCTGAAACAATGCAGGACAAAATACAGTGGAGTGACATGTTTAAGGTGCTGAAAAAAAATGTATATCCAGTGGAAATATCCTTCAAGAATAAAGATGAAATCAAGACATTTTCAGATTTAAGAAAAGGAAGCTAAAACGATTCATCATCAGAAGTCCTGTACTACAAGAAATACAAAGGACGTTCTTCAGGCTGAAGGAAATGATACTAGATGGAAACTTGGATCCTCAGGAAGGAATAAAGAGCATTGGAAATAGCACAGAGCTGGGTAATTATAAAAGCCTCTTTTTTCTTCAACCTTTAAGAATTCATACAGTTTAGAGCAAAAGTTATAACACTGTCTTGTGGGACTTATACTATATGGAGATGCAATAAATAGGGCCATTATAGCATAAGGAAAAAGGGGGTAAATGCAACCTCTATGATTTCAAGGTTTCCTCATTTTACATAAAATAATAAAGAATAACCTAAGAGGGTCATAAAAAGTTAAGAATGATATTGTAATTGCTAGAGAAATTAGTTAAGACATTTAATGCAAAGAAGTATAGCCAAACAGCCAATAGATAGATTAAAATGGAATTCTAAAATATACGTGATTCATCCAAAAGAAGGCATAAAAGGAGAAATGGAGGAACAAATCAGCCACAAGAACAAACATAAAATGAATAACAAAGTGGTAGCATAAATCCAACTATATCAATTCAATGGAGAAAGGAGTCTTTTCAATAAAAGACACTGGAATCTGCATTATCCATATGTGGAAAAAATTGACCCCTAGCTCACACTGTACACAATTATTAATTTGCAGTGGATCAGAGATGAAAATATATAAGCTAAAATCATAATGCTTTAGAAGAGAATCCAGGAAACTGGATCCATGATTTGGGGAGAGGCAACATTTTCTTAGGATGCAAAAGCAATCACTGCTTTGGAAAGATGATAAATTAGACTTCACCAAAAACAAAGACTTCTGCTCATTAGAAGACACTGTTAAGAAAAAGAATAGATAAGCCACAAACTAGGACAAAACTGAGATTTATTTAGCAGAGGACTATTTATAAGGGTGTAATAAGGATATAGAGGAACCAAGAGAGATAGTGCCAGACCAGAGCTGGTAACAACAGAGGGCAGGGGACAGTTACCAGAAACCACAAAAAGAGACTCATATAGAAAAGGTCGCCTTGAGAGGAGCTGTGATCTTCAGACTGCAGAGCAGTGGCCTTTGGTCGAGGGACACAGCCAGCCTAAGGCAATCCCATAGGATGGGAGCCAGGGGCATAAATAGCCTAATATTACTCTCCTCCATTCTCTCCCACCTTTCACGATGGCTCCTTCTTGACTGAACCCAATCAGGAGACAAGGACAGGAAAGCTGGTTGATAGAATCATAGGAGACACTGTCAGGACCCTGCCCACATCACCTTGGCATCTACATTCCCATGTGATTTTTGTCAAAATCATATTTCATCATTTTTATCATATGATTACATAGGAATTGCCAACAAGACCATTCCAGAAGTTCCTACACACACAGTCAGATCCCTGGCAACTCTCAGCTCCCTGGCTCCTTCAGCTCTCTCACAGTACCCATCACAAGTGTAGGGATTCCAGAAAGCACACTGTTTGGCACAGCCCACGCACGGTGCCTAACAAGACTCCCTCCTGAGAAAGCTTGGAGTGACTTCCACACCCACAGCCTACAGCTGAAGATTTCCTTACCCCTCCTCACCCTGCTTTTTAACCCTGCACCTGATTATCCACCAGGGTGGAGTGGGCCAAGCAGATATCTATGTTTGCCAGTGATGTTTGAGAGGGGTTCTGGAATTGTAACCAACTGACTGAACTCAAATATGAATGTGAAATAGAGTAGAAGAGAATCAGGTAACTGGTAGTATTTGGACCGGAAAGCAGCTAAATCACCAACATAGTAGAGCATCAGAATAAGGTTAGATACTAATTTCTGAGGAGATTTAAAAAAATTAGATTTGGGCTTCCCTGGTGGCGCAGTGGTTGAGAGTCCTCCTGCCGATGCAGGGGACACGGGTTCGTGCCCCGGTCCGGGAAGATCCCACATGCCGCGGAGCGGCTGGGCCCGTGAGCCATGGCCGCTGAGCCTGCGTGTCCAGAGCCTGTGCTCCGCAACGGGAGAGGCCACAACAGTGAGGGGCCCGCATACCGCAAAAAAAAAAAAAAAAAAAAAAAAAAAATTAGATTTGCTCAAGCTCATCTGTTTCTTGAACCAATTTTTAGTTTTTCAGGAGACCTGCTGAGGTGTTGTGCTTTATCCGCATAACCCTGAGGAAACCTGAGCAGATCTCAGTTCCTTGCAGCCTTAAGCTACGCCATTGTATCTTTCTTTCAGTTAAGTGACAGCCATAAAAGAAAAAGGAGACGTATTGCCTCACGCAGTGGAACAATCTTGAAGTAATCAAGTGAAGTTTGGTCCAGCAGCTCAATTATATCACCGAGAACTTTTCTCATTGAATATCCCTTCGGCCATCTACAGTGTTGGCTTCATTTCCAAGTTTGAGATAGAAGTTTTCCTCTCCTGGTGGCAGCAATTTCAGCCCTTACAATTTTACAATCCAGTGCTTGGAGGAATAGGGAAGAAACTTCTGGTAGTTTCCACACATGTCTTGAGATTCACTCTCACTGAACCAACTCGTGAAATAGTCCCATCTGTGAACCAATCTCAAGGGCCAGGAGCATTGAAAGAGCTAATTGGTCAATGTTCCACAGCTGAAGTTACAGGTGGGCTCAGCTTTTATGGAACTTCACGACTTCCCAAAGATACTGGGGGCTATGAAGAATGGGATAGTGGAAAATGAATGCTTGGAAGTAACACAGTACCTACGTATGTCCACTACCTAGCCTAAATGGCTACCCAAATATATACCTCTTCTATTGGCTTATTGAGCCCTAGTATTCCAGCCTTAGAAAGTCCTTTGGTTAAGGCTTGGTCCTCTGCTAATGTGCAAGTATCCCTGCTACATAATACATTCAGACATAATCATCAATCATGGGCAGGTGTAGATTTGTGAAAGGGAGAGAGCACTCAAAAGCATGAGAGGCTTCAATACCTGAAAAGGAGAAGAAACTACCAGAAGGAGAAGTGAAGAAGAGACTTAGGATGCTAATGACAAATTGTGTCTCATTTTTAAAAGTGGATACTTTTTTAATGGTCAAAATTATTTCCCAGTACCCACAATAAGGTTCCTCGCAGCTGCACTGAGCAGGCAGTGTCATCTCCAGTCTGAGAACGGCTTTAGGAATTCACAGACCACTCTAGATACTTGAGTCATTTTTTATTAAACTCTGGTGGGCCATTCCAAAGAAGGAAGATGGGTTTGTCCCAGGACTTTTCTCTCTACTCAACTGAAATAAACGAGATCTGTAATCAGCCATCTTCTTCCTGCCTCCTAATAAAATACACAGACATACACATACTGTTAAAAGTATTCCATTCTCTCCTGGGTCAAAATCCGTACAGAAAAGATGCTTCATGCAATAATCCTGGAGGCCCCCTAATGTGCCAGTTCAGAGTTATGAGCATTTTAATGAGGCATCAATAAGGTACATTTATCCCTAGTTCATGCCTACCCTGCTTCCCATTACTCTTCTCCCACCCTGAAAGGCCTAGGAACAATTTGGATCAAAGCAAGCTAATAGAACTCAAACTTGATAAGCTGATAAGCCAATAGGACACAAGACATAAATGTCGACTTATTCTTTTACTATAAAAATTTAAAAGTTTGTCCTACTGTATAGCACAGGGAACTCTATTCAATATCCTGTGATAAAACATAATGGAAAAGAATATGAAGAAGAGTGTATATATATATATATATATATATATCTCTATATCTGAATCACTTTGCTGTACAGTAGAAATTAGCACCACATTGTAAATCAACTATACTTCAATAAAATAAATTTTTAAAAATTTAAAAGTTGAGATACCTTGAAAATAGAATAAGTAAAGAGTATGTTTTTAAAAACTAGGCAAACAGTTTGGGCTGTTGGCACATTATTATCATTTATTTTTTTATCTTTTGGTTGCATCAGGTCTTAGTTGCAGCTTGAGGGCTCCTTAGTTGTGGCTCGTGGGCTCCTTAGTCGTGGCATGCAAACTCCTAGTCTTGGCATGCATGTGGGATCTAGTTCCCTGGCCAGGGATCAAACTCCCGTCTCCCGTACTGGAAGGCAGATTTCCTAACCACTGCAACACCAGGGGAGTCCCTGGCACACTATTTTTGATTTAAAAATTTTAAAGTATAGGTTTCCACTGATTTACAATAAAGACAGACACCCTTATAGTTTGTTTAAATGTATATGTTTCAACAAATTAAATATCCACATGGAAAACAATGAACTTCAATTCATAGCTCCCACCATATACAAAAATTAACTCAAGATGGATCATAGACCTAATTATAAAATCTAAAATTTCTGGAAGAAAATATAGGATATTTTTGTGACTATTCTTTAGGTAAAGATTTCTTGAACGTGATACCAAAAGCACACTCCATAAAAGAACAAAATGAACTTCACCAAAATTAAAAATTTCTGCTCTTCAAAAGACACAGTTAAAGGAATAAACAGACAAACCACGGACTGGGAGAAAATATTTGCAAACCATATATATATGATAAAGAACTTATATTCACAATGTATAAAGAACTCACAATAACACATTTTTCAAATGGGCAAAAGAAGTGAACACTTTACCAAAGAAGATATACGGATGGCAAATAAGCTCATGAAAAGATACTCAACATCATCAGTCAATAGGAAAATGCAAATTAAGACCACGGTGAGATACCACTTCACATTTATCAGAATGGCTAAAATTAAAGCCACTGACCATACCAAATGTTACTGAGGATGTGGAAGAATTAGAACATCACAGACCGCTAGTGGGAAAGTAAAATAGTACAAAACATTAGGAAAAGTTTGGGAGTTTCTTATAAAGTCAAACGTATACCTACTATATAACATAGTTATTCCATTCTTATTTATTTACCTAAAGGAAATGAAAGGATATGCCACACGAAGACTTTCCCACAAATGATTCATAGCAGCTTTATTTGTAATAGCTAAAAATAGAAACAACACAAAGGTCCATCCACAGGTAATAAATAAACAAATGGTGATATACCAACATAACAGAATACTATTTAGCAATAAAAAGGGAGGAACTCTTGATACATGAGGCATAAGTACAATTAAAACAATTATGCTGAGCAAAATAAGCCAGGCCAAAAAAAGAGCATATAACGTATGAGATAATTTACGTAACATTATAGAAAACGGAAACTAGTATAGTGACAGAAATTGGGTCACTGGTTGTCTGGCAGTGGGAAGGGGTAGGGAGGACAGAAGGAGGGTTCACAGAGGGGCACAAAGAAGAAAATTTTGGGGGTTATGCCTTTGTTCTGCATCTTGACTGTGGTGAAAGGTATACACATGTTAAAACATCAAACTGTACACTTTAAATATGTGCAATTTACTGTATATCAATTGACCTCAGTAATATATTAAATAAATAAATGCAATTTAAATATACATTTGTGGAAAATATCCAGCCATATTGTCCTTTGACAATATTTGCTGAACCTTCCATGCACTGAGGCTATAAAAATAGGCGTGAGTTGTAACTCCTATACTCTAAAGGCTTTGGAAGTTGTTGGAGAGTTCTAATTTTGGACTTGTGGAATGGAGTTGTTTGTGGGACATAATTACATAGATTTAGGATCTAGAAGTCTAGAGCCAAGGACAGAGCTGTGAGCTGAAGATAAAGATACTGGAGTTATCATTCGTACAGAGCAAATGAAATTACTTACATGGAGGAGGTCATCTAGAAATAGAGTAGAGACTCAGGAGTGAAAATACTGAGGACAGAACACTGGGAGTACCAACATTTAAGAGGCAGGAGAAGGAAGATGCCCTAGTGTGAGACGGGAAAGAGACCATCCCAGAGCTTGAATGAGCTCAGAGTGATAACACAGGGGAGTAGAGTGTTTTCACAAGGAGGACAGTGTCAGATCACTCGAGGAGGCCAGGGAAGATAAGGGGTAGACACTGTCAACTGATTCTGGCACATAGGAAGTCTCTAGTGACCTTGGTGGAGAGAGACACTTCGTGTGTCATTGCAGAGAAGAAGCCAGACACCAGTGCTCTAATATTCTCACCTTGCAGTTTGGTTATTATAAAGGAGGCAGAAAAGAAGCAGTTGGACATTTGAATCGTCCCTTCTCAGGATGTTACAGCACACTGGAGCACTGAAAAGATGACGTCTGTGTGTCTAGACTTCTAGCTTTTATTTCTCTGCTTTTTCTTTTCCCCAGATAAACACAGTCATACTCCTAATTTTGATCAGAATTCATGGCAGTCGTCACTTCATTATTGTTTTTCCCCTTCACTCAAACCCCTAGGTCACTTACTTCTTTCTAGCTCCATCTCTCCACTTCATGCTGCTAGAAAAGGTGGTCCATGTCCATCGTTTCCACTTCCTCACACTCCCTCTGCTTGTCACCATCTTCAGGCATCCAGAAATTTGGTCCTGATATGTTGGGGGGGTGGGCAGGGAAAGGGTTGTACTGTCAGATCAGGGGTAGCCTAGAGAGTTTGGTCGCTAAGCTGTGAGAAGCTAAGTGTGGTTTGATTTTCCAGCCGAGAACTATACTGAAATGTCTGAGCTCTTCACAACCAATGCTCTTTACTCTTTAGTATAATGACCTACCTGTTCCCTTGCCCTGAGATGGCCCTTTTCTGCTAACAGCTGCAAGCACTTGATCGCTATCTGTAGACCATCTGTTCTGCTTGTGGCTTACTGGCTAAAGGGGATCCTTGGTGGAAGTCTTTCAGATTTGGATTTAAGTAGCTCTCTTTCAGAGAAGTTGACTTTGAGTAGGCTTGTTATTTTAGGTTTTATCTTATGTCCTAGTCTCAGTAACTGTACTTCCTCCTTCTTCCTCACCTTGTACTAGAATTTTTGGAACAAAATCCCCACTCTGCTTCCTATTCCTTAGTAGCTGGCTTATTAGCTGGCTGTATCAGACAAGAATTTCAATCGGTACGGAAACACATCTGGTCTGAGGTGAGCGGATCCTCACCCTACTTATACTGCAGCATCTTCCCCCCTTCTCCTCCTTGTCCAATCAGTCATCATCTCTGGGATACGCCCCTGCGTCCAAGCCTTTCATCCCCAGTTTGGTAACTAGATTGCTACCTTCCAGAATTTCTCCTCTTTGTGGCCTCCTTGGCTCAAAATCAGTTCTGGCTATAAGTCTTCAGTCTTGGACTTCATCTTAGAAAATCTGATTTCTTGACTTTCTCCTTCACCTGCCCTGTCAGACACTCATTCTCATTAGTAGCATCTCCCGGCTCCATTCTGAGACTACTCGTAAACAAGTTAGTTTATCTCCAGGGATTCGATGGAGCAAGCTTATGCTGGCTTGATAGAGCCAGCTGTAAAATATAAATATATAGTAAGATAAAATAAACATAAATATATAATGTTGTCAAACTGTTGGTACCTTGAAATTGCCCATGGTAGGAGTATTTGTAATATGGAAATCGGCAAATGCTACAACTGGGGCCTTTTCCCCTTCTTAAAGGTGGTTTACTAGCACACCAGTGCTTGTTTCTCCCCATAATTGCCCCTGCAGAATTGCACACGCAGTGGACAGCTCTAATTCCAGATCCGCCAGATTTCAGTCTACCTTAGCCTCCAGCTGCAGAGAACCCTTTTATACCCACCTACATCCAGGGATTTGACATTTTGTTTCCTACTTTAAAACATTCACTTTTAACATTTAATAATGGAATATATATTTTGAAAATACCTTCGGGACTTTAACTAGACGTATCCAAAACTACTGACCACACTATTTGAGAATGCTAATGCAGTACATCTGTGTCTTCAGAATAGATTTAATCACACGAAGCAGTCATTCGTGGGGGGGAACCTACCTACTCTGATGTTTCAGTATAGGGAATTCATGTGTCAGTATCATAGATGACTCATCACAGAATATTAACTTCTGTGAACTTCAGAGTGGAAGAAAGAGGACCAGTTAATTATTATAGTTATTTCAGAAAGGCTGGTACAGACTGTGTGGTGATGAAACTGCATGAGCCAACCAAAGCATCAAGTTGTTTGCCTTTGACAAGATTCTTCTAAGATCATGCTGTTAGTTCATATTGATCTGGAGTTCTGTTACATATTTCTTCCATTAATAGCAATGAAAAATAAATTATTACTTATCATTGCAGTATTGTAGTAAATAAAACCATTCAAAACACGGAAGGAAAACAATAATAAAAAGGATGTTGAAAGGCTGGGGACCATTAGACTATGAAGTTTTAAAGAGCATGCCAATTTTTTATTTTAAAAAAGCTAATATTTAGTTACTATAAACACAGAGAGGTTGCTAGTTTAGTGACTAGACACACAGGCTCTGGAGACAGACTGCCTGGATTTGTATTGGGGCTTTGTCACTTACTATATGATGTGGGGCAAGTTACTTAATATCTTTGTGCCTCAAGTTTCTCACCCGTAAAATGGAAAAAAAAGCACCTACCTCACGTGATCGTTGTGAAACCAAAATGAAATAGCACATAAGGTGCTTAGAATGGTGTCTGACATGTAATTAATTAATTAATTACAATTAATTAATTAATATTTGCTCTGTGTTCATTATTTATGCTATTTCTGGAGTGCTTACAATGTGCCAGGAGCTGTACTACATGCTTCATATTCAATCTCCTATAACCCTCTGAGGTAAAAATTAAACCCATTTTATGAGTAAGGAAACAGACTCTCAACGAAATGCTGTAACTTTTCCAAGGTCTCATGGCCAGTAAGTGAAAGAGCTTGGCTTGATGTATTTTAGGAGTTTTCATTTAAATGATAGAAAGATGTAAAACCACAGCTTGTATTGGAATCCAAGCCACCCGGATATTTAGTATTCTATTGGGAAACGCTTCCTTCATAGTCAACCAAACCCTTGCATGCTGTGGCATAAACTATGCTGGTTCTGTCTTCAGCAGAGACAGGAACGTTCATCAACATCCCTGTGCTTCCACTTGAAGACTGTTGCTAAGTTGCCCTTCTGACTTGGTTCTGTGTTCTCTTGGTTTTAAAAACACACAACTCCCATAGGCCTTCCTCATGAACTCTATTTATTAACCATAGAATAATCTCCACAGAAGTATTTCCATTTTCTCTAACTGTAATTTTTAACTTAGACTTTAAATCTGAAGTTCATTATTAATGTAAGTAGGGCACAGTATCCTTTGGCTGAACTTGCTTCACTCATGAAGTAGCTGCATGTAAGGACTCCCCCATTTTGGACTTCCTTATTCCACCATCCCATCTAGAAGCTTCTATCCACAATGTGCCACAATATACTTAATAAGGATTTTTAAATGTTTCAAGTTTTCATGCCACTTTGTTTCACAGGGCTGAGTCTAGATTCACTTATATTTAGTTGTGCAATCAGGAAGACGAATGGCAGTGTGGACCGGCACTCTTTACAAGATAGATGTTGTTATCCATTCAATCACCTTGTCTGGGTCAGGCACGGTGCTAGACACAGGAACAAAAGACACAGTCCCTGCTCACAGCTAGTGCTGAAGTCTCATCAGGGAGATAAATGCCCAATTACCTCATTATTACATTAGAGAAATGCACAGGTATCAACAGGAACCCAGGGAAAAGGGCAGGAAGACAGCATGGAATGCAGAGGTGCGGGGTCTGATAAAAAAATCCTGGGTAACTAGTCAGAGAGCCAGGCTCTGACCCCACTTTTACTATTAACGTCATTATTATGCCATCAGTTGTTGTTGAATTGTCCTTGCTTTCCTGCCCTGAAAAAATAAAAAAAAGAAAGAAAAAAGATATGTTGGGGTCCTAAGCCCCAGTAGCTCAGAATGTGATCTCATTTGGAGATAGGGTCTTTAATATGAGGTCAGTAGGGTAAGCCCTAATCCAATATGGTTGGTGTCCTTATAAAAAGGGGAAATTTGGACATAAAGACAGATGCATATGGAGGGAAGCCAATGTGAAAAGACACAGGGAGAAGTCAGCCATCTATAAGCCAAGGAGAAAGGCCTGGAACAGATCCTTCCCTCACAGCCCTCGGAGGAATCAACGCGGCTGACACCATGATTTCGGACTCTTAGCCTCTGGAGTGTGAGACAATAAATTCCTGCTGTAAGCCACCCACCTCGTCTGTGGTACTTTGTTATGGCAGTCCTAGCAAACTAATGCACCATTTCCTTGTTACCAGCATACCCCCATGTCTCAGGTTCCACGCCAGGCAAGGCCAGTCCCACATGTGTGAAGATCTGGGCAAAAGTGCTCAGAGTACAACCAACAAGAAAAATGCCTGAATCTGCCTGCCTTTGGCTCATTCCTATGCTGTGACCCAGAGGAATCACGAGATTTCTTTAAATAGTGGGTTTGGGTTTACAACAAGTTTCCTTTGTCCTCTCTGGTGTGGTATCCAAAAGCGGCACCGGTGGGCTTTTGTTTATAAGGTAAGTAATATACAACAATGTGGGGAATTTTAGTGTACAAGCTATATCCAAGAGATAAAACTTTCTTTTAAGTAACACATCAACAAGGCATTACTTAAAATAAATGGTTAATAAACGTACAAGATGTTCCATCTCACTACTAATCAGACTTGTGACAAAACTACTCTTGGTCAACAGAAAATGCTAATACACATCAGAGAACGAATGAATGAAGGCATCCTGAATTAGTGACAGTGTGTACACCTATAACACACACCGGGGCCATTTGTCTTCCTGCTGGCACAACTAAGGTTGAATGAACCTCAAATTATCTTCCTAGAATACACAGTGACATGTAACCTTTAAAACCAAAAAAAAAAAAAAGAACCCCTTCTATTAGGTATATATTCATTTCAGCTCCTGAGAAGAGAAGATTTTTAAAAAAATCTGAAGAAGTGAAAAGATAACCTAATATTTAGCACCTGTATAGACTAAGAAAGTTCAGCCAAGGGACATCATTTGTTTTTTGTGTTTCCAACATGTTTTGCCCTCAGGCCGGCAAGGTTATCCTTTCTCTTCTCACCCCAAGTTTTCCTCTTTCCTGGAAAATTTCCAAGCAGAACCCCTGGTTCCAGATCATAGCCACTCAATCTGCTGCCATTGGAACGCCACGGGAGTGACTCATGCCTTTGGATGTGCCTCAGCAGGTCTTCAACAAGTCTTTGTTCCTCTGCCCATCCATCTCTCAACCTCTCGGCGTTGGCCAGGGTCCACAATGGGCTTTTCTTTCAGTCTCTCTTGACTTCTGTCCTTGTACCTTTTAAAGAAATTGTAATTATAAAAATTATATACAAAGGGAAAAAGAGAAGTGTACAAAGTTAAAAATGGAAAAGCCCTACCCCAGCGGCTACCAATGTCAACAGTGTGCCTATCCTTTAAGATACGTAGATTTCCACCCTCCTTGCCCTCTTTTTAGAGCACGTACTGTACATATTGTTCTGACTTGCTCTCATCACGCAAAAATATATCATGAACACAATTCCATGTCAACACATGCATAGCTCCCTGGTTTTCAACAGTTATTTACTATTCCACAGTGTACATACACTCCATTTTTTTTAACAATTCCTCTATTCATAAATGTTGAGGTGGAGTCTAACTTTTTTCCTCCTGCAAATAATACTATAATATTTGTATTATATGTATATAGACATACATGTAAATATATTTCTGCACACTTAGTATTTCTGTAGGAGAGACTACTTGTAGTGGAAATGCATGGTCAAAATATATATGCATTTTTAATATTTACAGATAATACAAATTGCTTTCCAGAAATGTTTATCAATTCATACTATAGTCAGTAGAGTATGAAAGTTGTTATGTTTTTATACACACTCACAAACACCTTATATTAAAACACTTCTTTGCTAATCTCATAAGTAAAAAATGCTGTCTTGTTCTTATTTACACTCTGATCATTGATGAGGTTGAATATGTTTCTATATGCTTATTGGCACATATTCCTTCTTTTGAAAAATTACCTCTTCATATCCTGTGTTCGTTTTCTTATTTTGCTGGTTCTCTTTTTTGTATTGATTTCTAGAAGCTATTTGTTATTTTGCATATTAACTCTTTCCTATTGTGTATATATGTTGCGTATAGTTTCTCCCATTAGTTAATATTGTTTATGGTTCCTGTCACTGTATAGAAATGTTTGGGTAGTTTATTTGTTTTGTAGTCAAATCTGTTTAATCTTTTCTGTTATAGTTTCTGGGGGTTTTATCATGATATTTCTAACTAGTTTTATTAAGATAAGCAATACTGTAAAAGAGTTTCCTACATTTTCTTTTAGTATTTTATAGTTTTCTTTGTTTAGATTATTAAGCCATCTGGAATTTTTTCTGGAATCTGGAATAAGATAGCATATTAGTTATGCTTAACTCATCAGAAGGCTGCTTTTTTCACTCAGATAACATTTCAATGTGTGTGTTCAGCAAGTAAATACCATAGAGTGACTCAGAGATTCAGGCTCCCTCCATCCTGTGTTTCTACCCTCCTCTAGGTAAGGAGTCAGCAAATTACCACCCCCAGGACACGTAGACCCACTGCCTGTTTTTGTAAATAAAGCGTTATTGGAGCACAACCATGTCCATTTGTTTACAAAGTGCTTATGACTACTTTAAAACAGCAGATAGTTATGACAGAGACCTCATGATCCACAAAACCTAAAATATTCACCATATGGCCCTTTATAGAAAAAGTTTGCTGACTCCTACTCTGGAGTCTCAGAACCCTTCGTTTCCATATGGCAGATGGAGACTGAGAGATCATGCAGGAGGTTTTCCACGGTTGGGGCTGGAGGTGGAGCACAAAACTTTCATCTACATTACACTGGGCGCAGTTCAGTCACATGGCCTCACCTCACTACACAGGAGGTTGAGAAATGTGAATTAGTTGTGCACCAGGGAGAAAAGAGAAACAGAGTTGTGGAATTATTAGCCATTCTCTGCCACAGTATGCCCTGCAATTATTTGTTTCTTTTTCCCTCCCTACTTGTAATCAGAATAGGCTAGATTATACTGCAGAAACAAACAACCCCTAAATCTCAGTGGTTTAAAACAACAAGGTTTATTTCTCACTCATACTCCTGTCCAGGAAGGGAAGGTCAGCAGGGGTGGCATTGCTCTTTATCATCATGCACTGCAGTCCAGCGGAGCAGCTACCACCAGGCACCTTGCTGATTGTAGTGCTACAGGGGAAAATAGAACACACACTAGCTGTTAACTTCTGCCCAGAGCTGATTTCATTGGCTGCAGCAAGTTGCAGAGCTACCCTGTACTTCAGTGTGCTGGGGACACACAAACCTACCATATGCTTTGAAGAAAGCAGAGCTGGAATATTTGTAAACAGCTCTAATGAACACCACACTCACACACACAGAACACATTCAACTCCTCCCGAAGGGAGATCCCTCAGATTGTACCCAGTCCCTGCACCTAGTCAAAGTCAAGGATCTCTAGATGAAAGGCCTTCCAGTAGGTCTGGATAGCGGCCTGGAGCCCAGCGGTCAGTGGTCTGGAGCCTAGCAACTAAAAATCACTCTCTGTCTCCATACTTACTCGGATGCCAAAATTCTGATAAAGACAATTGACCATGGCCTAAAACTGGCTTCTGGGATCTGAGCTGCTTCCATGAATGTGAACCCTGCTCTGAATGGCCATGGCTAGAGAATCAGGACAATCTAGGAGATGGAAAATAGGAAATATGGCATTTTGCTGAAATCTTTCAAGGAAAAGGTCAGCCTCATTGCAGGATATGCATTTTTCCCCCACGCTTACAATTATGCACATCAGATAAGGGGTGTAAGTGACAATATGGAGGAAAGCAGCAGACACAGATTAAAAATACCTATATGGAAATATTATAATATACAAACTAACATACTCTGTTCATCTCTCAGAAAATGTCTACTCTTTTTTTTTTTCTTTGGTACACGGGCCTCTCACTGTTGTGGCCTCTCCCGTTGCGGAGCACAGGCTCCGGACGCGCAGGCTCAGCGGCCATGGTTCACGGGCCCAGCCGCTCCGCGACATGTGGGATCCTCCGGGACCGGGGCACAAACCTGTGTCCCCTGCATCGGCAGGCGGACTCCCAACCACTGTGCCACCAGGGAAGCCCAGAAAATGTCTACTCTTAACGATTCTTGTTTGTTTGCTGAAGAAAAGACTTTCACTTTTCCATTTAGCTTAGAAAATAGTAAAATGAGATTCACAGATTATAATCATAGAGAATCATTTTGAAAAAGAGTCATGTTAGCATTATACAGATAACCTTCTGATCAAAATTTCAAATAACGTAATTTTTCAAATAAATTCTCAATATCTGGTGTCAGCACCAATACATATCTTTTTCATATTTTATTTCTTTGGATTTTTATATCTCCACGTAATTATAGGAATGTAATTCATATATTTTAAAAATCACTTATGCTTGACTCATCAAAATACTGCTTTGTTAGTTATATGGTGTCCAAGAAATTTTCAAATGCTTATTGAATAAACCCTCTCTCCGAGAAAGTTTTCACTTTTTTTTTCCTAAGAGTAGATTAATTTGAACAGCAAAAGGTTTAAGTTTTATTTGAAACTCACTGTGTATAAACTTTTAAAAGCCTGATTTCTTTTGCTAGGTCCCTTAATAACCCTTGAAAGTTGTAATTATTTTCTTTAGTTACTTTATAATTGTCTTTTCATGGACTAGGCGTCCACTCCATTCCCAGTAGAAAATTAGTTTTAGTCTAGTTTGTGGTACAGTGGCTACTACTATACACCCATTCTCCATTTATTTATTTTTCATCAAATTCAATGCTTTAATATTTTCACTCTCCATATACACACCAGTTATTCTTGTGGTTACTACCTACTTACTGGGAAACAGCCCTTAAAGGTAAAAGGCCATGTATGGGCTTCTGAAAACCCTTTCTTCCCTCTGGTCATATTCAGGTCTTGAAGGCTTTCTTCTTTCAGACTTTACTAAACAAATTAGATTTGGAGTCCTAGGAAGTAATGAAGTGGTAGAAGAAAGGAATGAAGACTGAGTTCAATGTTCTTTCCAAAGCCCTTCCTAGGAAAACAATAATTTATTACTCATTTTGGAATTCTAATTATGAGGAGAAACTCCCCAAAACTTAAGTGAATTATTTTGCCAGAGGACCTAAAAAGTGCATCAAATTCCAAGTCAAATTGTTACAAGTTACCTTTCCATCTTAATTCAATAAGCAATATGATGTTTATCCTTTATATTTACATGTAATATGGCTTCTAGAAGCAGATTTTCCTTTCTGTAGCATAGGGGGGCCAGATTGTATAGGTTCAAACCCTCCCTCTAACATTTCTCCTCTCCATGCCTCAGTTTCTTTATTAAAAAAGTTCAAAAATACTACCTACCTGATTGAACTGTTTGAAGGATTAAACAAGTTAATACTGGACTTCCCTGGTGGCGCAGTGGTTGGGAGTCCGCCTGTCAATGCAGGGGACACGGGTTCATGCCCCGGTCCGGGAAGATCCCACATGCCGCGGAGCGGCTTGGCCCGTGGGCCATGGCCACTGAGCCTGCGCGTCCGGAGCCTGTGTTCCGCAACGGGAGAGGCCACAGCGGTGAGAGGCCCGTGTACCGCAAAAAAAAAAAAAAAAAAAAAAAAAAAAAAAACAAGTTAATACTTATAAAGCACTTACAAATATTTTTAAATAAATTATATGATCCATACACCCATCCAGTGCAACAAGAACCGCCACCACAAGTCACAAAAGAAAATAGGTTCCTTGGCTTTCGGCTCCTTTATCCCTTATTAGGGCTGTGCTTTGTCCACAGGGGCACACTATGTTAGAACATTTGAACTTTACCAGAAAGGTGTTTGTATCTAATTTCAAATTATGAATTCCTAAACATCGGATCATATACCATTCTGCTGTACACTCAGGGGCCCCTTAGAGTTTGGAGCGCGAGAGGCGTTAAGTAACTCCGGCCTGCGTATTTGCAAGGGGCTTTGACATCCAAGGAGCCGCTGAGAATCGGTTATTGGTATTGAGAAAAAAGGAGGTTAAGTCACCCTGAAAAAACAAAACAAAACAAAACTGGAGAGATGCCTGCATTTCACTCTACTGCCTCTGGAAGAGGTGTGTTATCTAAAGTGCTTCCATCATGAATAATGATTGAGAAACTGCCTTTACTCTCCCGACTACTGTACTCCCAGGCAGAAATCCATGGGCTGGTGCCCACGGTGTCTATCTGGAACTTCGTTATCACGCACGTTTAGAGCAACCCGTCCTCCAGCCTGAAAGGCAGCGAAAGGGAGGAGCCGGGATACTCCCGGTTAGCCGCGTTTCTAAGGTCAGACCCAACCAAACCCAGTACCGCGTCTGGTTCTTCAGGTTATTTCGGAATCGGCTACCTTTGTTTACATTTTGAGCTTGGCTCAGCACCAGAAAGCATCAGTGCTTTCTAAAAATAAAAGCATCTTGCATTTGTAGACGATGCTGGGGGGAGCAAAGTTCATTCTCCTGGGTACGGGAGGATGTCTCTCCTGCAACACGTGCGGGGTGTGGCAAAACCTTTGAATAACAGTGGCAGTTTAAGTGAGGCGGGGGTTCGGGGAAAGGCGAGGAGGTTGGTGTGGGGCAGGCAAAGCGCGGAAGCTGTACGGGGATTCTTCTAGAAAGTGGGGTGGGAAAGGAGCTAGGGAGGGCGTGTGGAGGGAAGGGATCTGTGTCAGAACGTGCGTGTGAGCGGATACAAAACCCGAGAGAGGCGTGAGCAGCGCTGTGTGTGCGAGCGGGAGCGAGGGGCGCCGGCTCGGGGTGTGTGCGCCTGGGTGAGTGACACCGAGGGGCGGGCTGGCCGGCCGGCCGGCGGGCGGGGGCAGCCTACGAGGGGCGGGAGTGTCCCTGCGTGGAGCGGGCCGACCCGGAGTTGTGTCAGTGAAGGAATCTAGCCCGGGGGCCGAACCGGCTGCGCCCTCCGCCGCGAGCGCCGGCTGCGCGGGGCGAGCTCCGGACGGCGCGCGGCCCAGGCAGCGGCTCCTGCTCCGCCCGCCCTCCGCGCCGCAGGGGCCGCCACCGCCGCCGCGCCTCCACCGGCGACCGCGCCCCCGATCCCTGTTCCCCGGCCCGGGACGGAGCGGACGGCGCTTGGCACAGAGGTAAGCCCGGGATCCCCGGCCGCCGCCGCCGCCCGGGACCCCCTCCCCGCCAGCCCGCCGGGCCCGGGCCGGGACGCGGGGCTCGGGCGGACGCGGTGGGGCCTGCGCGGCCGGGACGGTGACTGAGCCTGGGCCGCGCCATCCGCAGCCTGGGCCGCCCAGCCCCAGCCGCCTCCCGGGGCGCTGGGTGTGGCCCCCGCTCGGCGCCGAAGCGGGCTGGCCGAGCGGACCGGACGCGGAGGTCGCCGTCCTTCCTTTCTCGGGCCGGCACGGGCGAGCTAGTCGGCTGGCGGGAGGAGGCGCCGGGTGCGGCGCAATTCGCGCGCCCGGGGCGAGCGTGTGGCCGCCGCGCTCCGACGTGGACCCGCCCGCCCCGGATCTGAATCGGCCGCGGTCCCTCGCCTCCCCTCCCCCGCGCGAGAGTCCCCTTCCACCCGCCCGGCGGACGGAGACCCACCCCCTCCCGCTCCGAGCCGCCTCCGCCGGCAGCGTCTCGCCCTTGATCGCCGCCCGGCCCGGGGGCCGCGGGTCCGGGGAAACCCGCGCCCCTTGGGCGCCAGGCGGGAGTAGGATGCGGCGACCCCCGGTGCCAGCAAAGTCGCCGCAGTTGCCCGCGGCGTGACAGGAGTAGATGCCGAGCGACCCGGCCGCGGGACGAAGCGGTCGCGCTGCGGCGTCTGAGCGGGCGGACCCGGAGTCGGCCGACAGCGGCCCAAGCCCAAGACAGCGGTGGCTCCGGAGATGCGAGAGGGTCTTCCCGCTCTCTCTCCATGCTCGACTTTTCCGAGTCTTGGAAGATCGGCCTCGCTCTCTCCCACTCTGTTCGGCGGTTAATACTTACTGCAGACGTAGGAGGTGAAGGGCTGAGACTTTACCTGGACGGGGATGCGACTGAAACCTCCCATCTTCTCAACTGGAGGTTTCCTCCTCTTGGGGGTTTGGTGTGTGTGTTTGTGAACTTCCTGAGCCTTCAATTCCCAGCAGTCCAGGTTTTAGCAGATGCCAAGGTTTTGGAAACCTGACATGTAAAGATTCTTTCTGTGCAGCATTTTCTTTTGAGTGTATTACAGAATCTGTAGGTTGAGAGCTAGTGAAAAACCTTGAACTTCAAACACAGTCTCTTTCTTTACATAAAATATTATGTGTAATATTTTTCACTTATTTACATTTAAAGAAATATTATATTGAAAACTTTTACCAATCGTCTTGCAAGTAAGAAAAAAAAAAACGACTCTGAAATTTTAGAACCTATGCAGAGGAAGAAGCTTTATGCCAGTATTGAAAAGGGTAAGGTCGTGTAACCTTTATGACCGGTTTAGTTTGTCTTCAAGGAACGATTCATTGCCATTATGATTGATTTTGTTTTCTAGAGATAAAGCAGATGTGCAATATGGCAGGGAAAAGAAGGGACAGGAAGTCAGAAATTGCTTCATTCTGGAAAAGAAAGAAAAGAATATTCAAGTAACAAATACAGTGACTTTGAAAGATACTCTGAAAGTGAAGTCTGCAGTTGCCTTCTGGATAAAGTATTTGATTGGCCTTATCAAATTGTATCAACCAGAAAGCAGTGTGTTGTATGGGTGGGGGCAGTTTTTAATCAAGTAATTGTAGTGTTTTTTTTTTAATTGTAGTGTTTTTTAAAAAATCTGTGTATGAAAATATTTGTTGGAGCTCTAAGTGGGGAAAAATCAACTTTGGGAATGATTTTCTATTTGGACAAGGCAAATACTGCTGCAGTCTCTAATTAGAGTTTTGGATTAAACTCAAGCTTTGTTAAAATCTATTTTATGGGGCAGCAGAACAAAAAATATGTCCGATTCTTTGTGTGGCTTTAAACACACACACACACACACACACACACACACACACACACACGACTAGCTCCAAAGGATAATTTGCATAAAAATACAATCACTTGAATGCAGGGAATATTTCAGAGGACAGTAAAAAAACCTCAACATCTGGGGAAGGAGTATATTAATTGGAAATTTTCTTTCTTTCTTTAATCCTTGCCTCTGAAAATATTAAATAGTTTTTCTAGGAATCAACTTAGTTTAAAGTACTTAGGCAAAATGATCAAGACTCCTTTTGTATTCGTTTTGTTTTAGGGAGCCCCATAATGAAAGCCTTCAATTGACTGTTTCTGTGCTTGCACTGATTTTCAAGTGGCCTTTGTGGGGATAGGTGTCTGTGGGCTTGTGAGGCTGCTTGGCCAACCGCTGTAATGATCAGGAAAAGAAAATGCTTAGGCCACACCATTTCAGTCTTTGATGCGCTGCCAATAGGAAGCGTCTCAAAGACCTGCTTTGCCGTGCAAATGGAAATACTTTCCATCAGAAGTTAAGCTTTAGAAACGTTTCATTTTTGGTTCTAAGTTTTATCAGTTTCTCAGCCTCTGATCATAGAGTTGTGCTGTTGTCATCAGTGAACATTCATTTATGGCTTTTGTGTTGAAGGCACCTAGGTGGTCTTCATCCTGTTTACCTTTACACAGCTTTAATCAGTGTCTCATGAGGCAGGACAAGAACTTTTGGTTACAGTTTGATAAATGGAAGAAGTCGAGGTTGCTCACGGTAAGATCTAAGGTGCTACCACCTGTCTCGCCATATGATTAGAGTGGAGTGGGTTTTGGATTAGACAGATACTGCTTACTCACTGCTCCCTTGTGCTTCTTTCCCAGGCATCTTCTGTAGACCCTTTACTGTTATTTGACTGTGATAATTGAATCAGATGGCTGTTATAGTTTTTGTACACAGAACAGTTGCTTTCACAAGCATGACATAGGACATGAGGGCAGATACATAATATGGGCAGATTTAAGTGATGGAGTCTGTTTATTGATCTCTGAATGATCGTGCATAATTCAGCCAATCAATTCATTCCATCACTGTTCTGTCTTAGAGTGTAATCACACAATTGAAATGTGATTTTCACGATACAAACAGTTAAAAACCCAGTACACATAATTCTAGAAGAAAAACAAACCTTTCTTTTTTCTTCCATTTTCTTGAAGTAGTCTGCTATGAAGGTGTTATTTCCTTGACACATCAAAATGGCTAATTTGGAGTTGTGATGCTTGTTATGTAAATAGGCCATATGTTGAATTTCTATAGAAGTTTATTCGTTCAGTGTTGTGATAATGGATAGGATCCCCTAAGTACCATAGCTAAGAAAAATAGTCTGTGAGGATGCATTTCTCTCTACTATTTATATCCTTCCCATTATTTTTGTTTAACAGCTAGAGTTCTTATTTTCTAATAAAAATATTCTTAAATGTGATGGTGTTATTTACCCTTATACATACAAATCTTTCTCTCTAGTCCTGACACAAACTCTATTCTCATTTATGCACCTGTTTAATAGTTTTCATGGTTGATGTCCTGTTGTTAGGCCAACGGCTGCATGCCTATCAACTTTTTATATCCTCTGCTAAACCTCTTCCTTTCACACTGTAAAGACTTTTCTTTTCTTCATACTGTTAGCGTTCTCTTCATCACCCAGACTGGAGACCTAGGAACCACCCCTGACTCTTCTCTCTCTCGTTCATTCCAGTAGTAAAATCGGGCCCCAAGTCCTGTTATCTCTTCCTTTGTAAGAGTTTTTCCGAGCCAGCTCCCACATTTCCTTGGCATTCCTCACTCCCCACACCCCGATAGCCCAGGCCCTCGGCCATCCCCATTCTAGGATGATTGTAATCTGCTACATACCGTCTCTCTGTAATTGAGTTCTCCCCATGCTTCGCACTTCATCATATCAACCTTCCTAAAGCCTCTTCTCCTTAGAATTCTTATCCAAGGATTGTCTCACAGGAAGTCTGAGTTGAAGTCAGATTTGTCTGATTCCAAAGCTAGTGCTCTTTCCACTAGTTCAAATTCTTTTTATGCCCCTCCCCCTCCCCTCCCCCTCCCCTCCCCTCCCCCTCCCCTCCCCCTCCCCTCCCCTCCCCCTCCCCTCCCCCTCCCCCTCCCCTCCCCCTCCCCTCCCCTCCCCCTCCCCTCCCCCCACCTTTGGTCCAAGGTCTCAACCTGGTTTTATTATTTTTTTAAATTAATTTATTTATTTTTGGTTGTGTTGGGTCTTCTTTGCTGCGTGTGGGCTTTCTCTAGTTGCAGTGAGCGGGGGCTACTCTTCACTGCGGCGTGCAGGCTTCTCATTGTCGTGGCTCTTCTTGTTGCAGAGCATGGGCTCTAGGCGTGCAGGCTTCAGTAGTTGTGGCACGTGAGCTCAGTAGTTGTGGCTCGCGGCCTCTAGAGCGCAGGCTCAGTAGTTGTGGTGCACGGACTTAGTTGCTCTGCGGCATGTGGGATCTTCCTGGGCCAGGGCTCAAACCCGTGTCCCCTGCATTGGCAGGCGGATTCTTAACCACTGCGCCACCGGGGAAGCCCCTCAACCTGGTTTGGATATACCTCACTCTTGCCCAAATTTTACTTACCAACCTTATTTTCTACTTTTCTAACATGAACCTTCTATTCCTACTAATTGTATCTCACTGTCCTTCTAAGATGACTTTGTACCCTTTTGTTCATGCTCTCCCTTTTAGAATGTCTTTTCCTTTTTCCTCTGACCTAAGCACAATCTCCAAGTTAAGTCTGCTCGCCCTAATCATGTTACTCTCATTGGATTCTTCCTCTTCTGCCCTTTTGTCCACATCATTCTTTAGACCAGTAGATACTCTCTTATACTATTGTGTTCACAATTCTTGCTTTCCCAGTGAGATTGCAAGTCCCTGGAGGGCACTGATGTACCTTGTATGCTATCTTTGAACCATCTACAAGCTTTGGGCATAGCAAGCCCTTGATAAGTAGACCTATAGAATCAATAAACTAGAAAGGTGAATTTTTTTTTTTTAAAGATGGGCTTTGATATTGCCTGTGTACTGCTCATCATCATGTCCTCAGAGCCTAGCTTGCAGCTTGACACCTAGTCATGACCTCAATAAATATTTGTTAACAGAAATTAACGTTGACATTGGATAAAAGGGACAAGCGTTTGAAGGAGGCATCTGTCAAGGAGTTTTTTCCCCATTTTTCTTCAGTGGTTCTAATGAGCCTCTCCATTCATCAGCTGTGAGGATTCTGAGGGCTTGGCATTTTCCAGAGTTGAGGTACTGATGGAGGCTGGCAATGTGAGTTAGAATTAAGGAGGCTGTCATTATTTTAAGGTGGAGTGATGAGTCCCATTAGTTAGCAAAAATGAAAGGATTGAGGCCTTATGCCAGTATTTTATACATAAAACAATTAGAGTTATCAGTTTTATAAACATTCAGCTAATCGGCTCCAAAATCCAAGACTGTATTGCAGAGCCACCCAACTTTTTCATTTAAAAGCTTCTTGTGCATTAAAAAAATAAATCATCTGGGGATCCATCTAGGGATGAAAAGTGAGGTAGGGAAAAATTGCCACGCCCATCATATAGTATTCAGGACAAAATGCAGTTCTTTCAACTTTTAATAAGACTCACTTTGTACAAGGCACTGTTTCTGCCAGGAA